>NC_141323.1:14690600-15290600 GCF_037954235.1 Aulostomus chinensis | reverse complement strand
CTCTATGTACCTGCTCATTTCCTCCATTTCCACAGTGACACCGCTAGGTTAATGCCCAATAATTTCCATGCTGCCATTATTCTGACTCCCCCTTCTCTCAAATTGGGAGGGCTTTTTTGAAGTTGGTCCCCTCCCCCTGTAGGCTGTAATCACCCTGAGAATGGGGTAATTAGGGTCACTGTAGGGTAATTACCAGAGCCTGAGTTGTTTAATTACGACCTTCTCTGGAGCTGTCTGATGCTAGTGACAGTGCAGGCGCCACTCACTGATGGAGTGATTTTCTTCTCTTGACTGCAGAAGCTGGTGACGGACAGAAGCGCCACTAATCAGAGGCAGGAGCTCATTTTCTCATCAACTCTGAATGAGACACATCAGCTACAGGAGTTGAGAAAATTTGTTGGCTAGGTTCGAACGTAGGCTTCCGTCGAGACTAAGAAGCGACTGTCTCTTTCACCTGAAAGGCAGAGGAAGCAGCGCTGAAGCCCCATTTGACACATTATGTTTTCTTGTCTGTTCATCAGGCTGTATGTTCAATCTCATCAACGCAACATCTTTTTTCATCAAACGTGGCACAGACATCCACCTGGATTCATGGATGATTTGTAGATACAGGTGGTACAGACAGGAACGTTTAGAATTTCTTTTTTTTCTCCAAATTTGGCACAAATGTCCAGTGGAACCTGAGAGTGAACTGGAAAACCATTTTGGTCATCAAATGTCACTATCCAGAACCGGATATCTCAAGAACGGGTGGAGGTTATTTCTCCACATTTGCCATAAACACCTACTTGGACCCAAGGATGAACAGTAAAGATTGTGCCGGTCAAACGACATGTATGCAATAGCTCAGGAACGTCTTGTTCGTTTTTTTTTTTTTTTTAAATAAATTTGGCACAAATGTCCACTTGATCGCATGGATAAACCGTAAATAATCTGGTTGTTAAATCTCAACATCGGGAACATGATATCTCAGGAACACTTGGAAGGGTTTTTCATTACATCTGGCCCAGTTTTGTTTTACGGCAGGTGCCGATTGTATCGTAAAGGACTAGTTGGGTTTGAGAAAAATCATCTGTGGAAGAGACCAATTCATACACTAATATGGGAAACAATATTGCTTATTTAAGCAAATTACACTCAAACGTAATTCCAGTCATTACAGTGAGGAGCACATGGCATACAACCGCAAGTCGTTATTTCTTGTTCTCCATCCATACAACAAACAATTTTTTTGCTTTGAAGTCAAGAGATGACGGTCATTATTTTACAAATCTATTGAATATTGCCCTTTTTGTGACATTTTGCTCTGGGCATGCATTTCATTGGAATTTCACAACATATATCCCAAGAGAGAATAGCAGGTCCTGTGTAAATACTCACATATGACCTTCTTTTGGTTTCTTCCAATGTGCCGTGACCGCCCAGTGGCCCGTGGACAAGCCACTAACTGTAAATGACCTGTGGACCTGAATACGTGTGGGCTAAAGGCCATGGTGTCAATCCCCAAACAAGGCAAAAGGAATTTGCCCAGGCTGCCTGAAATTCCCACAACTGGAAAGATGACTCTGTCTGCACAGTGTCTCAGACCAATCCAAAAATAGTGCGGGTGAGAAGTTTCCCACCAGCCACAGACCATAATCCCTAAAATCCTAACCAGACTTAAATTAATACACATGTTCCAAGCCATGTCGCTCATATTTAGACCAAAAGCAATGGTTTACCATTCATAAGACAGTTGATTCAGCTGACTGGAGGGTCTGAATTCACTTCAAATGGACCCAAGATTTCGGCTCAATTTGGCCAGCAATCGAAAAGGTTGCACATTTGCAAGCGTGTTTGCGCTCCCTTTTTTTTTTTTTTTTAACATGGTGGGGTGATTGAGAGGCTCTTTGATGGTGTGTTGACCCGGTACATATTTGTTTGGATTCCATTTAGTTGCATGTGAGCCGTGTTTATACTTCCACTGCACCAGAAACATAACTCAAAAACAGATGAAGACGTAAGGCTGGAAAATATTTCTTGACCGATGGGTCGATTGACAGTAGCCCTTTGACCTTTTGAACCCTGAACCCACCCTTCCAGACTTGTAATTCTAAGTTTAGTATCACTGACCACTTCTTTTGGGGATAGATTTTACGTTGGCATGGAGTGGCATTTTTCATTTATGCAGCATTTTAATTTGCAACGCTCCATCAGCAGTTGCTTAAATCTGCCTCGCTCAAGGGTTTAATGATACACATGTGTTTCAATCTGATCTTCAAACAAATGTAAGGGTGCAGATGTGACATGCAATCATTACTGACGAGATTTTGCACGGTGGGAGACAGATGCATGACAGCGGATGTCCGTTGTGGAGGGATGGTGATTGAAGCACCAGCTGCTTTTGCTACTTGACGAACCACAACAATGGAATCTGCTTGAATGTGGCACTTCACGGAGGCGGGGGGGGGGGGGGGGGGGACCACAAACCTCCGCTATGACCCACTCAATATCTCATTGAACTTTTATTTGATTTCATTTGAGTGTATATAAACACTCTTGCGAGGTCAGGTGGAACCGTCGGTCATATAAGTGTAAAACGAGGAGACACCAAAGGCGTGTTTGGAAGTGCTATTTCCAGACAACCTCGCCCTCCCTGGCAGTTACGACGACCGGGGTCGAAAGGACACACTCAAACATCTCTGACACTCTGCACTCACTACTTCTGTCACCAAGTCACCTAATGTTTCTTCTACGATGTGGAGACGTTATAGTTTGCTTCACTCAGAAATATTTTTTTAGATTTTGTTGGTGCAGCTCTCAGGTTAAGAGCAACTGGAAGTTGTTGCCGTGCTTTAATGAGATTTCTTGAAAGGACTCATCCATATGTTGTGGATTATCTCTGATGCATGTTCCATGTGTGGGATCCTCACATAAATTAATGAAGGTAGAAGCTTTGAATAGTTAGAATTTTAAAGCAAGTTTGCTTTGAATTGCTGAAGATTGATTGCATAACATGTAATTAGTCCCAGCATAATTACTCTTCCTGTGTCGTAGTTCACATACAGAAATAACTGCACTGTATTTAGAAAGCATCTTTTTTTTTTTTTTTTTTTTTGCCAAGTTGTTTTTGTTGTTGGTCACCTGGCAAATTTCTTTCAGTAATACTTTGTTGTCTCATGGGAATTTGGAAAAAAAAAAAAAAAGAAAGAAGACACTTCTGAAGCTTCTGCAAACAGGAACTTCATATCAGTGACCTTACTCGGTTCCTGCATTCGTCTTCTCTCCAATTAGTGAGAGAAAAACAACCCAACACAGAATAGACACAAATTCAATTGTAGACTGCTGTAAAAAAAAAGAAAAGAAAAAAGCGGCCTGTTTGATCTCTGCAGGCAGGAGTATGAAGAAGCTGAAATGTGTTATCTTCAGACTAGAGCGCGAGCCTTTGCCTCCTCCACCTCAGCGACCTTGTCATTTGGCTTTTCCATCTTATCAGAAGGAGTGAATGATGTCAGCACTCGTTCCTTTTTCACTGTAACAAGGAGAGTGAAACCAGGCTCTCCAGCAGCCCGAGTCAGTTCGAAATAATTAAGGCTCAGTGATTTAACAGGAGACCACAAATCGATAGTGTGAAGATGGAAAATGCTTTCTAGGTTTGTGCAGAAAGTAAAAATAAAATAAGCCCCCTTTTTTTTTCGTGGACGTGTTCCCAGTGTCACATGAGGGTCGGTGTATTGTAGTTGGCTGCCAAAGTCTGGTTTTTAATTGGCTCCCTTGTGTTGATCATTGGACTGTTCTCTCCTGGACTCCTAAAGGAGAAGAACAATGTGACTGCCTCACTGCCTATTAGAACTGACAGTTTAGCATCCACCACTTAATGTGTCCAATTTCTCATCCTCCTTTCTCAGTGAGAACTCAAGTCTGGGTGCTTTACTTTCTCTTGTTATTTCTTCTTTTGTTTTGGCTGTATGGATGTAAGTAGAATAGCATTAACCCCCGTCCCTCTAGCGTCTGTCAGTCAACCCAGTGCCTGTCCTTTGTGCATCGCTTCAGTTTCACCGGACGCTTTTTGCAGAAATGAAAAAGCCACCTGACCTCCCTTTTTAAAACTGAGCTCCACTTGCAGCCCTGTGATCGCTCTACCATTTGTGCCCCTTCCCCATGGTTTGCCCCCTCATTTCACGGCCTCAGACACCCTCAGTGAGATCAAACTCCCTAAAGTCCCAAACCCCTGCTGGGATGCCCTCTGAAAGTGCTAATGACCCTGTTTGTCTGAGGAAAAAACCAACTCTTCTTGTCTCGGAAGTTCCCCCTCCCCAGATTTAACTCCATTCCTACTTTATTGTGATTACTTTGCCACCTGTGACCTACTTGTATGACCTCAACTGCCTTAAGGGTAGAAAAGGGTTGAACTTTTACTGTAGGTCAGGGTCCATGGTGGGAGAATGGTCTTGTTTAGTCGACAACAGACGGCGCAAACACCTGCTGAATTGCTGATGACACAGGTGTTGACATGCGAGTTTCAGTGCATTGGTGTATAAATAAGTTCTCAAACCTGCAGCCCATGGACTCGCACAGAAACCCGTAGAGATATGCGCATTTGTAATTGCACAAATATATATAATATGTTCACATAGCGACGTAGTGTCCCGCTGCAGATCCTTCCAATAAAGCGGCTGCTCTTGCCATATTAAACAAGACTAAGTGATCTTCCAGCCATGACACTTCATGAAGCAAGCTGGCCTTTGCTGCTTCCAGGTGAGAAGTATCCTGTTGCTCGTATAATAACAGGACTAGGCCTTTTATCCAAAAGGTATACAATAGGAAATTTGGGAAGATCAGCATCTAAAACCTCTTACGTCATGGCATGCAATTGTAGACTTTACAGCTGGATAGTTTCATAAGAAATTAATTAATGAACAAAGACTATCGTGATGGAGCGGTGCAAGAATGAGCCCTAAAACCAACAACAGATCCCTTGAGGTGTCGTCGGTGGGATTTTTGAATGGGTTTCAGTAAAACAAGACAACAGAGGTTTTTGGGGACATTAAATGTCATCACACAATGTTTAGTTGTGGTGACGATGAAGTCATATGTCCACGGTGCAGGTTCAAGTGAGTTTATTGCATCCGTTGGTAGATTTGTTTTGCAGCAAAACAGAGGAGTGCGTTCATTTTAACAGATATTAGACAGTGAAAATACTGACGTAGACAGAAGCAACAAAACCAAAACCATCAGGGATAAATCAGGACTACCACTCATTTCATAATGCCAGGTTTTTCTTCAACTGATTGGCGTAGTGTGATCATCGTATGACTTTAACTTTGAACTTCTAACAATCAAATTTATGCTTAAAATAAAGTCAGCAATTGTGTTCATATCTGAAGATTATTTTGCAAAACCAAACACTTCAAACTTTTGTTTGAGCTTATTTTTATTCAGTAAACCAAAAATACCATTGGCTCTTGGTAAAGAACTCATGGCGATGCAAACTTTTGGATTGAACTGCAAAATTATGTCATCCACAACTAAAGTAAGTCATATCTGCTGTAGCTTGAGTCGAATATTGAATGACCTCGTATCAAACACATTGGGGTCAGCATACGCCCTGTTTCCACGAAAAAGCTCAATGTATGGAGGTAAATGCTTTGACTGGTCGGAAGTACCACAACCAACTCTTCACATAATGTCATACATTATTTAAGCATGTCTATAGATTTATGTCACATGAATTCATCAGAATAACTAATTTCTTTGAATAAAGATCATGTAGAATCACATGGGTACTGCAAATAATCATGCAAACCCTAGTTGATAGAAGCAAATTAGAGTGAGAAAGGGGGCAACAGCAACCTGAATACTGCCTGGTTACTTACCAGCTTATATGAACATCCCCCTGCTGTCTGTCCGTCATCATCATGCACTGCCTGCAGATATTGTTACACAGGCTCAGCTGCCATAACAATTCGTTTCAGACAAAGCAGTTAAAAATATCTCTTTTGTACATGTTTATGCTTGTTGAACAGGTGGTTTGTTAAATTACCCTTATTAGATTTTTACTCGTAAAGCTTTTATTGCACTCGCAGTAAGGAGCGTCGAGTTGTCGTCGACTTTATCTTTAACTTCACCTGATTTACTGCGCTGCTGCCGTCAAATGACTCCTGCAGTAGAGATTCAGCATACAGAGTTTTTTTTGTTTTTTTTTTTCCTGTTCATTCAATCATTAGGAGCTGTTTATGATTGATGAAGCATGGAATCAGGCAGACAGCCAGTGGACGGACAGACATTCTAGACTTCTCCAGAGCATCCAGATGGCAAATCCGCCTCTGATTAAGGTCATGTTCCCAAGCAAAGAGTGCAAGTGGAAGCCTTGTGAACGTCCAGAAACATAGATCTGTTAATACAACAAACAATGTCTCCAAACAGTGGAACGAGCATATGTTGAAGAAAAAAAATAGACTCCGTTGGTCAGGGCTGGCCAACATATTGCCCAACATGAAGTTCGGTTTGGCCTGTGAGATGAAAAAAAAAAAGTAGAGTTCGTAGCATGAATCGCTGTGACTTGTAGAATAAAAACATTCATTCAAATTCGGCACCCCCCTCCTCGACTCAACAGCACCTCAAGTGTAGGTCCCTGCCCCACATGAGTTGAATACCGGCTAGGTCAAGCTAACCGCCTGTTAGCACAAGATTAATGCCTGCTAGGACAAGCTAACCGCCTGTTAGCACAAGATTAATGCCTGGTAGAACAAGCTAAACACCAGCCAGGAAAAGCTAAAGGCCAGCTAGGACAAGCTAAACACCAGCCAGGAAAAGCTAAAGGCCAGCCAGGAAAAGCTAAAGGCCGGTTATCACAAGCTAAATGCAGGCTAGGACAAGCTAAAGGCCAGCCAGGAAAAGCTAAAGGCCGGTTATCACAAGCTAAATGCAGGTTAGGACATGCTCACCCCGGTGTTTGCCTACCTGTCCAGCAGAAAGTAGGCCAACTCCACATTGGTCTTCATTCCCAGCCTCTCCTGCAGTGCTCAAAAGCGTTTCGGAACAAGCTCTATCCACATGCCATTTCATCCAAGTATTACTGCATTTCCTTCTCTTCACAGCTTCATGTGCTGTGGACTCTACCTTTAAATATGTCGGATCCCTAATTATCAATTTTTTTATTCAGTCAGGCAGCAGAGGGAGACTGTTGGAACAAAACCAAAAGGCATCATAATGTGTAACGACACTACACTTCAGTTCTGGTTCTCCTCGAGGAAAAGTTCGTTCACCCCTGCATTCGGCAATTTCTCCTTGAGACGTCCATCAAATAAATTTTTAACCAAGAGACATCTGACCAGTTGCAGATGTTTATTTCTTAGCATGCCAAATAGGACAGGAAGGAAGACTTGGCTCACTGGTAATGTTGAACTTCCCATGCAAATTTCAAGCAACGGAGCATTCGACTCCAATAATAAAGCTATTCAAAGCAGCATGTGGTCTGGGATGGCACTAATGATACCAGGGTTATCCCCTTATGCTGAGCCAGAATCCACTCCTTCCACCATACCCACTTTACAGTGTTCCTGTATGCCCCTGACAGTGGTAGTACACATACGGAAGCCATTCCAGATCTATTCTTATTGAGTAGAATCTCTTTGAACCATCTGTCAGGAAATGTGCGAAATGTAAGCAGAGGTAATGAGTTCATTTTCTAAATTTCGTCCCTGCCCCTCAGAGATAGTGTTAAAACTGTTTAACTGTGTCAGTTTGATAGACCTGTAAGGACAAATTGCTGTCAGTAGGGTTATTAAATGTTAGCGTCAGTGTTGGCTGGAAGTCCGCGACACAACAGTGGACCAGTGGTATCATTTCCATCTGGCAATCTTTCAATAACACCAACTATGCGAAGAATCTGATATGAGAGCTGCGGCTGCGTATCCTGTGTTTTGCAGTGATGCGTCTTTCCTTTATGTCAGCAGTTAGGATTGCAGAGAGATCATCTGCACCGTGATGATGCTTTCCTGGGCTCCGACCAACTCCACATTATCCATGAGAGAGTTGAATTTGCCGCTCCCCAACCGGTTCTGCTTTTGGCCCTCGCATTCCCATGCACCCACAGAGTAATTTGTAGGCAGATAATTTCAATGACCTCTGACAGTGACTACACATTGTTCGCTGTAGTCCTGGTTTGGCACAATTACTCTCGGAGGTTGATCAAATTGCTACATTTGGGAAGCTGGCAGGAGTGTGTATGTTATCCCAATTAGTGGTTTTGGCTGATGGGGAAGGGAATTAGTGTTAGTTAGCAGGGCATACTAATGTTCTCCATCTTTCTTTATCTACAGCAGAATGTTGTTGTTTTTTTTCTTCTTGCTTATTTTCAGGGTGCTAAGAGACAAAGTGTATGTGCAGCAGGCTTTGTGAGGGCCGGATGCCATGAAAATCTGCTGCTCAAATAACAGAAACAGAGAAGCCAGAGTCGACTCAGACATCAGTTCATGCATCACTTGTGCAGATGCGGTTCATGTTTTGGTTGTAATCTCTATTGCTGGGTAACAGTTGTGAGTTCTTGTAAAATAACTCCTTAAAAGGTTACTTATCAACTAGAATGTAAATCCCTAAGACAGTGGGGACTCATCTGGGACTTGAGGCAATTGCAAAAAATTCAAAATGTCCATAGGGTAGGGCTTAGCAGATAGTTTTGGATATTAGTCTGCCATATCCTTCAAGGCTGGTATGGACTGTGAAATTCTGGGCCATCTCAATCCCACCCGGCACAGCTTTGACACATTTCTATGTGTATTTGGAGTAACCAGTTACATTTAGACCTTTTTAGGGTTTTGTTTTGGGGGTTTTTTTGCGATTGGGTGTCTGCACATTAGGTTTCAAAAATTGCCGGGGTTCACTATGCCCTCCATGTAGGGACTTCCTGTTTGGCGCATTCCGCTCCATGCAGCTTGACATGCCTTCCATCAATGCTGCACATTCCCTGTGGAGTTGCCTCTTGGACACACCTAAACACCTAAAAGACTCCGTCATGCAATCCAGTCCTGTCAGGTGGGAATTAGGGCTCAAAGATGAATAAATATGCCAATATCTCCAAAGCTGATGGTAACCCCGAAATAAGAGGTCCAACTTTGCACTTTGTGAGGGTTTGAAAGATGACTTCTTCCATTTTAGGACCTAAGTCAGACTGTCGGTTATTTAGGATGTTCCTTCCACTGTGTAACTGCTGCTACGACCTGTGACCACCCATAAGAAATGCAGCGTGACATTATGCACAAAAGATAGTCATGCAAAATTAGTATCTCAAGTTGTTGTTTTTTTCAGCTGTAACATTTGCATGAAAGACGCATTTGCAAGGGCTCACTTCTTCTCTTTGCGTCATCGGTACAGTAGCATCATCACCGTGGCAAAAGCATGCACGCTGATGGCACCACGTGAGCTGCTGCATCAGACTGATGCTCGTATCCAGGATAATAGACTTTTCATGCAGTTTGACTGGCAGTAAACTGCAAAAATATCTGTCTTTCGGTCAAATGAATATTGGCCTTTATTTGCAGCATTCAGAAGAATATGCAGTTAGTGTTTGCTTGGGAGATGTAGCAAAGAAGTTCCAGGGAACCTTTTCTTCCTTTTCTGCAATAGTTATTACGCAGCAAATGCCAATTCCCATCAGCTCTCAAATTTCAAGAACAAATAGAATGCCTGGTTACTTACGCACATTTCATTTTCTAATAATACCATGGGAAAAAATCAACAGGAAGCTGGCAGACTGACTTAGTTATGAAATCAGTACAAAGTAAAAGCACTTTGATGTCCAAAACATATGCACTTCACTCTCAGCATGTGTCCATACGCTAAATGTCTCCCGAAAAGACCAAAGTATGAGATCCCATGACGAAAATGAAAACTGCTCAGAATACTAAATACTGCAGAATGCTGCTCAGTAGTTAAGTCCAGAAGAGTATGCTGAGCGTTGATGCGGTGGCAATCTCAGAATCCATCAGCTATGCCTGACGACTTAGCTTCTGGAAAGAAGGGCCAGTATTTCAGGGTGGAGCTCGCGGATATCCAGTTCCACGCACCACTCAGTTTTTGCAGTCCATTTAGAAACCTGCAACGTTCGCATGGCGTTGAAAGACGATGAATATGAGTGGATTTTTTTCCCCCCCTCAAAACTAGCCACTTAACGCTCAGGTAACAGTTTTAAATCACCACAAGAGCTTTGTTCAATCATCAGACTATGGACATTTTTCCGAACCTTGCATTTCAGCCTGTGCGCTCCGACTCTTTTGTGCTCCACAGCGACTCTCTATCTTGACACCACCGAGGGATGCTCAAACGTGATTGGTCAAAGGGAATCAAACAGAAACCAGAAGCTTCCTGACATTTTTTCCCCTTGCCTACAGATTTTGTATGTATGTGCAGAATCTCTTTATAGAGATTACTGCGTAGTCCTTTGCTGTCATGGTCAACACTGTAAAACGTCAAAGAGATCACACATTAATTTGAAATCAATTTCTTTAAAAGTGTACCAACTGTAAATATAATCTCTGTTAATTCATTACAATGATAAGACAGTTTTAACGAAACACATTCTGTGAGCTTGATGCTGTGGTCGAGATAGATATTTTTCACCAACAAATAGGAGCTACAATTCCTTGAGATCAAAAGTAGTCGGTTGGTTGGTAGTGATGACATAGATTTATTTTCTTAATTATTTTTGCCATTGAGATATCCAATGACCAACAACCTTTAGAAACATTTGTAGCTCTTTCAAGCATGGGAAGAGCTGCCATCTCTCTTTTTTTTTTTTTTTTCAATCACTCTCTCTCCCTCTCAACGGTCACATGGTGGTTGGTATAAACTTGCAGCACGACCACAGTTAGCATAACGGTTTCATTTCCTGCTTACATTGGTATGGGAACCATCACAAGTCCAGTAACTGGAATACTTCTTGGCAGATGCCCTGATTTGCAGCAAACTGTCTCGTCGTCAAACCCACTTTGGGTGGGTTCAATTCTGCTCCGCTACCTGTGAGAACTCTCTGCATACCCCAAGTCTCCAGTCTGATTAGTCGGGCCTTCTGGGGTAAGTCCTCCAAATTCTTGTGGTTGTCAATTTAAAAACCTTGACACGTATCCAAATAATCTTGTGGCAGCCCCAGAAGAACATCTCTCCGGCGGGTGAAATCTGGTAGGAGAAGTCGAGTGTTTGATTTCAAGCCCCTCGTGTGATCGAACAATCAGACAGTGATGAGCCATGGGAAATGTAAACACACGCCTCCGTGCAACCATGCAACAGGATTATGTCTTCCTGTCAGGTTGTTTTTCATTTCTTTTCAGGAACTGAAATGTTTTGACAGACTTTGATTAAAATGACGGAACATTTGGATGAAAACTGAACATTCATCACATTCAGATTTTGTTCAAACTGCAACTTATGAACAGAACTTCCATAGAGTTAAAAAGAACATCAAGACACGATCTGACTGCAGACTTCTGTCCATGTCAGATTTGAAATAAAGTTTTATTTATTTTAAAAAAAACAAAAAACATTGCTACGCAAATGTATTATTTGGGGGAAAAAAGGACAAATGAGCACCATCCAACTAATAAAAAGAAAAATATTATCAGGTTGATTAAGATCTAGTTCATTATATGCAAATTCACCATGTGCTGTTTTTTCAGTGACCCTCGCATCTGAAATAGATTTACTTCTACTTCCTACTCCTCAGAATTTCATGCGTGAATAGATAATTACACTTTATATACAATTCAGCAGAACACCAGTGAGTTGGAAGTGTTCTGTAATTACTGTTCAGCATGTGCAAATAAAAACTAAAAACCTGCAGTGTTGCTGATTCTTGAGTGTCACTGTTAGAAGAGCTGACAAAGGCTGCAGTCGCCACGACAAAATTAGACTTGCAGGCTTAAGAGCTGCTGAGGTGACAAAAAAAAACCCTGTGTTTTGTCACATTTTTGAGCGAAAGCTACATCAAGACTCGGTTCAAGAGTTCAAAAATTCTTGAGTCGTTTTTAACTCAAGGCCAAAGACGAGAGAAGCTTTTGTCTGGTCTGCTCCTCGAAAGTGTGCGTCCTTGTTTGATCCTGCGCTTCTGGATCCTCCAGATCTAGGGCTGAAGGGTTGAAGGATTCCCCTATCATCATCGAACCCCCCGCCCCTTTTTAAATTTTTTTTAAATTTTTTTTTTTTATGAAGACCAGTGTGTGGTATTAGGGAGTGCAATAATTGTCTACTTTGTGATTAGGCTGTTAAACATCAAATGCCAAGCATCTGTTTTGTTTTACCCGTGATGGAACAAGCGGACGTCACCTAAACATACACGCACATTCATGTCGGAGCGTTTTCATGATGCAATCCCGCTAACTTGGGCATGACAGCCAAGCGCAGCAACAGGAATCCATTACAGAGAAGGAGAGGCTGATTTTAGACATGGGTGCACATAAAAATAACCTTTAAGAAGTCATGCGTGTCATCCACCGGGATCGGCTCCATAGGCTCCATTGTGCGTGCTGGATATTGTTCGGAAAAAAAGAATCAAAACCCAATTTAGTGCTTGGATTGTTTTCCTTCAAAGGAGCCAGTCTTTCCTGTAGGTATATAAGCTCAGTGGAGGAGGCCCTTTATTGTGTAATGGCTGTGTTGTAGCCGTGGAGCAATATAACTATGCTCCTGTGGGATGTTGATTGAGTTTGAAATAGGGCAGGTCAGCCCTGAGCTATCCGAACAGGTATAATGGTCCCCCTGAGGGGCAAAGCTGGCGAGTAAAGGGTCACCGCTGGTCCTTGTTTGTTCGAGTGGATCTTGAAGTGTGCCAAAATCCACGTGGGCGCCTCCTTGAACCGCTCACTCCGACCCTGACTGACCATAAGATGGGCTCAGGCCACATCTGGATGCAATTCTACTTTAAACTGAATAATTTGACCAAATTCTGCAGGCGAAAAGGAGGGAACTGAGAGATTCAATCCAAAAAAAAAAAAATGGAAGGAAGATTAAATTGCTAGTCTTTGTATTCTCTTTATTTATGAGAGCACCATGGTATCTGTCAGCTTTAAAGGATTGCTTGTACTACACTCTGTCAATTCAGCGGATACAGAGAAATGTGACATATTTCAATGGATTTTCGTAGTCCGGTGGGATTAGGTGGAGGAAGAGCAGTTTCGGATTTGAGGCCTGTTTAAGACAAACAGTCACATTTCATTTAGCAGAGTTTTGAGTAGCTGACAATACTTAACAACTCTTTGCCAGTGATGCAATGGGTTACACACACGCCATACATATTAGCAGCAAAAATAAAGTGCCAAGCGTATGACAGAAACAGGATAAGGTGAGTTGCATGTAGAGCGCTATTTGCGGTTCATCTACAATAAAAGCAGTGTGTGATCTTCAGTGGAGGCTTGGCACACGTCGCCAATGTAAAGCCAGACATGACGGGGCTTTTAGCTTCACATCCTATCAACTGTCATAATAGAGCTTGGCTGAGAAAAATTGGAATGTGTTCAGCATTAAAACATGATTCCATCCACCGTGATGTTAGCGGTGGCTTGTGGGTGGGTTTGATTGTTGCATCGTGAGATCATGCCGTAATAAATGCACGGAAGAACTGTCATAGGAATATTAAATTGGTAATGCAGAGAATTGCTCAATTTTATCGCAGTTGTGAAAGAGAGAGAGAGAGAGAAAAAAACTTGTCGAAAATTAACAAAGCCATGCACAGTTGGCCTCAGGCTGTTTAATTTGACGACTGTCCTCATCCCAGTAAACGAGAACAGGGGAGGAATTCACCTACGACTAAGCCCCACCTCCTTACCGGAACCAGCACAGTGACTGGAGAACAAATGAAACCTGCCAGCATCTGAACAGTATCCAAAGACACCATGTATATAATTTGACAGTTTTTTTTAAACTTATAAGACAAAGTAAAGATGCAAGCTCTGAACTATGACTGGCTTTTGTTCGTCCATGCGTGGGACTTAGCGTCAGGTCAGCTGATTTGTTGACAGAATTGTATCAGCCTCCGTAATGTAGGTGGTGGGTGAGATTTTTACATTCCATAAATAAAACACGTAGCAAGCGGCGTTTCCTGTCAAACAGCTGACTTAAATTAAAGACTTTTAAAGAAGATCGACGACAACAATGCAGAATTTGCCCAGAAATGCGTCATTTTAGCTTCAGCACCTGTCATGATGAGGGGGGATGCATCTTTATATGTAAAGGCATGTCATCTGCAAATAATGAAATTTAAAAATATGTATATTAGCACTGGTCCAATTTTATTCAAGTCTCTAAAATGTTAATTATTCAAAATCACATTTACAATGTGGTTTTCAGTTCATAAAACAATGTGAATACTGTAAAAACTTGTTTATTGTACAGATCATATTGACTTTGGTACACAAGGTCTGTCAACCTTTATTACTTGTAAAATATCTCCCTATAAGCTTTTGGCAAAAAATAAATAAAATTAAATTGTGTACCCCTCATGGCTTTATTTCCTTGACTGTTGCTGATGGTGTCAACTGCAGGCTTGAATATTGCCTCCGGAACATGCGCAACGCCTACGCCACTGTTACGGTGACCGAAGTTAAAAAAAAAAACAAACCTCCATCTCCAACCGCATCATGCACGATATCAACTCGGTATGATTGAAGGCTTTCTGACCTGTTTACGTGTGTTTTAAATCCAGATTTCATTTTCTAACATCATGTAAACATGCTGACTGAAATTTTGCTCTTCAAAGGTTATCGCCCTGGTGCCCTTTGTAAAGTATTCACACTTCTGAAATGTGATCATGAGTTCATAGGAAAGACTGCTTGCTATTTTTAAAAGGATCTGGAAGATGATCACACTGTTATAGTTTTGCTCAGGTTACATTCTGAACACTTGATACAAACTAGATTCACCCACCCAAAAAACCCCAGGGCTTCTTCCCAAACTATAGGTTTGATATGTATATATTCAGATTTCGGATTTATTAATTTATTCAGTGCTCCTGTTGGGTGAAACCAATGTTGGTGCCAAGTTACTCTGAGACTCAACATCACAGGCAACACGCCGTCACAGGAGCCGCTGGCTACTCACTTGGCTCCACGCACACTCGCTGAGTATAATTGCATGTGAAAGCTGTTCATTTGCATTGATGGGCTGTGAACTTCCACTCACCCTCAGACCGGAGAGCTTAAGAATGCAACCACCGTTTACTTGACGTACGCCGATTGATTTAAGATGAAAATCCTACTAATATGGAAAAGAATGTCCGTTGACGCCTGTCACTTTCAGTAAACGTGAGTGAAATGTGTGGATTCGCAGAGGTTGTCTCTTAAAAAGAAAGGAGCGCATTTATGATCCTTCTGCGGGAGCTTTGTGCTTCAGTCACTCCAGGATGCTTCAGCATTTACTGTGTACGTCCACGCAAGTGTATAACTCAGGGACAGGAAGAATGGCTCACCGGGCTCTCAGGGATTTGGGGACGTGTCAGTTTTTCGTTTTTTTTTTTGTAATTTTTTTTTTTTTTTTTTTTAATAACCGACCTGCCTGAACAGCTGAAAAAAAAAAAAAATCCCAACCAG
Organism: Aulostomus chinensis; assembly: GCF_037954235.1. Taxonomy (NCBI): domain Eukaryota; kingdom Metazoa; phylum Chordata; class Actinopteri; order Syngnathiformes; family Aulostomidae; genus Aulostomus; species Aulostomus chinensis. The sequence goes on along the minus strand of NC_141323.1, from coordinate 15,275,046 downwards.
CTGGGAAACGTCACTCTTTGTTTACCGATATTTATCTGTGAGTCAGACTGATTACATGAACACTATCGAGGACCGGGGTGAGAGCCGCTGATGGAGAATGAGTCAGAGAGAGTAAAGTGTCCGGGTTGGTGAAATAAACAGTGAGGAGAAGGAAAATAGCTGAGCAGGGAAAAGTCTGAAAACTGAGGAGTCCAAAATACCTGTCCAGAACACATAAATTACCAATATTTCTTCTTTTCTTTTTCCTGCTGATTCTATGAGAATTTGGTCAGGAAGTATTTTGATGCAACTCAAAGGCAGTGGGCGAATTTGTTTTTTGTTTGTTTTTTTTTAGTTCTTCCAATAAAAACCTTTGGCGGTGTGACTGTGGATTCTCCACTCTAACTGATTTCATGTTTTTGGAAAGGTTGTGGCTGTTAAATTTTACAACGTTTGAGAGCACCACAAACAGTATCCTGTTTTGCAATCATTGTATGGTGTTGTTCTGGGAAGATGGATACATCAGTCTCATCAAACCAAAAGTACAGTCCTATAATTAGGAAGAAACACCAATTTAGCTGGCCTGCAAAATTAAGTGAAATTTAATCAAAATTACTATGTTGTCCAATACAACTTTCCAGTCGGAGGAAAGAAACACACTTCTTCAAGGCTAAACAAATACCACTCTTAAATGTATTTTCTTAAAAACGGATAACCACAAAAATCACATTCCAGTGGGATTTTCAGTGAAAATGACAATAATCATGTACAAATATTCTTTCCGATATTGAAATTCATATCGCAATTGCAATATTAGCCAGAATACGTTCAATTTTTTCTTTAATCTTTTCTAACGATGTCCTTCCTTTCTTACGATGGCATTTTGAAATATCTCATTGGGGTAAAGTTCATTGAGACGGAAAAAAAATTGTAACAATCCCATAAATTGTTGACAAAAAGTTGTTTTTTTATGTTTTTTTTTTTTAACAAAATATGCACAGCTTCAGATGGAAACCCCCAAATCAAACACACACGCAGCAAATCTTTAATTCATGTGACCGATCAACACCATCTGAACTTGGTCTTCGTCTCCTGACAGCAGCGACATGTCCAGTAGGGCTGGTACTTGAGAGCAATTTGAACTTTTCCAACAATTCCCCAAAGACCTCTTTCCATTTTGCTCCAGTAGAGGGGTCCTCATTCTTCCTCTTCCTCTGCAAGAAACAGCCCCGGCCATGAGTGACGTCGTCTCTTCGGCCGACTTCTGATGACATCGCTTCGTCTATTTTGTTCACTCTAAACCAGCTGACAGATATACTCTGCAGTTTGCTTTCAAAATTGCTCGAAAATTAACTAGAAACACATTCATGAAGAGAAGTATCTGAAAGTAAGAGTCAGTGAAATAAACTGAGAGGAAAGGGAAGTAGCTGGGCAGAGAATCGTCTGAAGAACCAGGGGTGAATGAGGGCCAGCAGACATAAATTTATCACGATATTTATTTTTATTCTTCTTTTTTTTTTTTTTTTTTGAGAAATCTAAAAGAATGAGTTGCGCGATGATCCTAAGGGAGTGGAAGTGAATGAGAACCACAAACAAAATTCTTAAGGATTTAATTCTTCCAATAAAAAGCGCTGGCAGTGTGTGTTGATTCTCCACGGTAAACCATTATTGTGTTTCTGGAAAAGAAGTGGCCGTTTAAATTCTCTTTTTTTTTTCTCTTCTCCTCAATGTTGTGAGCTCCACTAACATTATTTATTGTATTGTGTCAATTTTCCCAGTGTTGGTACATCAAATCAGAGTCTTCTCACTGGAATGAAATACCCACTTGGCGATTCAGCCAGACCAACCGGCCTTTTCTAAAGATTGACTCAGGGATGCAAACTATTGATGGCAAGCAACAAGGAGCCCAGGATTCATGCTTGGATGCTTCATCCTCCTCTGCCTCATCAGATCGTGGGGAGAGAGGTCAGGGGCTCTGGCCAGATCTGAACATGATGAGCTCTGTCAGATTCACAGACATCGGTGGTCTGGGACCCTTTTCCTGACCTGCCTATCAGCTCCCATAGGAATTCCACTAATGAGGCAGTATAGGGAACAGATGCAGAGGGAGCAAGCCGGCCAAAAACAACCTGCCACACTCACTTAATGATCACACACACACACACACACACACGTTATGTCACCAAGGCTGTCAAGCTTGTCTGTGTTTATGTTTGGGTACCCTCACAATAGAATATTATTTCCACCAAGGAAGAACTTCTTTAAGTGGCAACGGATTTTCAAAAACTTGGGTGTAGGGGTGTAGAATAACCCAAGGAGGATTCCATTCAGTTTAGGAGCAGATTAGTCATAGCGCCACCTGGTGTCTCCTCCTTTTGTGTCAACTGAACTTTTTCAAATTTTTGGAGACAAGTTAAAGGATTTTGTGATGGGTTACTGTGAGGGCTGTGAGTTTTTGTTAACATTTCAAGGCGGCCAATTTCACTATAGAACACAAAGCCAGGGTAAACCCGGGACTCCATGTGGTCAGATCTTTTCCAAACTTAACACGTTTGAACCGAGTCCTGGTCTGAAGACTTCTTCAAGCTGAATTTACATCAAAATGGTACTGTGTTGTCTTCATGTGAAGTACAGCAACATCACGTCTAAGTAAGTGTATGTGTGTTCTCTAGCACCACCTTGTGGATGTAGGAAATGATATTTCTGTTATGTAAGCATTATCACCCGGGGGCGTGGGAGGGGGACGCCCTAGTAAGGAAGCTAAAACCCACTAGCACTAGCGACTAGCATCATTTGCCAGTGCATCGCTTGAGGTTTTCTCACTGCGTGGTGTTAACCGCTTGCCACTGTTCTGTTTGCGCCGCGGTGCAGCACATGTCTGCTCATTCATGCAAAATCCAAATGTTATCAGGTTTCACCACCCTTTCTCTTTAGGGAACAGCCACACACCGTGACGCGCACAGGTTCTGAGGGCCCCTTCATCACAACTTTAGTTTGTTCCCGAGTAGGAAAGGCTGTCTTGGCAGAAGTATGTTTTCTAGTTATATCCATCTTTGTTTTTGTGTGTCTTAAATCATTTGCAACGGGAAACGTTTCCTCATCATGATTCACGATTACTCATTTGATGAATTTGTTTTTCATCTCATCCCTCAAAAACATTGTATTGAGTCTGTGTAAATTGTTGTCCTCACCATGAGGCATTGTATGTGGATGAAGTCATGCGGCCAAGCACCAAATTCATTTCTATTGGTTTCATTTCATTGGGTATTTAATTTCAGGAAAGGCAGTGCTCTTTAGAGTGGTCTAACCATCCTCTCCGAGATATGAAATGGTTTATTATTACAAAATGAAAGCAATATCAGATGCGACGTGTCCACGTGCCAAGAATACTGTAGGGAACACGGCTGGATTCACTGCTCAACCCTTCGCACACAAGACTGCCTGCCCTTGGGAAATGGGCTCATTCTCATCCTCCAAGGTTCCAAGGCCTTGACTTCAATCATTGCTATAAATGTTAGTGCATGTTTGTGTGTTTGTGCAGTTGCCTGGTGCTTACGCCGTAGCCCAGTCATGTTTGCATTAATTGTGGTTGGATGGGATTAAAGGGCCATTTCATAAAAAGGAGAGACGACTGCCAAGAGCAAACAAGACAATGGAGGGAGCATTTTGAGCCTCATGTTATTAGCACGGTTTAGCTTTATTCCTGTCGTCTCCTAAATGAGAATTGATTTTCATTGAATGTGACTGCAGTGATATCAAATTTGCTTTCTTATTCTACTAGGATCACCATGCATCAAGGGAATGTAGAGGAGGGAGGGAAGCTAGCTTGGTACAGGGAAGGAGGCGCCATATCTGCTCCAGATGTCCGTTGACGCACTGTCAAGCTGTTTGATCAGGTACCAAGTGGTCCAACCTCTCCGTCTGTCTCCATCATTTTGTTTCTTCCATTATTAATACCACCCCGCACCCCTTGTTTTACCTTCTGTCTTTCTCACACTGGGTACATTTACACGTCCACCTCATAGGCCTCATTTCTCTGTTTGTCCAAGTGTGAAAGATGATCCCAAAAAATGGAAATGAGCACATACCAGCTGTTCGTAGCGATCAGCTCACGCTTACCTCAGTCTCAAATCGAACGAAAGATCAAATAAAAAACAGAGACCCTGCACTCACTGCATCTGGATGACGATTCTTTTTCATGAGACTCTGAATGGCTTTTGGCACAGCATCAGCAGAGGCCCCCCTTTCGTGTACATGTTGAGATTTATGAAGTCCTAGCACATGATAAAAGTAGATTTACAGACTTTGGCAGGTAGATATTGTGAAAACAAGGGGTTGATTTCAGATTCAAAATATTTGGTCGATTTCACCTTCTCCAGTTTTGTTTTCAACACGAGCAGTCCTTCAATACGCCAGGAGAATTACATCGCTTGATAGGAAAATAAAAGGGTTTGTTTTTTTGTTTTGTTTTTGAAATCAGATCATCCCAAAACATCTAAATATGTTCCAGTTCTGTTGATTTGGGTTGGCAGGGTTCTAGTTCATTCTACAGCGTGGTTTATGTGTCTAGACATATTTATGATTGTTTGGAGACAAACAAAGCTCCGTTTGTTACAAGTATTATTATGACTTTCCTGGCATGAACCACAAGTTTAATAATAGGGTCTTCGCCCCAGAGTGCCTCCGGGCTCAGGCCCTAATAAATCAGCCCAAAAGAACAGATCCCACCCAATCTCAACTGGATCATAGAGGGACTATAATCAAGCGTTGCTCCCTAAAGGTCTTAAAATGTCTCCTTGGGAAAACGTAGCCAAACTTAACCCATTTAGACCAAAATACACAAATATTGACCAATCTCTTTTTCTTAGATTACCTTTAAAAATGTGACCAAAAATTGTCGCTGTCCACTCAAACCCTTATTTCTCTGCCTGTGTAGCAGATAAAAACATGAAATGAAAACCATAACTAGAACTTCCAAATGGCAGTTGTATGCTTCTAAAATAGATCCATTCATCCGCGTGTCCTGGTGGTTGCTTGTGGCAAAGAGAGAAGAAATTCCCTCACAGTTGTCGCTGTCACAGAGGCCTCATCACTAAATGCAGCATTTAAAAAGAGCTGCCTTTGCCTTACTGTTCATTACATGTACTTTTTAAATCAATGAACCACCCCGAAACTGGTAAGTCCTCAGATCTTGGGTGTTAAAGGTAGATCAACCCGTCTGCTGCATCAGAGCCGTAAGGGCTAAAGGAAAGACTCATGCACGGTTAGTTAGGAACTCCAGTGATAGTAGTTCAACTTGCACATGACTTCAATGAGACCTCGGTGACCTGGAGGCGCCTCCTCAAGCTGCCATATCAGCACAATTGAAATGTGGCTTGGCGAGTCTTTGCAGATTTTCAAAAGCCCCCCCCCCCCCCTTCTTACACTGTAAATCGATTGACCTCCAGGTCTGTGGGTCTGTATTGATTAAGTCGTAAATAAAAGCCACGGCTTAGTATGAGGGATTATATAACAAACAGCTACTGAATGTGAGAGCTTGAAGTGGGAGTGTTAAACCCCTATAAACCTTGTGGAGGTGATTGACCCCGAGGTTTGAGTTGACTGACTTTAAAACTATAATCTTCACACCTAAAGCGCTGTCGGGAGCTGCTCCATGATTGAGTAATCGAAGATGCACTGTGAGGAAATGAGGGAATCAGTATGGAGGGATTGGATTATCTAAGTAGAAAATTACGCTATTGATTTTCTTCAAAGTGCATTGTAAGAGAGAATTCATCTGGGGGAGGGGATTCTTTGCACTTCTCCCGCTTTTCAAGTCTCTCTATGTCTCTTTCTTCATGTTTGCCAAGAAAGTCAATGCCCATCAATCAAACCCTACAGGTGAACGCAGTGTGTTTCTATGAAAGAGTCTTTGTGAGCGTCACCTGCCAGAGTGTTATCGGGCGACTTAGGTTTCACACCTTCAAAGTCCTGACTTGTAAGTACAGTCCTTTACCCGCCTGTGAACTTCACCACCTCTTTGTCCAGTTTCATGTTTCCATCTATTGTCAAACCTCCCTCGTAGGTGAACATGAATGATGGGACTGTGGCGGAGAATCGGCTAGAAACCAGATCTTGCCATGACATAGACGGATGACATTCTTGAAATGTCTTCATCGTAGGATTGGACAGAGTATAATCAAAGATGTGTTTGTGAGATGAAGCCTTATTGCTGATACAATGTGCTGTCTGTAGTCTGCCTGTCTGCAAAACTCCTTTTAAAGCAATATCGGTTTCACAGCTTTCACACTTTGACCCACTGAAACAGGTATTTCATGAACTTTTGGATTAGATGTTTAGAACAGATGGGTAATGCCTTTAATGGACTTTACCTCTCACCTCCACAACCTTTAGTGAATGTGTTTCCTTGACATACCAACAACAGAGTCGAGCAGATTTGAAGCGGAGTGATGAAACAGCACCTCTTGAACTTTTGGACTGTTAAAGCAGCTCTGTTTTACTGTTGCAGCAGGATGTAAGTCATGTCAAGCATGGCGTGCATGCGTCTTCTGCTACAGATGAACCATGCGCTTCCAAACCCATTGACCCCCCCCCCGCCCCGCTAATACGGGTTTCACCCTGGTAATACCAGTATTGACGCAGCTCGGGGTTGTTGGCATTGAGAGGAAAGCGAGGCAAACAGAAAAAAGTGCTTGGCTGGGAATCAATGGTGAGGTGGACAGAAGGCCAATGCAATCAGGAAGGCAAATGAAGCAGCCTTAAAGTCTGCTGAGCCAGCACCAGTGCAGTGTGTGTCATTTGGAACTGAATGGCTTCGACTTGTCCTCTGGGAAGCAAACACTCGCCTGCAAACACAACAAAGCTACATGCATCACCAGCAGGATGACAAGCATTCGAAATGTCTCACAGTGGTAATCTCTATCATGCACCTACACTCTTTTTCCTCAAACATTCCCTGCCTATTCATTAATAAGAACCCCCGAGACAGAGATGGATGGAGTCCATTTTGATTTCAATGCTTTTTTCTTTAAAAGGAAAATGGTTACCACAAGTCCAGAATGTGTTCAGGGAACTGCAGGTAAAGGAGAATAAGACAGATTTGCAGGTCGAGGCAATGTGGATGTGCATCGTCGACATTTCGTCCATCTGTGCTTGTGTATGTATGGATAGCCGCATTTCCACAAAGGAATTGCCCTTTCCCGCCAGCCTAACCACGGGCAAACTTTTATAGATGTTTTTCTTAAATCAAAGTCTGAGTTAAAGTAAAACGTTAAAAAGTCCACGTGGAGTACAAAAGAAACGTGACGCGTTGGTCAGAAAAAGAGCTGTAGTCTATTTAACAAAGCTGTTGGAGTGGTTTTAAGCTGTTGACGGAGTGTAAACTGGCTAGCTTTGACATAACCCTCCGGATTCATTGTCTTTCAACTCCATGCAAATGCCTCAAGTTACGATACGGACTGTAAACAATGAGCGTCAGATGGAGAAAGGAAGTCTTGGACCCGATGTCCGCTGACTACGCCGGGAATCCTGGAAGACCGGCCCTTGTGCTTGGGTTCCAAGATTGCTGGAATACAGACTCGGGAAATACAAACAGAAGTAGTGCGCATCCATTGAATCCACAGCTGTCCGTGTTCTTGTCCGTTTAGTTGCATGTCATCAGCCCTGGCTGTTACGTCATAGGTGTGATGTAGCAGTGCATGTGTGTGTGGGCAGCTAAGGCTATTTGTTTCCTGTGTTTTACTTGACACCTGCTGGTTGAAATAAAGGGGGTCAGCCTCGAAGCTAGCAACAACTTCAACTAATGGACCTTTAAGATGGACGGGCGATTCTCAGTGTATTTACAGCCAGGTTCACTTGTAAAAATCGGCACATGAATGACGTCTATGTTCATGCAAACGCAGTCAATTTACATGCAGATTCTCAAAGTAGGCACCTGGCAGCAAGAATCTCTGATATTTTGCTTTAATCTCTGACTTTTCCATGAAGGGTGGTCCTCTTGAATGTTGTGAGGTCACCAGTTGTATTCATTTCCAATGAAAGCAGGGCTGCTGTGGTTATTGTCGACCACAGACCGTAGTCGTGACTATAAAATAAGTCAGTCTAAACAGGTCTCGCTGTAGAACAGGCAAATTGGCCAACACAAGCTCTTCTGGTCTGGAATAATACAGGTTTGTTGTCTTTGTGAAGTCTCAACTGGCTCGCCAACGTGCTGCCATGCTGTTTTCCTGTTAAATCTCAGCTGAAGTCCTTGTCCCCCCCAGGCTCCATTGTGTACTCAGCCTCATCTGTGAGCACAGTTGGCGTTTTTCATGAGCACTGCAGAGACTGTGTGTGACCTTAAAATTTGCATGAGCAGGAAATATATATATATATATATATTTATATTGTGTGTTTGTGTTGTAGACCTTACCTGGACCTTAAGGAAGAGCCATTGTTGTTTTGACATTTTCTACGGAAATTGGAATTTATGAGAAAATGCTTCCAGGCAGATAACCTATAGTGATACCGACGAGCTGCCTCTAATTTTAACTCCAGTGACATTTTCTTGACGCACACAAGAAAAATCTGAAGTTTTTCAGCAGCTTTTAAGATTGTTTCCAAACCTTTTGCCTCACAGGATATTGCCAAAGACACAATGAAGGTCGGACCGGTTTTAACTGCTGCTGTGAGTCCGGCGCTGCCTCTACGTCAGTTTTAATTAAAAGGATAAGCAGGAAATAAAGCCTATGCATCTGTTGTGTACATTCAAATGATTCATCGGCGTATTTCATAAAATATGGCCGTGTCCCACTCTGTGTTCATGCGCACATCACCAAAATAATCCCGTGTGCTCTCGATTCAACAGCTTTTCTTTTAATGTACTATTTAACCTTCTTTTTTCTTGTTGTATGATTACGTTTACTCTCCTTCCATGATAAGAGCAGTATGATTCAGAGTTATGGACGAAGTCACCATAGACACAAAAATGTGTGCACAAAGACTCATTCATTCATTCATTCATTCAAACCTTTATTTGAAGGGATAGTCCACCCAAAAATGAGAATTCAATCATCCACTCACCCGATGCTGAGGGAAGATCAGGGAAAGTTTTTGTCTTTTGTATTTTTTTTTCTTTTACCTCTTTAATGTTTTTGTGCACTTCATACAAAAATCATGAATAGTTCACCTCAGTTGTTTGTGTCTGCAATACCAGTAGTTTTGGTCTTAAAAAAACAACAACTTTGCCATGATTGGTGAGTCGATAACAACGGAAATGTCATTTTTAGAGGGAACGATCCCTTTGAGCCCTCATCTTCAGCGATGCTGAAAATTAGAGAATTTACGTAAATACTCTTAAAAAAAAAAAACCAACACCCCCCCCCCCCCCCCCCCAAAGCTTATTAAAAAAGAAACACAGTGTGAGAACTCCACTCAGGTCAAACTCTACACTATAGAACGGGGAAATTGTGCTTTAGTGTGATGTATGGGAGGAAAATAACATGTATGTCCTTATAATCTCAGAACTATTCCCACAGTAGGGCATTTCATACATCGCCACCTTTAAAACGTCTCAAACCTCAAACTACAGGGTGCAACACATTTCCTTCTTGTTGAGTTACTCCGTCAACTTCCACCCCCGCGAGGAGGACATTGAAACATTAAGCCCCTGCTGTACTTCAGGATATAATTCATGTGCAACATGTAGAATGGTCATTCTTAACTTTAGTGTAATCAGATTTTATAAAGATAGATTAAATTAGGAAATATCCGGTCACACTCTCCGCAAAAAGAAAGAAAGAAAAAAAGCGCACAAGTAAGCTAAAGTTGGCCTGTGGCGTTTCTAAATCTTGGTTTTACTCAACACACTTCTTTTCGGATCGAGGGAGAAGTGTTTGGCAGACCGGAGCGAGGATTAGACAAGTTCCAGGCCTTTGGCATTTACTCCGTCCTTATTTGTGGGGAGGAGATTTAGTGTTGGAAACTCACACATCGATTGCAGTTTTCTTTCAAAGGGCCTTGATTTTTATTTATGTTCGGACCGCTATTAATGTCTCCGAGTGCGTTGGCCACAGTTTGATTTTTGTTGTTTGTTTGTGGATTAAAATTGGATCTTTTATTTATGTAGTCTTCAAGTTGTTGATTCAGTGTTTACATGTAAGTAGTTGATTAATGCGCTCAGTTGTCTGTGATTCATATTTGGTTTGTCTTGCGTCTTTGATGGACCGGTTTAGGTTTCGCTCCAACGTCAGCGGGTCAGTCGTTGCTGTGCTGGTTCTTAGCCCTCTGGTCTGGATGATCAGAGGGCTTGATTTGTGCCGCCTCATTCTCAATCATCTATTCTGGCTTTGATTCGTCTGGCTGACGGTGCTACTCAGACACCCAGGTGTTTCTCATCAGTCCCATAAGAAGGAGTTCACTACTCACCTAAACCTTTTCCATACGTAGCGGTGCCCTTTTTTCCTCAGCTCAGGTTTCAGCTCTGATGAACTTTGGACAGGAAGCTCAGATCAGGAGTCCTTTAGAGCTTTAGAGAGAAGTCTAAGGTGGTAGAGGGAGCTGTGGTGAGTTGTTGCAATTTGTAATAATTCTCGTTCTGTTCCGCTCACAAGACGTCTCCACAGAATTGCTCCATTCAAATGGAACTGCAAAACTCGAATGCAGCTTGGCGGTATTAGAAAAAGATTTCAGGGGAACAACTTTTCCTCTCAATATAATCGTTTTTGATATCCAGTGCCAAAAATCTGCATTCTGTACTGTGTGGAAGTCATTGGAGTTGTGTAAGTAAAGCTGTTGAACTGAGTTCAGCTGAGTCAGGAGGAACCTGCGGTCCTTCTTTGATTCCTGTGAGAAATCACAAATTTGATGATCAAAATTGGGGCCTTTTAAGATTTCCAAATTTGATCTGAAGTGGGATTTCTCCTCAACTTTGATTTAGATACGTCTCAAAAGTGTGTAGAGCTCATGTCCATGCTGCATATCTGCCTTAATGAATCGTATGTAAATAAATCAATCAGACACAAAATAGTCATTGACCTTGCAGCCCCCCCGTGAACTTTTTTGGACAGCAGCCAGCTAGAGATTTTCCACCGCAGCAACCAAGCTTGAAACTTTTGCAGTGAAATGGGTCTTAAATTGTATTCAAAGTGGTCTTTAAAAAAAAAAAGTCTTAATTTTAACCTGGTGAAACCTGCGGGAACCCTGTCTTTTATGTCGAGAGGAGTTGGTGGAGGCGGTTCAGGTCATGCCTCCTGGACTCCTCCTGCTAGAGGTGCTCAGGGCAACCGGTAGGAGAGCTCATGGCAGACCCAGAACACACTGGAGTGATTGTTTTTATATATATATATATATATATATATATATATATATATATATATATATATATATATATATATATATAATATATCATTTGGCCTTGGATCCCCCAGTAGAAGCTGGAGTGCCTTGCTGGGGAGAGGAACGTCTTGGGGTATCCTTGCTCAGTCTGCTGCCGCTGTGAGCAGGTCCTGGGTAAGCAAGCGAAAATGAATGAATGGATGGAAGTCAAACTGGGTTGGGTTGTGAACTCAGCCAGCGGCCCGCCATGACTGAAGTAACTGAAAGCAGAAATGCTGAATTTTATACTGACAATGACAAACTGATAGGTCACGAGGCCGAAACTCAATCCGCATCAGAACGTCAAGCAGGCCTTTTTAAGGATATTTGAAATATGACATTCTCTTCTCTATTATAACTCCATGCAGGATTGGAATGGTCCCCCCCACCCCCCCACCCATCATTAATTTGTTCAGAACAGTTTATTTCCTGTTATACAGTCTGACATGTTTTAATGGTTAGCAGACTCCTGTCAATAAAACACTACGAGGTATTGTGGAAGAGGGCACTGGCCGGTGCCTCAAGTGATTACAGAGCCTGGCATAATTCACGCGTCTCACTTTAACGGCCCTACTTTTTAGAAAAAGAAAAAAAAACCTGCTCCGTCCCTGTTCATTGGTGCACCTGGAACAACTTTATTTGGTGCTGCTGGAAATATTCAAGGTGCAAGGAAAAAGGGACATTTGTGGAGCCTTGGTGGAATGAGTCTCTTGGCTTATGTCGTACTGAGTAATGCCAGAGCTCTTCTTCATGACGTTCCCAGAAACAGAAACTTTGGGTTTTTGTTTTTTTTTGGTTGTTACAAGCTGTTATTGTTTGGCTTTTGTCGAGGGGTTTTCATTTCATTTACCCATGCTTAATACAAGCCATTCCTGAGATTTTGAGTCCATCTTGTTATAAAGTGAAGCAAAGATATCAAGTTTTTAAAGTTCTCCGGTGTTGCTGAGTCAAGAGAACGTTTTTTTTGGAAAGAGTATTCTCTTAAACTCATGGTCCATGTCTTTGTTTCCAAATCACATTATCACCTCAAGTCTTTTAAGTGCCTCCGCCCACTATGTTACTCATTTAACTCGTGCCTTTAATTGTACAAAAGGCGTCTTTGAAAACCACCAACACTTAAAAATACTGACCAAGCACTGGCATAGCTGACACTCTTGAAACAAGTACTGCATTTGCGCGCACACACACACACACACACACACACACACACACACACACACACACACACACACACACACACACACACATATGCACACATCTGGTTTCAGTTTCAAATGGCTCTCCTTATATATTTATCCCGTTCATCCACACACACGGGCAGCGCACACACACTCACACACACAATAGTCTTTTTATCCCATCTAAATCTGCCTCTGCATGACCGCAGCCACCATATCCAATGAATCGCAACATGTCATCAGCATAATTAAGCCATTTGAGTAAGTTTAGAGCCGCTGAATGTGTTTTACATTTCATTTGATGCCTCCTCATATAGACGCGCTAAAACATGTGAAAGGCACAGACAAAAATAAAGAGTGGCTTTGGCATTTCACAAAAGGCAATTACCATCAATGATGTTGAAATCTGTGTCAAGGTGGCCTGGACTTGATTCCTGGACCATTCTGACAGTGACATAGGAGCCTCAATTGGCCAAAACCAGGAACTTAGAGGATGAAAGATCCTTTTGGACCATATTGGGGGGGGGGCATGTTCTGAAATATAATGCATGGTCTTTGACTATTATTATGCTCTTGAAAAGCTAATAAACTGCCACTAGACATGGACTATTAGAGGTAATCTCATACCTTCCATCTGAACATCTTGTGCACCTTTAGCCTTGAGCCTGTTCGCAGGGGCAGCTGTCACTTGGAGTTCCCGGGGATCTCAACTTATGGCACAGCTGCAATTTTCAGTGGCGGCAGTTCGTCCACAATGTGTTTGGCCGGCCCATTTTTGTGAACCTGCTCAGATACTGTGTTCCTCCATCTTGCATGAAGAGTTTGTGCTTATATTCTGTCCTTTTCCGTCTGTTTTTTGTGATCGGGAGCTTGCATGTGGTGTTTTGTTTTTGTTTTTTTTAAACTGACTGGATTCCACTACTCTATTCTTGTGGGGACTTCCTGTCTGATTTGATCTGCTCAGTGCACCTTGACACACCCTCTGTCAACACTACGTGTTCCTATAGGAGCCCCTGGGATTCTGGTGGACACAGAAGCATTGTTTTTGATGGCTGCGATCAGGCAATATATTTTTTTCAACCCCAATCCTGTTATTGTTTCTATAATTTGTCAGATTTTATTTTGTCACAATACCTGTTTGCGCTCAACCTCCCACATGGGTGGGGGGGGTTTTGCGAGGGAGTGCAGTACCTTGGTTGGGGTGCAGCCGCCCCCTCAGCAACCCTACGTCCCGCAGCTATGGCAGCTAGTGCAGACTCAATAAAACTTTAGTAAAATAAAGTAATCAAATGTCATCCTATGTGGGCAAAGACACAAACACACATGCTTTTACTTTAGCTGATGATGTTTTGCTCCAAATACCCTGTCAACATGACCACAACATAGCTGTCTCTTTCCAACCTGTCTTCTTTTCCACTACTGTGACATGTACGAGTGTGCACACACCATAATCACCTGTTTCCAAGTATCTTCCTGTGAGTGTTTATAGTCCCAGAAAGGGGAATTGACTGATCCCACTTCTATTTCTCTGCAGCCCTCGGCACAGAGCATTCCAGAGCTCCTCGTAGGTGTTGGCTAATTAGTTAGCTGACCTCCAATGTCAAAGGTCGCTGGTGCACCAAGCCTCAGGGGAACCCGCTGATATTTTAAGGAGTTTTGATTGAGGATACTTAAAACAGAGAAATACCCTCAAGGCTTTGCAGGCCCTCGTAACAGCACTACCTGGGTCATATAATGACAGGTGATGGATATCACGATAAAGCCGTTGTGATTTTTTTTTTCTTTTCTTGACCTCAACTCTCAAGTCTCAAAAGCTCAAAAGAACATGTAGTTGATGATGCAAAGAGAAAAGCGGGTAGTGCTTCAAAAGCTGACCTGAGAAAAGGGCTTTAAGCTGCATTTGGGAATTGTCCTTCCCCGGGGACAAAAGAGATCATGGCTTTCCACAGCCCCTCGAGCCTAATAAGAGTGTCTCCTCTTCCTTTATTTGACTTGGAGAAAATTAAGACTTCATTACAGCATATTAAAATGCAAAGCAAACTGTTAAGGTGTAAGTTCAGCCAGTTAAAACACTTGCATACAGTCAGGGATTGAATTTGTCAAAGCTTGAAATGTTAAGTTGATGGTGAAAAGCATAACATTGTAACATAATCTGCCAGTGAGCTGGGGAGTCCTAAGTTTGGAAAACATCTCATCCCAGAAGAACTGAGATGGAAAAAGAGACAAAACAGGTGTGAAAAAAATGGGAAAAAAAAGAGAGCCATAACCCAAAAACATGGAAACCTCATTTACAAGCCGTCTACATCTCAGCTTGTATATCTTCCTGATGGGTGATACCCGACGTGCATAATTCCATGACATTCCTTTCCATTGCTTTTCCACTGTGCCTTTACTAATCACCACTCAGATAGATGACATTGCTCGACATGTTTGTGTGCTCATGCCTTTTCCAGGGGTTGTCTAAACATAATGCAGATGACCTGCCACGCCATTAGCAAGTTTTCAAATACCACATTCACGTGCGGGAGAAGAGGCTCCCCTGCTCCATTCTGGTAGACGGGGGGCTCGGATTGAGGCTGTTGTGTTTGCGCGTTTGCAGAGGCCTGACAGGGTATCTTGGAAAGGGCTGTTGCACTCTATGCGCTTATTGAGTTGCAGACCAAAGGAGGACAGGACTCTTGAGGGTGTTTGCTGGGTGTCCATTTCTTAGTGTTTGGATAACAAACAGCAACAATATCATCCACCAGGTGATCACCCGGTGTGTTTGTTCTTGATCGTTACATTCCTCGGGATACAAACTAAAGAAGTCCATCGGGTGTATGGCGTCATTTTTCACATTGGTCACACCAAAGCGGTCACATCCTGACCGGAAACATTAGCAACTGGCCTCGGATATGCCCTGTGCAGAACAGGAAGTGTTCAGCAGCGGCTAAAAAAAACCCCCAAAACAAAACAGAATATCACTGGTGCCTTGCGCACAGCCCAAAAAAAGCCGATTCACCCCCTGCCATCTGGCACGCAAGAGGTATCTGCAACTGCAAACTCACCAGACGAGAGTCTATGGTTATTCTCCCCAGGCAGCGATACTCCTTCACTCAGCTTCCAATGCAAAAGACTGTAATCATGCTTCATTAGGAGGTAATGTTTTCTGTGCTGTCTGTGTGTTTGCTGGGAAATTATGAAACTCCAAACTTGGTGGAGGGGTGTAGCACGGAAAAAGGAAGAACCCATTAAATTTTGTGGCGTATCCTTTAAACACAGCACAACATTATATTTCTTTGACATTGGGTTTGGCTGAGTTGAAGTTGAATTGATTTACGAAGTTTAAAATTTTTTTATGAGTAGCATATTGATACGAATGTAAATGTTTTACAATAACAGATAAAGTTGAGGGGACTCGGAGAGTGCATACATCTGCCAAGGTGATATGAAAGTAAACTTGCTGACAGAGAGGCGTTTTCGAGATTAAATCCAAAGCCAAGCCCGACGGAAAAGAAAAACCTCCCCAAATTGAGCTGGTTCTTCTGTGTAACATGCTACAGCCCTCCGTATTTTACTGTGTGTGAAACAAAAAACACCCCAAAAAAGCTCTGATTACATAATCTCCTTGGCAAAATGTTTTAAAACTCAGTGTGCACGCCAAGGGTGTCCTGATGCGCGTGGCTTTTTGCAGCGTGAACTGTGAAATTCTAATAATTCTGGTATTTGCCAAGGTTTAAGCTTTGAAAGATGGTTGTACCTCTGTAGAGCAGAAACCTAGACCCTGCACTTCAGTTTAGGGGTTAACAGTTCACGGTGTTTGCTGAGACCACAGTTTTTCTAGTGGTGGTAGGGGGTTAAGGTTAAGCCCCACTCACCTTTTGCAATGCTGGTGCATCCTTGATTCGTGTCCTTGTACAGCTGCTGCAGCCGTAGCTTTGCTCTTTCTTTTTTGACCGCAATGCAGTCCATTGTTTTATGCTTCTTTGGTTGCAGAATGCATTTAGCAACAGTCCCTAACAGTCTGACATAAAAAAGTGCATTCGAAACCTGGTAAAACACACTTCAAATGTCACAGGAACACTTTATGCGATTGTTTTTGTGCACTATTAAATTTGCTCCCCTTTAACCTTGAATATTTTACCCCGGCTGCGCATGCTAACCCCAGGGTTTGCCTCCCACTGTTCCCAAATCTACGCTTTAAACAAGGGTGTTTTTGCACAGTGAGCAGCACCAGCAGGAGGTTTTACAGTGTGTGTAAAGCATTAGGAGGCCACACAGACAGTGAGATGTCTCCTCCATCCTGAATGATAGGTCCACGTTATTACAACAACCACAGAGTGCTGAAGTCCCCTAAAGGGACGCATACCTATCTACGTGATGGATGGCCATTTTTAGTCACAACAGAGCCTTCTGTTCACTCTGGGGGGAAGAAAGTTTTTTAACAGTACGCTTTGGGTCAAATTCAAGCCATTAAAGCGCAAGCGGAAAGTCAGGAGTTCAAACTGATAAGATATTTTGGATTTTAGAGGGAAGGCAGGTTTCGGAGGGTGATTTGTTTCCTCTCTGTCTCCCGAGGATTTGAGTGAATGAGCTCCCATGTGTACTGCGGCCGAGCAGTTAAGAAGTTTTGGAAAGTGTGAAAGTAAGTTGAGGGTGCTAAGTTGTCAACCAGCTATCAGACAGCAGGGTGGATGTAATGAGCTCTGTGTGTGTGTGTGTGTGTGTGTGTGTGTGTGTGTATGAATAATATACGTAGACATCTACTACAACAAAGCGAGTCGCCGTTATGCTTGTAAATGTTTTTGTATTTTACATTTAAAATTTACTGTTGTAAAAGAGAAAGAAATGATTTGAGTGTCTGTTGGTACTTTTATGTGTGTTACTGAGTGGTCATTCTTTTTCTCTCTTCTTGCCCTAATGGCTTACACTTTACACACACACACACACAAAATAAGAAACCCCTTTTGAGAAGAGGAAAAAGAATATAGCTCACCACACACAGCAGATTCATCAAGCCTGACTACTTTACAGGAGCTTTGTTTTGCTCACTAATCCCCGCTGAATTAATTAACATTATTACATGTCACACTAAACTTAATATCCTGTCTTTTTACGGTGGCTGAGTGCATCAGTACCGTAAGGGTGCCATCGTTTCTCTGGAGGTGGTGTAATCGTTTTTGAGGCCCTTGAATAGAGGTCGCCGCTGGTGACGCTTTGCATATTGAAAACGTGACTTATTGATTCATACGACAAGGGTGTTAGGTTTATAAAAGTCAACCACTGATGGATGGAGGGGTTTGGCTCAAAAGCATGTCACGCTGCCTGATGGATGTTCAGCTTTGGTAACGTGTCAGTATTGACAGGCGGGGATTGAGGGGTTCCGCGTTCAAACATGTGCATGTATTGATCGATTGATGCAGATGAAGTGGTCCCAGCATGCCTGGGGGGAGCGTTGGCGTGAATGTCAACCAAGGTTGGATCTAGTCTTTCTGCAACATGTGGGCAAAGAAAGTGTGTGTGTGTGTGTAATTTAAGCCACTTTCAGGGACAAATACATGTAAATAGGAACAAAAGTAATGATGTCCTTAAATGGCAAAACACAGATTTTTTTGGGGGGGGGGTGCGGGTGCGTGGTATAGTAGATGAATGATGCGTAAAATTTTCTTCTTCAAATGTGGTTTTTGTTCGTACGACGAAGTAGACACATTCCTTCAACATATGATGATCTTGTCGATGAAAGGTCCTACAGTAAACGCATGCACTTGGGCTCTTACATGTGAATTGAATTTGAAACCCACCAAATGCAGTATACAGTTTTTGTTTTTTTTTCTTCTTTCTTTTCAAAAAGTTCAGAAAAGCCCATGAATTTTTATTTATTTATTAATTTAGAAATCATAGCATCTTGCCAACAAATTATGAGAGTATTTATAAAGGACACCGTCTCCGGCTTGTTCTCACTGATCTTTCAAGCATAAATATTGTTTACAGACGAATCAGTGAAAAGGAATTCCCATTCTGTTTGAAGCTTCAGAATATTCAATACAATAATTGTGACAAAGTTTATGAATGCAAATACTCAACAACAGCAGACATGAGCGAACTGAAGCAAGACCAGGGGGTATTTTCCATTCATTTAGACTGAAGGCATCACTTCCCTGATTCATGAGCGCTTCAGGTTTAAGGTTGACACTAATAAGCTGTGTTGTTTTGACGCCACGAGGCACGCCAATAAAAATGCTCTTTAAAAACAACATTTGTCTTCACTCTAATGCGATTTTTAGCGTTTGCCTAAATGCTTTTAATGCAGGACGGAACACCTGTGTCGCCCATTCTTCACTATCAAGGGTGACAATCTGTGAGGTGTAGATTTCCCCTCTCGATATTTTCTCAGTAATTGCCAAGAGAGTTATCATTAGCATAGACGTTGCAATTATTTTGTTATTTTTCTCGCTATATGCCAATTAATCTTATCTAGAGAATCCTCTCGGGGACGTAGACATGTAGAGTTTCATCATTTGATACGGGTGATCTCACATTCGAGCTTGTCATCGTCAGATAGCAAAGGTTAATACACCTTCCCTTGAATACAGTTCCTGTTTGGATAATCTATCGTGGTTTGAATAATATTGTGTCAGTCTGGCCAACGTGGACTTTCAGCCATTGATCACATTAATTACATTCCTATTAAAGCTCATTTTCTCAACTTTGGGCCTTTTGACTTTATTTTCAAAGGCTATACCTTTCTTACTGCTGTAAAGAAGAAGGTGTTGGAGGGACAGAGAGACAAGCAGCATTGGATCACATGTCTTCATGCCTGTCCAACAGTAAATTAAAACAAGGAGCAATTTCCTGAGGCCCAATTAGCAGAAAATTGGTCCTGTCTGTTAGAGTGACTCCCTAGGGAGGTGGGAGGCTGTGCAGACAGAGAGTAAGAGAGAGGGTGAACTCTTCACAGCTTGTTTATATTAGCATCTGTGAGATATAGTTTGAAAATGTTTTATTGACCGTACAAAAATTCATGACCAAATGAGCAAGTAGGTAACAACGATGGATTCGACCGAGCACGTTTGAAATTGTGTTAATCTCAGTTTAGTCGGCAGGAGAACGATCCAGAGCAACACCCGTCTTGGATGTTATCAGGCAATTAAATGGCCATTATGAGTTATCAGTGCGATTACAGGCGGGCGACCTCAGCCTACCAATAGGGTGTCATTATCGCTGATTAACTGTGACCCCCTCATGCGAAGTTTTTCTTTTCTAGGTGGGAATGTTGCACTGTTTTTGCACTTGTATAAAAGTACATATATATGGAGTGGGGGGAAGGATTATTGATCCTGAAGTATGGACCATCAGAATGATAGAAAAGCTGATTAAAAAAGCTGTTGATTTTGCACGTCACACCTTTGTTGCAGAAAATCCCACAGCTGTATAAATTCACACACTACCGTGGAGTTCAGTGTAAACAAGCAAAACATCATCATAGTGGATAAGGAGGCCAAGTCATGACCAAGAAGGTGGTTTACCGAGACCAAGTCAAGATCTTAGATTAAAGCATGGCGAGATTGAGCCAAGACTGGGACTAAGGCAGTGCGAGACTGAGCTAAGGCCAAGATTGAGTCACGGTGAGACTGAGCCGAGACCGAGACCAAGGCTGGGCAGCATCATGACTAAGGCAGGGCAATAACAAGCTGAGACCAGGACTGAGGCAGGGCGAGCCTGAGCCAAGACCAAGATCGAGTCACGGTGAGACTGAGCCAAGACCAAGACCAAGGCTGGGCAGCATCCTGACTAAGGCAGGGCGATACCAAGCTGAGACCAGGACTGAGGCAGGGTGAGACTGAGCCAGGACTTAGACTAAGGCAGGGCGAGACTGAGTCAAGACCAGATTCAGAAGACGGTCTCTGTAAAGGTTCCACTGCAAAGTCTTTTACTTCTTTGCATATTTAATTATTAGAGTTTGTGTAGCCTAATTTAATCATGAATGAATCAGCTGACATCATCCTCCTGCAGCTTCTTCCACTGACAGTTGAAGTGCATGTAAAGTGTAGTGGGGAGGGAGGGATGAAGTGGGGCGGCCGTCAACGGCGAAGATTCTAGTAGGGGAAGGCAGGTGTTTTTTTTGTTTTCCAGTTAAATGATACACACTTAATTTAGGAAAATCCCCACAGTTCTGGTCTTGAGGTAAAATGTCAAGTACACGAGGTCCAAGACCGGGACAAGCCAGAGTACAAATGCAGTCAATTCCAAGAAAAGGCAGAGACCTTTAAGAAGTGGAGTACTACAACACTAAATATTCTACTGTCCATCCATCTCCATTACAGGATTTAATATTAGTTCTGGAAGTACATTTCCTTCCAAAGCGAGAGAAAATATTGTAAAATAATGATGCTCTATGATGTGCCTGGTTAGGTTTTGGCACACCAAAAAAAGCACTTTGTTAGGTCAGTGTCTCCTTACCCTTTTGCCACAGAGCAACTGTTCCTAAATGCAACGTGTTTTGTGGTTTAAAAAAAAAAAAAACACCTAACTGACTCGGATTGCTGAGAGATATGTTGCATTGGATGTAGTCTGAACATTTCCACAGCAAGGCCAACCCTGTCTCCTCAAAGTACTACAAATTTGTTTTACTGAGAATCATATAGTAATTTCTGCATGGATTATGGTCGCTGGCAGCGTTTCGTTGTACGAAAGCAGAGTTCTTCTCCTACCACAAGGAAATTGTAGGTGAACAGAGGGCCAATAAAGCACAGGCCTTAAACACCAGAGACCAGGGGTTTGCTTTTCTGTCTGGTTAGTTTTAGGCAACAGAAGCACCTTAATTAAGGAAACATTGGGCGTTCAGTTGTTACAGTAGTGACATCATGTTTCAGTCTTCATGTAACTCTTTCTTCACTTCATTTTCGACCAAGACCGCAGTATTTCCCTCAGCTGTAACCAAGCGCTCTGAGTGAATAAACATTTTTTTTAAATGATGTAGTTGCTATGACAAAGAGCTGGTATCTCAGGAACACACATTCTAGTCATAAAAGCAATTTGCTGCCATGATATTTCTCAAGATATTTGTTGTTGAAAATCAGTAATGGAGGTGTAAATTCTAGAAGACCGAGTTGGCCAGGGCTTTAAGAAAAACAGGAAGCAGCGAGAGAACGGGGAAGAGGCAGGAAATTAGCGTTGTAGGTACGACAAGGTCCACTGAGAACCTGGATTCACTCACAGAGCAGCACTTTCTTTCCAGCAGTTTCCCAATTAGTTGTGAGACAAAAGTCAAGTATGGTTTTACTCAAATGGCACAGCAACTGCGTAACTAATGAGGCAGAATGGGCTGAACTTTAATTAAAACATAATAGAGGACTGAGAACAGATTTGCGGGTTATTGGATGAGGTCCAGTACCTCCACGTTGTACCATTTTACCCCCAAGATTAAGACGAATGATGACTCTGATGATGGACTTGGGTAGACTCATGATGGAACGGAACTGGGTCAATGTCAATCCTGGTTGGGGCATCGACCCGTCCTGGGTGCCCATCACTCAGCGTTAATGAAATTGCCGGATCGATCCCCGGTAGTCACTACAA
Source organism: Aulostomus chinensis (assembly GCF_037954235.1). Taxonomy (NCBI): domain Eukaryota; kingdom Metazoa; phylum Chordata; class Actinopteri; order Syngnathiformes; family Aulostomidae; genus Aulostomus; species Aulostomus chinensis. Next base: position 15,252,979 of record NC_141323.1, on the reverse strand, counting down.
CAGAACCCATTAACCCTGCTAAAGCCATTGACCGGCCACGGCCATCGATCGAATTATTGCTTTCGCTCTGGTGATTAAGTAAACATTTATCTGAGCTCTCCTCTCCACAATGGTTTGATTGAATGATGAAGATGTGCACATCGTATATTCGGCTTTTACTAGGGGTAGAAACACAGTTTTATTTTATCAATCAGAGCTTGGAAACATCTATTTAAAACCTCACACATGCAAACTGCCAACATTGCAACGTATGTTTTTGGGGGTTTTTTTGGTTTTGTCAGGCTTATTTTACTATACTCTCAGTCAAACATGATCTTTTGCATCAATAATTGCGTGTTTCATGATACCCTGCTGTAAAAAAAAAAAAAAAAAATGTACATATATAGACAATGTTTAGGTCTTAAACGAAGCTGCTGAGTAATTTTGAATGAACCTGTCTCCTGCGGTTATTGGGAGCCAAAGCATTAAGAGACAAGAATAGCGTCGTCTCTGAGGACTCAGATTGGTTCAATCATCCTTTTCTTTCAAATTGAATAAATGATGGCCTGTCATTTCTAATGAATTTCCCAGAAGACAAATGCTTCCCTGACGTCTGCGGATGAAGTTGCGTTCTTAGAAAATTCTACATCGGCAGAAAATTGAAAAAAAAAGAAATAGAAACATTAAATGAATTGCTTTTATATGTTTTTTTAACACGTATTATTGTGTAAACAATAAATCAAACCCCCCCCCCCCCCCCCATTGCATGAAGGGGCCTCATTTTCAGTTACAACTGTTAGCAAACTAAAAAGTGCTTAAAAATTATTGCCAGGATTTGTCAACTACACTCAAAGTTAACTAAAAAAACAAATAGGAATTGAGTTTTTATATGATGAAGAACAAAAAAATGACACTGTCACACGGTTGAAATGCTTTATCTTACAAAGCGATTGCCAGTTTCCTTTTGCCTCCTTAACAGATTTCAGATCAAATGAGGACTAAAGAAGTACGTATCAGAAATGGGAAAGAAAAAGAAAACGCAAGACTTTTGAAAACAAAAATGAAAAGAAAACTCAAATGATCATCATACAGTAAATACATACACACGTAATACTTCACATTGATATCTATGTGGGTACATCCAAAAGCTACGTTAAGTCTAGTTTACTTAATCTAGAGAAGAAGAGCGTGCGCTTGTACATGAATTGTTGGAAGGCAATAAAAAGTCAGTTGCACCAGATTTAGCAGATTGCTCATTTCCAAATGTGATCTTTCTAAAAAATAAAAAATAAAAAGTCACATGTTTCATGTTTGCAGGTGGTTTGGCTTCATAACACGTAGCTAAGACGTCACACATAATTTGCTAAACACAGCTTATTTCCCCTCTCTTGTTTAATCTCAATGTTTGTCTCTAAAATCAGTCCAAATGAATTTTGCAGACATTAAATCTGTTTGTTTTTGGCTGGTTTCAGAGCGGCAGCTGTACAGTTTAGTCACACTGCAAAATGTAGGACAAAACTTTTAATGAGCGTTTGCCTCTGTGGAGCCAACAATGAGATGAGGACACAGCGATCCAGCGATTGCCTGCTTCCCTGTCGTTTACTGCCTGATAAGATTCAGTTCTCTGTCTACTCATCCATCTAATTATCTGTCTACCTGCCTGCATCTGTCCATCACCACCTTGCCTCTATTGTTATTCATTCCAGGCAGGACAAACATGACATGCTGACCTCTGGCCATTAGAAACCTTTCAAGCAAAGAAACAAGAGGTGTGTGTGTGTGTGGGGGGGGGGGACAAAAAAAAAACCCTGTGACCTTTTTTATTTACCTGTAGTGCTAAGGGTCATCGAACGCCACTGTTTCAATGAGTTATATCATCTGAAAGGAGCGTAATGGCGGTTTTGCTCTTGCCAAGTTTCATCCCCTCAGCCTAACTTCAACTCTGAGAAGACAAAAGCAAGATAAAGCAACCCTTAATTTAACACCACCGAACATAAGGACACGGCTTCTCCTCCACTTCTTGACACAGAAGGAGCTTGACCTGGATTTTCGTAAAGCTCTAACTCTTGGCGACAGTCTTTACTCTTCCAGGATATCAAGTCTTATCTTCTTTCTTTTTTTTTTTTTTTTTTTTTTTTACAAAAATAAAGTAGGATCACGTACTTTGGTAATGGCTCTGACTTGTAACAATAGGCCTTATTCTCTTGCTGGTTGAGGTGTGGAGCTCCTGATGCAGAGGAAGGTAATTTCATGGCTCCTTCGTCTGCAGACACGTATCAGACACTGGGCTCCATTATCAAGCCTTGAGTATTAGCCTCCCATGTAGAAAATGGAAGGGAAATTAAGCCTCAAAGTGTGTTTGTATGTATGTGAGTGAGAGAGTTTGCCGACACAGACAGATGGGAGAGAACGTGAGTGTATGTAAGCGATAGAAAGGGAATGTTGGGGGGTCTTAAGCGTTCCGATGATGTATCATGTTGCGGACTGTGCGGCTGCGGCCGTCATATCGAAGAACAAAGGGGTGTTTATGTCAAGCCTGACTGATTTGGTTTTTATTAATGTCTTACCTCTCTTTCTGCCCCTTCCCCCACTTTGGAAACCACACACACACTCTCGTGTGCCTCCCCGTCTCAGCTTGGGCCTCCCTGAAACGTGCCATGTATTCTCCCGGAGTGGATGAGGAGCACAAGCAGACATTCATTCCCAAATGAGTTCCTCTTTCTTCCCCGCGAGCCATTTACTCAGCGGTAAAGGTTAATTGCTTGAAACACCCAGCGGTGTTATTACAGCTGATTCCAGAGGCGCTGCATTTGATATTAAACAGACAAGAGATTACTTTGATGATAACTCACTGTGCGCGCCACTGGATTATTTGTCCATTTGAATGGGACATGCTCTAATTCTTGAGATATTTAAACAGGAAAGACAGCTAATAGGGCTTATCCTCTATTTTTTCTGCGGTAGCTACCGTACAGTAGACAAGCAGCCCCCCCCCCCCCACACACACACACACACACACACAGAAAGAACTGTTCATCATCTCTTCAAGCTGCCTCAGCTGTCCTCACCCATGAGTGATGGGTCCATGTGCAGAGACCTGCACTAATCCCTCATGACCACATTGGGCACCGTATCTTCACCCCATGAGGACTATTAGCATCGTAGCGGTGGGTGATCGGTCTCTACAGGTCTGGGTCAGCTCTGGGTTTACTTTGAGGCAGCAGGAGCCCAGAAGATGAAAAAAGAGAGAGAGAGAGAGAGAGATGAGGATCAAAGTGGGGGGGGGGGTGGTAGAAGAAAGGGGACAGAGACAGAGCGGGATTAACTAAAGGAAAGATTTGACTTGACAAAGGAGAAGGGGCTGATGTACTAATGTTAAAAGTGCAGTACGTCAGCAGTTAAAGGTACAGGGTGCTATCTTCTACCGCACCTGGTCTTAAAATGAGGTCAGGCACATTCCTGTGTTGATGCGGCACAGAAGCCTGTGCACCACTGACCAAGAAAAACCAGGTCTAAAGTCCTGCTATTTCCTGCATGCAGTAACGTCCCTGCAGCAAATATGGTGGAATGTTGAAGCAACAACACGAACAACAAGAACAAAAATGCGGTTATGAACTTGACAATCAGATAAAACTCTCCAGGGGAAACAGATTTAACCTTTTTTTTTTTTTTTTTTTTGTCAGTCCGCCATTTTTCTTAGATGAATACGGAGACTACACCTTGCCTCCACTGCTGCGTTTTTTTTCTCACCAATCCAAACGATTATTTAAATCTAAATGATACTCTATGCCAAAAAAACAAACACATTTTTAATTAATTTACAGACTAATTACAACCGCTTTATACTGTGCCAAGGGCTTTACAAGCAAATTATGTATTCATTCATTTAAATAGATTAGACACGTCCTTCATTTACTTGTGTCATGCACAAGAAGTCTGTAATCTTTTTTTGGGGGGGGGGGTGTATTGAACCATTTCCATAACATTACCATTAGTAAAAGTTCACCCTGATATTAGTGCAGGGCTACGGGAAGCGAGCGATGCTACAACTTGAGCTAAAGGCTACAAGGCTAGTAGTTTAAGCTAAAGTTATTGATACGCAAAGCACTCCGCCATATTGCTCTATTGGTCGTGAGTAAAGTTATTAGAATTGTGTCCTTTACAGTGCACGTCCAGTACTTTGCAGGGGCGGAGCTTCTGAGGGAGCATCGACAGTTTGTCCGCCATCCGTAACGTCATGATTGCTGCTGTTGCATACTAGATTAAGTCGTGTCCAGAGTAATGTTAGAATTTTCTTTGTCAGAATTTTCAACACAATGCAACTGTCATTGTATCGCGAAAATGAATAATTAAGAATTGCGTGATGAAATCTTTGCTTGAAAACAAACACGTACGGGGACGAGCGCGTGCGCGCCTTTAATGGCGAAACGCATTAAGCATAAGTGGCGTCGACGAGGCCTGCGTCGTCAAACAAATTACACAAAGAGAGATGCGGCTTATGCTCTCAGTGAGCTTGAGAGGGAGAGTGTGGCGTTCTTTAAACACACATGTTTAGGGAGAGGTGGCATATTCAAACACATTATGGATAAGAGAGATGGGGTCATGTAGCAAAATGCATTGCAGAGTCGAGGAGGTTGAGGGAGTGCAACATTTCCAAACACATTATGCTGGAGTGACGATGGCATGCTCAAACAGAGTGATGATGGAGAGAGAGAGAAAGAGAAAGGGCAGAGAGAGTTTCTGTTTTATTTCGGCGAGGTGTGTGTGCTTTGTCTGCCCGTTGAGTGCTGACTGAGTTTTGACATCAGCTCAACCTGGGTACACAAACTAACCATGGTTACTTGTATCCAAAACGCATGCAGGCACACACATCCTCTCAGACAGATACAAACCACATGGAAATGTGAATAAAATCAGCGACTGACAAGCACATCCAGTCTTGTTATTGTTTAGTTGTGTGTGAGACGTCCAATAAAACCGGCTTGTCGAATCACTCTCAGAACTACACTCCTGACCCCGCCGATAAAGCTTGTCACGAAAGATTAAGCTCACATCCAGGGAAACACTTCAAGACATGTTCCCCCGTACTTTTATCTTGGCACAGTGTCCAGCCCAATTAACCTTACAAGCAGGCCTTTTTTGCATTTCCATCTCTGAGGCAGCAGGGGTACCTCCGCGCTGGCATTTTCTTCGCCTGACAACAGAACACCTTGAACAATGTCGAGGGGAAAAAAAAAAAATGCTCTCGTCCACTCTTGTGGTCCCGTAGCAGCACTTGGGTCGAATCTTTTCAATTAGCCAGGTTGACTTTGCATGGCTAATTAAGTCCTCATCCTTGACGAGCTGTCTGACTTTTCCTCCAAGCCCCTTATAGGGAGCTTACAACCCTGCGGGGGCCACTGGCCAGACTGATTGTTGTCCAGCTGGAATAGGATTAGCAGCGCGCCAGGGGCCTGAGGCCCACAGTCCCTGAGCCTTTGTTTGAGACTGAAGTGTTGAGTTGGAAGGGCTGAAGCAGGCAGAGAGGATTGAAGTAATCCCCTCCTCTTCAGGACCGCTCCTCAGAGGATTCAATCCACTGAATGCTGTAGACCACCAACCACCATCAGAGCCACTGTTTACCCGTGACACCCCAGCAGGTAGAAGGCTAAAGAGGGAGACACCGCCGCACCCCCGCCCCAGCCCTGACATTAATCAAAGTTTGTTGCTCCCTGGTCAACCAAACAATACTGGAGGATTGAACAGCAGGTCATTAGACCCACTTAGTGCACCGGGATTAGTCTTTTTGTAGGATTTATTTTGATAACTAAAATAATTTACGGTGAAATGCAAATATAATAACTCAAATTGATTATTAAAATACTATAATTAAATCTAGAACTCTCAACACAGTCTCAACATTTTAAAAGGTCAAGAAACAGAATGATATTAATTGGGGAAGCCGAACAAAAACTTGCTGAAAACTGTTATGCGAAAAGGTGAAACAGATCAAATTTAGAATTGCAGAGCTGCACACGCATTCTTCAGCGGAATGTCTGCACCACACTCTTGCCACATTGTTCTTATTAATATATGATAGCATGTAAGTGGTATGCAGGTGTTGACTGTGTACTGTGCGCCGTACTCGCCAGGTTCATAAATGATGATTCAAATTGAAGGCATTTTGTCAGAGGACATGTCTCGCTATGTTTGGTTTTGCCTACATTTTTTTCCCCTGACAATTGTTATTGTAAGGTAATCCTGTACATAGACGATGCAGACATGTTAATCACAAATAGCTTAACCTCCGAGGCTAAACTTGTCAAGTTTGCAAAATCCCGCAACAAAGAACACAATGGGATGTTTGTTTAAAAAAAAAAAAAAAAAAGCCCCGCCCTTTTTAAAGGATTAGGAGACCATAAATAGCCAAATTTGGTAAATTGTCAGGTTAGTCTGTGCTTAATCACTGATTAGGTTTTTACAAGTGGAAACTGAGGTGTGTTTACTGCTTTGGGGTGAATGAGGAATGTGGAAATTTCTGATCAGTAAGATTTCTTCAACCGATGAACGCTTCCATTACTTTTCATCAACAAATACGATCAAAGATGCGCTGTCAGACCCAGCTGATAGCGTGACCTGTCCCCTCTCGTGATGCACCTGTGCCTGTGAGTCAGTCTCAACGCCGGGCCAACACCAACAGGCCGTCTTTCATCGCAGTGTGACAGAAGCACATGAGATTAGAGCAGAATCCACCAAACACAACCACACTGAGCTGAGGGGATAATCCCGAGCCCAAACATCAGAGGGAAACAGGAGGGACACCGCTTCATCCATCATTCAGCAGCGATTCCACCACCAAGAAAAACACAGGGATGCAGATGCGTCACTATTGTCCAGCCTCAGTGGCACAGGAAAAACAGGATGTGACGAGTCTACGCCGGAGGTGGCTGGTGGTCAACCACAGTGCCACCACCCTGGAAAAGTGAGGTTATTGGAACCATCATAGCTGCATTTATTCATGCTCTGCGATTTATTTTACTTTGTTTTATTCTTTCGGAAGCAGTGTTTAAATTAGAACCCTTTTCCAACTGCACACACGAGTGGAGAGTACATGCTGATTTTTGTAAACCCAAATAATTATTGGTCCATTCCCACTGAGATGGATTTCAACTTCACAAATATAGTCCAAGGCACTGGAAAGACGTTAAAGCGGTTGTCACAACAGCACAGGAGTGTGGTATTTGGGGCTTGTAATCTTTGAGAGCTTTTACAAAAGCAGCACGAAGGACAGCTAAGTCGGTATTTTTTCAAATTCAGCCCCAAAGCAGACGAGTGAATTTGTCGATGAGGTCACATGAAGTAGCAGACGTTTCCGGCCGAGGCCACAAACCTTCACTGTTGTTGATAGCGGAGCCCCGATCTCTCCTCGTACATCACGTCGATCCGAGACCGGAAGATGGCCGCAAATGACCACATTCACCAGGGTCTCCTGTTCCCATCTAGACCGCTGACAGCTGGTAAACACCAATGTCTGCAGGGTTGTTTGACCCGGGATTGAATACCTGTTAAACAGGTTCTCACCGCAGAAAAAAACCCAGATGTCAGTGGGTGTTAGCAGGTTCTTGGGCCAGTGGGACAGCAACTTCAACTGGCCCAAATGTGGATTTGACAATAAGATGGGGATAGATTTAATGTCCGGAGTAGACTTCAGAGTGCTTTTAAGTCAACAGTCACAGTGGGAACGCTGTCGTCAGACAGGTCCTCCAGACGGCGGTTCACGCCACCTCCCTCCAACAGGTTTGGAGGCGGAAGCCTGATATTCTTTTGGTAATCTTGCTAACAGCCCGACAAACACCGGCGATCATGTTCCCTCCTTGTTGGAGGTATTAAAAAAAAAAAAAAGTGTACTTTTTTTCTTTTCTTTTTTTTTGCTGTATTCACTGCTCAGGTGACGGATGTGATCTCCTGCTCCGTCAGAACTCTACATCTTATTTCACAGCGATCACAAAAGCTTTACATCAAAGGTGTTATACAACGCCAGAACACGTAGAAGACACTCAATACTTGGGTATCATCTTAAATCTTTTCTTTTTGCCATCACTCCACGCCCCACCAAAACACTCTCAGCCCCTCTACTTATGAACAGCATCTCCACAGAGTACAGTGAATCTGTATGCCATTACATGATGTAATTGAGAATGTGTGCAGCAGGCTTTGCCCAGTTCTCACCAGCGGGACCAGAGGCTGTTTTTTTTTTTGTTTTTTTTTTTGAAAGCTGCATATCTTGCAGCAGTTCCCTGAAATGTCAGGACTGACGGGCAATAAGAAAAGGAGCCTCCGACTGAACAGGAATGAGACTGATCCTTTGCCAGACAGCATCAGTTGGGGGCCACCACTTGATTTTTTTTTTTTTTTTCCTCAAATAAGTCTGTACCCCCACCACCACAAACCCTCCAACCATCCACCCTCCCTGTATCCATTTCTGGACGTGCACTGATAATGTAATATTCTGGGAAGTGTCCAAACAGACTGCACTGTGTTGCAATATGCACTCTATGTTGAGTTTTGGACATTGTGGAAATCAAGATTACGCCATTCGATGCCCTGCTGCTGCTTTGCCAGCATTTAACACAGAAAAAAAAAAAAATAGAAAAAAAAAAAAGGTCCCCATTTGTGATGTTAAGTAGTGGAACAAACAATCGATTTTTGTCCTGTAAATTGATTTCGTTTCTGTTTTCTCCCGCGATTTGTTTTAATCTCAAGCTTTACACTCGCAGGTCCCAGATGGACTGTGTTTTTGCGGTCGACTGAGCATAGAAATGACACACTGACTTATTTGTTTTAACAAGGCCTGTTATACTGACAGCTGACATTTATAGTCAAAGACCACTCTTTTCCTCCCTTTTCTCTCCTCAAAAGTCATTGTCATTCTTCGTGATATATGCGCTTTTTTTTTCTTTAAATACGTTTTTTTTTTTTTTTTTTTTTTTTAAAGGCAGTAAAAAAGTAATGGGGGTTTTCATTTGCCAAAATGAAATCTAATCATCCTGAGGACTTTGCTATGAATCCATAATCTGTCTAGTGGTTAAATAGTTCCGCTGTGGAGTAAAAAAAAAGACTTTTGGTCCACAGGCTTTGACGTATACCATTACATGTGAAGTGATTTAAATGTGAACTTAATAAGGTTTGTTGAACGAGGACAAATTGTTTTTACTCCGTGGAGAAGATTCAGAAAAACAAGCCTTTGCTCGTTAGTCTTGTACCGGCCCTTTAAAGGTCATAATTTTGCAATTAAGTAATTTGTTTCCAAAGTTATGACTTCGATCAGTGAATTCGCTTGCAGGGACGTACGAAGTAAATCCACACCAATGTTTCATGACCTTTGAATTGGGATTGCTGTAGCAGATTTGTGACAGATCGTGACAGGACATCTTGCCTCAATGGAACCAGAGACTGCGAGGATGGAATCCGGAATCTTTGGAAGTTTATAAAGTAAAATCAAATTAAAGTCCAAACAAACATGTGCTCTATCAAGAAGTTGTGTGTTTTGGGGCTACAGCGCCGTAATCTCTGTAAACAGAAATTTGCATATGAATGCAGGCGACAGCCAAGATTTTAGGCCTGGAAGTGTTTCCATTTCTCGTCTGAGTAGTACTGACCGATTGGTTTTGATTCCATGCAAATAAGGAAAAGAAGGAGGAAATGAAGTGGAATGCATTGGCTTACAATCTCACAACCCATCAGTATTGACTGATGACATTTAAGTTTATCTTCATTCATATGTAAATTGGAAAACTGAGAATGTCATTTCTCAACTCCAACTCCATTCTTGCATATCTAATTGCTAACTGGACCGTAAACTATAAATGGAAGAGGAAGTCTTGGCCTGGCTATCCAGTGGCTACACCGGAAGCCCAGAAAAATTTGCCCTCAGAGGCAACTTGTAGGTGGTGGATTCCAAGATTCCAGCTACTTGACACGCATTAATTTCAGGCAACATTACAACCGCCAGGCTTCTCGAGATTTTCCCCAGCTATGATTGAGGATATACTTATTTTGAAAAGACTGTGAGAACTACCAAATTGGCAAGCTAAGTCCAGACAAAGAATGTTCGACTATACATAGCTAGCTCATGAAAATTTTAATTTTCAAATAACGAACAACCCACGAACAAAAACCCAGGGAGCAGTAAACACCCCTTTATATAAAATAGAGCAGAAAACATGCAATTACTAATTTGCGCTAGCATGACTGTTTCAACTTTAGCTTGAACTAGCATGTACCAGGCTGGCAGATATTTCAGGTGTTAGCTTGTTAGCTAGCATTAGCCTGTTTCAGTCTGACTAATGTGTCAGGAATTAGCTTTTTAGTTCACACGAGAACGGTCCAAACGGGCTAATGTGGCACGTATTAGCTTGCTGACTTGCACTAGCATGCTTCAAGCGGATTGATTTGTGAGTTGCGAGCTTGCAAGATGCACACGTTTTCAAACGAGCTTGAAAATACTGCCACCTTCACCAAGCTTGACATGTTTTTCCAAGATGGTGGGATTTTAGCGTGTATTTTCAAAAGCGAGATAAGAATTTGCTGTTTCGTATCCGGCAGCCTATGGTAGTTGTCAAGCAAGTGTGAAAGATAATTGGTCACCTAGGAGGTTTTAATGGAGCCGCTCTGATGGAGTCATTTAGTTGCACCACTTTGCATTTCATCACTTCTGTCTGTCAATTATATTTGATTTACAAGGTGTCTAAGGGACAGCAAATGTGAAGCATCAATTTGTGAGTAGGTGATTGCACTTGAGAGAGAGAGGAGATGGTGGGATATATTAACATGGCGGAATGCCCTTCAATTATCCCTTGTCGAATTGGAGTGAGTCATTTCAGTCATTACTCTTATCAAGAACAGTCTCTCCCAGGTATACGGGGAAAGTCTGCATGAGTGTGCATGAGCTGGTGAGGTAGAAGGTACATGGCCACTACAGAAGCCCTGAGGTATTATGCTTTAGTACAGGTGGGACTCATCGTTCACCGCAGCAGCCTGCCAGAAGTTTGTATTTACACAGATGGTTTGTATTCACCTTGGGCCCTATATGAATGCTTTAAAGCTAGCAAAATACGAGGCGGTTGTCTGTAAAGAGTAATGAATAGAGAACGCATGGCAGTTTTGTTCTCCGGATGAGACTTTGGGTCTCATAAAAAGTTAAAGACGACGGACATGAACCAGTTCCCCCAGACGGGCGAGGGCACAAAGGTTACCAGAAGTTCCCAAGGTTGCATTATGAGCCCTGATAAATTTGAACTGATAATATTGTGCTAATGGCTTTTGGGGAGGGTTGGGATAATAAATAAAAGAAGGTTATTACGTTGTTAAAAATGAGGGTCATAACTCTATCCAGGAGTAAGAGCTTTTTTTGGGGGGAGGGGGAACACCAAGTTAAGTAATGTTGGATGGGGAAGTTCAGTGCCAGTTGAGGAAAAAAAAAAAAAAGTGTAGCATATCTGCGATGAGGTTTTTTTTAATTTTAATTCTTGATAAAACACAGATATATTTTTTTTCTCACTCCGTGTGGAAATGTTGGCTTGTTCAAAACAGCTGGGGCAAATCACTGTTGAGAAACACGTGGAGGTTGAGTCACCCTCGTGTCACGACGCATCGACTGTATCAATAGACGCTCAGCAACCACGCCGACATCTCTGAAATTACAGGGTAGCGATGAGCGTTCTGCTCGTTTATCAGAGGATACGTTGTTTCAGGAAATTCAATCACTTCGCTGGAAGGAGTTGTTTATATTTGCAGGAAAACATGTGTGTAGAAATAAAATAAAAAGTGCTGCTCACATAAATTGAATTGGGAATCTGAACAACAGAATCTGAATCTTAACAGTATTTGAAATTAATCAAACTCCTTTTTTTTTCAGTGTTCAGAGTTTGGAGTCGTTTTCTCGTCTGAGTCATTGAATCTTCATGTTATTTGAAACTGACTTTTCTCTGGTGTGTCACATTTGAATTCAGAAGAAAGCCTCTCTTATTGCAGACAAAAGCCAGTTGTTGTGGGTTTAAGTAGATTCTTTTTGGTCAAAGGAAGAAGGGGGGGGGGCTTACATTTTACCACGCAACAAAAAGAAAGACGTTTGAAATATCTTCTTTCCGCTGGTTTTTGGTATAACGGAGAGGAAAAAAGAGGTCAAATCTGGCAAAAGGATTTCTGTGAATCTCCCTCCTATCGTTTCTTCTTAAAAAAATGTCTGTTAAGGGAAACGGAATTACGAGCACTGGAATGCGAGAGCACTGAATGTTTGCACTTCAATATTATATTATTACAAAAGACAACTTGCGTGATTTAAATTCACAGATATTTCAAGATATTGTTACACTCATGACATGTAACTTTATTTTAGCACTCGTTCAACTTCTCCTACAAAAAAAAAGGAATCTCGTGAAAATCCCTCTCGTCCTTGAAATTCTTTCATCATGAGTAGAAAGTGAAGTTTTCTGCTCTTAGTCAGAGAGACAGCTCATGATATTGGGGCAGATGCGGTAAGATGGTTTCGCATTATTCATAGTCATCCATATATCTTAACGGGTGACGCGTCACATGACTAACTGAGCGAAATGAAACTTTGTAAAAGTGATGTTGTTGGAAGTATAACAGTCATTCGTCATTCTGTTCGCTCCAGTGAGAACCAGTTTATTGAGTAATTCATTATCCGGTAACGGATGCAAGCCTGTAAGCCAACACGACTGATGTTAAACCCACTGAGTCATAGTCGCTTTAAATTACGATTCTGTTTAAAAATTTAAAAAAAGCACTCCGTGATGGTTGCCGTGGCAGCCAGAATCCATCAGCTAACTTTTCTACACATAATCTACGGTATAAAACCACTCCATTTTTAATACAACTGAGTTGATATATAGGTGTCCTCATGCAGGATTTCAGACTCCCAGCTGACCGTTCCACCCTCGCCCCGGTGATGTGGATGCTGCGGGAGCCGTTTATCTCTCCTCTCTTGTCTCTCTCTTGTCTCTCTCTGTCTACCTCTCCTTATTTCACACACATATTCTTGGAAGCGAATGTGAGCCATATTAAATCTGACTCCTCTGCCGAGCAGTAATGTGAGCTCCGGCGGTCAGTTTTATATGTTTCACAAGCGTGTAAATATTTAATAGAAGAGCGAGACGGGGGTGCTGTGTCACTGTTCCTGCCCCGTCTGCCATATAGACGCAGAAATACTGAGAATTTCTCCCTGACAGGATGAATTTATGAAGCCGATTCACATACTGGACTTCCTCTTAAATGTATTTCTTGGACTCTTTAGATGGTGTTAATGGTGTGGGAAGATGTTTGTAGGTATAGACGTTGATATGTGTGAGACATAATTGCAGTCAAACAGCATTCCAAATTTGAGATGGTTTGTTTGGGAGGTCTGTTTTGGTGTTTCGTTGCTGCATACCGTTAGCTTAGCATTTCCCTTAGCATGTCCTATTTTGGAAAGCCACAGGTTCTTTCAATGCCCTGCTTGAGTATCTTGATGAGATACCTTGTTTCATGTTTCATGGACTGAAAGAAAATCCTCTAAACTGGATTACCAAACACTGATGTAAACCCTACAGTGGGACTCGTGGTGGTGGTGCGGACGAACACCCCCGTGATTACTTTGGTCATCACTTTACAGATTAATTCACCAAATCCATCACCTTTTAATCTGGTTGGACAATACCTCGTCAGTTGGTAGCAAAACAGATGGGGGGGGGGGGGGGGGGGACACTGCCACCGAAGTTTAAATGTTTGCTTAAATCAGCGTGTGTGTTTTTTGCCATGATAATTTGGTAAAAGTTGAAGGGTTACTGAACTGGCAGGATTTCACTGTTGACATTGTCCAAAGTTCTCAGAAACGCTATCCTGCTGTGGTCACTCTTATACCGGAAATAGCTCCATTTATGACATTGTCAACCGTGATGACAACATGTAGACTAAACCAACAACTTACAATGCATTCTAATTTTGTTTTGTTTTGTTGTTGAATTATTTTCCTCTTTTCGAGATGGCCTTAACATTTCCTCAACATTGCTGCCAATGCAATGACATTGCCTTCAAAATAAAAGCAGCATCACGGTTTTGTTTTTTTTTCTTCTCTATTTATAGTTCTGTCAGAGCTGACTTTTAAGGACTTTCTTCTTAACAATTCTAACGGGAGATCAGTTTCAGATTTCTTTGGCTAGCTTGTTGTCTTTAGCAAAGCTAGCGATCCCCGTTGTGCTGTCTTTTTAATGCGACTTACAGGTCTTGCTAATTTGTGACTTCCCTCCATGGTTACCTGGAATACGAACAGTAGTATGGATGGGCAGTATTGATATTCAGGTTTTTAGTAATTAAAATTTGTGTCTAATGTAGGCTTATAGTGTTGTTTTAAGCTTAAGGACTGCTCTGTAAATGTCTCCAACATGTCGACCAATGAAAACCAAGAGGGGGAGGGACGTATGGGTTACCGTGATCAATAAGAAAGTGATTTGTGGAGTGATGTTTCCTGGAGCGTTGAGATGTCAGGTGAGGGTCTTTTTACACAGGTGTATTTTTTAATCAGTTTAAATATCTAAATTTACAACAAAGGCATGCAGAATCTCTTTATAGGAGTTGTTTGTTTAGTTTTTTCATAATCGAGCAACAACAGGACACATTTTGGAGAAATGATATGGGTAAACTGAAAACTAAGTTATTTGTTTAACAATTTGAATATGTGTGGACATTCTTGTCTCACCTTATGAAGTCCCCAACATTCAATTATATCCGCTTTTAATTTCAAACACCTAGTAAAGAAGCTAATGCTCTTTGAATAGAGGTTCTATTGACTTTGGCTCTCGATGGGAGGTAGGGGGGTTCCTCCAGGGCCTGTAAGATCCTTGATTTGTCTTTATAGTGGCAATAATTAGCTTCTCTCCTGTTGTCTCAGCCCTACCCTGGACTTAAGTCCTCCCCTTTGACCCCATTCTACAAATAGCATATTTTGAATTTACATATACATACTTTTTAAAAGAATCCCTTAGCTCTCGGATTAGTCCTCCCCCCACCTTCTTTCAAGATTCCAAATGGTACTTTCCGCATCAGTGGCGCCTCATGATGAGTCTCCTTTTGGACTCAAACAACTGAAGAGTCTTTCATCCCAAGAGTTGGAGGCCGATCAGTCGTTCATTTGCAACATCCTACTTGTTGTTCAGCTGCTCCCATTTACGTCCCTTGTTGGTTTATAGTGTGGTGTATATTGCCATTGACTTCAGAGGAAGAGTTTCCACCTCTGTTCCGGACGTGTTTAGATTGTTCCTCAACAAGTGCACACCAGCTGATGTCAGACTTCACCTCCCCCACGCAAACATCAGTAGGAAATGATCCTGATTTATGAATCAGTGTTAGTTTTTTTGTCCACACTGCCTGTAAATGGCTCCTAATCCACCCTGCGGTACCGTCATCATATTAGCGCTGCGCACACATCTGTTGCGAACCAAAGCTCCACGGGAGACTTCCGTCACCAGAAGATGGATGGAAACGTATCAGCGATGAGTAAATACACCTAACAACTTCCCATCATCCCTCCCTTGTTGCAACAGATGTTTCAGCTTGGTAGGTTCTCCCTCTCTCTCTCTCTTGGTGCAGTATGGTTCCACTTCTGTTTATTTATCTACTCATTCCTGTACTTGTCTTGAGTGGATGCGGAAACTGCATGTGCACGCCAACCCTACGCATGTATGCGTAGGTGGAAAGCTTTGCAAAGAGAGATTACCCAAGCCTCGTCATGCACTTGATGGGGTTGCGTGACCCCCATTGTAAACCTGGAGGATGACCCCTTGACCTCTTGGGAAGAGATAAAACCTCCCATTTCCCTCCGCCGGGTTTCGGAGGCTCTTGTGGTGTCAGGGAAATGTTCTTAATGAGCTCTCGCATGGATTTTTCATGAAACCGGTGGTTTCGTTTGAAGAGCGTGATGAAGGCATGCAAGAGCAGAAGCAGGTGCCTGCACTTGAACGGACAGAAGAGTTCAAATGTATTTTTATTTATGTGACATCGCATAGGTTTGAGGTAAACAACCACAACGTTTGCGGGACTTCCAGACCCCCACTCTCCTCTTGTAGAATAATAGGCAACTGGATAGGTTTTAAGTTTTGAGTTGTTGTTTTTTTTGTTTGTTTTTGTTTTTTTTTAACATTACAATTCTAAAACTACCTGGGTAATTTTCACCAAATTTGGTGGAGGAATGTAGTCCAGGCCAAAGAAAAAATCCATTACATTTTGGGTTAGGTTAGTCAGAGAGCCACCTGATGGCAACAGGAAATGACGTTGTTTTTGAATTTTTTTTTAAATTATACTTTGATGTACCAAAGGGCCTGTAGTGGGCCAACTAGACCTACCTCAGATTTGGTCAGAAGCACCTTAAGAACTTGATCAAGGGTTACTGGGAAGACTTCTTGTTCAACGGTGTGACCATAGGGAGGCAGCTAAAATATAAAGCTGTGTTAACTGGATTCCACACGGCTAGATATTTTCCAAATTTCACAAGTTTGATGAGAGTCGCAGCGTGAAGGCATTTGCGAATGAATTTAAGTCATAGTCACAGAAGTTAATCTGATCTCACAATCCAAATTGTAAGGCGTCTTCTCACGATGTCGAGCAGTGTGATATATGGGAAATTTATGTTGTCTAGTGTGTGTTGTGTTGTGTTGTGTTGTACGTCGCTTTGGAAAAAAGCGTCTGCTAAATGTAACTGTAGAATTGTAGTGCCGCCTAGCGGACACAGGAAGTGCTATTTGCACAAAAGTCCATCCATCGGTCAGCTTTGTATTGCAAAATCCAAATACTAACAAGTTCTGGCTTTACAGAGCAGTCACGCACTCCAACATAAACAGGGGCGCAAAGAACCTCTCACTCCTGCTTGTCTATTGGGTTTGGCTCGGCTTGACGGTGGTATGCGCCCTCGAAATGCCCTACAATAAACTCTTGAAATTGCAAAAATGAATGAACAATTTTTAAGATTATTGACACGTCGCGATATTTATTTCTGGTCTTCTTTTTAGCCTGGGCTGTATGGAATCTTAAACCCCTGAGTTGATGTTTTCGCATGCAGTAGATGTACTTTTCAGGCTTGGTGTGATTGTATAACTCTCTCAGAGACAGGTTTACTGAGTTACAAGAATGATTACTTACGCAGATGTAGGCTTGGGGGGGGGGGGGGGGAGGAACACAAATGAAAAACAACAAGTTCACGTAAATGTTTAATCTTGACAACCCCCTTGTTCAACTAGTGATATATTAGGTGAAACTGCTTTTTTTTTTTAAAAGATGTGTGTGTAATGAAAAAGTCCGGGGTTGCACAGTTATGTCCTTAACTCTTATCCTCCCTTTTCGATAAATGTTACTCAAGTATGTTCTCACTTTGTACAGTTTTACTTTCCTCACTTACATGATCTCAGATGCCTCATACCTGTGTGCACACAAAGACAATTAGTCTCTTTGCTGCTTTTGGGGATGTGGTTTGCAATTTATCAGCCACTAAAGGAAATGCTGTTCTGACATAACACCCACGAGTCGCTACTGTTCTTCCTCTGTCCCTCCTCCCATCTTTCCGGACTGTCCTCCGCCTTTTCCTCATCCCTTGCTGAGTAAGACGCTGCAGCGTGACCTCCTGTACCATAGAGTGGGAGTTTGGCAAGTGAAGAGGAAGCGGAACTCTTGTGGCATCGAGGCACTGATGTCGGTTTATACCCTGAACTCGAATGTGTTAACGTGGGTTATGAGCAAGCACGGTTTGTAGGCTGAAGGAGGTGAGGGGGCAGAGTGTGTATGTGTGTGTGTGATAAGTACAGGGTGGGACATTTCCGATGTTCTCTGTAAAAACAGACATCTGGGGTCATGTTACTGTAATCATTTTCCCGAGCACACACACACACACACACACACACACACACACACGGATCATTAACTGCGCTCTCCATACCAATGGATGAAGATATACCATCATATCAGTAACAGCACATTGACACTCGCCACACACACAGACTGACGCCTTTCCCTATCCGCTGTGTCCTCATAAGCAGGGTGTCTCGTGTCCCTTTCTATTTTTACCGGCAGGCGCTGAAAGCCTCTGGAAGCTCCTTGTCAATGGGCATCTCATTCCACCGCCAACGGCGTGTCACCATTTATTAAGTCGTCATTACTCTAGGCTGCTTCGGCTGACGGGGGGTGTCGCAAATAGATGGGCAAGGATAGGTCAGACTGTTGCTGCACTCCCTAAAGGGCGACCCGTACAGGCGTGTTCCAGCAGATCTCACTCCCCCAGTGAAAATCGATGCAGGTACCAGCACCACCATTAGTTTGGCTAATGCAGATAAGTGGGAGGAAGGTGGCTGGTCAGGGCAGAGAGAGGAGAGGCAGGGGTCGATGGAGAGAGGGTACTTTCACGTGTCTGTCTCCACATCTTTTTGTTTTGGGTAAACAGCCAAAAAAGCTGTTTAGACTAAAGGGGTGATGAGATATGAGAGTGTGGACGCCACGGTTTTGTGGGAGTGAGCACACAATGGTAGATGTGCATGCAGATATCCATCTGGGCGAACTGCTTTGACAAACACCATTTCAAGTTTGTTGTCTTTTCACAAAACATAGCATGACTTGCTGTCGTTTGCTTCAGTTATTTGTTTGAGCTGTAAATACAACATTATGCTCACTCGATTGCAAGCGAGTAGTCAGAAGGGTTTCGTAACGAATCTGATTTACTTTAGCGCATCAAAACGCTCTTTCTGATTCCCTTTTACAGCGCAAAACCTCATTCTAAAGCAGGAAGTCAACCTATAAACGATGATGGAGGGTTCCATCTGGCAGTCACGGTGATAATTTTACCATTTCCCTCTTTTTTCTCAAAAGAGATTTGACTAAAATTGTTAGTTTATTTAAATCTTGTATGGTCTGACAGCAAAAATGTTAATTAGCTGGAATTAGGTTGTAAAGATGGCCCTACTTTTAGGAGGTGGTAAATGCTTTGGTATGCTAACTATGCTAACTTTTTTTTTTTTTTTTTTCCAGAGATGAATCAGCACAGACTGAAAAAAGTATTCTTGTGTTTGTGTTACTCTCTGGCTTCCTGCCACCGACATTCATTCATTCATTCATATTCACCCCCTAACCCTTTCATCTTATGACTCATCACTAAATGTCTTCCCCTTGATGTAACCAGAATCAAACGCTAACCTCAAAGTCTCAAAAAGTAATAAAAAATTGTGTAGCCTAAGATTTTTACTCCAAAAAAAGCGAGTCGTACCCCGCAAGTATAGTTGGCTCCTGCTTTTCAGACCCCAAAAATGTAGCTAAAGAAGAGCACACGCACGCACACACACACACACACACACACACATCAGATATGCTTTACAGCACAGTAACAGTAATTTTAAAGCATCTCTGAGTGTACGGGGGTGGAAGGGTGCCCTCATTTCGGGAGCAAACTCCGACCGCGCTCGCGATACTCCCTCTTCACAATCCTCAGGTTGTTTTCTTTGAGTTTCTTGAGGTGTGTGAGTTGACACATCAGCACTCCTGCTTATCAAAGCTTTTATCACCTCGCCACTGCTATGTCACCCCCACCCCCCACCCCGAGAGGAAGCAGGAGGTGGCCACTTAAACATACACTAACACCTGCAGGACTAGCAGTGGTTGAGAAGGTTTTTTTTTTGGGGGGGGGGGGGGTGCTGTTCCTGACCCACCTCACTGATGCGAATGACTTTACCAGAGACAGGATCCGTCCCAGACGAGGCAGGTTAACTACTTGCATGTGTTCGCCGTAACTGGCAGGTTTCAGCTGGAAAGGTCCAAATGTATAATCGAGCTGGGAAAAAGCATGTGATATTCCCGCGACTCCCCGGAAAACACTGATAAAATTCCTGATTTAATTTTCAAAGAAAGCATGTGTAAATTTTAAACATGTTTTACTTTGTTGAAAGCATTTTGTGATAAAGATGAGGCTATATTGAGATTTCCCCCTAGCCTCAAATGACCTCAGTCATTTCCCTTGACCCCTTACTGTTTTCACTGGCATCCACATTACACTTTCATAATTTTCAATCTCAAATTTCATCCCCAAAGATCTAGGAAAAGTCTTGAATATTAACTGCGATGCATTTAAATCATAAAGAGCCCATGGAGACTCTTGTAGAAATAGACGATGGAGCTCCTTACCGTGCTCTGTATATTTTATTAATTGAGAAAATATTCACACATTATAACATTGTGTTGGAACAGCTGCATCGTATGAAACCATCATCACAGGATGATCAAGGTGTAGTACGTAGTTCCACGCACAACTCAAAGCTGGAGCAGTTTTCTCCCAATGACACCAGTAAACCCAGTTTCACAGTTTTTCTACCGTCTGTTGTAAGCAGTTTATTAAAAACTAACTCATAGACTGTTGTACTCACGTACATAAATTATACGTAATGAAACTTGTCACAGTGGTAAAAGGGTCGTCTCTCCACCCTGGTCTTGATCCCAGATCTGCCAGATATCAAAAATGCTCGCTGACAATTCATGCAACTCCAAAAGGCCAATTTATAGTTGTCCTGTCCGTGGGTCCATTGGTGTCAGGATTGATTGGGGTGTGAGGTAAATGTCTTCATCCGTCCATGTCCACAGGGGCCTGCAGACCTCATGTGTGTGTTGTCCAAAATTTGGGTCTGAAAAGTGCCAATGTGAATACTCCAGTGTCACACACTGCTATCACGTTGGCCGTGCATGAGCTGTCGTTGATTCGCTGACAAGAAGAAGACAATCATCAAAGCACCAGCCTTCAGTTTTCCCCATTAAACATTAGATCTACTTTGTTGCTCCTTTTTCTTGTTCAGCTTTAAACAGGGGCTTCTCTCAACATGCGCACCTTTTGCCCACCAGTTGACGAATGATGCAGCTGTGGACTGCTGCCTCCAACTTGAATGACCAACGTGGAAGCTCAATTGTGGGCTGAAGGTGTCCACAGTTGCAGTTCATGTAATAGCAGCCAAAAGAGCCAGGCTTGTCACACTACCCCACCTCTCAAGAAGCCTGGAAGAACCATCATCCCTGTTGCACTCATCCATCCCCAGAGTGCTTCACCCATCTCCATGGTCCCTCTCGAACAGGTCAACCTCACATGTGGATTTCCGTACGGCCCACACACGGGGGCACACCTCAGATCACCACCCAGGGATGGACTGTTGCACTTCTGACACCATATGTAGCGAAGGGCATGGTCTTGAATTTGTGTCTGCGGTGTACCAAAAGATGAGACGTCCAAAGTAGAGGGGATAATTAAATTAATGAAATCTAAAAACTTGCTGGGTTAAGGCGAAGGAGTTACAGTTTGGACGTACGGTCGAAAGGTCAAAGGTCATGGATCTAAAAACACCAACTGAAAGGAGGGGTAGATCTGATCTCTGTTGATAAAAGTGTTGTTGATTAAGTGTTTTGGGAGCTTTCTGTTCAGTTCTGACTTGTGCCTCAGGAGACAGGCAGATCAACTAACGGGCATTAAACACAAGCTTTTCCACGCCACCGTGACTGTTGTCATGCTGTGTGGTTGTTGATCAAGAAGTTCATCCAGATGGTTTCATAATTATTTGAAGCTCACGGAAATTTGACAGAAATGTGAACTTGTCACAAGATTTCCCGCTCGCTGGGCCAAACACTGGTGCCCTCTGGCTTTTCCTGCCATATTGGTGGAAAAGCTGATAGGGCCACTTAGAGATCCAACTCTAAAAATAAATGACCACAAAGGGAGAAAGAAGGGTCTGGGATGCGAGAAAATTAGAGCGACCGAAATGTGGAACACATGATGAAAAAAGGAAATAGGGGAGGAAGAAACGACTGTGTAAAAAGTCCACGTTGAACACTATCCACTTTCTTGTTTCATCATTGCTGTCAAGTTATCCCACCCCCCTCTCTCTCCCTCTCTTCAGCACTCCTCGCTCTCTCAGCTGCTCGTCCTCCCCTCCCCTCTCTTCTCGTGGATGGTTTAGCGCTCTCTCTCTCTCTCTCTCTCCCTCTCGCAGTCTGGTGGAGCAGCACACACGGATTAGAGGGTTTGCTGTGAGTGTCTGCTCAAAGGGAAGAAGACAGGAGACAGAAAGAGATCCAAATTACCTAGAAAAGGATAGATCACCCATCTGGATTCTGATTTACCTTTAAACAAGCGCTACCTCTGGTCTCACTCGCCGGCACCTTATTGCTGAGCCCTCACCTGAGGGAGGACTGATAAACCAAGGGACTACATTGCCTGGACCTCCACACAGGACGCCATGTGAGCAGCATCCCTCCACCTATACTTCACACTACAGAGGTCCCCCCACTGTAGTCTTTACTCTGCGCTGGGGAGCGCAAACCAGTATCCCCACCCCTACCCCCCTCTCCCCGCAACCTCAAGGCTGACTTAGAGGGACTCTGCCGGCTTGTCGTATCCCAGCAGGAGCCTCTAATCTTAGGGCACTGGTTGGGGTTTGAGTGCCCCCTGGTCTGGAGGCCAGCCAGCAGCACTCCAGCACCATGGATTACCTGTTTGGCATTGTATTGCTGCTGTGCGGGGCGGTGCAGCCGGGAAGAGGAGCTGAGCCCAAGCCCAGTGTACCCAGGCTAAAGCTGTCATACAAGGGTAAGCCCATTCTTCATTTTCCCCTGACTCCCAGATACAACTGTGCCGCTTATTGCTGCCTTTATCAACCTTTTTTTTTCCCCTTTCTTCCTTACTGGTGCTCTCTCTCATGCTTTTCATCTATTTTTGTCCACTATCTAATTTTCCTCCTTGATTTTTTGGTGTCTATTTCTGCCTCACTATCCCTCTCATTTACTCTAGCCAGCATCTAACTCTCACTTTAACCTCTGTCCTCCTGTCTCCCATTCCCTCACACTATTTCTTGCTTTCAGAATTCACTATTCTTACCTTACAAAATGGCCAGATTGGTTCCATATGCCGAGGAAGGACTCTTGCCTGAAGTTAAATGTATATATTGGCCCCTGTACCAATTTTCCCCTTGTGCTGTCCCCTTCTGCAAGCTCTGTGCTGCCCTGTTAAGTGCTCTGAACAGGCAGCAGAGCCTCTGTTTTAATGGCTTCTGTCCCAAAAAGTCCTCAAAAAAAAAAAAAAAAAAAAGAAAAAAGGAAGGGGTGGTGAAGGTGGGGGTCTGCTTCATTTTTGACACAGAGCTTTTCTTCAGGAGGGCATGAAGGTCTTTCTGGCTTTTCGTTCCTAAATAAATCCAACGGTGGAAGTTCTGTTTAAATTCATAGGTGTGTCAATTTAGGTTTTGTTTGCATTTGATCATTTATTTACAGTAGATCATACTGCTTGTGAATGAAAGTGGTATACTGTGTCTTATGTCGTGCACGTGTACGTTTTTGACGGATACAGCAAACATGTTATTCTCTCTCCTTCTGTGTTATTTTGAGGGGAGACTGCGGAGCGCCGGTTCTTCCTCTCCTCCTCCTCCTCCTTCCTTCCTTCTCTCTCTCTCTCTCTCTCTCTCTCTCTTTCCCTCTCCCTCTCTGTCTTGTCTCCTCTCTCACACCCTACACTAAATCAAGCCTGTTGTAATAGCAAACTTTTCATCTCCGCTAGAAATAACTGGCAACATATTTGGCATATTTTTTGGGCAGTTGCAAGGGAGGCTATTGTGGTTCTCGCCTTAAAACATGACCTAAAGTATATGACTGGGGAGTGTGGTCGCTCAATTCTTTATTTTAGTCCCGCTTCCCTCGTAAAACATGCCCTCTAAAAATTTATGAACAGGCTGATTTGCCGTCATTTCACAACTGACAACATGTGGTCGACTGTTTAACTGTCACCCAAAAAGCCTTTTGGGTTCCACCGATAATTTCATTTTCTATTTCAAGCCAAAATCAAATATCTGTCTTGAAAGGGGTGAATTTAATGTTTTTGTCGCTCTAATTCATGCTCTATGTTTAGCGAGACGTTGGTATAACTTATGTTTAGAGGCCTGCTATATGACATGGTTTATTCTTCGCATGAAGTGCAAGTTATAATTTTGGTATTTTTTTTCCTTTATCACCCCTTCATCTACCAACTGATGATTGTCTCTATTAGATTCCAAAATAAAAGCATGAGCTTTGTGTTTTAATAAGCTCGTGCAGGGTGATGACATACATGTAACATGTGAACATAACAAATCTGGAAAGAATCATCGTGGAACTCACCTGATACATACATCCCCTGGGCACCATCATGTCAGCTCACACGAAGCCAGGGCTTCTAGGCATGATGGGAAACTGTTATCCATTCTGAAGCCATCTGTTTAAAGAATGTGGATATAGTTCTTTCTCCTGCCACCCCCCCCCCCCTTTTGTGATCGTCTTCGCTGTTTCAAGTCTGACGGGTGAGCACGCTGCTGACAACAATTCTAGACAAGAGATATGTCATCGCGCATCAAAGTCTGTATTTACCGCGTGAGTGATGGAGGTGTACCGTCAAACCCTGAGAGCAGGTCTACGGGTGAAATAGTGGCCTGTCATGATAGATGTACTCCAGTCGATGTGAAATACCACTTTTTTTTTTCTTTTTCTTTTTTTGCAAAAAGTGCATCAAAGCCTCCTTGTTTATGTGTGTGAATGTTCTTGCCACGTCTTGGTGTTAGGACTCAACACCCTGTCTTGTGATTTCCTCTCTTTAGACTGTAAGTCTCAGTTTGTGTGTGTTTTAGCGAGGCAAAAACAACAACAACAAAAAAAAATGTGCAAATGTGTCAGGTCTGGCATGCCCTTTTTATAATCAGACACCTGGTTGTACATCGCCTTTCAGATTTGCGTCTTATATTGTTCTGCCTGTGTGTGTGTGTGTGTGTGTGTGTGTGTGTGGAGGCAGCGCAGAGCTTTTGAATCAGTCTACCGTCAGTTTACACAGTTATCTGAATGACATTCATTCACCATGTTAGTCCATTTGTTGGTACAGTCTGAATAAGACTGGACTTTTGCAATACATTATAGGCATGAACCCTGAAACACACCAGGAATATTCGCCATGTAGTCAACAATTATTTTAAGCCACGATGACTACATTTTGCTCATGAATGCTATGCATCTCCATTTTTTTTTTTTGTGAGGCAGATCTGTTTTAACCCTAAGACAACTTGGTCCTGCGGGCATTTCACATGAGAATCTGAATAAAAAAAACTGAACCAGTGCAGCTGATCAAAACAGACTAAAACCGTCCATCTTTTCAAAGTCGGACCGCTAGGTGGGAGAGCGAGTTGCTCAAGCGTGGACAAATATGCGTCAGCTGGCCACAAACTGGTGTCAAGGCACAATAGGCGTTCTGCCCTTGTCCCCTAGAATCCACTGTGGTATTTTCCATGAAGTCCAATAATGAGCGGCGTCAAGGAGGCATCATCATGGAAGGTGCGAGGACAGAGCCAAGTAGGTTATACCTGACATCTAATATGCCCCGATTTTTACAACTGACTTGGCTGAGAGACGCTATTTACCAATGTTGACGGTAACTCCAAAATAAAAGATATTTATCTCCTAAAAAAAAACCAGCTTAAAATTGTTAAAAAATAGTTTGTCTTCGCATTAAAATTTGGGAAAGCCCATAAACGATCCATTTACCACATTGCTTTCCCCTGACTGATAGAAGATGAACAAAGATGAAGACAGTTGAGTGAAACTGAGTCATAAATATCGGCCATGAAAATGATCCATGTAAAAAAAAAAAAGAAAAAGACCAACATCTGCTGATACCGACGCTGTGCTGATATTATCAAGCATCTCTGGACAGACATGGGGACATAGAGTTTTAGTCAGTCTTACCAGTTGAAGTCCACGCTTTGAAAGGCAGCTTGTTTTGTTAACCTGTTTGGGAGCCCAGAGATGAACCAGGAGAAAGTGTAAATGCATCCAGCGCTAAGTCAGAGCATAGTGCCACCTCCTGCTGTGGAGGTCTACCTACCCCTTTGCACGTGGGACGCCAGTAGTCTGGGTAATGGGGCAGCTCAGCAGCTGTGCATGTAAACCTGCTGACTGTGTGTGACTGAACAAGGAAATGCAAAGGTGTGAGAGTGTAGCATGTGCTGTTGCCTTTGTGTGTCACTACTTGTCTTTGTCTGCGTCGGCATCTCAGGCCCACAGGTGTTTGATGGCTCTCTTGATGCCTGTCAGGGGACGACTGTTGGTTACCTCCCACGCTTTGGTGGATGGAGGGAGGGAGGGAGGGGAGGACTGAGGCATGGTGGGAGCAATGGAGGAGGGAAGGTTGATTTGCTTTAATGAAGGAAAACCTTGGCAGAAAGAAAGTAGGCGACGCAGAAGGAAGGGAGGCTGGTCGTTAAGTGAAGTGTCACTCATCCCCTCTCCCTTTGCGAAGCCAGCATAGTAATTAAGTAAAATAAATGACAAGGAGGAATCCTCCAGGGGAAGGACAGTCAAACAAACACTGAAGCAAGAAAGAGTGGGCTGGTCCCTCAAGTGTGACCACCACATGAGCAGAGAGTGAAAGAGAAGCTCCGGCGTAGGACAGTCGAAGGAACAAGCTGTGATTTGGGATATAAACACACCATCCAGGTCCCGTGAAATCATCCCCAAACGAGCGCTTGATGACACTCCTCCGGGGACAGATAGTCGGGACAAAGTGAACGATTCTGTTCCTGTGGAAAAGGACAGTCGAACAAGTGCAGATTGAGCAGTTTTAGGGGCGACGGAGGAAGATAGATAAAATGACCTCTCACGGGACGGCTGGCGCAGCAAGTGAAGAGTAAATGATTTCCCAGCGGGGTCAGTTAGACATTTAAGCGAGAGGGATCTGTCTTCATGGGGACAGAAGGATGATCACAGGAGTTAATGATTTTTTTCTCTCTCTCTGTTCTACTTGAGACTGAAGCTTGAGGCTAGCTGTCCTCGCCTCAGCAAGCACGGAGAGAGTTGAAGAAAGACGTCACATAGTTTCAGTAAATCAAGGTCTTATTTCTTACTGAATTTAATACTAAGAAATCAGTAACACCTCCACCCCCCCCCCCCACACACACACACTCACTCCCATGGATCAATGCATACCTGCATACAATCACATTCCTGCACTCTGCCTGTAGACATTAGGAGGAACACTGACCCCTAAAGGTCAATCAGTGCACATGCGTCTCAGAGAATGAATGTGTAGTCCAGGTCAGATCTAGAGAACCTATTTTGAAGCTTTAAAAAGTCGCGAGTAGCTTACTTTTCTTTAAAAAAAAAAAAAAAATGAAATCAAAATCACTGCAATATCTTTTTTCCCCCTTCTTTCTCTCCCATATCAGCTTTACAAAAGAGTGGAGCACAGTGGAGTTACACTTGAACCTTGAAGGCTTCTCTTAAAGAACCTGATAATTAGCCTGGAAACTGGGTAATTACGGAGCCTGCTGTATGACCTCTTAATGCCATCACCGCCCGCCGCAGCCACCGCCGCCTCACGCTGGCTAGATGGGTGGAACTGAAGAGGATAGAGAGTGAGACAGAAGAAGAAGAAGCAGAAGAAGAAGAATGAGGCAGGGAATGTGGAATCCAAATAGACACTCGGTGTGTGGAACCGCACTGAACGCAGTCTGGAATCAGCCCCATAATAAGCCTGTCTGTGTGAGTTGTAGGTTTGTGTGTGGGCATGCCTTCCAATGAAAATGTGTACTGTGTATGAGTGTGTTTGTGGATTGCTGTGTTATCGGTCTATTCGTGTCTGTTCTTTTAGATGAGTGAATGAGTGAGTCTTTCTCTCTCTCTCTCTCGTTGTATCTGTCCATTCTGCGGGCTCGGGCTGACAGAGCGGATGTAGATAATTATAAGGTGTTCTCCCAAAGTGCCAACTTTGGAGATGTCTGACTCCCTCCCTCCCTCCCTCTCTCTTTCTCTGTCTGTCTCTCTCTCTCACCCCCCTCCCCCCCCGTCACCTCTCAAGGAACCACATTACCGCGGACCTTAAGTACAATCTTCAAGCAGGCTGTTTGTTTTTTTTGTCTTCTGTCTCCTTGATTGCAGCTCCGTTGATACATATTTTTTACTTTTAACTCTATTTGCACGCACACACGCACACACACACACACACACACACACACACACACTGAGCTCCCACACATTCCACAACCATAAACCAGTGTTTTGCAGTGGCTTACATCCTAACCATACCCATATGTTACACCCGAATATATCCCATTTTCTTACGTTGACTCATATTTCTGACCCATGTGTTTTCTAAATATTTGCCCTGACAGTGACACCCATAAAAAAAGTGGCACATACAAAAAAACAAAACGGGAAGCTATTTTATGATGTGATTGAAACATCTGTTTTTATTGTAGTTCTGAAATACATAGAAAAGATGATTTTTATTTGCTCTTTTCATACATTACTTCATATGTGTTTTAGCTTACCTCATTTGGTTAAAATTACTGGAATAACTCATCACAACCTCATCGAAGTTGGCAAATTAACAATTTATTGATGTGTCAATCAAAATTGATTAAGTGACAACTAAATCCTGTAATCAGTTTGTGATTTCAGTCCTTTTTTTTTTTTTACAGCAAAGTTGTCATGATTTGCTGGTTTTTTAATGTCATTTATGACAGAAAATTAAATCTTTTAGACCGACTGAAAGAAGCAAGCTGAACTTGTCACTTCGGGCTCTGAGAAATTGTCAGCATTTTCTTTTAAACGACTTCAGATAATTGAGAAATCTTTTCAGTCCTTTTTTTTTTAAAGCAAAGGATGTCAGGATTTGCTGTTATTGTCATCATTTATGACAGAAAAATGAAGAGTCCTTGAGGTTTTGGACTGTTTGATGGACACAGGGAGCAATAAGAAGGAATGTGGAACTGCAGGAAATTTGTCAGCATTTTTACAAATTTTTTAATTCAAACTGTTCATCAATCAAACTTCTTTGCAGCCCCTTTTTCGCGAAAAACACATCGCTGTTTGTGCGAAATGTCAATGACGCAATCCCCCCCCCCCCCATCAAAATAATCACAATCAGCCATGTTTTAATTAATCAATCAATCAGGCCGGAGCAGGATTTAGGATCAGATGTGCAGCCATAGTTGGCGTAAAGAATTTTACGACATTTTCGATTGTGTGCGTTTGCTTTCCGAGTTACGTCTTTTGCCCCGGATTCATAGAAACGTAAGAGTACCTGCACTGAACTGATCAAAAGTCTGCCAGTTGCTCTCAATAGGGAGGTAGTGGGAGTCGTGTGCGTGCCACTATTGTGTGTGTGTGTGTGTACAGTGTGTATGCAGACAGGAGGAACCCTCCCGTGTGTTTGCGACGCAGTCTTGGGTTACAAGCGCGGTGCAGATTGCTGAACCGCGGGTATGAACGGGTCCTGCCACCTGCTGAGTCTCGTCAGTCAGATGGAGCGAGGCCGCACCATTCAATCTGGAGAAGAAGGAGGGAAAGAAAAAAAAAAGCATCACGTTACAAATAAGTGGGGGGACATCCCTGCAGAAAGACGGACTTGAAGGACTGACGGACGACAAATGAATACACAGGAAGAAAGTGACAGAAGAGCAGAGCCACTTTAAAAGCGTGTTTAAGGATTCATAGGAACTGCGGTCGCTGTGTTTGCCTTTCATCCAGCTGGACCGTCCCTTGTTGTTTTTGTCGTACATAAAAGTTCAGCCTGAATCCCAATCAACTCCAAAGTATTTTAAGTTAAAAAAAGAAGAACCAACGAACTAACGAGGGTCTTGTTTCGATTGAAACGTCAACGTTGCCTCATCCTGGAACTTGAAAAAGCCCTCAGGAGAGCTCATACCTCCGCCAAGAGGAAAAAAAGACGCCCCCAATGATCACATCCTGGCACGCCAGAGGACCGTCTCCAGGATCTACCGTTTGATCCCGACGGCCTCCAAATGTTGAGCACCTCTCTTACCATCATCAATATCCATTTATTAGTTTCTCAGATATACCGCTAAAATAATTTTGGCTGAAAATTATCGTAAAAAATGTCTAACTGCTATAATTCTGACTGGAATTGCAGTTGCGGTATCAAAGGGAATGTTAGTTCCTGTTTCATTATTCTTATTTTCTTTTTCTTTTTTTTAGGTGTGTGTGTGTGTGGGGGGGGAGTTTCCTGAGCAAAGTTGTTGAATCAAAAGAATTTGATTTGATTTCATTGGCAGGACCTCTGCGGCGCTATTATATTTAATTTAGCGGTTTCCATTGCGTAGCCCTGCTAACGAACAAGCAGTATCCAAAAAAACAACAAAAAAAAACATCAATGAAGTGATTAACAAACTAAACCAGGATCCAGCCCTTTATTCATATCTGCTCTAAAAAAAAACTGGGTTGTTCCTCGGCCCATGTTTCCTCCGAGTTTAGAGAAAATCAGTGATAGTTTGACAGGATTAATAGACGGACAGAACACGGAATGTCGTACGTGATATTTTTCACCTGCTGCAGCAGGGACGATTTGTTACATGAGGCCCTTTGATGAAAAGTGCCTGTGGATTTGTGCATTAGTGTTGCAGCCGGCTTGTTTGCTGTCAGACCCGGCATTCATTCAGATCTGTCGCCTTGCCTCATTAATTTCTTCCTTTTTAAAAAAAAAAAAAAGGAAAGGAAAAGAAAACACACACAACAAGGCGGCCGGCAGCAGCAGCAGCGGCGCTAGCAGCAGCAGCGGCGTTAGCAGCAGCGGGGCTGACATTCAGCTCCACGGTGGAGCTGACAGGCTCCACTAACAGGCAGTGGCTCCAGACATGACCACGCTAACCACAGCCTGGGTCCTCTCAAAGTCCATCCATCAAACGCTATCTCGCCGTCTCGGCGCAGCATCGAGCAGGAGCGATACAGTGATTTGTGACTGTGTGTGTGTGTGTGTGTGTGTGTGTGTGTGTGAGTGAGAACACACACTTTTGCACATTTCATTCATATTCAAACAAGCTTTGATGGCTGCATTTGCATACAAAAGGGAAATCTTGTGTATGTGTGTCTATGTATGTGTGCTTTTTTTGTTTTGTTTTTTTTCCTTGAAAATAATCAGAGATTCAAAGTAGTCTGGTTATATCATGAACATTAGCGGTGTGTGTATGTGTTTGTGTGTGTGTGTGAGAGAGAGAGAGAGAGAGAGAGAGAGAGAAAGAGAGAGAGAGAGAGAGAGTGGGCTTTCTGCGGTAGGCATGGCCAGGCCTCGAGCCGTCTGTGGTGGAAACCGCTCTCTGTGGTCCAGCCATCCTATGACAGGAGGAGACACACTTTAATGAAACGGTTCCATTCTCAACCGCTCTCCTTGTACGAGTGCATTCTTCCTCATGTTTCACTCGTAGTTTTTGGTTAGTGTGATTTTATATTTATACAGATTTAAATATATATATCCCTTCTATCTATATCTGTCTTTCCTGTCAGCCCTTCAGCTCTGCTGGTGGACTCCCTCCTAACCCTGTGTCCTTCCTTCTTGTTTGGGGGGGGGGGGGGGGGGGCTGGAATGCCGTGTGGTGACTGTAAAGTCTAGAATTTTGGGTCTAAGAGGGACGCATGGTGCCGTATGGTGAAGTTCAACACGTACTTTGCCTCACTCATATAGATTTCGTGTGGTTTCGGGATGTGGTTGTGTTCTCCCTGTTAGTGGCTCTGATAACTTACACTTGAACTTAGAGACAAAATCTAAACGTCCCGGCGGACGAAGAAACGTATGAGTTACAGCTTCAGGAAAACAACACAACTTACTAACACATTACAATGAAGACACACACTCACACACACACACTCACACACACACACACACACACAGACAGAAGCTCTTATTGGCTACCTTGTATTAATGTGTTTCCTGTCAGAGCTGCTGCACCTGAATTCCAACGGCCCAGGTTGTGTTTTACAGACGGTCACCATGGAAACCAGCCCACACCTGCTACTGTGCTTAGAGGAGGGGGGGGGGGGGGGGTGAGAGCGGAAGAAAAGAAAAGAGGGAGAGGAGGTGAACTTTTTGGAGGCGTGTGTGGATATCCTTGAGCTTAGCATAATATTTGAGCACTTTGTTAAGCAAAAGCTCTCAGCAAATTTCCATCGGTGGCGGCCGTCTTCTCCTTCTGTTTTTTTTTTTCTTTTTGGTTTCTGGCACCTGCGTCGCTGTGGTCGAGGCCGTCACGAGAGGAGCGAAACGCACACCGTGCCACACACGGAGAAACAAAGAAAACACGGAGGCATCGACATGCCAAGTAAAACCAGCGGAGATATTACAGTACGCCACTGTATGTCTCTGCTTTTATGAATCTAGCCTTGTATTTGAAAGATAAATACAGAGAATTCTCAACGCCAGCTACCTTTAGTCCCCCCCCCCCCCCCCCCGTCCTTCGATGGAATAGAGACTTCTTAGGTCACTTGTAGGCCCAGACCATCAGTAAACTGCTGAAGAAGAGGACGGCGGCGCCACTGATCTAGAAACACGTCTGTGTCGAACACTTTTTTTTGATACATTTTCGAGCCCAAGGAAAGTTTCAGGTATAACTTGAACGATTGAACGATACAGATATTAGCGCGGATGAAGTGAAGAACACCAGTATTATTAACATACTGATATCGACGTAGACCGGACGTTTTTTTTCTTCCACAAATGTAAAAAATATAACGAAGGCAGGCTAATTGACACTTTGACAAGAAATTAAAATTTAAAATGATGGAAATGACAGTAACGTCATCCATTTTGGATTTTCATATTTTTATTGATTCAGTTTTTGGGGGGGGGGGGGGCGGGGTCAAATTATGCTCTGTAAAACGTAAGTTTTAACATCAACAAATGAGACAACAAGGAAACCTCTCTGATGGGCGGATGTTATCAGCCACACTGATCCGTACGTCGGTCAGCCTCTGGTTTAAGTTTACATCGGCCATTTATTGAAACACAGTCAAGTGTCCCCCCCCTCCCTTTATGTGTCATGTCGCTCACACACACACACACACACACACACTTTCACATAAACATAATTTAATGCTCTGTCGCCTTTCTTTCATTACTGGGCGATTGCGTGGTGTGTAGGCGTCTAAAATGTATGCCTGTTTGGAGAATGGGGGAGTGAAGGGTCCTCAGCAGACAATTGCACTTGAATCCACCCCCCACCCCTCCGATAATAGCCAGGTTATTTTCCATAATGGAGTATAACAGAGACACGCATGATGATTTATTTGAATGAATTACATCTATTTGCAAAGGGTGTCCTTGAATATACAGTGTTTGGGCTTGTTGAGAGAAAATGAAGATGCAGAACACAAATGATAAAACATTAATATTGTTTGTTGCTTTTGTAAGCCAAGGCAACGATTCCACAAAGCTTTGAATGCACGCAGGTGTGTGTGTAGATGCAGACAGAGGATGTGTGTGTGTGTGTATAGATGTAGACAGAGGATGTGTGTGTGTGTGTGTGTATAGATGCAGACAGAGGATGTGTGTGTGTGTGTGGGGGGGGGGTGGAATTGGTTTCGAGGGACTGAAAAGTGTGTGAAGTGAATGCAACGCATTTGCACACACAAGCAAATTGGTTTAAATGACTCTGTGTGTCCAGTGGGGAGTGTAAGCAGAGTGGTGGTGGTGATTGGGGGGGCGGGGGTTCTCATACAGGTATCCGAGAGGATGTGTGTGTCTGGGTGTTTGGGGGGGGGGGGGGCTGTGTATGTGTGTGTGAGAGAGAAATGTAAGCTGCTGAGTGCGCTCACAGTTCCAATAGTACATGCTGCACAAGCAGAAATACTGATTGGATTACAACTTTGTCTGGAGAGAAGTGTGTGTGTGCGTGTGTGTGTGTGTTCAGAGAGAATTGATGGAGGTAAATATGCATGTCACCTTAAGGGCGTGGAACTGTAGATGTTGCAACTTAGAGTCAGAGTGAATTCCCTTTGACCCTGTTTCTTTGTGTGTGTGTGTGTGTGTGTATTTGGCATACGCACAGTAAGTGTGTCTGTGTGAGATTCGCTCGGTTGCTATATTTTGTATGAGCTGTGTCGTGCGCTCTCCGTGTGTCTCTCTGCTCCAAACGAGCGTGTCTGTGTTTAGGTTGGAGGTCCTGAGGTGATCACGCCCCAGTTCCCCCAGTTCTCCTAACCGCAGCAGATCCCAGCTCAGATAAAGCCTCTTCTGTCTGTGTATTTACCTCAGTCTTTGCCAGGGATGTGTTGAAATATGCGTGTGAAGTGAAGCTGGAAAAAAAAAGAAAAGAAAAGAAAGAAGGAAGAAGTCACTCCCGGAGGAAATAAGGAAAAGACAGAAGATATTGTTATTTACTTCTTTGTCCTCTCACTCTTTTTCCTCCCATGTACGTCTCAATTTTTCCTGTCATCCATCAAAAGTGATTTCTACACGGAGAGACCTTTCCCATGTTTGAGTATTTTGGCTGCGTGCCGCATCTATTTCTCTCTTCTTCTTCTTCTTCTTTTTTTTTTAAACTTCATCGTTGAAATATAAGAAGACCTCCTCTCGTGTTCTGTTGGCTGGAAATCGCA
This sequence comes from Aulostomus chinensis, assembly GCF_037954235.1. NCBI lineage: Eukaryota > Metazoa > Chordata > Actinopteri > Syngnathiformes > Aulostomidae > Aulostomus > Aulostomus chinensis. Next base: position 15,218,566 of record NC_141323.1, on the reverse strand, counting down.
TTTCCTTTTCTCCATCTCATTTCCTGACCCCGCGGTGTCATGTGGGGGTTATCTGAGCGGCGACCACATGAAAACGCAACCCGTGAGGCCTTGGCGCCTAAATTCTGCATCATCTTGTTGCATTTTTTTTATTATTTTTATTTATTTTTGTGTGTGTGTGGTAGATTTGATAGTGTGGCAGTATGGAATGTCCATTGTAAAATGAATCACATTCACACACACACATGATCCCACACACACATACGCTCAACCGATCTGTGGTACAGTACAAATACTTAACAGAAAATCTCCATTCATGCCCTCCCACTCGATTTCCTTCCAGTCCCAAAACCGAAATCCAAACTGACGCAGATGAGCTGCAACCGCCTTTATTAGGTGACGACCACTCCCTCTCACTGCCCTCATCCACACCGCTGGTACCCGATACACACGCACACACACACACACACACACACCACTTCCTCCGTCTCCCCTTTTCCATCAATTCCTTCTTTTATGTAGACACAGATGTCCAAGATCTTACACACTGTGAGTGGGCGCAGATGGCTCCTATAGCAGCCCGTCAATCAGAGCTTTTGTGGTGAGAGAGCAGGGAGATCACAATCCACCGGACTGAGAGCTTGCGTGCCTGTGTGTGCCTGTGTGTGCGTGTGTGTGCGTGTGAATATATCTATAAACGTATATACCTGTTTTTGTGCACCGACTGTGTGTCTATGTGTGTCGGTGATATGTGGCGACACTGATGATGATGGATGATGTTTTTGCGATAGTGCGGTTGATGGAGGAGAACCTGCGGTACAAATTAAAAGCACATGTTCCGTATCCAAGCAGAGGAGTACGGTTCTTTAATTGTGCATCAAATATGAGTTATTATTGCTATATTTCAGAGCAGCGTACACTGTATAAACGGCAACATTTTTTAATGATGTATTTGCCTAATATTTATTCACGAACATGTACCGTCTTGGATGATGGCGATATATTGATCGAATAAAGATATTCTCTTAGATTTGGTTTTTACAGGCTGGCGACTGTTGCCTTCGCCATTATAGTCACATCATCGAGGAATTTGGTCAGCATATCACGCAGTATGATGCGCTCTGTATCGCTCAGCCTTGTGGGATATTGTTCGCTCTTAATATTTGTTAACTTGATTTTTCTTTCCTTTTTTTTGCAATTGCTGTTTCCTTTAATGTAGTTTGAAACTGATCAGTGAATTATACTCACTGTTTTTTACTTATTTGGTTGACTTGATAGTTTTACTATCTTGTTCGTACACATCAGTGACACGATTTTCACCCACACTAGTACTCGCCACAGACGAGTGCCACATCGTGGTTTTTTTCTGTCTTTTTCATGAGGCTCGCTATTGTTAAAAACAAAAAAATTGATACCAATATTACCAATACCTTGACTCTCTTCCGATCCGATGAGTAAAACATTTCAACGGAATCACTTTGCATTTTGCATCTGTTCACCAAAATATAAACCGATTTACCAAAATGTGCTTTCATTTGTCTGTTTCACCTCGTTAGTTTTATGTTTCGGTATTTTTTCTTCTCAAAGAAGTTTTTACAAGATAAAAAAAAAAAATAGTGACAAGGTGTCTTTCAGGACTCAGAAGTTTAATACCTAGTGCCAATTTTCATGGAGGGGTAATCCAGGGTTAACTTGGTGTGGAAAAGGAGGAGTAGATATTCGTTTCAATGAAACCAAACCTGATGTTTTTGTGTCTTTTGATTGTGGATGACATGTTAACACTTTTCTAACATCTGGCCAGTCGAACTCTTACATCGAGTCATGTGCAGGTTTTCATTTCGCTTGACGTTATATTGTGAGTGCAGTTTACACTTTTTGGCCACTTCAACAGAAGTGCAGGTACAGTCCCATTCTCCTTTGTCCTAATTTACATAATAACCCATTTACAGCTAAATGCCACACACACACACACACACACACACACACACACACACACACACACACACACACACACACAGTGTCTCCTGCAGCCCTGAGTCCATATGAATTATTCAACCAATCACACAGCTGAACAGTCTGAACTGTGTCCCTGATTGGGACTTGCTGTTTTCACCTCTCATGTCTCACGCTATACCTGAGTGACATGTGTCTGGACGTTAATGTGTGTGTGTGTGTGTGTGTGTGTGTGTGTGTGTGTGTGTGTGTGTGTGTGCGCGCGCGCGCACGCCAACACATTTAAGAAGTTGTAATTTCATACAGCTGAACATATCGATTAAGTGTGCGAGAACATGTCTGAGGCTCAATTTAAGCTTATTGTGATTGTTTTATTGAGATTTCATGAAATAAATCCAAAAATATTTGAGATAAAATACACTTTGTTGGTTGTTTAACACCAGTAAATGTAACCCGAGTTCTACGAATACGTAACGAATGAAAGGAAAATCCAGCGTTAAGTGTTTTACTGCTAAAATACTTGTATTATAATCAACTGAAGCTGCTACACTGACCATGGGAACCACGAGTAACCGTGTGTGGCCCGGGCGACAGCTGGTGCCAGATGTCACTTTAACATCAGGAAATGGTTAACTTCGGACGGATGTTGAGTTTTTAGTTGAAAATTAAAATCCGGCTAAGATAGTATCGTCAAACTCTTTAAGACTTAAAACCAACATAATATCAACGTTAAAATGTCAATTTCTCGTGGATGTCATATGACATTGGGAAGGATTTTCGTTCGTTGAGAACACGACAAGAGCAACAAGTTACAGATGTTGTCAGTATTCTCCGCTTTAGCATGAGACATCGTTCTTACCTCAACCGTCATGGCCGTGACCATATGGGTGGCCAGACGGGTGCCTTCTAGTAGATATCAACACGGCTCTCCTGACATATAAAATGACATACAACTGTGTAAAACAGTGTGTTTACAAGTCATCGAAAGGAGTACGAAAGAGGCAGCAATTCAACATTGTGGTTATTTGGTTCCATCGCACATTAAATAAATTAAATCACTGCGTCTCCATGATCCTGTAGTTAAAACAATCTATATGCACATGGGGAAGCTGATAACGCCTGTGGAAAAATGCTGGAAATGTATACAGCTGAGTATCCTGCTTCAAATCTCGTTGGGAAAATGCTTCAGAAAACACAGCTGGCACACAGCTGCGCCCAACACCGGCAGATAGGAGCTGGTGTAGTAGATAAACGGACCCATCGGTGCACCACACTGGTGTATTTGAAGCTTCAGTGAGGTGCCGGAACATTGTAAGACGCTAAAACAGTTTTTAAAATCTGGATTTCCTCTCTTTAGAGAGATGAACACCGTTCTTCTTAAAGATGTTCCCTCATGTAAGGGTTTTAAATGATGAATGTATGGAGAGAACCGACACATCCAGAATATCCCATAGTTCCTCAGTCAGAGACCCTTCTGCTCTGTATAGTACTGGAATTAAGCGTCCACATCATGGACAGCTCCTTTATGATTTTTTTTTCATGCAGTCACTGTAAGTACAATGCTAACGTTATGCTACATCACCAGATCTAGCTCTGAATGTCCACAACCAACCTCAGTCGTCTTGTTTAGCCATTTTGTTTGCAGCCTCCATTTTTACAACACGTAAATTGCTTCAAAATTTGAAATACTTACATTCTGTGGAATAAATATTAAAGTATCTCAACCTTGTGTGAACTACAGACCTTTTTCAAGCCTTGAAATGAAACCCTTAAGAAAAGGGAGCTACACTATCAACGATGCTAATACTAGCTAACCTCTTGACTCCCTCCTGCATGCGAAAGCATCTGCATCTCTTTGTCGCTACACATTATTCTAGCTTTTTGATACATCTTCATCCATCCGTATTAAACCTTGATCTAATTTGAGAACCTATAAGTTAAATTACCCTTGAGTTAAAATGCTTCATTTGACCGAGGTTGATACACTGAAATCATCTGACCAAGGTTGCATTCGAGTTCAAACTTACCAGTAAAAAAACGGCAAGCATCCATGCACTGGCGACCCGTCAAACACTAGATCGGATTCAAGGTTCTGTCATTTGTTTTTTTTATAAAACTGAACAAGTATTGGCAGCCTACTTCCTCTCCAGGCCTCCAGAGCTCTAATGATCAAGGCTGGTGGGTAGAGGGCAGCTCTAAAGAGCTTCTGGGTCCACTGAAAATTTCAAGGTTAAAATCAAGACGAACATGGCCTTTGTTAGCTTTTAGCAGTCTTTTAGTACTTTATTATTGCGTTACTCTTTCAAATGTACGGTGATTTTGTATGTTAATTCTGTCTGCTTCACATTGTTCCTTTTATACTGCACGTGTCATTTTACTCCCTGACGTTGTGCACAGCACCTCAGTCCATCCTGCTAGTTTTTAAACTCAAGTTTTGTCAATGTTTCACTCGGATCCCTCGGTCACTAACATTTGTCTTTTTTTTTTTTTTCCTATTTCATTCCAGAAATGTTAGATTCCAGTAACCTCGTCACCTTCGACGGTTTGGCGAACAGCTCAAGCTATGACACGTTCCTATTGGATGAGGAGCGAGGGAGACTCTTGGTTGGGGCCGAAGACCATATCTTCTCATTCGACCTCGTCAACATCAACAGAGAACACACACAGGTGAAAGTCATCCGCACTAGACTTTATTTTGGCTTTGAAGTTGACGCTTCTCCTCTCTTCTCTTCTCTCTGCTGCTTCTTCTGCAGTATATCACTATATCTCTCTGCGATTGTCTCTCTTGGTCCAGACAGGGCGGTCTTTAATTCCATTACGCCGCCTGTAATAGGTTAACAGGCTGTTTATCTGATTCGACCGGCTATCACAGACCGACATGTACTTGCCTACAGGCTGCTGAGAGCTTAACAGGCAAATTAGTGTTGAAAAATACATCAACAATGTAAAGAAGGAGAATGTCTCTCCAAATGTATTATTTGCCCTTGGCTCTAAAGTGACCCCCCCCCCCCCCCACACACACACACACACACACACACACACAATTCCACTTTTTTGTTCTGGTCTTTGCATCACTCAAAGATAAAGGCCAAAAAGCAGTGATTAAGCAAATCTAATGTAATTACCCTGAAATGTGCAGCGCAGATTCCCAAGAGAGAGAAACTCAGCTGATCTAGAAAGGAGATAAATCGAGGAATAGAATGAGGAATGCGAGTGTGTGTGTGTGTGTGTGTGTGTGTGTGTGTGTGTGTGTACGCGCGCGCCAAGGACACACGCCGAGATATGGCATTGACATAACACTTGAGAAGTACAAGCATGTGCATATATTTCCACTGTCTGTCCACATCTGTGAGGCCACCAGTGAAAAAGTGAGCTCAACTTCAGCCAGTTTTTCACTCCATAGTCATCCTCTTACTCATTATAGCTCACATATGTACTCCCATACACACCATGTGTGTTTATAATTCATGTGACACCAGGGTCCACATGTGGATTCGCCCTTGAGGACAGTACACAAGCTATTATTTATTCGACAATGAGCATTATCTCTTCCAAAACAAAGTAGCAAAACCATGCCTTCTATTCATATACCAAGTGAAAAGTGCAACCATGTGGTCCAGATTTTAAGTGCATCTCTCTTGTAGAGGCCATAATTTGAACCAGGACCTATATTCAGACTATAATAAAGTCTATATCACCACTACATATGCAGCACAGAGAGAAACATTCTTAACTTTGCCTGCAGATGTTGTTCAACTTGACAAAAACATAGGCGGCCTTTACTTAAATGCTCACATTCCTCTATTATTCCCAAAACCACAATATTTGCAGTTGGACAGGCTCATTTAAACATCATATTCCAGTTGGATTTTCAGGATTCTGCCTTTTTGTGTGTGTGTGTGTGTGTGTTTTTTTTTTTTAATTTTCAGATTAATTGTGTAAAATATGCCGATATTAGATGTCTGGTAGGAGCATTCTTTAAACATGTATAAAATATATTTGGACAAGTAAGCTCATGGTCTCCAACTTCCAAAAAATCCATTCAAATCTTATTCATCATGAGGCAAATCATAAAAAGTTAAACAGCTGATCAACAAGTAAAATCTGTTTCTTTACTTTCACTTCTTTTCTACGTTTGGATGCAGCTGATCCCTCCACTGTAAGATCCGTCCATCCATTTTCTTCCGCTTATCTTGTTAAGGGTTGCGGGGGGGTGGGGCCTATCCCAGCAGACTTCGGGCAAGAGACAGGGTTCACCCTGGACAGGTCACCAGTCCATCACAGGACCAACACATAGAGACAGACAACCATTCACACTCACAGCCACACCTACAGTCAATTTAGAGTATCAATCAGCCTCGTCCCCTCTTGATGTCTTTGGACTGTGGGAGGAAGCTGGAGTACCACACAGGAACAGGGAGAACATGGAGACTCCACACAGAAAGATCCCGTGCCTGAGCCGGGACTCGAACCCGGAACCTTCTTGCTGTGAGGCGACAATGCTGACCACTGCACCACCGTGCCACCACCACTGTGAAATATAGACCCTTATTTATCACACCAGTGCAAGGCATTCCAGTCTTTCTTTATTCACGGTTCGTTTCCTGCAGAGAAAGACCAATGTGAAAAAAAATGACAAACATTCTTTTGGCCAACATAGAAAGCCACTCTTCCAAATGACTTCAAAACAGCAGAGCACGCTCCAAGTTCGAAGCTAATTGCGTGAATGGTTCTTGAGATAATCCAGGCTAAGTCAGACATGCAGACAGAGATGTTTTATAGATAGACGTGTACTGAGGTGATGTCATCGTTCGTGGTTCATGGGGAAATAAGCATAAACGAGGGACTCTAAATATAAGATAAAAGTCATCTGAAGTCATTTTCCTGGAATTAAACACATCTCCCTTGTATTAAATCTCTCCACCTTTGACATCACGTGACTTTGTCTACTTCACTTTTACACAGATTGCGTGGCCTGCCACCCCATCCAAGAAGGATGAGTGCAAGTGGGCAGGGAAAGACCTCGGGGTAAGTGTAACCTCACCATCATGTTGAGCTCTTCCCTACAATTTTTGCTTCTATTGTTACTCAAATTATACGTCCTTTATATGTAACTCTATGTAATTCTTGTAATTTCTTTGCATTGGGACGTTTGGTGGCCTGACCACGTCAAATATGCAAACAACAATGCAGGAGTGACGTAGCTGTCTGGATTTAGCCTCCTTACATCCCCGTTGGCACTGCAGAGGAAAGAATTTGCCTGTGAATTTCAAAGATTTTGTGTGGTTGTGATCACAACCCTGGAAGCGGAAGAAGCGCGAATGTGATGTTGAAGTCATGTGTCCGTGCCGTAGTTTGTTAATAAGGTAATGTTAGCTTTTTACCCGTAACCATTGAATTTACTCTTCATGAATCATAAAAGAGGTGTTCATTGGGGAAGCTTATCCTGCCACGCAGCTTATTTTTGGAAATGATCGAAAATTCAATGTAAGAACCCCCATGAGCGTTGGTCCCACAGCAATGCTAACTTCTAGGTTTGCCTCCAAAATGACGTCATCTGTGCCGCATTCTCTGGCACAAGGACAATGATGGGCTATCTCAAAGGGGTTTTTTTTGTCCATGTGACGCCCAGTTTTCTGTTGGGAGGACATTTTAGGTGCGTATTTATACGGGAGTGTGCTGCTGAGTTCTTGTTATCCTCTGGAGTGCTGGCTCACATGCATCTCGGTGCAGGTTTACCCATGTGGCTTCAGCTCTGTTTGTGTGTGCAAGGGTGTTACTGTGTGTTATCTTTGTGTTTGGTTAGGGCCTCTCTGTGTTGTAGCTGATCTTAATTTCATGCCTGGATAAGTCTGGAGTGCAACGACTGCAGGGTTTAGGGATTATCCAGAGTTACATAGTCCTTTTAAAACTGAGTCAAACTCACAGCCGGCGTTTTAGGTTTCAGACACAAAACAAAAAGCAAAGTCACAACCATGCAAGCGAAAGAACGCATTTGTTCCCTCACAAAAGCAGGGAGAAAACTAAAACAAATCACAGCAAAGTATTTGCACTGTGAAAATGTTTACCCTTGAAAATGAGCCGGTGAGAGCAGAGATGGAGAGGCCTTGATTAGGACATTAGAAAAGCATTCACAGCTCCCAAAATGATGCAACCACAATTTACATCAGCAGAGCAAACATAACAGCTGCCCCGCTCAAAATGCCTGATGGCTGTATCATTCTCCTCGGTAAAATGAGTGTGTAATAGGCCACGGCCCAGGTTGGCAATCCTGCGAACGAGGCATTCAGTTGCTAGAGTGTGGACTGAGATTTTCGCTGCCTGATGTTTCAATTATTTGTCCAGCTGTTACAGGTATTAAAGGAAAAGTAATCCTCCAAGGTTACCCTGCGTTTCCAATGCATTTACCATATTCAATTAGGGACCTCTGCATAAAATTGGCTCAACTCATCCAAACACACAAATACATCCAGTCTTTTCTCTAGTGGAAAGTTATCATTGACACCCCGTCCAAAGAGGGTCATTAATATTATCCGGTAATGACTCGTGGCTTCTGCGGGTATTGTGGTTTTCATATGATATCAGGGAAACCATTTTCCTCCTAAGGGACACGGCAGGTCACATGAATGATTTCTCTAACTAATGTCTGTCAGTGTTGAGGTGCAACCTACCCACCCTACCGCATAGCTAATGGGTCTAGCTTTGAAGGGAGCCGTGTAGAATCCTAAACAGGACTGACACTGGTTGTAATAAGGGCGTGAGAATGATGTGGACTTGTGCTGCTGCTGTTCAGCAATAGGAAACAGAGGGTAAAGTCATTAAGTCACACAGTCACATACGTGCAGGGTTGAGGTCAAGACATAAAGCAAGTTCCTCCTGTGGCGGAACTGTCCCAACTTTGGAATACCAGATTAATGGCAAAATGTACAAGTGAATCCTACCCAAACATGATATATTAAAATTAAAAGCATTCATATTAAATTAATATTTGCCATTTTTGTTAAAATGAAACTGGAGCTAGCAGCAGGTTAGTTTAGTTACGCTGCTAAAATAAGCTAATCTTACCGTCCAAAAATCTGCATACAGCGGCATACATCCTCCCTGTTTTCAATTACAAGGTAAAAAGAAAAATCCTAGGCAGATTTGTTCACACCAGAGAGAGTAATTTTAGCCTTTAAACTAGGATGACTTGCTGCTAAACCAGAACTAGCTGCCACTTAGCCAAGTTTAGCGGAATGCTAACAGTTTTAGCTGCTAAAGCAAGCAAACTGTCTGGCAGCTCCAGATTTACACAGAAAACAAACATGCTAGTAGCCTTATTTCATTAGGTTCGTTCATTACTTCTCTCAAAGCTGAGGCTAGCAGCCTGTTAGCTTACTTTAGTTGTTAAATACAGTTGAGCTGCTAAACTAAGCTGAGCAGCTGCCAGCTCCAATTTCCGAATATTAACAAGAGAAAAATTGCCATCAATAAGGAACAACATCTGCCTACATCCTTATGTATTTTCCCTGTTTCTGTGTACAGCGTAACAAGCATCCTAGTAGGTAGATATTCTTACCAATGGAGAGAGTAATTTTAACCTTTATGCTAAGCTAAACAACATGCTGGTAAACCGGAACTAACAGAGATTATCTCAGTTTAGCTGCTATATAAAGTTTAGCTCCTAAATTAAGCTAACTTGCTCCAGTTTTACAAGAGAAAATGCCAGCCAAAAGGAACACAATCTGCCTACATCCACATGTATCCTCACTGGTTGCTGGGACAAGCTAAACAAACATGTAGACAGATTTTGTCGCCATTGGGGAGAGTCATTTTAGCCTCTACGCTAAGCTAAGATGACCCCTTGCTGGCTGCAGCTTCATGTTTAATGTACAGATGTTGGAGTAGTAATATCTTTTCATCTGTTTGCAAGAAACCCGATTTCTCAGGAGAAGGAACTAACATTTTGACTAATGGCATTGCAATTCTGTTTTTTGGAAAAGGTTCGCAGTGTTTGTTCGTTGTAAATAAACTCGGTGAATTCTTGTATCCATTTGTGTCCCATTGAGGGGATATCATGAAGGCATCAAATGGAAACGATTCAAACCCTGAAGAGATACATGTGTTTGAGGGAGGGAGAATAATTTGGCTGTCTTCGTGAGATGTGCGTGCTTGATTTCCAAATCCCAGAGCAAAATGTGTATGTATTTGTTAGGTGTATAGTCAGCATGTATTTATAATTAGGAAAAACCCCAGCCCTAATCTCTTAAACACATGTGCCCAAATCAACTCCTTGAGGCCGCTAATAACCCTCCTACATCAACCAATCCAGTTGATTAGCACTCTAATAAACAGTCTCACACCACTGGGACTGTCAACATGTGCTGGAGCGCCAACCCACACACCCTCGGTAAATCCAAACATATGGATCATTAAAGATCTGAAGTGGATTTGCCTGATTTGACTTACAGGTGGGATTTCCTGGAAGGAGACTCAGTTTCTAAACCAAGTGGAAAGTCCCGGGTTTAAAGGAATTCCACCTGAGCTTTTCTTCATAATGACTCATTTTGTATTAAAGTCGAGTGGGAGATTTTCACGATTCGAGGTGCAAAGAATATTTTCCGAAAGGGTAAACGTTTTCTGTTTTGCAGGAGGGAATTCACTATTTTGAGATTAATCATAACATCTGACAGCCCTCTCAAAGAAAAAACACAAGTTTATACATTGCGCTGTACTTCTCAGGTGTGGTTACATCATAAACAGATGCAGGTTTTGATAACAAGACACGATGAGCGGAAATTTGGAGTCATGAGTGGGTTTTTTGGGGGGGGGGGGGGTTTGGCTGGAAACACGGTGGTGTGATCTCACCGAGGGGCAACAAAAGAGCCGTCGGTGCATCTCTGAAGCTGCTATTTCTCCTTTCAGAAGTTTTTATCTTCGCTTTCTTGTTTTTCTTCTAGAAAGAGTGCTCGAACTTCATCCGGGTGCTCCAGCCATACAACCAGACTCACCTGTACATCTGTGGCACAGGAGCCTTCCACCCCATCTGTGCTTATCTGGAAATGGGCAAGAGGGCAGAGGTACATTAGAATCATGGAGAAATATATATATGTATATATATTATCCACTCCAGCAGCCATTTTCATTTTTATGCTTTTTAAATTTGTAAAGCATTCTGGGAACTTTCTACCATGTCTGGAGTCTGTATCTTGCCAATTTCCCCACTGGGGAATGAAGAAAGGTTTATCTCATCTTATCTGAAATTCCAAAGGGACACGTTGCTGCGCAAATGAAACAAGACATCCTTTTCTACATGGCTACACACAGAATGAAAGTTGCCAGGTCCTCCTAAAGAATCTGTGCACTAAACTACCTCAAAGCTTACACACACACACACACACACACACACATTCCCCCCTTAAAGCGCAGCAATTTTCATTCTCCTCACTGATTATCTTCTCATCAATGTTTTCTTTTGAGAAAAATGGAGAGGGGGGAAAAAAAAAGGTCATTACGCGGTTTAACTCCAGCCGTTTGTAATTAGATCAATGTCATTACATAAAAGTTTAATCAGGCGTCTTGATCTCAGTCCACAGGTTAATCAATCTGCCAGCACGGGTCTTGCCTCCCCACAATGGGAGGGGGAATGAACACGTATACCATGCAGGTGTCCAATATAGAAACCCCTGCATGTGGCCACTTGTAGTGTTGTCACTAACTGATTTGAAGAATTGGATTTAAAGAGTCTTTTGTACTGTTCACTGTTGTGTCACCTGTTGTAAGATCTTATCGCTGCTGTCTGAATGAACGTGCGGTGCATCCCACACCAGCAGGCATGCGCTATAAGGAGAATATGTTGTAATTTGAAACACAGGCTATAAATGCACATTTAGCAAGGCCTAACGTGGCCTCCTTTTGACCTTTGACCCTTTCCACCACAGGACAACATCTTTCGGTTGGTCTCACAGTTCGAGAACGGCCGCGGGAAAAGCCCCTATGACCCCAAAATGCTCTCAGCTTCACTTCTGATCGGTGAGTTTTGATTGGTTCCAGGAAATACACATTCATTTCAGAACTGAACTTTTTATCCCTTACTGTGCTTTCTTCTTATTGGCAGATGGAGAGCTGTACTCTGGCACATCTGCAGATTTTATGGGAAGAGATTTTGCTATTTTCCGAACACTGGGAGATCACCATCCAATCAGAACAGAGCAGCATGATTCAAGATGGCTTAATGGTAAAAAGAATTACCCTACAAATGGTGGAAAATATGAATTTTACTCCCTAAGAGCCATTTTCTTCCAGGAGTTTATATGTTATTGTTTTTGTTTTGTTTTTTCATTTTTGCATATGGTTTAACAAACTATAATTCTAAAGTAGAGCTGGATACGTTTGACTTTAATAAACCTCAGCTTTTCAATACAAAGTGGAAGCAAACCCCTGTCATCGCACATTTTTTGGTGGAAGAATATCATCGTGCTTTCCAAATGGACTTTGAAGCATAAAAAAACCCTCAAAAGCCTCAGTCTCCGATCATTTCCATTCATGCGCAGACATCAGATATCAGAGCCCATTCACAAAATTACTAGGTTTGCCTTCGCTAGTAAGATTAGCGCAACCATGAGGGTTATTGACTGTTCAGTCTGTCTGGGCTGTCTTTCGGCACCACCGAGGGCTTAGGGAGCCACAAAAGGTCAGTTTGAACCTTTCCCCCCCTCAAGCTGTGCCATCCTTTTTTCCCCCTTCTTTCCCACACAACTAATCCGCTCTCAGCTGTTTTCCTGTAGTGGAGTCGAATTCCGCTCCACAGCCTCCCACAGCACTATCAAAAATCATACAAACACTAAATATCTGCAGCACTGATCACCGCCGCGTTAATAAAAGAGCCATTTTAAAAAGGAAGAAGTCGCGTCTCGACGTTAATCCCCCTCATCGATCTTTCACCTTGCTCAAACAAATACTGAAGGGAGTGTATCTATTCCCTTCTCCACAAAGGAGGGATTGTAATTGCATGGATTAGTGGGATGGGGATTTTCTATTGGGGCTTTATCAACAAGGTTACATGGTACTTAAATGTAACAAGAGAGGAACTTTTAATAACGTTTGACTATAAAACAAGAAGGATTTAGGGTTAAACGGTAGCTTTCGCCCTGCCAGGTTTGATTTTTGCATTTATTTTCGCGTCTACTTGGATGGATGTTGGATTAAAACTCCTCTGAGTAAATCGGCCTTTTTAGATGGGAATTACGTGGAATGAAACGCGTGATCTCACGAGCCCCTTTTTGTATGAATACACAGTTGACTTTCCGAATGTGTAGATTTAATGGCACATATTCACAATAGACGTATGAAATGTGTGTGGGGTTACATGAATCATACTAGAGGTCTGGCACTTACACAAGAGCTTATAAATCTGCTTCCCACTTTGGCCACACTGGCTTTTTTCACAGCTACTCTATATCCTAAACGGCCATAGAGGTGTAACATGGCACTGCTTGTTTCCCCTCCAGCTAACCCCTTAGCTTTTAGACACAGGCTCGTTTTCCACATGATGACGCCTCAGTGACTCTGCCCCCCCCCCCCCCCCCCAGCCCCCAGTCCTTATACCCCCACAAAGTCCCAGCCTCAAGGCCTCAGCTTGCCCGTTTAGCTTTGATTTCCTCTTGCACTTAACGTTGAGATAAATTTATTCAAGTGCTACCCGGGACAATCAGAGCCATGTGTTTTTGCGAGGATGTGGTCTAGAGACAGGGTTTATGTGGGATTTGGACTTGGAGTGCTCAGTTGGGGTAAAGTCAGATACTGTAACACTAGGGTGTAAAGTGAATGGCTGTTATTACTGAGCCGTGACTGGAGAATATCATGGAGGATTGGTTTCGGAGGTGTAAAATAGGGGGGAAAGACTTGTCATTGGGACAGAGGTTGGGTTGTAAAATGAGGTTTGTGTGGAGGGTGTGTGTGTGCGTTATCAACGCATATTTTAATATCTTGAAGAGCTTTTATCATGCGTTTTACTCACCACATAAAATATTTCCTCTGTAGATCCCAGGTTTATTGGCGTACACTTGATCCCAGAGAGCGACAATCCTGAAGACGATAAGATCTTCCTGTTTTTCAAAGAGAATGCCATGGATGGAGAGCACACGGGCAAGGCTACCATCGCCAGGATAGGACAACTGTGTAAGGTAACAACACACACAAACAAAAAAAAAAAACCTGTCGCTTTAAAGGAACACCGCAACTTTCTGGGAAAAGAAATTTGTTGTTCATCCTCCCTAGAGCCGAGGGAAGGTAGATACTCTTCTCTGTCCACTCATTAGGAAGCTAGTAAGCTTAGCACAATGAATGGTAGTGGATGGGAAGTGTTAGCTACCAGTATTCTGGTAGATAAGGTTCCAGACCATTGTTAGCCTAGTCCTCAATCTCTTAAAATTAGTCGCAGCAGTGGCTCTTCTAAATGTCAATAAACCTTTTGTGCTGTTGTTTGGAGGTGCTGCGTCGAATCACTGCGCCCAGTTAGGAAAGTAGTTCCAGCTATGGATGTGACTCTGAAATTGCAACGTCCTTCAATCAAAGATATTTGTTTTGTAGCACATGCGATGCAAAACCTTTGCAGGTGAACACTGTCTCGGAGAAAAGTTTAGGCTCATTTGATGACTCTTGACAGAGGTATGCAAACACTTCTCATCCACTGCTGTTCATTGTGCCAAGCTAACTGGCGCTCAGCTAGCTAATGCACACAGAGAGGAGGGATGGGTGTCTGTCTTCTTTTCTGGCTCCGGGGAAGATATTGAAAAAAACGTTTTTACCACAAAGTTGTTAGTGTTCCTTTTAAGCAATGCAAATGTTTAGTCTGAAATAAATAAATCTGACATATCAATGCTCTATGTGTTGGTGTCTCCAGAAATCAGTTGATGTACTTTGTGTTTGCAATGCAGAACGACATGGGAGGTCACAGGAGTCTCGTGAACAAGTGGACCACTTTTCTCAAGGCTCGGCTTATGTGTTCAGTCCCCGGGGTCAACGGCATTGATACACACTTTGATGAGCTCCGTAAGTGTGTATTCTTTATTCATGTGTGTGAATAAAAGATACTCAGATTCTTTTGAAAATGCTGCTAAACACCCCCTTCATCCTTTCTTCTTTTGTATCCTCAGAGGATGTGTTTCTCATGAGCTCCAAGGACCCAAAGAATCCAGTTATCTACGCCGTATTCACCACATCCAGGTACACTTCTCTCTCCAGATCTTTTCACAGTGACCTCCAAAATGTGCGTGAAAACACTCGAATTCTCAAGATGTGCCGGTAGTATCATTGGTTTTGTTGATTTGTTGCTAGGAGATTAAAAGGAGCTGATATTTATTCAACAGGCAACCATCCTGGACAAGTTATTTTCTCTGTATTTGAAAAACACACACTTCACATTTCCTTGAATTCCACGCTTTATTCCATCCCTTTATCTGTCATTTCCTAGCCCTTTTAGAATGACACGGCTGGATGCGAGCCACAAAGCATGCCTCTGTCAAATTCCCAGACAGCGTTCCCCATCCTATAATCCACTTACAGGTGTCTTATGGTTGCTTTCCTCTCGTATGATACGCCCTCCTCCCCTCCCCATGTCTCGCTCTTCAGATTAGAGGTTGCTTTTAGCGGATTCCCCGTTCCCCGCTACCTGCCCCCCCCCCCCCCTTACTTTTTTTCATTGAAACCTTGCCAGGGGCTTGAAGGGAAATCAGATTATAGAGCCAGAGGGGCAGAAGAAACATGATAGTCACTCAGTAGGAACGCATGTCTCTCCCCTGGCCATCGCCCCAGACATGAATTGGGTTTTCAGAGGCAGGGTGTGGTTCTATTGAAGCATGCGAAGAGGTGAAGGCGCTGGGGGGGCGGGCTAGATAATACAAGCTGAAATGGCACAGATGGTGGCACTTATGTTAATGAATTTGCATTTAGGAAAGGAGGGGGGGGGGGGGTGTTTTTGTGTCCAGTAGTGATTGTGAACCGCTTTGAAAAGAGGACAAACACTTCCACCATCAATCACCGCTAATGATAAAACCAAGAAGCTAACGCATAGCGAGAGCCGCCTTGCGTCACCAGACCCACGTATGGCTTTTCTCAGCTTTCTGGAACATTTACAAACAGAGAGGTCAGCGCGCGGTAGTGGGCTTACAACATTTGTGTGCCCGCCTGTGCGCGCGCACACACACACACACACACACACACTTTAAAATTCAATTATGGGGCATTGAGGAATTAGAGTGGTTTAATTGGTTTTCTAAGTGGTCGGTTTTCAGAGATGAATAGTGCAGAGATTCAGAGGGACCCGCTTTCAATATCGTGGCTTAATGAGGCGCAAAGAAGCTGCCACCGACAGATCTATCTTTGATTGTGCCCCAATTTGTGTGGGCTTTTTTTTTTTAGGGGGTTAACTGAATTTCTGCACCTCGTTCTCTCTCAGATTGCATGTATCTGCACAAACACATGTTCGCACTTCTTCTTCTTAAGCGTGGCGTCTTTTTCCTTTTCTCCCTCTCCTCCTGGAGTTAATTGAATTTCTCTGTAATTAACATTTCCAAATGCTAATCCATTCATCTTCCATGCTTTGGTGAGTACTGTCGACTCCGCGTACGCCAACCACTTCCCTAATTAGTCTGATACAACTTCCCATTGCAGCCAGCAAGACAAAGGACGTCCTGAATTCTTATTGAAGTATTTGTCTCCTGCGAATGCAAGAGAACCGCCATCCAAATCTAACGTACACACAGATAATGACTTCTCATGTGTGGTCGGGGTGGATAATGGTCAGATAATTCAATAACTCTTGTCGAAATATGTTTTTGGAATATCATTATGGGACACCACTCCACAGCTTAAATTGCTATCTTATGGATGAATTGAAAGCAAATGATAATTTCCCCCCTTTCTCTACGGTTTATTGACCTTGCCTGGTTTGGACTTTGTCTGGTAAGCGAAATCAAAATCCATCCATCTGGCTTGAGCGAGCATTCTCAAGAAAAAAAACACTGGAGGGGATTCAGATATGCTCTGAACCAAGGGCTTCTCTTTTGTTGGTGATGTGCCCAAATTCCTGTCTGTTCTCAAAAGGCTGGAAGCAATCAGAGAGGAGTTCCAGTCTGTCATTCCTTTACTTAGGTAATGACAACCTTGCTGCTCTCCGTCTTTGTGCGATGAAGGGTCATTTCTTCGGTAGTTCACAAGCTCCTAATCCTTTCCGTCATTTATGAGTCCCTGTTTGTTTTTGTCATCTCTCTTTGTTTCACCGCCCTCTCTCTTCATTCCATTTATCCGTCTCTGCCTGTTTTTCCACCGCAGTAACATCTTTAAAGGCTCGGCAGTGTGTATGTACAACATGGCAGACATCAGGAGGGTTTTCCTGGGTCCCTACGCCCACAGGGATGGACCCAACTACCAGTGGGTGCCTTTCCAAGGGAGGGTACCCTACCCCCGCCCTGGAACTGTGAGTCTGTGCATACAAAATCTGCATAAAACTGCTTAATTTCCTTGAATTTGTGTTTTCTATTCTAGGATGATACATTATTTATAAAGAAAAGGTAACAAGACACTGACAGTTACCTCAAATCTACCTTCGCAGTGCCCGAGTAAGACTTTCGGAGGCTTCGACTCCACCAAAGACCTTCCAGATGACGTCATCACCTTCGCCAGGGGGCATCCGGCCATGTACAACCCAGTGCACCCAATAGGTGGGCGCCCCATCATGGTGAGGACAGACGTGGACTACCAGTTTTCCCAGCTGGTGGTGGACAGAGTAGAGGCTGAGGACGGGCAGTACGATGTCATGTTCATCGGCACGGGTACAGAACGGTTATCACTTGCTTGACAGAAAGAAATATGGATCACAGACTTTCGTAAAAGTGAAAGTTTATATCCTGGTGTGTTATTTTGCAGACATGGGCACGGTGCTGAAGGTTGTGACAATCCCCAGGGAAAGCTGGCATGACCTGGAGGAGGTGGTGCTGGAGGAAATGACCGTCTTTCGGGTACGGCATGAGACTTGAGTGGGAACCGAACACGTAATGGAGAAGTTCTGAAAGTTAGTAAGAAACTGGGATATCCCACATATGAATGTTAATTGGCCGTCTTCCTTCCATACAGGAGCCCACTCCCATAACTGCGATGGAGTTGTCCACTAAACAGGTACACACTTTTTTTTTTTTTCAATAAAGAAGTGATACAAGAATTGTCGTGATGAATTGTTGTTATCATTAGAGTTTCAAGACAAGTTTTCAGTTATTTTCTTGTGCAAATGTTCAATGTAGGCAGTATCTAGTTAAAGAAATAATACATTTGCATAAATGTCCAGAACAGAAATCTGAACATTTGACAATCGCAGGATCTCGTTCTAGTGTGTTGACACATTAAGTAGATTTTGGATATCTCTTTTTATCACTCGCAAATCACAAGGTTTCTGGCAGCCATAAAAATAGAAATCTATTCCGTCACGTATTTAGAAATGAAAGATTCTATAAATCAGGCAGTGAATGATATATGAACAAAACCATCTGTATAAATGAAATGCTATTGAAGTGGAGATCTCTCCATCTGAATGCGAAGGAAATACTTACATTGAGGGGGGAAAAAGTGTTGGCTTTTTTCTCCTCCGTATTCCACAAAATAAACTAATAAATTGACTCAAAACAGTGCACTGTGTGTTTACTTTCCACTCATATAAAAAAAGAAATGGTAAGCGAAGCATTTCCCAAATCCCCAAAATGACCAGTGCATGATGAGAAACAAATGTTCTGTTTTAGCAAACATTGACATCCACCTAAATTGATCTAAATTACTGAAAGTAACCTGGTTTTAGCGGAACGTTTCCACCTGAGCCAAACAAGAACATTCACTTTTTATGTCTTTGTTGTTTCTTTGGCTTCCACAGCAACAGCTGTACCTTGGCTCGGCGTTGGGCGTATCGCAGATGTCTTTGCACCGCTGTGAGGTGTATGGGAAAGCTTGCGCCGAGTGCTGCTTAGCCAGAGACCCATATTGCGCCTGGGATGGCACAGAGTGCTCGAGATACTTTCCTACAGCCAAGAGGTAGGGGCACGCGGTCGCTGAACAAAAGCTCTTATTGCATTGTTATTTCGCCCTTGCAGGCTTTGCTGTGTAAGCTTTTTGTGTTTGTATTGTCGTCACACACCGTCCCACCTGGAAGCTATCAGAACACCTGCATACAACAACCAGCTTTAAACAGTTTGCTGAAGGGCATCCAACCTCTAACTTAGACCGCCACTGACCATTAGCATGTGCTGCGGATCCAAAAAAGCTCACACAAAACATGGAAGTCATTAAATACGCATACACAGACAAATGGGTTCTAAAAAAGTACAATCCAGCAACCTGGGATGTAGCTTCTGCTAGTTGTGGACCCCCCAATCACATATACACACACACACACACACACACACACACACACACACACACACACACACTATAGCTAAAGAGAGATGTGAATATACATCTGCTCATCCACACACACACACACACACACACTAAATTATAGCCAACAGGAGCTGTCTGACCGCTTCACCCCGCAGCCTGGAGGTATGAGCATACACACCCTCAAATTACCCTCCTCTGTATCCAGCGGCATTAGACTGACCACGACAGTGCACGCGCACACACACACACACACACACACACACACACACACACACACCACACACACACACACACACAGCATTACACTCCTTCATCTCATTCATCCAGAACTTCTCACACCAGCAGTGTAAGTAGGCCGGTGGGTATACTCTAGCTTGGCGGGTTTACAGACTAGGTGGCACACCCCGCGGTTAAGGCCAGGACTGACTCCTCGCAGCTCCCCCCCTGCACTCCAAATATTTTTCTCTCTCTCTCTCTCTCTTCTTTCTCTCTGAGAATGAGAACCAGACACTCGCTACACGTGCTCAGACAGCCAGAAAAGACAGGAATGTCAGCCCAGGAAATGTAAAGAAGGAGGGACATGAGTGAGAGAGTAGAGGAAGACAAGTGTCCCCATATGAAGGGAAGATGGAAAAGGAGTTGCTTTTTGCTTTTTTTGTTTTTTTTTATACCTTCTTCATTTCCTTCTTCTTGCCTCCTCACCTTTGGCTTACCCCACCACCCCCATCTTTGATTTTTACAGCTCCCCGTGACCGCGAGGATCACGGGAGACTCATTGGCAGTTCATTAGGAAAGCTGAGCGTAACGGTCGGCTCTACTATGGTGATGACCAGCTCCTTTTACACGTCATTTCAAGGGCGAAGCAGTGTGTGATTCATAATAGCAGCTCATCAGAAGTCAGTTGTAGGTTTATGTTTCTAACATGCTGCCTTGCTTTCTTCAACCTTGTGATTTAACAGTGGAGGGTAGGTGGAAAAAGCACCCGATTCTAGGGTTCGGTGCATTATTGTGTTGGTTCACATTGCCCCCTAGTGGATGAAATTGAGCAGTACACAGAGGAAAATGTTCCATCTCCGATGATTGTTTGTATTTTGGGGGGAAAAATGGCTCAAACTGCCAGTTCATCTAATTGTGTCGTCACTTTCTTCCCAGGCGAACCCGACGTCAGGACATCAGAAACGGAGACCCTCTCTCCCAGTGCTCAGATATTCAACATCACGGTAGCCCTCCGTCGAAACCACTCTCCCCCTTCTCCTCTGACCGCGCACTCCTCACTCATTTTAACTGTTTTTTT
The DNA here is from genome assembly GCF_037954235.1 of Aulostomus chinensis. NCBI lineage: Eukaryota > Metazoa > Chordata > Actinopteri > Syngnathiformes > Aulostomidae > Aulostomus > Aulostomus chinensis. Next base: position 15,197,940 of record NC_141323.1, on the reverse strand, counting down.
GTTGTTGTTGTTGTTGTTCTTTTTTCAGACGACGTTGAAGGTTTAGGAGGCAGCGTGGAGGACAGGAGTGTGTTTGGAGTGGAGAACAGCAGCATGTTTCTGGAGTGCAGCCCCAAATCTCAGAGAGCGCTCATCTACTGGCAGCTGCAGAAGCCCAACGATGATCGCAAACACGAGGTGTGTACTTAATAATAGACACGCATGTGTTTCCTATCGTAAATGATTTCCTTGATAATAAAAAAAAAAGAAATGTGCGATCCATCATGTGAGTTCAGTACGATGAAGTTGACCGTCTCCGCTGTCATGGCTTTACAATATGTTAGTAATTAACATCTGGATGACAGTAAGTCACACGTTTGAACTCGCTCATCTGTTTCAATTTAGCCGGATTACTGCAGACAAAACATCATATGTCCATCAAGAGCTGCGCCTCGTCTCATCTGTGTCATCATGTAATGACCTAACGACCTTTTAACCTTTCCCCTCGGTGACCTGCAACAGGCTGAGATCTTTGGGCGTGGATGTTTAGATTGACTTTCCAACCTATGACGTACATTTTCTTTATTCAGCTCTTCCGCTGTTTGGGTGTTCAGGGTATTTTGATTCAGTTACTGGTGAGACGATGAAATACAATCCAGGAAATCCTGTATGAGTAATACATCCATCAGTTCGAGGGCTTATCGGACACAAAAACACATTATGAGAGCGACCTGCCGAGAGACAGAAGTGTTCTACGGAGAATATGCACGTGCTTTCTGGAGGACAACGCTGGAATAGATACCGTAGCTGCTGGTGTGCAACACACAACATTTTAAGGGTCTTTTAGGCAAGAATGTAGGTGTTTAAACCTTTGAAGTTACAACTGGCCAACCTAAAATGATGGCCCTGGCTACAGGTAAGGGCCAGTTTGTGTTGAACCACAACAGACGTTCGTGCCAGGGGTAAGGTGCTCGGTACCTGCTACTACTACCTACTGTCTGCTACCTCGTTTTCATGTCTCACGCTCATATTTCTGTCTTTTTCAGATCAAGCTGGACGACAGGGTGCTTCGTACCGAGCAGGGCCTGCTGATCCGCAGTCTAACACAGACCGACACCGGCGTCTACCACTGCCAGGCAGTCGAACACGGCTTCATCCAACCTCTGCTGCGCCTCAGCCTTCAGGTCATCCCAACCCAGAGACTGGGAGACATCCTTCCTGGACTTCCCGGTGTAGGAGTCGGTGTAGGACACGCTACCAAGCACCGGGTGTGGTACAGAGATTTCCTCTCTCTCCTGGATCACCCAGACCTCAACAGCGTGGAGGAGTTTTGTGATCGTGTTTGGAAGAAAGAGCGCAAACAGAAGAAGGTGAAGGCACCCGGTGGTCAGGGTAAACCTGACAGCACCGGCGTTTCTTCTTCATTACGGCCTAAAGCTTTGCCACCTAACGCTCAAAAGCAGCAAGCTGGTCCACCCCAGAGCCGACCGTGGCTCCAGGCCGGAGCTGCAACGGTGGACGGGCCAACACAGAGCCAGACTAACCAGAGGGGTCAGCCAAACCCGGGTATGTTGACCGTCCCGGCAAATAAGAAGATGCAAAATGGCCAGAAGGGACAGAGCAGCCTGGCGAGCGCTCAGGTCGCCGGGGTGTCTCGAGTGAACAGCCAGCACGCGGCCAAGTGGAGACGGATGCAGGAAAATAAGAAAGGGCGCAACAGGAGAACCCACGAGCTTCAAAGACCCCCGCGTAGCGTTTAACCTAAAGCACAGAGATGCACACACGCGACCAGATCTACACACACAAGCACAAACCCTTCACACATGTACACGCAAACACATTCTGTAGATTGTGTATCCAATGTATGATTCAGTGACCTCTCCATAACACCTGACAGAACAACAACAAAAAAACAGCACTTGTAAGTAGAAATCCATGAAACGCACACAACAATAAATGTCTCATTCAAAGCACATAACCTGTGAAGAGGACAACGACGAGAGGAGAGCTGAAAAACTGGAATACATACTGTAAATGTGTGAGGATGTGGCTGGTTGCCTGGGATACCACCTGGCAGACACTTCAACCCTCCTGTACATAAGCTACTAAAATAAGACAAGGACAAAAATGACTAGTGAGGTGCTCAAGGGTAACCAAGCGGACTTCGAGGAGACGTTACAGATATTTACGGAAGCAGAACTCTCTGCCCACTCCAGCATGTGAACCGCAATAACAAGGAATGGATTAAAAAAAAATTCTTATTTTGAAAAGCCGTACGAGGAGAAATAGAAAGCCAGCGATAAGACAAAGCAACAACAGCACTCATAAAAGGAGGAGGAAGGAAGTTTGCACCGGTGGTGATGGTGGTGGTGGTGGTGGTGGTGGTGGTGGTGGTGGGGGGAGGGGGGGGGGTCACGGTGCAGAGAACATCATCTCCACACTGAGGCTGGGAAAGCATCGTGCATGTTGTTGTCAATCAATGTTTTAATAAGCTAGTTATTTTATTGAATTCTAGAGGCTTTTTTTTTTTTTTTTTTTTTTTACACCCTACCTAAACTATGTTATTTTTATTTTTTTTTTGGTTGTTTTTATATTTACTTTCCAAATCAGTGCTTCTATTACGGGGCATAAACACTCAAAAGTCTCATTGTGCGTCAACCCCTCTGCTTCCCGAGGATTCGGTGTAAGTTATTAAGTCATTGCTTTTTCTGGGATTTCCAGAGTCTGGGCACCCGTTGTAGGCTATGCTAAAGTCTGACATTTTTTTGTGTACATATATACAACAAACTTAACTCTCTGTGTATATACAGTACAAATACAGTACAAGAATACCACTTGATCATTATTTATTGCTCATTGTTTTGTGAAAGGGTTGCATTTATTTTTGATATGGTAATTTGTTTTTGTTTTTGTTTTGTTTTTTGGGCTCATCGGTATATTGGACAGCAACAGAAAACTGTGGACCAACCGGCTGCAAACGCGTCCCCTTTTTTGTGGGCGGGGTGGGGCGGGACGGGGGGTGGGGGGGAGATGTCAAGTTTGATAATGTTTAGGAGCACAAGTTCAGGGGTTTGTGTCATTTAACGACATCATTTTTTTGGACAAATATCCCACCAACGATAAGCACAATTTTCTCTCTTTTTACTTTTGTAACAGATTATTTCCGTATTTTTATTTTCTCCCTTTCATCCATCCAACATGTCTTATTCATCCAGTTGTCATTATATGTAAAATAATTCCCCAAACATTAGCTGTGAATCTCTGTAAGAAATAGAAAAATGTTAAATCTTGTCTGAGGAGACACATTATACTGCATGTGAATGCTACCTACAGTAAGTGCATCTTTTTTATTGTCTCTTAAGTGTTTTGTGTGAGAGGTAAAGTTCCCTTAAAGCAAGGTGTGAATTACTTTTGTCCTTTTGCCAAAACAGTGATAACAACTCATAAGACTGGCCAGAACTGGTCAAGATATAAGCTCCCTGATCTAGGATTCAACAATGCTGCCCCCCCCCCCTCCCCTTGCCTCCCCCCCCGTACCTTTAATACACATTAATGAATTACAACCGTTGGAATTCAAAGGAGTCCCTGATTCAGGACTCTCCCTCAGAAAACTGAGAGAACTGGACGTTACTGCTGCTGTGACGCGGTTCTTTCTGGCATGCATTCAGTTGTCTAAATAAACATCTCCGTTACAAAACTGTCCCTTTTGTCTCATTTTTCTCCAAATGGTCATTTTTTTCAATCCCAATGATGGAACACGCAGGTTTAAGTGGTCTGCAAGCGGATGATTTTTTTTTTTTTTTTTTTGGTGACATTATTCAGCCATTTGTTTTTTGAGACTCCACCTGTAAATGCTAATATGCACCTAATGGCAGTGTAGATATCCATATCCCCCATTAACATTTAAGGGTCGCAGGGGGTAGTGTCTATACCAGCGGTTGTCGGGCGAGAGGCGGGGTTCACCGTTAATTGTTGCCCAGGCCATCACAGGACCAACACATAGAGTCAGACAACCATTCACACTCACAGTCACGCCTACAGTCAATTTAGAGTATCAATCATCCTCGTCCCCTCTTGATGTCTTTGGACTGTGGGAGGAAGCTGGAGTACCAGAGAGAACCCACACAGGTACAGGGAGAACATGGAGACTCCACACAGAGAGATCCTGTGCTGGAGCCGGGGCTCGAACCCAGAACAATCTAGCTGTGAGGGGACAGTGCTGACCACTGCACCACCGTGCCACTCATGTTTAACGTTTTAGCTCGCGAAATGGTATTTAGCTAAAGAGCTAGCAAGCGTTAGCATTTAGTAAATGTAGAAATGCTAACACCTATTGGTAGCACTGATACGGCGGCAGTCATGTGTACCGTTTTAGCCGGCGAGAACCTAACATTTGCTAATCAGCTGAGCGCAAAAGCTGGCTTGAATGTTGGGTTTTCAGGACCTCTGACACAAAGAATTCAAGAAGTTCACGTCTTAATATGACGACGGCAAAGCGTCAGGTAAAAGTTCTGGCCTATGTTGATTTTTGATGTGTTTGTAGAACTTGTACGTACATTTACTGTTTAGCTAACATTTTTGATCAGGCATTTCCAAAGCCTGAGATGGTGGGCCTTCCTTCAGATGAAGCTAAGGATTAAGGCACCTTTATTCCACCTTACCTCACTTCCAGTATATTGTCTTTTCTGTATGCCTCCATAGTCTCATGTTATTTGAGAAATGGAAAGCCAACTAAACCAGCCTGAGATTGCTAACCTAGCTTCACATGATGTCAGCAACATGAAACTGGTCTGTTCTACATCATTTATTAGTTTGTGACTCTTAGAAAGCAGGGAAACCTGTCAGATTTACCCTAATCTGTTTTAGGTGGCAGGATATGGACAACTAGAGCTGAAATTTAGCTTTGTTTACTTCAAATTTAAGTGAAGTACCTCAGTATTTCTCTATCTTTGTTGCAACACACAGAACAAAAATGTGGTATTTTAGAATCATTTAAACAGCAGAACGGCGATATCAAAAGTATCAATTCGCCTCAAAGAATGTCAGTTGGAGGATGTTCTGTGTCATTGGTGGTAGGACGGGAAAAAAAAAACTGTTTCAAGTCTGACATAACTACACTCAAACAGCAGGAGGGGGAGTGTGACACAGAACACGATGGTGATGCTTTTTAAAACCACTAGAGGTCAGTGTTGTGTAAGAACCTGAATGTCACAGCATTGGAGGCCATGTGGGCGGCTCTAAGTGGCTGCTCATACGTCTCGGAGTGTTGTCATGCTGTCACGAAACACCTCACTTCCTCAGTCACGATCAAAGCTGTGTTCCTGCGTGTGCGTGTGCACCACTGAACTGATTAAATTGGAGCAATCATGCTCCTCTTCCTCAAGTTGTTATGAATTCACCATTCCTGCTACCATGGAAACTGTCCTCGAATGTCCTGTGTGGATATATATATATATATATATATATATATATATATATTTTAGTGGCTTTCCTGACCATTTTGTTAGAATGTTTGATTTCCGTGTGCCCTCCTGGCTGGAGGGGAGCTGCTCTACTGTCTCAAGTGTTTTCCTCACACATCTGCTCCTCACTTTAAATCACCACAGCAACTATCAACCACTCTTTTACCATTTATTCCTCCCTCCCCCCCCCCCCCTCCCAGTTAACAGCCAATTTTGATCACTGAGACAAATTTCTGATCATTTTTTGCATGTAGACAAAAGCACTTACAGGTTTGTTTAGAAATGATGTAAAAGTCTAAATGTTTTCTGTAAAAAAAAAAAACCAACTTTCTTTTTGAGCTTTTGTAGCAATGTGAAATAGGCATCCAAAAAAAATTGAAAAAAAACTTCGACCTCTGACTTTTATTTGAAATGACAACACTTAAAAAAAAAAAATCAATAAATAACAACTAAAATGACATGAACATCAATTCTAAAACAGAAGAGCCTGCAAATGCCACTGCAGCCATTTGACCTCAATACCCTCACTGCATTACAGCAAAAACAACAGCGGATTTTTATGATTTCAAATTTCATAAAAAAAAAACTTAAGACATGTTTTTACAGCTGATGTCAGTGGGGATGTAATAAGAAATGTATAATTCTCTGTACCTGTTTGAAGAAACTCAGCTACGTTGTACTTCAGTTTTATTTGGGAAAATTAAATTGTTTTAGATTGTCTAAAATAGTTTGGATTTATCACAAACTCTTTTGTAGTTTTGTTTTTTTCTTGGCGTTTGCTTGGTGTGTTTTCATCAGACCTTTTTTATCCTATCTTTTATTTTGAAACTCTCACTTTATACTTCCTGTCTTTGTCTCGTTTCCCGCCCTTTTGTTGACTCACCTGTGTCCTGTCTGTTTATCAGTCCACGTCAGCCAGCAGTTCTCGTCCTCACACCTGTTTCTTGTTGTGTTCTTAGTGCAGTTTGTAGTTATGGTCGTTTTTTTTTTTTCCTCACTTCCTTTCTGATCTGTTTGTTTTGGTTCCTGAAAGTTCTCCACGTCCTTCCTCCTTGACCGTCTCTGCGTTCGCTCCACCGCTAAAACCCGACAAGATTCTACGTGATCCTGCTATTGCACACACAGACTATTGAAAATATTACTAGACGTAAGTAAAAGTAAAGACATTGTATTGTAGTTCCCGGTACTTTATTTGTAATGTTTCAACCTAAACAGGGTCTTCTTTGATAACCGATAAGACGCCATATTTTCCTGAAATAGAATTTTTACCAAACTGGATTGAGAAATTTGAGCCAAATCTGCTTTTAATATTACAGAAAATAGCATTTTCTACATTGAGTTTGTCTTCCTCATGCGATTGGAGCTCCACTCCTTTTCATAACTGTGCTAAAACGTGTCATCGTGTTGTACATTGTGAGTGTGTGTGTGTGTGTGTGTGTGTGTGTGTCCGTCCGAAGCTCCTCATGACTCTTTAAGTGGGCTCCATTCAGAAGCTCTGAGTCATTCTTCTTGCCTACAAGCTACCCCAAGGGACTGTGGGATTTCAAGTCTGTGGGCAAGGAGAGAGGAAAATGTAGGTCGGCTGCAGGACAACTCACCAGCATCGGGCTGGCAGGCGTCTGAACATGCAGCCAAACCCCTCTTATCTCCCGCGTCATCATGTATTATTGCGAGGCCTTCATCTCTTTACCGCTCCTCCTCATCGCTCCCGATCGTCTCTCTCCCTCCAGCTGATGCTGAAACATCCTTAACTTCATCTGTCATTTCCGCTCGTCCAAACACAAGTTCATAGCTGGAGGCTTTGAAGGTGAGCTCTGCTGTTCTGTCGGTGCTCACCGTACGAATCCTCAAGTGACCCCGTAATTAGGAACCCTGCAGGTGAGTGACAGCTGCTGTAGAAACCATGGCAACCAGGGAGGAATGGCATACAGAGCAGCTTTCCTTGATGATAGATGACATTTTCCATCAAGACTGAACCCTACTGGGTCCCAGAAGCTTTGAAAGGTGGAGCTTTTTTTTCTTCTTCCCACATGATTGTGTGTCAGAGTCAGCTGACCCCTTTGGAAGAACACCCATGTTTGTCTTCGCTGGGTCCGAATTGCCAAGTAGGTCGCAGAGTACGTCGTAGGCTGTCCGAAACCACAACTGCCGCAAGTTGCAACCTACTTCGCAACCTAAATTCCAGCCTAAACACGCCCACATTGTCGGTCGGTTCAGGTGCATCCTACAGAGCTACCTATGGCCCACAATGCACCGCGGTATCTGTCCTACTGCTACGACCTACAGCTACAGGCTACTTCGACAACCTAAACACGGCGGCACCATTCGGATACCCTAGAAGATTGGTGGTGAAGCACGACCTCTGCTGGCAGAGCACAGATCCCGCAATTAGGTAGACGGCACCAACGAATGCCCCACCTGCTGGCCTGACTGTCGTACTGCACTCCACACTCAGCGCACCCTTCATTCATTCTTTATTAAGCACATTAACGCACCTGTAAAGATGTGTTCACACGCATCGCGTTTAGTGTGAACACTCCTTTAATCATCAACAATGACTATAAATATTGGTGTTGCATAAGAATGGGAGACTGTTGGTGGCGCAAACTTGGCTTGCGGGTCCACAAGTTTTTGGGGGACGAAGAAGAAGTCCGCGGTGCATTGTGGGCCATAGGTTGCTCCGTAGGATGCCCCTGAACCGACCTACAATGTGGGCGTGTTTAGGCTGGAATTTAGGTTGCGAAGTAGGTCGCTACTTGTGCCAGTTGTGGTTTCAGACAGCCTACAACCTGCTCTGAGACTGACGATCCGACCTACTTGGCAATTCGGACGCAGCCAACCATTCACACTCACAGCCACACCTACTGTCAATTTAGAGTATCAATCAGGCTCGTCCCCTCTTGATGTCTTTGGACTGTGGGAGGAAGCTGGAGTACCAGAGAGAACCCACACAGGAACAGGGAGAACATGCAGACTCCACACAGGAAGACCCTGTGCTGGAGCCGGGGCTCAAACCCAGAACCTTCTAGCTGTGAGGGGACAGTGCTGACTACTGCACCACCGTGCTGCCGACTATTATTCAGATAATTATAAAAAAAAAAAACACATCCACATATCTCCTTTAGTATGATATTAATGATGGTACTTTCAGCTGGCTGACCTGGCATGTATCTGACACTAAAAACATGAATTCAGAGTAATTTGTTCATTTACGCCCAACACTTGAGGTACTTTCATGATATACTACAAACGAGGCCTTTTCTATGTTTCAAACTGAAGAAATGAACTCCAGATTCTCAAAACCGCACTTCCACAATAGAAAAATGAGTCACATTCTACAAATGTTGCATATTTAAGTTCCCACAATGCAGTTTGTTCATCAGTGAAGAGCTTTCCTCGGTACGTGTCTTGTCACGGAATGTCATCAAGTCTCTTCCAGATCTACTGTAATTTTCCGACACCGTATATCACCTAATTAATAAATACCCTGCCCTGGGAGTACATGCAGCGCGCCTGGGAGTGCTTCATCCCGGTCTTTTGTTAAGAAGCCATTATTTACAGCCCCGATCCCACCTCCTAAACACTGAGCGACGAGCTTAGGAGCTGTAAACGGAGACACTCATCACAGCTGCGCGGCCCGGCAGGCGTGTGAGTAGACAGTGGACACAACTCACACACGACATAATACCAGCTTGACCCATAAGTGGTAGTTTGGGTACTCAAAAATAGGTGATTTTTTTCCCCGCCCCTTCTTGCATCACTTCTTCGGGATTCAAGAATGCAGAAGGAGCCAGCTATGTATATCTAGCTTGTGGCTTCTAGCGATTGATGCTAACAACACCCAGAGCAGAAAAACAACAACAACAAACTGCTGAAAAAATGTCTGAAATTGTTCACTTTAATCCACAACTGCTTTATTGAGCTGTAAAAAGAAATTCTAACCTGTGACGTTCAGCACAGCACAGTTCATTTGTTGTTGTTGTTGTTGTTCTTTTTAAATCTGAGTGTTTTCTGGATACGGAGCGCGCAGCTGGATGAAGAATACAAGGATTAAAGCAGATTGTTTTTGTGGCAGTTTAGCTGATGTTGCCATGGATAGCTACCAGTCTCTATTAGCTTCAAGCTAAATTTACATGGCTGGCTCTTTCGGCATTGCGAGGTCACAGTGAAGGAGCTCAAGACGCTCACTCTGACCACTTGAAAGGCAAAAAAATTACACGTTCTTTAACCCTCTGATTGCTTTCTGGACGTGAAGAAAATGTCAGGCAATTAAACGGTTCACACAAAGAAGACACACACTTCACACACACACTCCATTCACTGATTGATGAGGCGATCGATGACCTCTCCTGGAATAGACGTACACTCATGCTGCATGGTTGTACCACTGAGGACCGCCGAAGCTTTGCGTCGTGTTACAAACACAAGAATAAAATGTTATTAAAGCTGAGGCGGTATTTGGAAATTTGCCTACAGATAGAGAGAGGTGGCTTCGAAGTATTTTACATAACCTCCATTATTTGTTGTGTATTTGTTGTTCTCCTTCAGTGTGACTCATCGGCATTAAGTTGGGCCAAACACAAGGGACAAACCCCCTCCCTGCAAGGTAGTGACGCTGCCAGCTCTGACGCACTACCTTGACAACAGGTGTGTGTGTGTGTGTGTGTGTGTGTGTGTGTGTGGTTAATGATTCATGAACGGCGGGGAAGCATGTGGATGACTTGAGTGCCATTCAGACCTACATTTTTCTTTCCTCAAATGAGTTGTTTCTCTCTCCCTCTGTCTCTCCCGTCTTAAACACTCCTCCCCGGGCTTCCTCCACTCTTGATGAATCAACCCATTAGCTTCTGCTGCAGCATCAGTTAAGATGTCAGCTGCTGTCAGTTCTAGTAGAGAAATGAAAATGGCGCGTGGAGTGAAGAAAGTGAAGCGAGTAGGAGCTGATTGGGGGGAGGGGAAGGGAGGAGAGGGGGGAGACACCAATCCATTATAGTGGTGAGCCATTCTTTTTTCCTGAAGTACTTGCAGTTCTTGGAAGGCAGTTTTCATCACTCACCCTCTGACCGTGTGTGTGTGTGTGATTGTGATCAGGCGTGCCGGTGTCAGCTGGTCAGCTGTCACTGCAGCTGTAAATTCTGGTCATCATGGTCACATCACTACCACATCAGTGTGGGTTTCTCACATTTTAGTGCATTTTACTCTTCCGTAGCATCCATTCTGTGACTAATCCTCCATGCCTTCTATCTACAGACACCCCCCCCCCCCAACCCCCACGTTTGTCCCCATTTCACTCCTGCTCTGATCCCAAGATCTGCATCTGGGACGATGAGGAATCATTCCTGTAAAGATGCGTTTGGTAAAATAACACCACACTCTAACAGCTCACTTTTCTAGACAATGCTAATGCAAACCATGTGACCGAAACTGTTTCAAATATGGTTTGTTCCTCACGCTGTCCTCATAATCTAGGCTATGATTTTACCATTCATATGAAATACATGTTTTTCTTTATGAAAATATATCTTGTTCCATGCATTTCAATCCCAAAATCTGTCACATCCAGGGGCTTAATACTTTCATAGAGATGCTTCTTTTTTATCCCTTCTGCCATTCCTTTCTCTTGTCAATCATGGCTGAAATATCACTGACTTTCCCAGACGTTTCACAGAGCTGCTGCTGCCTCCAACTTAGATTTCGCCATGACTGATGACAATAAACTGATCGAAACGATGCTGAATCGTCGACATCCTGATACCGCTCTGTATTTAGCATCATGATTTATCAGCTACGTCCTCGTGAGCTAATAATCTGCTAATAATCTTTAAATTGCTTGTATTCTGAATGGAGTTTGGTACAAGGATTTATTTTAGATCTCTATCAGTTGCTTGTTATTACCCAGCTTTTGCTGTACTGTGTGTGTGTGTGTGTGTGTGTGTGTGTGTGTGTGTGTGTGTGTGTGTGTGTGTCTGAAAATTCTGCATCACAATTGTTCGCCTCGACGGTCGATTGGCTAGTTTCACCAATCAGCTGGTGTAAAGAGTGAGATCAGAGGGTAACTGGAAAATGTAGTCAGATGGAAATGGTGTGTGTGTGTGTGTGTGTGTGTGTGTGTGTGTGTGTGTGTGTGTGTTTGTGTTGGGGGGGCACCTGAAAACACAGTAGGACACTCTGGAGCTGAAATAGGTTACCACAGGTAAAAATTTAAACAGGCATGATAAAAGAAATAAGGAAACTAAAACGTGGTGGCTGTGGTTTGTCCATTTGGGGCGACTGTCATTTGTTTTTTTCCCCACTCTTTTATACGTGTAAAACAAATGAAACATAAAATATACATGTGAGGGTGCGAAAGAAACTCGTAAAGTCTTATATAACAACCACATCCAAAAGATATATAAAATTTAAAGCAATGCAATATTAATGTTCCTAAAAGACATGTACCCATAAAATAAGTGTGGTATTACAGTTAAAGAAGACGGAAAGGGTGGAGTGGGCGGGGGGGGGGGGGCTAGGAACAGGAGTATTTCTATAAATATATGTGGAGTACGTGCTCATTTCATGCCAACAAAAACAAAACTAATCATTTCAAGTGATAATGAACTTTTAAAGACAAAGTTATGAATACTGTATTGATTTCTAAATTCTACACACTGTCCCTTTAAAGTGGCAAGTCAACCATCCGGGGTTTTCTGCTGTTTTAAACCACATTTTCATTTGGTGTCTCTCCAAAAAAGTTACGTTTTTCAACTTCCGGCAGCAGGGAATTTATATTACTGGGGAGCTTGTTAGGAAAGAAAAAAAAAAGTGGTACGTGAATCAAAGCTTTGAGTGACGTCACCCTGAGCCTTTCATTGGCAGGGAGGTCACGGCGACGTTGCAGTGCATCAATCAACCACTGGACAAGTGGCTTTGGAGATTGGCGATTCCGGGAAATCCAATTAACAGTCCAGTTAATTTCCCCTCCGCACGCCCTTCACCCAAAACAATGACAACCCGGTTCTACCTCGGCTCTGTCGTCCAAAACCAAAAACTTTGTTGAGAGAGGAAAAGTTAAGCCGCCCACGCTTGCAGATGAGGACAGGCAGAAAGTTGCTGAGCTCTCTGCATGTTGCTGCTGTTCCAAACTTCCTACCATCTAAATAAAAAGAAGAAGAAGAAGAAAAAAACCAACCGACATCAATCAGGCGTCTTCATCGCGCTCATTTGCACGTCTTAGTGAGGCGCGGTCTTTGTTTCTCTCTCTCTCTTTAAATTGGTACAAACAAAAAGGGACTTATGTAACTTTGACAGACTCCCAATCAGACGCCTTTTGTGTGTCTCCGGGCATTCAGAGAGAATTTAGCTGCGAGGAAGCCGCCGCCTGCTCGAACATCGCGGAGAACAATCGCGTGTGCGTTCCGCCCGCTGCGTGCGCCACTCAATTGCGGTGTCATTGCGTCTCAAAAGTATTCTATGGATTTACAAAACAGTTGACAAAGGTATGAATAAAGCTTTTTTATTTTTAAATATATATTTTTTTATAATGTCAGCTCTAGTAGTTTGTTTCGTGATTTCAGTTGATTGCCAGCGAACAGACTTGACCCTGAGCGAGCGTGGAAGGAAAACCGCTTACGGTGCAGAGCGGTGTGTGTGTGTGTGTGTGTGTGTGTGTGTGTGTGTGTGTGCGTGCGCGCGCGCGATTGGCCTATCCTGTCTGAAGAAAAGAGGATTAGAGGGACCTCTTATGTCTGCGCGTGTCTGTTGGCAGCAGGTAAACATGAGTGTGTGTGTGTGTGTGTGTGTGTGTGTGTGTGTGTGTAAGGCCTCCAGCAAAAAGAAGAGACCGGAGAAGGAGTGACTTTAACGGTATATTTAGTCGCTGGTGACTCCCTGGTCAGGGTGGGGGTGGAGGGGGGAGTTGGCGTTGAGGGAGGAATTATACGCGTGCCAGGTTGCTAATAGGGATGAGAACAGCTCAGGCCTAATTTAGGAGAAATGAAACGTCACTGGCAAGTCACTCCGGCACTCTGAATGCGAGGATATCGCGCTTCTGCCCGGTTTCGATCCACAAATATGAAGGTACGTTACTTTTATCTTATTACAGAAGGGTGGTGAGTTGGGGAAGAACCGGCAGGCTGCTTCGGATTGGACCGACCGTGACATCGTGGGCCGATAATGGTATTTTTACCAACTACTTCCTGTCTGCTTTTGTTGAAACTGATATTCTGTTTTTGTTTTGTGACGTTGTTTTCGTTGACCTACATTAAAAAGAAAATAGCATCAGAAGAACTCCTACTGGCCACTTGCATGCCATCTCACTCGCAGGTGACTGATACCGGGCAAAATACCGATTACCTGGCTGATGTGTCAGTGCTTGCCTTCCGTTTCTTAATGTGTGTTGAATTCTCTCATTCTTTGTTGGAGACGCCGTTTGTCTCTCGGGCAAAAGAAACTCTTCTTCGAGCTGGTCTTTGTCTCCCACCCCAGCTGAGTATTCAAATTTAATGACCAGTGTGCCGTGTGTGTTATCTGGTTACCAGACTCAGGTTACATCGGCTGGGGCTCGCAGCAGAAAACACAGGCATCTCAGGCAGCGTCTGCCAGTCAGGTTCAGAAATGTGGCTCGAGGGTCATGACCCTGTTAGCATTGCTGTCTGTCATTGCAGGTGTGTGTCTCCAAAAGGCTAGTTTTACCTTTGAGTGTTGTGTATTTACACCTGAGATTGTTAGTCCACCCAAGTGTGTGTGTGTGTGTGTGTGTGTGTGTGTGTGTGTGTGAGAGAGAGAGAGAGCGAGAGAGACAGAGAGAGATGCTTCTGCCTCAGCCTAGAGACAATCAGGCCACGCTCCAGCAATCAGTGGGAGGAAGAGGAGGAGCGGAGTAATCTGTGCATTACCATCGTTTAACACTGAAGATGGAACACAAAATTCACGTCAGCCTACACACAAGCACTCACTCACTCGCTCTGTCTCACACACACACAGGCTAATGAGGAGGAGAGGAAGGATGGCAGGACGACCGTAGTGAAGACGTAGATGTGTGCTGAATGAGTCGAAGCAGGGATGACGATGATGCTGGTATTCCAAATGTGAAACATAAAAGGAGTGAGGAAGGAAATGTGTCCGTTGGGAAGGCTGGCGCGTCCGCCAGAGGAACGGTTTGAGGACCTGGAAAACACATTTAGTGGGAGGGCACTTCAAGTGGAGACCGTTAGCTTAGCTTAGCTTAGCTTAGCTTTGCTCAGAGTAAATACCAGAATCCTGGGTAAACTGGCCTCCTCTGTCCAGTGGTTCTGACAGCTGCCTTCCAGCAACTCAGAAGCTCATCTATTAACACTTCATACCTCACTAAAAATGATTTATATGCTTTTTTCCCCCCCTCAAATAGATTAAACAAGCTAGTTGTTGATTACTTGCGCTTGAAATGCAGAGTAGGTACTTTTCTACCACTAGGGGGGCTCTCAATCAAAATTCTGGGAATCATTGGAGTTGTAGTCTTTGTTAAACAACCAGCATTCACAGTAGCCATATGAATTCACGTTGTATGATTTTATTCTAATCTAAAAAAAAAAAAAAACTTAGCCAATGTAGCTAAACTTGCTAACTCCCCATGAGATGAGACTACCTGTGCAGCTAATTCTGCACCCAAAGGCCGAAAACATTACAAAACAAAAAATAATGGTTGGATTTAAAAGAAAAGCAAAAAGGATCCCACAAGATGTGCATTGAGAAGTGGCCTCCAATGTCCTGCCCACCAGAATATTCCATCACATCCATCAGTTCGGTTCAAATAGCTTTTATTTTGAAGGTTTTTCATTAGTAAACACAAACAAATGGTCTTTAGCTCTGTTTCCCCCGGAGGGGAATCTAGTCACCGCCTATATATACCACCACCACCACCCCCCACCCCGCCTCTGCCCAGGTACGAAGGGCTCGGGGCTTCACGGGCTCATCGAGGACACATCTGCCCTGGGAGCTCCACAGCAAATGAGCACCGCCTGTCACACTGCAGCACATCCGCTTGACGCACAGCAGAGGCGACGTGTTTTAATCCTCCCTGGGTCTGGCGGCTGGTTGTGCGTATCCTCAGTCGGCGCGCAGACGCTAAAATCTGCTGTTTTTTCTGCAGCCGTTTCCAGGCGTAATGCAATTGGGCCATGCAGATATCCAGTTTGATTTCACTAAAGATGCACGGTTGTCCTCTAATCGTGTTAGGGAGCTTTTACATCACACTCATTTCATCACAGGCCCCGTTCACGATGACACACCAGTATTCATTTGATCCAAAAGAGCAGAACCAGATTTCCTCAAATGCCTTGACCTCGTAAACTTGTTTAAGAATATCAAGTTCTGATGTAAAAATTCAACTTTCAGCAGCTACCGACTGAAAAACAACACAACAAAGCTACTTGCCCCACAGAGTGAATGGATAAAGTTATAAACGCTGGCTAAAAAACCCCCAAAACTTTCTGATCTTTGCGTACCACAAACTACAGCGTTGTTTTATGTGGAGATACTTGAAATTTCCGCAAGTCAGGAGCTCTCTTTAAAAGCGTTTTTTTTTTTTTGTAAATGTCCCCCTGAAGTTCTGTCTTGTAGGGAGTAGGAAATTAAATGTTCCTTTAAAAAAAAGAAGAAGAAGGGAAAAAAAAGACATTTTCCTTTGCTGATGTCTTCTGATCACCTGTCAGAGGCGGAACATGCGCGGTGCGCAGGAGAGCGGAGACGCTGCTGGGGGGCGCGCGCGCTTACGTAAAGACATCCAGTGTTACGTAGAAAAGAGCGGAAGTAGTACAATGGCGCTTTCAACATAAAATGTAAAGCTCGAGCTTTTTCCCGTGAGCGGTTCTGGGTTTGTTTGGATCGAGATCTGTTTGGCACAATTTTCTGTGGAACCCCAGAGGAGTCATATGATTAAGTTTTTGTTTTTGAACACATAGAAGATGAAAATAAACATAGTTTTGCAGCGGTGAGGTATAATGTCTCCTCAGTGTGTTTATTTTGAAGCCTTAATGCAACAAATGTAATTAATTCACAACCCTAATAAACATGCTAAGTGACATTGAATAGCTACACTGAAGATTCAAGTTGTACATCTAGTAGACAAGAATTCAGTAAATTGCATTCTTGTGGGTGCTAAACAACTTTAATGTGGAAACAAGTTAAAACTTGTGCCCTCAAAATTGTTGAAATGTGGTAACAAGTTACATCAGGGGTGTCAAAATAACAAAGTTGGATATTGTTGCCTCAAAATAACTAAAATAAGGGAACAACTTACGTGTCATGGCACCAAAATATATGTATTTTTCGAGAATAATAGTTTGCAATAATGTCAGGACTTTATTTTGTAAAGTCAGCCGGAAACCACCCTCTGTGACTATGGTAGTACTGAAACGGAGACCCCCGTCACGGCGAGCTGTGGTGTACAGCTGCAGAGATGCGCGACACAGAAAAACACGGCGAAGAAATCAGGAAAATGGAGACTCGGGATACAGAAGGAAAATAACCAGCAGCCCAAAACCCCGTGAGATGCTCCGAGACGCCGAGGAACGCCGTCATCGCTGCGCCTTTTGGAGATAAAAACCGAGAGCTCGCGTCGCGCACTGACCCGCTACAGGGGGACGGGAGGGGTCGATCATGGGGAACGAAGCGAGCCTGGAAGGAGGCGAAGGGCCGGGGTACGGGCTGCCTGAGGGGTTGGCGCCGGACGGGGCTGGCGGCTTCGTACGGGTTCCCGGTGGGACTCCGGTGGACCTGAGTGAACTCAGCGAGGCGGAGAGGAAGCAGCTCGCCGCGGCGATGTCAAGGGCGCAAAGCAGGCAGCCCGGAGGCGCAGCAGCTGCACGAAGGCAGGGCTTTTTTTTTTTTTTCCTCCTTTTTTTTTTCTTACATGTTTTTTTCACACCAGCTTTTCTCCCCCTTCCAAATCATCCTCAATAACCTCGATAGAAGAAGTGTCGCGGTTGTGTCAGCATCATTTTCTGGGGGGCTACAGGGAGGCAGCGAGCTCGTTCACGCCCATTTTTAATCCTCCCCAACCGCGCCAGCATGATTGAATAATTAGAAATAATGGATTATTATTAATATGTGATTATTGATAAGTCTGTTCTAACCGATATTGTTTGTGACAGGTACACACAGCTTGCTTGTTGTGTGTGTGTGTGTGTGTGTGTGTGTGTGTGTGTGTGTGTGTGTGTGATGGTGATGGCTCTAAACATGTTTGTGCGTGAGATCAGAGCGTAAGAGACACACCTCCACCAGTATTTATGCGAAATAATCGAAATGCCTGCTGGGTAAGAAAAGCTGCCGTGCTCCAGTGTTTATTTTTGTTTTTATGTTGTTGTTTTTTTTAATTTGCTTTTAAAAGAAGTCTTAACACACCTTGAAACAAACAATGTGTTCTTATTCCCCACAATTAGATGAAAAGCAGTGTGTGTGAGCCCTATCTGCCATCATGTGTCACATTTAAATGTTATAATTCCTGGATGTTTGGTGAAATATTTCATTGACTGTGGAGGAATTGTTATTAATATCCGAGCTAGAGATGGGGGGTGCATCAATATTAATATGACTATAAATAGAAGCATTAATGTCACGTCACTCACAGACTTCCCTCCTCCACCTCCTCCTCCTCTTAGCGGGGGTTTCTTCATTTGAGGCTCCAGAGTGGTCGCTGTCCGTGGTGCTGAAACTACACATGAGCTGCTCCACTCAGCACAACGTCCGTATTCATTATTGCTATTGGGAAGATTTATATCAGACACGATGGTGAGGACGTGTGGGATTTCTGTACGTTGCTCATCGTCATTGAATAACCAATCAGTGCATTAGCGCGTCAATGCTTTTTCATCCGGGCTGGTCTATACTCCGCCACCTTCAATGGAAGCTTCTTTATCTCAGTGATACACGCTCTCGTGTCATTCAGCGCTGTACACTGTCTTGTCAGATTTAGCCCCGGGCTGCTAGCTACACATTCACTGCTCACTGATGTGTTGAAAAGGCCTGAGATGCTACTAGTTAGTGCTACTATCGGAACAATGAAGCTACACTGGAGTTAGCGCACATCCTAGTTGAGTGTGTAGATCCTGGAATATTTTGTTTGTGCTAATCCGTGTTTTGTTTGGGTTTTTTTGTCAGTGATTCAGCAGCTATTCCTTTTGTTGTCTTTTGCCATTATTTTATAAAAAAATTTGAAGGCCAATAAACAGATGAGTTGATAACATTACAATCTTCTTATTTTGGCAGCAGTCAGCCGACAGTTGGTGTCAGCTTTGCCAAAGTAAACACAAATGAACAATAGCGATAGCAGCAATGCTAACAAACAACCTTTGTATCTTTCCCAGACCTTCAGAAGCTGATGCCCAGCAGAGATCCCAGCAGGTAGGGGCCTCCAGGGGCCCAGCAGGTCTCAGTAAGAGTCGGACTGTAGACGCCTTTAACCAGGGTCCAGCTGGCAAGCCCACGCCGGGCCGCAGCCCCTCATCCCTCAGTCTTTTTGAATCCAGATTCCGGCAGGAGCCAAAAGACAGTGACAACAAGTCGTCAGGCATGTTTGGCTCCAGCTTCCTCAGCGGGGCCAACCCCCTCAGCGCCATGACTTCCTCTGTCTCCTCCTCCATTTCCTCCATGGGTGATGCTGTCAACATGCCCAAGTTTGGACTCTTTGGGGAGGAGGAGGAGGGGGGAGACGGAGCTGCAGCACCACAGTCCAATCAAGGAGGAAAGCCAGCAGGGAAGGCTCCTCAACAGGGGCCAGGTCCAAAGGGACCTCAGCAGGGAGGGCCCCAGAAACAGGGTCAGGGCCCTCCTGGACAGGGGCCAAGGCCAGGGCAAGGACCACCTGGGCAGGGACCCAGGCAAGGTCAGGGACCACCGGGCCAAGGGCCTAAATCAGCTCAGGGTTCTCCTGGTCAAGGACCCCCTGGGCAGGGCCCCAGGAAAGGTCAGGGGCCTCCAGGCCAAGGACCCCCAGGGCAACAGGCACCTAAACCAGGTCAAGGGCCACCAGGTCAAGTGCCACCAGGCCAACAGGGACCAAGACCAGGTCAAGGACCACCAGGTCAAGGACCAGCAGGGCAGCAGGGACCCAGACAAGGTCAAGGACCCCCAGGGCAACAAGGACCTAGACCAGGTCCCGGACCACCTGGTCAAGGTGCCAAACAAAGTGTCCCTCCACAGCAAAAAGGGCCTGAACAAGGTCCTGGGAAGCCTGGACCCAAACAGCAAGGTCCACCAGGCCCTGGAAAACCTGGAGGGGGACTCTGTCCACTGTGTAAAACCACTCAGCTGAACACTGGGTCTATGGACCCCCCTAATTACAACAACTGCACTGAGTGTAAGCAGGAGGTCTGCAGCCTGTGTGGGTTCAGCCCCCCAGACTCAGCGGTAAGTTGATCTTCCTCTTCATTCTTTTTTCCTTCAACATTGCAAAAATGTTTCTCACATTAATGCATTAACTTAATGTAACCTTGTTGATGTCAGCCGCAAATTCTGGATGTGTGACTGTCAAACGTTATTCCAGTGGTGTACTGGAACATCAAACTGGTCAAAAGTGGTCAAAGTCCTCAAGTATACAACTCCTGGTGGGTGTCATAAAGTCAAATCATCTACTTTGCAGTACACTCCAAGTACATAACCCTAAAACCTGATTTACTCTGACATTCTTGTACCTTTTCTTAGAAAAACAATCAAATAAAATCAATCACGTAACAGATTGAGGATCCTCACCTTATTCGTTACTGTACACTGGTTCAATGAATTTATGGAAATAAACACAAATAAAGAAGGTGTCGTGTTGTCATCTTGGCATGAAAAATCAGGTGAAATCCAGAATACGTGCTTACAGGCGGTTAGCAGCGTATCTGTTGGGCTGCATCTGAAAGAGCGGCTCACAATTTGAGGAACAGAGGGACCATATGGGCCGAGGGAATGTTGATCAAGGTGACTCATGTCATGGCCACAGGAAGACGCTGTGCCAGCCAGTGAGGACGCTCAGTCACACATAGACAGTAAACACTGTTGGGCCATGATTAGAGCACAGCAGTGTGACTGGTTCCTTCTGCTTCAGCTTCTTCTTGGAATTTATGACTGTGCAGATCTAGGATCGGGGTCAGTTTCCCGGTAGAATGGCTAATACAGGAAGTGTATTATGCTTGATTTTCACAGTAGGGCTTTTAAGTAAATACGAACCCCACTAATTAATTATTTCATCCTCAGAAATGTACGCATGCTTTTACGGTATCTCATAGAACACGGTTGCATGGTCACAGCTGGATCTAATTCCAGATCTGTTGCTAACTTCCCATGGTGGCAATATTGGATTATTGATTTGCCCGCAATTGTAAATATGCGTTAATTCACCGCGATGGATTTTGTTAGGTGATATCATATTATTTGGAAGAAAGGGAGTGCTGAGGGGTGTCGAATTTGCCTTTATTCATTTTTGCAAAATTGTGAAGCGGCAAAATATGCAGTGTTGTGTTCCAGACAGGTTCTATTTTGGAAAGCAATCAAATACTCAATACAGGCCTTTCTACATGAGGCGGTTTGTATAAGGAGATAGCCTTCACGCTAAACAAATAGCACTGTGGTGTAGCCAGGCTTTCTTTGTGAACAGGTGTTGAGGCATACAGTACTAAATTCTCAGAACCAGGACAATGGGAGTATTCTAACCATTTAATAAGGTGCCAAAGAATAATAATAATAAAAGATGAATGAACAGGCTGTATTTGCTTTGTTCTGACAGTCTGTGTGTTTAACCATTTTAATCCTCATGGAAAAGGTGATATTATTGTGTAGTTGCTGAGTGAAAACTGTCATCTGATTCAACAACAAGTTTTTATTAAAACAAAACAATGAGGGGTTGAAAAAAAATGCAGTATTTTCCCAAACATGAACATCCAGTGGACCAGAGTATTGGTGTGGAGGTAGAGAGAAAACCATTCTTGTGAGGATGAAGAAGAAAAAAACATAAAATATAAATAAACTATTTGAAGCTGCAAAATTTAAATTGTAGGGATTTTCAGGCTACAAGGTGAAACATACAACTGAGAGCCTAAATAACTAAATTAAAGGCACAATTTGTAGCTTGCGGCTTAAAAGAATACAAATAAATGTACATATTTTACTCTTTACACATACATTTTATCTTTCTTTGGCGTTGCCATGGCGCTGTAAAACGTTTCCAAATGATTAGCATGTATTTTTGAATTCTCTTACCCTACAAGTAGTAATTTTGTTACAGAAAATGGACTTGCACATCATCTGAAACAGGCCACTTCACGGAGATCCCCTGAAATTTGGCTTTAGATTCTTGAAACCATTGCATGAGTGTTCATGCTAAAACAAGCCAATGTGTTCCAGTCATATCTGACCCATCTTCTGTTCCGTAGGGGAAAGAGTGGCTGTGTCTGAACTGCCAGATGCAGCGAGCAATGGGAGGTATGGACCCCCCTGGCATCTCCAAGCCGAAACAAGGGTCTGCCCCACCTTCACCCCAGAGACAGGCTCCTGGTAAGCCCGGCAAGCTGCTGATAAAGCAGCAAAGTACAAGCGACCAAGGATTAACGCCGCCAACAACACCAAGACAGAAATCCCCGAGCCTGAGCTCCCCGGGTCCACTTTCCCCGGCGTCCTCGTTGGGAGGATCCCCTAAAATCGATCCCAAGACAGGCCGACCCATTCAGAAGTCCAGTCCCCAGCAGTCTCCAGCTAAATCCAAACAGGAGTCCAGCTTCTTTGGGGGTTTAGGAGGAATCAGTTTTGGAGGTCTGACAGATGCAGCCAAACCTCCTGTGTCTCCTTCACAAGCCTCTGAGTCTGTTACGGGGAAGCTGTTTGGCGGTTTCGGTGGACTGATGGACTCATCGAAGCCTCAAGCGCAGGCTGCACCAAAGCAGGAGGAGTCTGTGACTGGGAAGTTGTTTGGAGGTTTTGGAGGCTTGTCAGACGCAGCTAAACCTCCTGCTGCTGCTTCTCAAATGTTCAGCTTTGGATCATCTCTCCTGAGCTCCGCCACCACTCTCGTTACAGGAGAGGAAGAAAAAGCGGCCAACTCTCCACCTGGGTCGCCACCAGACTCTCCCATCGACTCTGGACCAGGTTCTCCTCCAGATTCAGGCCAAGGCTCACCTCCTGACTCACCTTTCTCTGCCCCTGGTTCACCTCCTGATTCGGAATCTGCTCCTGACACCCCACCCGCCAAACCCAAGAAACCCCCCAGGACTATGTCTGTGGAGCAGGCAGAGAAGGCCGCAGCAGACCCTCCTGCAGCCTCCACCACCAAGGCAAGCTGCCCTCTCTGTAATGTGGAGCTGAATGTGGGATCAGCAGACACGCCCAACTACAGCCTCTGCACCGAGTGCAAGAAGACGGTGTGCAATCTGTGTGGATTCAATCCCACTCCCCACTTAGGAGAGGTAAGACCCCTCCTAGATTTGCAGACCTGCTTATTTCATGTGCTTCCAACACTGCTCCTACCGGTAATTTATGCGTTCAGTTGAATATAAATAGAACACAAACATCCTCTCCATGTTTCATTGAAATAGGTCACTGTAAAGATACCATCAGGAGCAGTTTTTCTTTCCCAGCATGTAGCGGAGAAGAGAATAGCATTAGTTATACATTAGTTTGGCCCTGATAAACACTGTAATGCCATCTGCACATGCTTGACCACTGGATGAACAGTTGCGGTCAATTATGCTGCATTTTAAACTGTTTTATCTGTATTAACAAGCTTTCCTCAGTTGTGGCTTGAAATGTGAAGACAAATCATCATCAAGAGGCACTACAGACACTCTGCAACTGAATGCTATGAGCGGGCGTGTGCGCAGTGTATGTATGCATAGAATTCAAAACATGAATTTTACGATGCAGTTGTGAAGATAGAATATCAAGTTGAGCTCAGACTTGCTAATTTGTGTTTAGGGTTCATCTCTTCTGTGAAAGAGATGAATACTGCTGTGGTTCTCGTTATACTGCTTCTGTACTTATTAAGAATATTTTAGGTGAAAATGCAGGCGTTTCATCCAGGTAAAGCCAAAAACTGGCTGACCTAACGTTAGCAGCGGGTGCCGAGGCTTGCTGAATTAGCTGTCCCCGCTAACAGGACCACACATCTCTGGCAACATGTCACGTTAAACCAATACAGAGATACTCAAGTCAGCATCAAACCTCAACTGGATTCGTCCAAGTAAAACTGTTCTTGGTGCCTGAACATCAGCAGCGACCATTTAGTTGCAGACAGCCAGCAAACATTGAGGCCATGTTAACATTGCAAGTAGCAATGGTATGCTAGCTACAGTTAGCACTGCCCAACATGCTCAGATCTTATCAAAATTTGCTGCTAGTTCAGATGTCTGCAGTGGTTATGTATGAAATATACTGTATATATACTATATAAGTTTTTTTTATATTTTAAAACCGTTTGTTAGCATTAGCTTGCCTCGCTACTAGCATTTACTTGCCTCACTGCTAATGAGCTGCTCTTGCCTTGGTTTTTTTTAGACTTCACTGTGATTTTGTCCATCGATAACCGAAATGTTTTGTCTCACTTCATTATAAATTGCATTTCCAAGCGAGTAGTTTCAATCATAGATTAGTCGCATGGTTTTTATTTCACGTTCTACTCGTTCAAAGAGAGAAAGAAAGCGAGAGCACAGTCAGAACACAAGTCTCTCAGCCTTCTTTTATTGATTTTGTTTTTAAAAAGATCAATAAAAAGCATCAACTAGGCAGACTATCGTATTTAATAGCCAAAATTCTGAGTCACAGTCACGCCTACGTGTACTGCTCAGTGTTTAAGTCTGTATGATTGTGTACATGAGTGTGTGACCACCGACGGCCTTCGCCGACTTTTCTTGTGAGGTGTGGGGACTAGTTTGCTTGTGTTGCCATGGTGTGTGGTCTCATATGAAAACGGCATCACAAGAGTGTGTGTGTTTGTTGGGTTCTACGGAGCAGATGGTGCTCTCTGCTGTAGGATCAGTATGTTATGTGAACAGAGGCCAAAAAGTGCTTTCGGTTGAGTGGATTCGTAGCATGCAAGCAAAAATATATTCGCGTCTGCCTCACCTACTTTATATTCCTAGTTAGTAGTCCCAGTTATCATCTATATGCTGTCATTTGCACAGTTTTCATTATGAGCCATGCATGGTTAAATTAAAGGAGGCCTATTAATCTAATTTTCATCTCTATATTTCTTACTGTGGGACTCCAGTGGAGCAGCTTTGCGTGATTCACAGTTCTTAATGGTATTCATCTTACACAGGCTGTCTGTCCAGCCCCTCAGCTCATCTTGTGACACAGATCATTTTAGCTTCTGTCTCTTTAAGGCACATCTCTGTAAAAATTCACTTTTTTTTCTACTCGAGGGGCAGCGTCCCAGTACTTTTTGGTCGTGCTGCGCAGGGAACAAGCCACCACTGACAAGGTGATATCAGCTTTACGCTGGTTGAACAAGAAAATCTTCGGAAATCCCGGTCGAGGTGGGATAAAGCATACTTAGATTTATTTCCCCCTAAACTGCAAGCTCCATTTATGATTTCTCATGATAATTCAGCTTCCTGCTTGCTCAGTCATTTTTTTGTCTTGAGTTGCAAACCGAAACGCGTCTTTTAGCCGACGCATCGTAGCGTTAGCCGCAATGTTAAAATGTCGTTTTGGGTTTTATAGTGTCTGATTTAAGTTTTTTTTTTTTCTGTATGTAAAGTATCAACCCACTGCCATTTTGAATTGTGAATTCTCACATTTCCTGTATCAATGCACTAATAATTCGGTGAATAATGGCAGTGCTAGCTGTCGTATTCCACACCATGATGTTCTTATGAGTGTTGCTGACAGGAATTACTTTGACCTCATTATTTGAGACTCTGGTCCTGTTTATCCGACAGATAACACTGCTCCCTTTAACTGAAGCCAAAGGTCACTTGTTTGACTGACATGGTCATGGCTTTCACGTGTCCACCAGCGTCTCAATCCCAGCTTCACGTGTTAAATACTTTGTTAGCTGGTGGCGCGAGTGTCCGTTTACTAATCTGCTCGCAGTTCCTGTCTCCTAGAAGAGCCTTCTGTAACAGTGAGCGAGGCTAAACCGCCCTTGCACAAACTCTCACCGGAAATCAGCTTTTATTCAAACTGAATAAATGACAAGGCGATGACTCATGATTTCTATTACTGAAATATAAAGATGAAACTGACAAGGTGTTGCGGTTGAGTTCCAGAGCACTGAAATCCTACAGTGACGATTCCATTTCATTGAAGGTCTTCAAAGTTTCCTTCCTTCCTCTCTCTCTCTCTCTCTCTCTCACTCACTCTCTCTCTTGCAGCTCTTTAATTGCACATGCTCGCCAGGATAATGAGGAGCTGAACTGTACAATCATATAATCGAGGCCAAGCATGGAGGGGAAAAAAAAGAAAAAAAAAGTAATTATGCTGCAGCGACGAGCATCCAAGCCACTGACGCTGTAATAGATTTCAACATCACCTCATCATCGGCTCAGTTTAATTTTTAAGTAAGATTCAAGTTTAATCAGCGCAAGAGGGATGAATCCACTGTGATCCAGTGAAAACAGAAGCTTTTTTTTCTTTCTAAATCATTGCTTTTCCTGGGACTTGGGAACTAGTTACCACAGAGGAGAACCTTGTGGAATACTGGTGTAGACACATGTCACCTTGGTTGAGTCATCTCCACCCACAACCTCACCCCACCCCCACGTGCCGCTGCGCCTCGCTTTGTGTGTCATACACTGCCGTAATGTCAGGAAAGGCTTGCATACACGAGCGTGTGTGTTAATTTGAAAAGATGTGTGGTTAACAAGAGCTTTGACAAGCCTCTAGAATTCTCCTCTTCTTCTTGTAATTTTTCTTCATTCAAACATTTATTTTTTTTTGGGGGGGGGATAAAATTAATTGAAATAACCTCCAGGGTGAGTGCACATGGAGGCATAACCTGTATTTCCTAGAAGGATTTTAAGGGCAACGGGAACCTTGTTGTTTCTAGTGAGGCGTGATCCCAGACTCAGGTGTGTGTGCTTAATCCTCATCAGTATGAGTTGTAAAATGAGGCACCCCAGAAGGAAAAGCTCTCACCTTAATGGCTTCTTGTCCTCCTCCTCCTCCTCGAAATCACAGCTCTCATTCTATATTTTCCACCCTGTTGCTTTTATGTCACCTTTTCTCAACATCTCAGATCATTACCTTCTGCTTCATATTTGTATCTTTTATCCTTTTCCAATCGGTCTAAGTCCTCTTGTGCTCATCCTCCTTTTTAAACAGCGTTTTCTCTGTGTCAGACTCTCCCTTGGTGGTGCTTTCCCTCCGATTTTTGCTCACTGTCATTTCCTTTGATGTGGGGAAAAGTCTGTAAAATTTGCTGTTCTGTTACTGTAGCTCAGGCTCCATGTCATGTTGCCCTTATCAGTAATGAGCACGCTCTATCGGAGAAGCCTTACGTAAAACGGGGAGAGGCGCCGCTTCGAACAGCCAGGGAAAATCAAAGAGCGAGGAGATGAAGCTGGATGCTGCGGTCCTGTATCACCTGCACAAACAACTACAGATCTATTTTGCCAAGAACCAGCAAATATAGAGCCAGAGCTGTTGGATTTTGAAAGAAATCTGGCATTTATTTAATAGCCTGGAGCTTAATTCATGTACGGCGATATGTACTTGAGCCTACTTGACACGCATGCAAATCATTGCTGAAATTTTGATTTAAAATGCGCGCCATTTTTGGCGGACAGTATATGCGGTCAGCTCAAGAGGGAACCCTGTAGCTGAGGTTATGGGAGGCGCTACGAAAATGTGTCCCTCTTACGTTTTTTTTGGCTTCATCAGTGCACTCGGCGGACCCAGAACTAAAAACTAGCACAATGTCTTGCATTTCTTTCACACATGAAAAATTGATAATGTCACAAAAATGGCTTCATGCGCTGGAAACCAAGGGCCAGTACACACACATTTAATAATTCCTTTGAAATCAAACCTTGATGACTTGTTAAATGTTGTGCACAATTATCGCGCGCGATCCCATGATTGTCTGGCAATTGTTGGCCCTCCGTTAACCTGTGTAGTGAGAATGTCTCACATGGTTTGAGTTAAAATACATGAAAATTCAACAAGAAGGCATTCAGACAGCACGTCCTTCCACCAAGGTATACCTTCGGCCCCCGGCACTTTCATACTATACTTTTCATACAAATTATGGCTGCAAGCGGGGATCAGCGGACCTTTGCATGTCCGTGTATGTCGCAATGTTTGGTTGTTCCGCAGATGAGGGGAAGGTGAAACCTGATAATATTTGGATGCGCGCAGTGTTGTGCAACTATCACTATCACTGCCCTAAAATGTAATGGCTGACGCTGTGCCCCTTGTCCAACTTTGGTTAAAAAAAATAAAAAATAAAAATAATCGGCAACTGAATGTTTGCACGCTATCCTGCCGGCAAACAAACACTACAGACCGCTTGATCTCCTTGGCTGAAGGCTGTAAGAGAAATGTCTCCTTGGTCACAGTCACGAGGAATGCACGCAGATGATAATGTAGGGAGCAGAATCAGTAAATATTCTTGGAAATAAGGTCAAAGCAGTGTCCTTGCAAGTGACAGAATCCATTTGGATCTATTTTGGTTTTGGTGCGTGCGTGATTGTGTCGGTCACGCGCTGCCCATCCTCACGTCTTAGAGGCTTGATATGCTAACACGCGCACTCGCTGAGGTGTTTCCTATATCGTCCTCCCTCATTATTATTCCCTGATTGTGCTCACGCCTCCTCCCTCAGCCCTTCTGAGTCGCACAGATAAACCGGTCGCTCCCTGGTCATACAGACCCACGCGTGACCGTTGAATACAGCCAGATAATACACCCTTGGTGTGATCATACACAATGCAGTAAAGAACAACAGAAAAACTGTGGATCTGCACGTCTGTTTGTTTTGCATGCACAGCCCAGTTTCTACTTCAATCTGCTGTTTATTGTTTATGTGCTGGTTTGTTAGTCCACCCCCCCCCCCCCCCCCCCGGTTTATTTGCCCAGGAGGCTCAAGTGTGTGTAAAAATAGTCGCGGCCACAAACGAGCCACAAAGTGGAGAACACAAGCTCCTGCAGGGCAGCTCGTTTTTTCTCCAGTCCTTCGCTTTTGTTGCACCTTTGTGTTCCCACTTTCATACATTTCTTTTAAAGAGTTGCCCCCCCCCCCCCCATTGCACATGGCTGCAATGGAAGCTTCCAACTCTGTGTTATTTTTAGACATTAAAGAATGTGTGTGTGTGTGCGTGTGTGTTTGTGTGTAGAACAATATGCCTGTCTGATGGTGAGGTACTTTAGTTAATTTGGCTGAGTAAATCCTGGTTTAAAAAACAAACAGACTGTAAATGGGAATGATCATTTCTACAGAAGAGGGCCAGGGATGAGAAAACAAGATTATTTTAGTTTGATTATTTATTTTAGATGAACAAAATAGAGAATAAACATTACAAGGCAAACTCCTCGCGTGAGTGAATATGGCTTCATCTACACAATACCTTGTGTAGTGTATTTGGTGAAATTGTACTTCAGAATGGGGTTTGTTTCTCTTTTAGCGCCTCAAAGTCTTTGTAAATATCACCAAAAGCAGGAATTTGAAGAGATTATGTCCAAAATTGCTTGTTTATCTGGATGAACTTTGGGCATGTTTGTGCAAACTGGAATGTTTAGGCTAAGGACCAATGCAAGGGTAAAAGGTTAGGGTTAGGGTATAGGGTGATAGATGGTTACACCTGTCAGGGCGCAGAAAACAATTGAGTGGATTGATTCTGAAGGTATGGAGATGTGAACCTTGACAAACAAAGAAACTCTTCCTCCTCTCATTGTTTTATTCTCATGCCTGGCTTTAATTATCTTTATGATGTGGCGTGCTGTATTCATTTCTGGCTAAAAATGTACAGTATTGAGCAGGTCCAGGGCTCTTCAGTGGAGACAACTGGCGTTCCACTGATTAAAAACCCATGCCCAAAATGGAATGCCTCTGTTTCAATTACTTCCCCGCCCCCCACAGCCCTTTCCAGCACCACTCAAGAATAATCCCAATCATCCTCGTTCTGATTGACTTGTGCTTGCATGCTTTGTAAGTGCCACATTTCAGCGACTGAGCCTTTGGTGCCAGGGAAAGGGGGGGGGGGGGTCAAAAAAATGCCATACCATCATGTTTGCCAACCTTAAAGCCTGGTGAGACAGCCAGCAGGACCAGGGAGACACTCAAACACACACATTCTGGCAACGGACTCATCTAGTTAGCTCAGGCTACTGTATTTACATCCTGCAGCTCCAAATGATCACGTTGTCTTCAAACGCAAGAAGGGAGTCAGTTGTTTTGATGGTTGTCCGCTGCCTGTTTCCTGTTGTAGAGATATTCATTAAGTTTTGATAAGGGAATGGGATCAGTCTGACCTCCATAACCCTGTAGGGGAGGTGGATTATTTCTTCGCCCCCACATGTAACGTTTGGTCGAATTGAACTTCCCTGGAAACTGTTAACTGGATTGTCTGATTGAGAAACACAGATCCGAGTCATCAGCGGTGCCTTTTATGATGTATTTACCATGAAATGTTACGATGTGAAATCAACAACGATCAGAAAATAACACCAAACTCGAAATACCGTATTGTGTCTGTAGATGTTTGCGATGCATGCCTGACCTTTGAACTACAAACCGTTGAGTCCAAGTGGATATTCGTGCAGATATTTAAGAATTACCCTCAAGAGAGGGTGAGATATTGCGTTAATATGAGATGACAGCGAACTTGACCTTCGACCACCAAATTTCTTCTCTGTTCAGTCCCATTGAGTGTTTGTGCCCAATTTGAAGAAGTTCCCTCAAGCTGTTCCTAAGATAAAGCATCAACAATATTGCATAAGGGTGGGGTCACAGTGGCCTGGAACCTTCAACGCCAGAATCTTTTCGGTTCATCCTTAAATCCCAGTGGATGTTGGTGGAAAACTTCATGACATTCCCTCCTGAAAATCCAACCTGAAAACTCCTGCCTCCATCCCGCGGTTGTGGTTGGCACGGAAGCATAAAAACCGAATATCTGTGTGGCGTGAGAGAAAAAGATGTGAAAGAGAAAACCACACAAGACAGACAACGTGACGGAGGATGAAGGGGAGAGATGACTTTAACAGAGCAAGGAGGGGAGGAGGAGGAGGGATGTATGTATATATGTGTGTGTGTGTGTGTGTGTGTGCGTGTGCTCGCGTGTGTTTGTCACAAACAATATTGGTGCCAGCCCGTGCTGCCCCGAGCAGTGCAGACCATGACAATCTGACTATTGTGGTTTGCTGGAGCAGTCGTGACTCAGGCCTTTGAGTCACATTTGAAGCACCTGTAGGCAGAGTCGACTGTCGAGCAGAAAAATCTGATGAAGCAGGAATTGGAACATCATCAGATATGCGAGGGTATCACAGGAGCGGCTTTGAATCACACGTTGATGTGAGAGGCTGAACGGCATCTTGGTTATCAGTTGTGGCCTTTTGTTTTTGAGCGCCTCACTTCAAAATTATTTTCATTAAATATGTATGAAGTGACTAATTTAATCAGAAAGACCATCGCGTACGGCCTCTCGCCAAATGTGACGGGATCCACATCGTGTCTGTCAGTTAGCAGGATATACCAAAGACTGGATGTGACTCTGGTGACAATATAGGTAATATTAGACCGAACAAGTGGTTCGCTTTTGCAGGAGATCCGGTTCACATTGTAGATCCTGGATCCTTAAGCCTCTTCTCAACATCCAATGGGAAAGATGTGAATTATCTGATACACTGCCTATTACTGCTACGTAGCCCAGCTCATTCTCTCTATGCAGTCGACGGAAACTCACCCACAGCTTACACCTATACCTGTGTTTCGGCTTTCGGAAAGAATCTTGGCTGTAATCTTTGATCTAAAAGAATTAGATTTGCTATATAATTGCAGATCTTTAGCTTGTTTTCTTTAAATTTATTGAGGCTGTAAATTCTAACGAGGAAGATAAGCTCCTGGAAATGGTTTTGATCTTCATCTGCCCCACTTTATGCAGAAAAAAATGTGTGAACATATGCTGATGATGTGTTCAGTGTTGCAGATTTCAGAATTATATGTAAAACATTATAGAAATATATATAAATATGTATGTATGTATGTGTATATACATGTGTCCACATGTATATATGTATATGTACATATATGTATATGTTTGTGTTGTATATACACAAAATACACCAAACATATAAACCTAATACAAGATATTATTGTTACATGCGTTGTATAGAAATAAATAGAATTTTCTTCGAACACGTGATGGAAAACGGCACCAGGATTCCAGTTGGATCATTAGATTGGGATTTGTTGACAGTTGAATCACTCCTTCCTCCGTGTCCCGAGGTGGAGACGAGACTTCCGAGCCTGCAGTTATTCCTTGACACTAATTACGTCACCGCATGTGTCAGACGCTGGTTTTATAAGTGGAACAGCCTGCTGCTATTTCTGTCGATATAGCAGCGTACGCAAGGGAAGGTATTGCTTCAACTGACTACACCAACTCAGACCAGAAATACAAATTTTAAAAAGTGCCCCCCCCCCCCTCCCCTTAACTCATACTTGCCGGCGCTGACATTTGTCGACAGACTTTGAAGTGGTTAAACAAACACCGATGCAGACAGGAAGTAAAATGTCTCCCTCCTCTTAATCCCTGAGCTCAGAGTTAGTAGAGGCACTGGTTCACACTTCCTCCTGTGTGTCAGATCTACTTTGTGCAGATTTATTTCCAAAAACTTGCACCGCTCACCTGGCAGGAGAATCTCAATGCACGAGGGAGCAACATAACCTGACACTTGTCAAGAGGTGACAGAATCTTTCAGGCTCTTGTTTTGTCATGTGGCCTTTCTGAGATTTTGTTATGGAGTATATAGATGTAGCTGGGAGTGCTTGCTCACACATCGTGATTTTATTTATTTATTTATTTTTGCAAAGCAAATTTGAACATAATTTGAAAACAGGCTGGTTTGTTTGCGCTACAGCGACTCACTATTGCCCCCCTTGGGAAGAAAGTGGCATTACAAGACATGACCGACCACGTCTAGCTTGTAACGGCGCTTTCAAACAATCCCTTTTTAAAGCCAATAATCTCCTGATCTTCAGCCCACTCCTCCATCCTTGGCCCTATCACCACTCTCATAAAAGGTTTCATTATTTAAATGGGAATTACATCAACACAAAAGCGGGGATCCAGTGGAAAAAAAAAAGGGGCTGCACAGTGCGATGAGAACATCCATAACAACTGGACGTTTATTAAAGTGGAGATCTTTTTTGGCTTGCAGAGGAGCTGATGCTGTGGTGTTTTGCTTGCTGTAGAGGATTATAATTAAATTGGCCACTCAGCAACACTCATCAATGAGAAAAGGGCAGACTTTAATTTTAGCAATAGCATTGAGAGGAGAGCACTGCAGTAAGGACATCTCTATGTTCCACTTTAATAACTATTGCATTGTATTTATACCATTATTTTCACACTAATTTGATCCTCAACATTGAGCCTTTACACTCATCTCATGTGAGCAGATACTTTTTTGATACTGGCATGCAGAGACATATTATTTACTTCCATAAAAGTACAAAGTCCCTAGTAGGAGCAGAAGTGCTGATTCATTCTTTTTTTTTTTCAACTCAAAAGTTGGAGAAGTTGAGGCCCCCTAAAGAACATTTCCTGCGGGTGCAAAGCCAACTGATCCTCATATGATATAATATGACATAGTAAAAGATAATATAATGAAAATAGTCAACATTAACATTTGCTCCGATTTGCGAATTCCTCATCAGCAACAGAACTCAAAATACAGACGGCCGACGGGAGATGACTTTTGGTAGAATTAAGTTTTAAACAGGACTGTTTAGATCTGAGGTGATTAAAATGATACCTGTCATTTTTGAGGGGGATCTCGTATAAACAAAGGTCTATATTAGCACTTATTAGAATTTTGAGCAGTTGTGCAACCAATTTGGAAAATATTTCTGTCAATACTTCGGCTCCAATCTGTTGAATCGAAAGTAATGAGCCTGTGGGGGGAAAAAAAATACCTTTTTACAAATTTGCATTTTTTAAAATCTTCTTTGTTTGATCCTCTGTATTTGAAGTGTGAAAGCAAGAAAGGAGAGAAAAAAAAAGGTGCAAAGAGAAAATATCAAGTTGTGATTTTTTGGATTTGGCACAGCAACTTCCTAGAGTGTTGTCCTTTTATATGAAGTTGCCAGGCAACAGAGCGGACAGAGAGTCTTTGCTAGTTAGTGTTGTGTCTGTGCTACGCTAAGCTAATTAGCACCTGGAATAGCTTCATATTCGAGAAATTTACGAAAGTGGTATTTATTATATATATTATATTTTACAAGCTTGTCAGACTGAATAATGGCAGTAAACCATCCCTGAGACATGACTATTGGCAAAAAAAAGCTCACGCAGGATAACCCGGTGCTAGCGCACTTCTATCACTAAACATCTTTACTGTTTAAGGTCAGACTTCACGACTGCAGCGTGTTCTGTCCTCCTAGGATTTGATTTGCAGATTTAGCGGGTGTTCTTAAGCCTGTTGGCCGTTAGCGGCGTTAAGTCTCCTCTAATGACCGTTAGGATTCTGCTGCTTCACGCTTTCCCTCTCTTCATCTCTCTCCTCCAGCCCGTTACTTTAGCCACCTATCTCTGCTTCTCTTTGATCCCTTACGTTACCCTCCTGTCTTCATCTTGTCTCTCTCAGTCAACGTCACTTTTCCCCCTTTTACATCCTCTTTCCCCACCTCATATGTCATGATCTATCTTTCCCATCCGCTCCGGGATCCATGTCTTTTCCCACTCTCTTTGCCAGTTTGGGTCTAAATTTAGAGGGATAAAGACCCGCGTTGGATCTCCTTTCTTAATCAAAGAGCTGCACCGACCTTCACATCACTCCACAAACTCCCCAGCTGGAAACGGTAACCAAACATAGCCGCAGCTCAGCTCGTGTCAGTTTGGCTTCTATTTGAGATTTTTAGTTTTCCCCTGTCCTCGGAGGAAGTGTGAATGAGGTGGAAAGTTTTCGAGCGCTTACTGAATCTGTCTTTATTCATTCATGTATACACTTGTTTTGGGTAGAGGGAACAAGATCCCTGGCTTTCAATCCTAATCTGTCGTCAGCGCCGTCACAGTCTCCGTGGGTGTTGCTGTGTGTCAATATCCATGAACATGTGAGGCGACAAAATGTCCTTGTAAGATGGCGTTGTGACTTCCTTGCTCTTGTGAATCATCCGTGCTGCTGTCGGCAGAATCCATCACAGAAGACAGTCATGTCACGTTTCTTAAAAAAAGAAAAAAGAAAAAAAAGAGCTGCGCCATGAAAAAAATGGTTAAAAATATGCTATTCTTATTGCTAATGTAAACCCCCATAAATGAATTTAGTTAAAGACATGATGGTATTAAAAGGATCTAAACTGGAATCGAGAAAGCGTGTATGAATTGAAGTCTATCTAGAACAGAAAGTAACGATTGTTGGTAGTCTTGCTCCATTGCTTGGTTAAAATTTGGTCCAGCCTGAAATATTTCAACAACTATTCAACATAAATCTGCAGAGATTCAGGCAGATGAGGGGATTCTCTCATCCCACGCCACCCTGAGGTCGACAGATTTGCTTTTCAGTGAAACCCTCAGCTTTTCACTTGCTTCCGTCAGGGTTAGTCAACATAAAAAGCTGAATATTTAAGTGGGGGTGCTGGAATCCTTTGCTTGAATGCTTGAATATGGACACAGGATTTTCAAGGTTTGAAAATCACTTTGATTTTGAGTGCTGTGCTTGAAAATGTTTTAAATTGAAATTGCATTACTTAGTAAAGTTTGTCATGGTTTGCTCCTAACCTTTAGAGACTTGGCATCTACCAATTCTATTTTTGTTTTGTTTTGTAGTAACGTGGGACAGAACACTTTTTTCAGGTTTTTCTAGTCCTGCATCTGTAATAAAAGTGTTTTGGTTGGTGTATATTTCAGAGTTGAGCCAGCTGTCATGGATTATATGATTGCAACCATATTTTAGATCGATATCATTTGTTGTACAGATTTGCTGCGATTTTTTTTCTTTTTTTTTTTTTTCACTTTTTGGTGGTGAGAAATCTCTCCAAAACTTTTCTTTAAGACACTAAGACCTTAAAGTACATGAGAGACAAGTCCATACTGTGATGGGACAAAACCCTTGTGACATTTGGAGATTTTTTGTTGTTGTTGTTGACTACAGCCAAAAGCTGCTGCTTAAAAATGCAGGACCCCTGTTACATGGATACCAACAAACTGAAACTTCCTTGCGTTGATTTTTGCTAGGCATCTTTGCATGTAATGTAGCATGCTAACAAGCTAAACATGATAAATCTGATAAGTACTGCCTGCTGGATACAAAATTAATGAATAACAACAAAGGGGTGCCCTGTACACTGGTCCTCATCATGTGTTGTTGAGGTATCACTAATAAAACGTAAAAGCTTCGATTTAGTGTGAAGGTGCTGCAAAAATTACCATTTTAGCTTTATCTTGTGAGCCTGTTAGCATTTGGGAGAAGAAAAAAAAACAAAAAACCTCCCCTGTGCCTAATTTGATTAATCACTTAGAAGAAATGAGTGAAAAAGATCCTTCACAGTTCTCTGGAGACTAAGCTGCTTGTTTAGCCCTGAACCAAAACACAATCAATTAACAATTATACAGCATTAGCAAAGCTAAATTAATCTTAATTAAGTGTTGACTTGTGCTGGCTCTGTTTAAAGTCCTGACATCATTTGTCCAGTTTAGTGATTTCTGGGTATTAAAAGTTGAAGCTGGCAACTCCAGAATTGCTTTGAGAAGCTTTAAATGAAGGCAGGAAGACACTAAATGACTTCTCAGCCACTTCATTAACACCCGATTTAACGGGGAGGCTATTGGAGATTACTTAAAAAGAAATGTTAGAGGTCTGGACAGTAGTAAAGGTGTATTGAGTGGGTTGGGGGAGGGCAGTAAAGACTAAGTGCTCCTGCTGGGATGTTGCGATAACATCATTGATGACAGGCTATGAAGAGGCTGACCGACTGAGAGGGCTTGCAGCATTTGGTATCGGCCACCATCTTTCCGCCTCTCACCGCCTGCTCTTTCTGGTGGACCTGATCGAGGAGTCAAGCTGAGAGAAACTCCCATCTCAGGTCCGTCCAGCATGGACAGAGGGGAGGTGTCATGTTGATAGTCTACGCTGCTACATGGATGTCTGCAGAGACTTGAATACAGGACGTGTGATTAGCTTTGATGCTAATCTCAAACACTGGCCAAATGACTTTTCGTTAGACTTAACGGATACATTTTTTTGGAAATTTACAGTTCAAACAGTAAAATCTTAATTTGCATAATTTTATTTCACATTCAAAAATTGACTGTCATGTGTGACGCCAACATATCTGTTTCCTTCATCCTGGTTGTTTGTAGCTGAAAAATGACTGCCGCAGATTTGTTGGCTTTAATTGCTCACTTTTACCGTCTTCTCACACATCCGTGGGCTTCATGCCGTGAAACTCAGACAGATTACTTCATTTCACCATTTCATGAAATATACTTCCATGTCCTTCGTCTCTCTCCTACCTTTATTTCCCCCCGGCTTTTGCTCTCTTGCCTCCACTCATCTTCTCCAGACTCACCAACCTTTGGTGTGTCTGCTCTCTTTAAACCATGTCGGTTATACTTTTTGGTTAATGCCAAGAGAGGGTTTCTGACAAAAAAAAAAAAAAAAGTCTCCTTTTTATCTCTGTTGAATATTTGGGATGTTTGACACAAGGGGGCTTTTTAAAAGTTTCATAAATTTTTCATTTCATCTTCCGAGGGGGGAAAAGTAAAAGATCTTTGGGTTTGAAACTTAAAATGAAACATACAGTTGGACACACAACCAAGTGTTTGAGTGTTTGGTTTAAGTGTATTCGACTTAACTGTCTGGTATCTCTAATGGTTGAGAGGAGTTATGA
This sequence comes from Aulostomus chinensis, assembly GCF_037954235.1. NCBI lineage: Eukaryota > Metazoa > Chordata > Actinopteri > Syngnathiformes > Aulostomidae > Aulostomus > Aulostomus chinensis. The sequence continues at coordinate 15,160,529 of NC_141323.1, read as the reverse complement.
AAACCGTGTTAATGGTAATTGATAATGTCAAAGACACTATCATGATGAGATAAGATACGCAGCTGGCCCGGCAAGAAATACATTTCTCCGTAAATGTGTCCATCCACTCCAATGCTAATAGCGTTTAGCTCAACAGCACATTAACTTTGAACTTTACTTTCACCACCTCCTATTTTGGATTTAAGCCAGGTTGTGAGTATTTTTAGCAATACTTGTAGTATAATGTTGGTAGACACCGAATGATCATTAAATTGATCAATTTTACACAGTGCCACTGCCTCCTAAACTAACACAAGCTGCTGCTGCTGCTGCTCCGAGGCAAGGCTACAACTAGGCTGCTACAGCAAAGCAAGCTAATGAACGCACAGAGCCACAAACACACGAACTGTCTTCCGTGTGTGCGAACCCGAAACCAAGTAGATGGATTATTGTTAAATTTTTACAATGAAGCACTATTGCCTTCTAAGCTAATATGAGCTGATGCTGCTATGAGGCTGTGCTACAACCAGGCTGCTACAGTAGGGCGAGCTAATGAATGCTCAAAGCTCAGAGCTTGCAAACTGTCTTTCATGTGAGCTAACCCGGGACCAAGCAAATGAATGATAATTGAAAATAGGTATTATAATTTACATTGTATCACTGGCTCCTTCATTAATATTAGCTAATGCTGCTATGAAGCTAGGCTACAACCAGAGTGCTACAGGAGGGAAAGCTAAAGAATGCGCAAAGGTATTAACACACAAACTGATTAATATGAGCTAACCCGGAACCAAGCAGCTGGCTCCTACATTAATATTAGCTAATGCCGCACTGAAGCTACGCTACAACCAGGCTGCGACAGGAGGGAAAGTTAAAGAATGCTCAAAACACACAAACTGATTAATGTGAGCAAACCTGAAACCAAATTAGAATTTTTTTTAATTTTTTTTTGGCTCTGTTGACCAACTTTCTCCAGAATAAAGGGGGCCACACCTCTGAGGCAATTTTTCTATATACTGTATCCACAGTACACACACATACCTGCGCACAAATGCAGTCACCTCTGTCCATCAACGTATCCGGGGAACGTGTACTGTTGAACTGGGAATGTAACTCGCTGATGTCAGCAAAGCTCAAATACAGAAGTGCTATCATTTCTGTATACAGTTTTATTTCCCTCCCATCAGTTTTTTTTTGTAACCCTGTGAAATCATTATTTGCTTACTTTTCATGCTTTCAGACCCTACACTCATTATTCTGACAATTGTGCTGTACTGTTTAGGTGCTACATAACACAACTACTCTAACCTTATTTGTCTGCTACATTATCTCTGTTTTTGTTTTTGTTTTTTGATTTGCACTCATCCTCTCCTCCTGTCCCACGCTTCCTGTCTCTCCAGGCTAGGCTTGTCTGCCTGCTGCATGGCTTTTACTTTCAGTCAGGCTGCGATCTTCTCTGCGGGATGACTTTAGCATAAACCCTGCTGTTAAGCCTGGCAAAGGAATTCATAAGAGGGATGTCACACAGCAATGTTGCAGCATTGGAAAGCTGTGAAATGAAGTTTACGTCAGAGTTGAGGCTGGATGGAAACATGCTGACTATGACCTTTTCTCTGAGTCAGTGTATGTGAGTCAGTGTGGTCCCCATAAGGCATGTTAATATCCTATCTAGTGTCGTCACGGTCGATAAGGGTTTGTGCATTAGTGGCCATTTTTTATTTTCTATCATTGCTTTAATTTCGATGAAAATAAAAGCAGTGTTGGCAATTTGATCGCTGTAATTTATTAATTATAACACCCAATTCTTTCTGCATCCCAGACTTCACAACATTTTGGTAACGTATCCGCAGTTGTGATTTATTAATTCCTCCATTTTTTTTATTTTTTAAAAAAAAAATTTGTTTTGAATTTTTAAAGCATTCGCACACATAAACACACAAAATTATACAATCATACAATGCACATACAGAAGAAATTTGCTTACTCTATTAAATACGCCACATAAAATGTCTGCACGATGTGTTTCTGACATGCACCATGCACCCCTGTCCCATTACCATGTATTATGCATAGGCTTAAGTCCCATAAATGGAAAAGCCTCCCTTGAAATAGAAGCGGCGCCTTGTCAGACTGATATTTAACTACATAAGAACGGTTTGTTTCATATGACTTGTGTTAAGAAATTACATGTCAAATTGTAATTATTTGTATGAGTGTTTGTTTTTTTGCTTCTAACTATCTTCTTCTCTACTTACAGAAAGAATGGCTTTGCCTCAACTGCCAGACACACAGAGCCATGTCGGTTCAAATGGGAGAAATGCCGCCACCAGCCACAGCTTCCCCGAAGAAGCAAGCTCCTACTCCCGCTCCCTCCTCCACCCCTACCCCTCCTGCTGTAGATAGCAAACCTGTAGTAGAAGCAGCAGACCTAACCCCGCCTGCTCCAGATGCCAAGGTAGTACCTGAAACCCCTCCCACACCTTCACATGATGCTCCTACCTCTGTCACTGCTTCCCCTCAGGAAACGCCACAGTCAGAAGACATAAAACAACCACTAGCAGCTGACCGAGTGTCAGCGGATACTGAAATAGAGCCGTCAAATGCTGAGGAAGCAACTGAGGGTGCAATTGTCAAGGAAATCCCAACAGTTGAACAAAATATCTCAGAGAAAACAGCAAAGGAGCATATTAACCCCGAGACAGAGCCGTCTAATCTTGAGCAACTAGAAAAGAGTGCAACTGTCTTTGAAATCCCAAACGTTGAGCAACAACAGAGTAGATCAGAAGCAGTGACAGGGGACCTTTCTGTCACAATGGAAAGTGAGACACAAAATCTATTGAATAATACAGATTTAGACAAGACAACAGTCTCTGCTGAGGTAGAAGCAGAGCCAAATCCCGAGATTACTGCGAGTGAAACTACAGCTCCCTTGACAGAGAGTGAAAAACTGGAGCCCAGTCCAGTAAAGTCTCCAGAAGTGACAACTAATTTGGTTGAGTCAGCACCTGCCCCAATCCCAGAGGAAGCCACACAGGAAGTCCCTGTTCAACCAGCTCCAAACGAAACATTGGAGAAAGAAATAGAGGTTGAATCTGGTAATCGAACTGAAAAACCTCCAGTAGGTGAATCCCAAGCGGGTCAGACTTCATTAGATACCGCAGATTCAGCTGTTGATGCAGAAAATACAACAATCTCCCTGAAAAGTGAGACTGAAAGTGTAGTACCTGACAAGGGAAATGAAACTACTGCAGAACCCATAGAAGAGAAGCCAACATTGAAAGAAGGTGCGCCTCAACCTCCAGGGGAGGACGTAGCAAATGTAGAAGGCAATGTTGAACTCACTAAAGCTGACAAGGAACAGGATGAGTTAAAACCAGAACCAGAGGTACACATAGAAGACAACAATCTTCCTGTCTCAGAGGAGAAAGGTCAGGCTGACGAACAGGAAAACAAAGCTGTAGAAAAAGCGATGGATCCTCCTTCACGTGATCCAACAACTGAGACACTTCCTGGTGCTCCATTTGAAGGAGAAACCAGAGCTCCAGAGAGTGAAAACGATAAAGTTGAGAATAAAATGTTGGAAAATGTGATAAGTAAAGCTGAAATGGCTGAGCAGGAAATGTTTGCAAAAGTTGTTGAGGAAAAATCAGAAGACACAGCGGAGATGAGAACTGTTGAGGAACCAATTGATAAAAAGGAGGAAACCATCGGGGAGAAAAAGATAGAGGTTGAGGAAAAGTCATCTGATGGTTCAGCCTTTGAAGAGGAAGAAGTTAAGAAGAATACAGCTACAAAGGGGGCTAGTGAGGTAAAAGCTGACAAGATAAATGCCTTTGAAGAGGCAAGTGAGCAGAAAACAAATGAGAAGGCAAATGACCCAAAACTTCTTGTTGATAAAGCAGAATTAAGTCCTACTGAAATTGAAAATTCTTGTGTGAAAGGGAAAGAGGAATCAGAAATAGTAGGAAAGACTGCTGATGAAGAAATCCCAAAAGCAGAGGTACATAAAGAGGTCGAGCCAAGAATAGAGAAGTCACCTGTTGAGCAAAGCCTTGTAGAGACATCATCGCTGGAGAAGGAAAAAGCAGAGAGTGCAGCACACACAGTAGAGGAGGAGACACCTGTAGAAACGGTCTTACAAGAACATGATACACCTGACAAAGCACTGGTTATATCACCCGATTCTAAAGAGCAAGAAAAGGTCAAAGAGCCAGTTGGAAGTGAAGAGGTGGTGAAATCCTCGACGCAAAATAAAAGCGCTGAGGTGAAATCAATCCAGGCTGATGCTGGTTCACAGCAGACAAACGGCACTGCTGAACAGAAAGTTCAAAAAGAGACATTTACAGAGAAGGAAGTCAAACTTGATAAAGAGGAGGCTGGCAGCATCCAAGAATCTATCGCGGTACCAGAAGCAAGGATAGTGCATGATAAAGATGACAGTGAGATCACAGTATCAAAGAGGGATGAACACGAAGGTGTGTGTGCATCAGTCGCTTCTGTCCCTGTAGAAGAACCTAAAATCCCAGACTCTGTAGTTTGTGCGAAGGATACAAAGGAGGAGAAAGAGGAGGCTAAAGCTGAGCTGCTGGGAAAGGCCAGTGAAGGAGATGCACTTGTTGAGGTGACCGCAGTATTTAGCCCAAGTAGCGATATGATGTAGACTTTTAAACTTTGTGAAGCTTTCGTCCCGATCTATTTCTGACTATACAGTGTCAAGCTGTTTGTGGAATTCAATTATATGGCTAAAAGAACTTAATCTGGCTTTCTGAAAGCAAAATGAGATCTCGCTCAATTTAATTTTCCACTTCGTTTTGTGATTTAGATGCTTGTGAGTCGGTTCAGTGCTTTCACAAGCATTTGGTTTTATTTTTTTATATTTTTTTGGAAGCACCTTTTTGGGACTACTGATGAAATTTGGTAATTGTGCCATTTCCTGCACATGAACATTGATGCTTAATGCTGATTAATGTGCATGGTTCTAAATAAATAAACGAGTAAATAACATGATTTTATCTTTATAGCTTACAGATAATTTATTAATTATTTGCTCATTGGTATTCTCATATATTCTAAAGAAATCAGGAGTTTAATGGAACAACTTGAATGAAATACAGCAAAAACAAAAAATTACCATCAACCAAAAAACAAAACCAAAATAATTATTAAAACTCCAGATCTGTATTTCAACGATGTTCATCATGGAAATTTGATTTAGCATGTAACAATTGCAATTTTTTTTTTTTGTTGAAAATTAGACTGTCACATTCTTGAAGAATAGACCTTGTGTAATATCTTGAAAATAATTGTGATTTAAGAGCTGATAATTTTGTACACTAAAAGCTTCACTTATTCGCTGAAATTTTTCTTTTAAATGTCAAAAAGTAAACAAAATGGAAGTACTTAAAGCCACGGTAGTACTATAAACCCACCTGGTTATGATGTGACATGATGTGCATAAAGTCATTAGGCATATAAACAATCCAGTTTAAGTATTTCATGTGATGCATTCCAGTGTCTGAAGGCATGATCTCATTTTATTTCAATTCAACAGGTGAAAAAGGAGACCCTGAAAGAACCTGGAGAGAAAGAGTCGATTACCAAGGAGGGCAGCCCCACCAGCCCCTCTGACCTGGCCAAGCTGGAAAGCACAGTCCTGCCTCTTCTGGAGGCCCAGACAGGCACCCAACCAAAGGATGATGAGGACACTCAAACAGATACTTTAAAGGCCAGACGTAAATTACAAGTGCTTCCTCTATCACCTGACTCTCCCAGCTCAGAGGATGATAGGGAACTTTCTGAAAAGAACGCCAAAGGTAACACAAAGAAAAAGCTGCTTGTGCCCATGGATGTCAGGGCAGATTCGCTCGATGATAGCAGTGAAAGCTTCGGAAAAGAAAGCCCTCTGTCCGGAGATGATGAAGAATTTATCCGAAAACAGATCATGGAAATGAGTGAGAACGAGGATGCTTCCCCATCTGATGAGGAGAATCTAATACGGAGAAAGATCAGAGAGGATGAGAAGAAAAAAATGAAAATAGAGCCTGTAGAAAAGAGCACATCAGGGAAACTGAGGCGACTTACCAAGAAGAGTAGTATAAGTCCAAATGATGAAGAAGATAAAGAGCTGCAAAGCTCACTGGATAAACATGAAATAGCCAAAGAGGGGGGAGCAGAGCCAAGAGAAGAAGAACGTCAGAGTGGTACTGCAGTTCGCAAATTCCAAACAATGGAGCTGAATGCGACCAGCAGCCCCATACGTGTACCTAATGATGATGGAGAACCTGAGATGGAAAGCCTTACAGATTCACCTGATGACAGGTCTAGAGGTGAGGGGTCATCCAGTCTACATGCATCCAGTTTTACTCCTGGGACATCCCCAACATCGCTCTCCTCATTGGATGAAGATAGTGACAGCAGTAGTCCCAGCCATGCCCGCTCCGGTGAGTGTAAACAACACAGGAAAGCCAAACACAGACAACCTGGCCAAGTACTACCTACTATTGAGGACTCTTCGGAGGAAGAAGAGTTACGAGAAGAAGAGGAGCTGCTCAGGGAGCAAGAAAAACAGAAAGGGTCAGGGAAAAAATCAAAGAAAGACAAAGAGGATATTCGAGGTCAGAGGAGGCGAGAGCATCCAAAGACACCACCGAGCAACCTTTCTCCCATTGAAGATGCGTCCCCAACTGAAGAACTGAGGCAAGAAGCGGAAATGGAGGAGATCAGACGATCATCCTGCTCTGATTTCTCCCCGAGTATTGAATCAGATCCTGAAGGGTTTGAAATCAATGCAGCAAAGATTGCAGCTGTCCAGAAAACTTATAAACTGCCTATGTCAGTATCTCTCCACTCCCCGACAGACGATCAGAATACTGATAAACCACAGCAAAAAGTTCTCAAATCTGCTGATGAGGCTTATGAGGAAATAATGCTGAGGGCTAAGTCTCCAACAGCAGACAAAGGTGACATGCAACCAGAAAAAGAGACACTTTATGGAGGCATGCTTATTGAAGATTATGCCTATGCATCTCTTATTGAAAACTCAACTGCTGATGTGGGAGAACCAGAGAAGATCATTGTTCCCACTCAGCCCAAAAAGCTGAGATCTCCAGATGAAGTATATGAGGACATGATAAAGAAGAGGAAGGAATTCATGAAATTAGAGCAAGAATACCAAAATATGCAGCCAAAAAAAGAAAGCACAACCCCAGAAATTGTGCTGCAACCTGCTGAGAATACTGTCTCCAAAAGCAGTACAGCAACATTAGGAAAAGATGGAAAACCATTGCTGGATGCAGAAACTGCCTACGAAGAATTAATGAAAAGAGTGCTGACTCCTGGAACGAGTCCCACCCAGACAGAACCAGAGGTTGAAGCCACTGCTGCTAGAAAGGCACTCTACCCAATTCCAGACCTGAGGGTGACACAGTGCTCCTCAGGAGAGCTGTCATCTGATGAGGAGAGTATAGTTAAAAAGGAAGAGGAGACACCTGCAATATCAGATACAACATCGACAGTGGCAACTGAGCCTGTTCGAGTGCTTTCTGAGCCTCCATCATCCATGTCAGATCAGCAACCGCAAACCACCATCACAGAATCCCAGGCTGATCTTGTCGATTTATCAAATGTACTCCAAAAAACATCAGCCCCTGCAACTGCAAGTATGTCACCCTTACCCACAGTCCCCCAGTACACACCCAGTATTCCCAGCATTGTGTCAACTGCTCCACCAGTTCCCCCCAAGCCAAATGTCCTGCGTAGGGCTAACTCTCAGGAAAAAGCAGAAGTACCTGTTGCACCACCACTGCCTCCTCCCACCCCACCAAAACCTACTGTATTTCCCAGGAAAGCTCCAGTTCCACTTCCACCTCAGGCTTCTCCAACTCATGTCCAGCCAGAGACAGCAGCTTTGCCTACAGCCCAAGCATCACCAACAAGACCAGCAAGTACACCAACATACAAACCTCATGGTCCACCTCCTGTTCCCCCAAAGCCACCCATTCCCGTTGGGATTGGGGATACCCACAGACCAGGACAAGGTGTCAAGCCACCAATAGCACCAAAACCTGGTTCGCAGCCATCTTCACCTGCCCACGCTCCACATCCACCAAGACCCACTGTACTTCCCACTGGTACTGCTGACTTAGCCATGAATCTCAGCCCCTCTTCTGAGAGCAAGCAATTTCAGCCCTCACCAAAGTCTCCTTCTTCTCCAAGATATGCCAGCAATCTCCGTGACACATACGTGGTCATCACCTTGCCATCTCAGCCCAGCTCTCCAGTTGACAGTGTCTCGACTCAAGCTCCTTCCAGCCCTGGCCCATCATCTCCTTTACATCAAGTTCATCCCAAAGGTTATCACCAAACACAGCCTCAACCTCAGCCATATCAACAGCAGCATCCACAGTCAACTCCTCCTCATACAACCAGGGTGCCTCTGGCATACACCCGTGTCACAGAATCCATCGAAAGTCAAGAAATTTGTGGCCCAGAAAAACATGTATCTAGTTCTTGCCGCATAATTGAGGCTGTATCTGCCTCGGCACAGCCACCTGTGGTGATGCCTAACCTCATCTCTCAAGTGGTCACCACAGAAGTCCAAAGAACCACCGTCTCTGTTGTCCATGAAAGGACACCACCACCAGTGCCAGCTCCAAGGGCAAATGGTGTTCCAATCTCTTTGGAAAAACCTAAAACCCAATTGGCAGCACAGAATGGACAGGTCCTCCAGCCTAGTGAGGTAGTGGATCTTAGGACTATGAAGGTGGATGCAGATTCAGATATGAATGGTGTGGATCTGTCAGCTGGCCCAGACTCAAGGCGTCAATCCTTTGTGACTGATGCTAGTCGACAGAACAGTGCAGTACAGTCACCTGTTGTCAATCTTAGTGCTGAATCATCCACTGTCTCTGTAGTGACAGATAGCATCACCATTGTGACCTGTGCTGCCACAATCCAGCGCTGTGACAATGTAGACACCTCTCACCCATCTTCAGTGCCCCTTCAGCTCACTAAAAACAAAGCGTTTGAACCTGTCTCTCAAATTATATATCGGCCAATTGACTCTCAGCCCTACACTCACACTGGTACAGAAATCCCTATCAACCTCTCTGTTGGCTCGAGCACAGGAAGTGGAACTTTCCCGACTATCCCTGTCACTATTGCACCTAGTTCTGTTGCAGGCTGTGTTGCCAATGGATTGACTACAGGTACAACATCAGTAGTAGGAGCTGTTGACCTTAGCACAACAAAAACCTTCAACACTGTGGTGTCAGTGGATGCTGGTTCTGCAGACGTCGTCACAGCTGTAGTCACAGATGATGATGGGAAACCAGTGGATCTGACGGCAGGAAAAAAAGCCGTATGCTGTGATGTTGTGTACAAGCTCCCATTTGCTGGAAGCTGCACTACTCAGCAACCCACTACACCTCTGCCCGAAGACCGTTTTGGATATCGTGATGACCATTACCAGTATGACCGCTCACCCTATGGCATGAGAGGATTTGGTGGAATCAAACCATCGATGTCTGATACTAACCTAGCAGAAGCTGGCCTGTTCTTTTACAAGAGTAAGAACAGCTATAATTTCAGTGGCACCACAGAGGGTGCTGTAGATCTTACCTCAGCAAAGATTTCTGATGCAGGTCAGTGCAGTGACATTGCAGACCTGTCACTGAAATATCACTTTGAACTGCTTACGCTTATTCATGGCTAATATTTTTTGTTCATTTTGCATGGACAATTTATTTTTCTTTGTTTTTTTTCCCTTCATCACAATATTTTTTTGCACGTACCTGCATGCTTTTACTGTGCATTGTGTTTATCCAAGCCGACACCGGAGATTCTTTCCTTTTTCCACCTTTTTGTGATGTGGATAACGCATGGCTTGTTTCAAAATTGCATAATCTGTTTTACATGGACTCAATTGATGTTTTTAACTTTTGACAGGTGAAGCAGTTGACTACTCCAAGAAAGGGGCATATGCAGGAATGACAATTCCCCCCTATTCCCAAGCCAGAGTCACAAGTGCTGTTGGCACACTGTTTGGCACAAGCAGTGTCTTAAGGTCTTCAAATGGGGTTGTGTATTCCTCTGTTGCCGCACCAATCCCATCTACGTATGCAATTACCACACAACCAGGGTCCATTTTTACAGCATACAACACCTTGTCAGGTATGCATACCAGCGACACCATGCCTTCCCTGTCAGACCTTCAGAATTTGCCACTGACACGATCCCACAGTTTCCTGTCCACCATCTCCATCACTACAGCAGAAGAACAAGGAGATGCCCCCCTCAATCTGGAGATATCAAAAGGGGAGGCTGCTGCTGATGCAGTCACCACAGCAACAGCCTCATTATCCCTTGACACTTACACTGATGCATCACTGGAGGCCATAGCTGCTTCCCTGGAGGCACTTTCCTCACCCATGGTTCCTGGGGATGGTCAGTATCAGGCAGAGCGTGAAAGACTAGAAATGGAAAAACTCAAGCAACAGCGCCTTGCAGAGGAATTGGAGTGGGAGCGTCAGGAGATCCAGAGGTTTCGTGAGCAAGAACAGCTCTTGGTACAGAAGGAACTGGAGGAGCTCCAGGTCATGAAGCAGCAGATCTTGGCCCAACAAGAAGAGGAAAGACAAGCTCACCTAATGATGCAGAAAGAAACCTATGCTCAGCAGCAGCAGCAGCTTGAGCAAATACAGAGACTCCAAGAGCAGCTTCGCATGCAACTTGAAGAACAAAAGCTTCGTCAGATGTACCCAGGTGTGGACATACCAGGGAGTGGCATACAAGAGGCCCTTGTGTTAGGTCCTGATGGCACAGTTCTGTCCCGTAAGATCACAGATAGTGGGTGCCAGACAGATGAAGAGGATGAGACAGTTAGCAAAGCTTACACAGCAGGGAGAAAAAAAAGAAGTGCTAAAAAGAGTGTTGACAGTTGTGTACAGACTGATGATGAGGATCAAGAGGAATGGGAGGCTCAGACGAGAAGCCGGCAGACCCGGCCACGCACCGCCAGAGGAGACAGGGGAGGGCAAGCCGAGATGTCTCTTCAAGCCCACACTGAGATTTCTATACAAACTGACACAGAGGGGAACATCCGAATGGATGCTAGAATGGAACTGTCTGACTCTGAAACGACCTCACCAAAGAAACGACCCACCCCATTAGAAATAGGCCAGTCTCCTAACCTCAAAGCTGAGTCCTCCATGCTCCAAGCCCCACCCAAGTCTCCCAAAGTGCTCTATTCACCCATATCCCCCTGTATATCCCCAAGCAAATCACTTGAGTTTGTGTCCTATGAGAAATCACTAGGTGACACAAGCCCCCAGAAGCTAAGAGGGGGTACAGAGTCTCCAGCAAGTCCCAGGGGGCCAAAAGCCATGCAGAGATCCATGTCTGATCCTAAGCCTATGAGTCCAACAGGAGAAGACAAGGCAACATCTGGCACCCAGTATGGTGAAAGTTATACCGTAAGTATTACAAATATTGCTTTCATTGTCATAACTCTAAAACAGAACAGAGGTGATGTCTAAAAAAATAACTTTTGTTTATTTTAGAATTTTAAATGAACATGATCTATTAAGATTCACATCAGCTTACTTTTTAGAGATATTCCATGCAGTGCCAAAGCACGTCCCCGTGTAAATTGGACCCTACTACAAGTAAAGCATTGTGTAGCCTATCAGAACCATAATTTGTCATGTTTTAGTCATGTAATACAGGCTGATATCAAATATAGACTTGCTGCATCTTTGCATCAATTAGATCAAAAGCTGTAGTTTCTGCATTTCTGCCTTTATGTCCTTCACAATTTAAGTAATATTTGAAGTAATGTGTCAAGCTCTACTTTGATTTCAGTATAGGGGCATAAGAGGAAATGAAAGGTTATGCGTATCCACTTTTCATTCTGTGGTGCTTCTTGCTCTTGTGGTATGGAAGTCAGATTTCTGCTTGGGCAATTCACTGTTAAGAATCTCATACATACATAATAGGCTAGAAAATAAGCTGAGCTTGCAGGAAAATATTGAGCTGTCAGATATCCTTAATGTGAATAAATTACATCTTTTGAGACCACAGGAGTTTACAATTTGGAGAACAGTGGTGACATTTATGGCCAGGAATGCTCCCCTGGGACTCTCAAGGTGTGATGAGAAACAAATTTGAACTGAGTCGCATCTTTCATACAGGTGCATACATATGTACATGTAGGTCCGTATTTCATATTGATGCCATAAAACAGGCCCCTTTCTAATCGGAATACTTCAATTCTGACAGGCACAGCCACAGACATTTTTCAAAGTAAGAGGACCATGTTCCTAGCTGACTCATTTGTTTTGAGGATTAAGAAGACTGTTGAGATCCCACAGTCTTAGCGCATTATTTGTTTGTTTACTCTACAGGCTAAGGGCTCAGGTAGTACACCAACAGGCACTCAAAAGAAGGTGAAGAGGACTCTACCCAATCCACCCTCAGAGGATGAGTCAACAACCAGTGGCCAGACAGCATATAGCACTGGTTCTGCACGCCGAAGGATGTGCCGCAATTCAAACATGGCACGTGCCAAGATTCTACAAGACATTGATCGTGAGCTAGATCTGGTAGAGCGCGAATCCTCCAAGCTCCGCAAACGACAAGCAGAGCTTGATGAAGAAGAGAAAGAAATTGATGCCAAGCTTAGGTATTTGGAGATGGGCATCAATCGTAGAAAAGATGCTCTACTGAAGGAGCGAGAAAAGAGAGAGAGGGCCTATTTACAGAGTGTTGCTGAGGACAGAGACTACATGTCGGACAGTGAGGTTAGCAACATCAGAGAGACTAGAGGCGGGCGCAGTGGTGGGGAAGATGAGGAGATTGAAGAACATGGTCTTGAACGCCCCAGGACAGCTCCTCAGTCAGAATTGGATGACTTTGTCCCACCTCAAACCAAGCATGAATATGGAAAATACTCCCAGTACCAATACCCTCAAAGCCAATACCAGCAGTCCCTCTACCAGAGTCCTCAGTCGTACCAGTCACATTCTATCTACTCCTCTGTCCCTTCGCTCACTAGCTCCCAGCAGCAAAGTTATCACCAGATGCTCCTGCTACAGCAGAAGGCTGCAAGACAGGCAGCTCTCCTCTCAGAGTTGGATGCAACTAAATATGATGTCATTAGCCGCCAGCCTGATCCCACATCATCAGCTTTTCTAGGAGTTAAATATGACAAATATGGCAACCACCTTGACCTCAGAGCATTGGAGGTAGGAAGTATAGCAGGTAGTCCCATGTCAGCTGTCTCTGATTCCTATTACACTGATGTTGATCACCATACACCTCGGAGCTACTTGCTTCTGGAAGATGCTGCAGAACTAGCTAAGGGTTCTACAGGTTTGTCGTCATCTTACAGTCTTGCTGAGAGAGAGCTAGCTAAGGCAGAGAAGCTGCTGCACAGGAGTGCTGCAGATCTGGGGTCTACTGACTATCTGGGGTCTACCTCCAGACTTCATACATATGGAAAGACACCTGATGAAGAAGATGCAATGGAAGAACCCTACGAGCTGAAACTCCTGAAGCAGCAACTCAAGCAAGAGTTTAGAAGAAGTACAGGTGGGACAGAAAACTTAGAACAGCTGACAGGTCTCTCACAGCACTACTACACCCCAAGTTCTGGTGTCTCAAGTTACTCCCAAAGACACTATCCAAAGTCAGAAAAGTACAGCATCAGTCGACTTACTCTGGAGAAGCAGGCGGCTAAACAACTCCCAGCATCCATGTTGTACCAAAAACACAAGACTCCATTATTGGAGCCTAAGATCTCCTCCAAGTACTCCTCTATTACAGAAAGCAGAGGCTTGGAGACTGACTATACCAGCTATCTTGGATCGACCAGTTCGTCCCCAAGATCCAGCCGACTCATGCAGGATGAAATTACCTTTGGCCTTCGTAAGAATATTGTTGAACAGCAGAAATACCTTGGGTCAACTTTGGGGGCTAACTTGGCTGGATCACTAAACTTGGGTCAAAGCTTGGGCTTGGACTCTGCCTATCCCAGTGGCAGTCGCTCAAGACCCTCATCCAGGCCTACGTCTTGCTACGGCTTGGACTTGTCCATCAAAAGAGACCCTTCCAGCTCCTCGTTGAGGCTCAAGGGGGATGGTGAAACATCTGGAGATGGATCAAGCTATCAAACCCCTTCTGGTCGTACCAAACCTACAAGCCTCCCTATCGTGCAAAGCGGGCGTGGCCGAATACCCATAGTAGCCCAGAACTCAGAGGAAGAGAGTCCATTAAGTCCTGTTGGTCAGCCAATGGGCATGGCTCGTGCTTCAGCAGGACCTCTCCCACCCATCTCAGCTGACTCGAGGGACCAGTTTGGTTCCTGTTTATCCTTACAGGATTCCCAGCAGCAGCAACATATCAGGGAGGAGCCAACCAGGGGTAGGGGTTATGTGCTGTTGGATGACCTTCAGGGAACCATGTCAGATAGCGAAGGTAAAAAACAGACTTGTCACATTGTTCCTCTTTCCTTATCGTCTTTATCATTTGTCTTGCATGCATTTGATAATAAAATACATATAGCATCAGTTTTTGTGTATTGAACATCTGCACGTTCTCGTTTGACCTGTACATTGGTGAATGTATCTTTCTTTCGTGGTGTCAGTACAATTGGTCAAAGTGTATCGAGCTGGTACGCATGCATGCCTTTGTACATCTTGTTACACATCTTCTAGGGCATGCTGGAACATTGTCTTTATGCATGCCCTTTGTTTTTGTCTGCATCCCTGATAACGTGAACCATTTTCCTCTGTTGTTCACTGCATGACACTGTACTGTAAAACTCTGCTTCATTGTGAGGGAGGATTTTCTTCTGTTTCACTTGTGGCAGTGTGCTTTTTATTTTAAGCATGCTGTCATTTGTAGCCTTTTTTTTTCGACACCCGAGAAATGAAGGTTTGAATCTGAAATCACATTTTCAGATCCACTCAAAACCCGCTAGCGCTGTCATCCCTCAGAACTTGTGTCAGATTTAGAAAATGATGTTTCCTCACCCAAGATACACTGAAAAAGTGCCTCCCCTCTCTTGCACAATTTACTCGGTTGGTACAGAATGATGTCACTTTAACTAGTTCTTTGATGGTTACTCTTTGAATTGTAATGTAGCACACAATGATAATAGAAGACTGTCAACAGTTAAGACTGACATGGATAATGGGCATTATCGGCGTGTTTTGTATTTACACATTACCAAAAATAAATACAAAATATATTCTGTCCAAATTGTAGTACATAATAGAATTATATTCCTACAAAAATAGTTTAAAGCAAGATAATAATTGTGAGTTTGAGCTATCGGTAGATGATTGTTTCTGTGTGAAATATATGAATTTTGGTTGCAGTTGTGTGTGTGTGTGTGTGTGTGTGTGTGTGTGTGTGTGTGTGTGTAATAAATATAAAACTTCCACTTGCATGTTTTGTCGTGAATACTTGCTTGTATGTTTTTTAATGCACCGTAACTCTTTTCGTTGCATGAAGTAAATTAAGCCTATCCCGTTTTGACGCTGTCCTGTATCTAAAAGTATATTCTCTGTTACTATTCTCTTGAATTTTCCTTTACTTTTCTGAAAATGATAATAGAAATTAAAATTGGACAAGACAAAAAAGAAAAACCCATGCCTATTTTACATTTTTTCCCCACTTTTCTCTGTACATTCTATAAATGAAAGCTATGTCAGATTGTTCTGTCAGTCTTGTTTTTGCAGTATGTGTGGAACAGTACCCCATTACAGCAGGATGGAAGACAGTTTTTGCAGGAACATCAATTTGCATAAACATGTGACTACACATTCTGTCAAGTTAGGACCAACAACTATCAACCAAATTTTTTCTATCATTTCACTTGTGTTCATTCTTCTTAGCGAATATACTGTCATATATATGTCTTACGGCGAGCTGTAATAAGTTATATATTCAGAGCATTTAAAGCATCACATGGGGTTCCAATCATATTTTAATGAAAGCAAAAATGTGTCTGTTTTAGTTTCTACGTTCATAGATCCCAGGTCTTGATTTTCTTGAATGCAGGATAATTAATTCTTAATAATAATATTCATATGGATCCAAGCATTTTGCAGTGTAAACTCATTTGCCTTGATTACAGCCCTAAGTGATTCCCTGATGGCTTTGAACAGAGACGATGCGGCCCATGGTAGAGTATTAGTTCAGTTCTCTAGTTATCCACGAGCTAACACACTGACCTGCAACCACAAATCAAACTCACATTCTCATACAATGATGGTTAAATGTTGGGGAGGTTTGAACCACTTTGAAAATGGAGAATTGATAAATGAATTATTCAAAATTTACATAGTTCACAATTTCTTAAATTATTTTCCAACTTCAAAATGTTATGGAAACAATGAATCCACCTTCATAACATTGGAGAATAATGACAAATACAAACATACCCAACATTTACATTCATAAACAACAACCACACTAAAGATGATACTACTCTACATATTGTACTAATACTTTTTTATTCATGCTCAGTCCTGCTGCATTTTTATTTTGCAGTACCTGTGACAATGTTGCTTATCATTATTCTCTCTTAACAAGAACATCAAATAATTCTTTCTAGCGCTTGAGTTCTGCTATAACATTCGCAACTTGTCTTTTCATACATAAAATTGTTCTTAACAGCATGTAATTCACGTTGAGGAAAATCCTCTGACTCTTGTAGTAGGATGATGACGGACTGGTACTGCGTCTTTTTTTGTTGTTGTTGTTTTGTTTGGGTAACTGAAGCCTACCACTTAAGACGGGAAGAGACGGACTGGTTCGATAAACCCAGAGATGGACGATCGGAGAACGGGCAAGAGAAGAGACAGGTATGAACGGCCATAAACCCCTATCCAGTCACCTGGGTATCTACTGCTAGTACCACTTTGCAATGATTTCTCAATAGTTTTCCATTCACTGTGTACATACATGACATCTCGCTTGTGTGTGGGCCACAGGGTAAAGGCCAGTACTACCCCTTCCCTCACCTCAGGGTCAAACTGCAGAGGGATCCCAAAGACCGCAGTGTCTCAGGTAAAGTACCACAATTTACCACATTTCATTCAATTAAAATCACAATAGCATGCCAACAATAGATGGAGGTGCATCACAAGCTAATGTGTAATTGACTGTGACGCATGCATGAGGTTTTATTGACCCCGTTGCTTACTGACTGCAGCACATATTCACCGTAAAGCCTCTGCAGAATAGAAGTGCTCATAAACTAGATTTAAAATGATTATGACAGTATACATTAATGTGCAATATAATGTCTCATCAGGGTTTCCAGAGCATGACGAGTGTGCATCATGCAATTTATTTTCTTGATATTCGTGCCAAATCTCGACAAACTGGCAAATGATGCACCCTGTTCCATCACTCTGTTCCTCCAGGCTCAAAGCAGGCAGACATTTCATTTCCTGGCGTCGCATTTTATTTGGCTCTTCTCCATACTCATCAGTCATTGCCATGCTCAAAATGGCGTATCCCTCACACTCAGGATTATCTAGCGCAATTAACAAACGGCCAACAAAGGAAGCTTTTTGTGTTTGTTTGTTAATGAAGGCCGAGTGCAGGATTGCCTGAGGATTTTTGTTCTTACTTAATACTTAAACGATGTAGAAGGAGGAAGGTTCTGGCTCTGAGTAGGTGAGGGCCTTTTATGTGTGACCCAACGTAGGACAGTAACACACAGACAACAATTAACTTATGTACCTCTAGGAATCATCCGATTTTGCTTTTGCTTCCGACCAGGAAATGGTCTGGGTATCCGTATTGTTGGAGGAAAAGAGGTTCCAGGCAGTAATGGAGACATCGGAGCGTACGTCGCCAAAGTTCTACCCGGTGGAGCTGCAGAACAGACAGGAAAGATCCTTGAAGGTAAGACGATTTACCAAATTAAACTCCACGCTGTGGGGAAATCTGACACTTCAATTGAGGATTAAATAAAACATTTTAAATATTGATACATATGTTGTTCAATATTTTCTCAGAGCATTCCTGTGTTTTATCTGCGTAAATTCTCTTACTGCTGACAGGTCATCTACTTTCATTGCCTTCTGGTTACAGACTCATTATCTTCATGAATAATTAAAGCAAAAAATGGAAAGTTCACGGACAGAGAGTCTAAGAAGCAGCAGACTTAAGCAGGGACTGACCAATCTATCTGTGTGGCTGATTATATATATATATATATATATATATATATATATATATATATATATATATATATATACACATACTGTGTGTGTGTGTATATAAAATCGGTCAGTAAATCAATATCAGAATTTTCTTACTCCTTACAATTTCTTGATCTTTATTTAACCAGGTAGATCAGTTGAGAGACAGTTCTAAATTACAGTGATGCAAATCGATAAATAGTTTTCCTAAAACGACACACAAAATACAGACGGAGTCTATTACAGCACAACAAATATCAAATGAATGAATATAAATGATTAAGCAACTGCTTGTGTCATCACCTACGTGTATATTTGGAAGCTCATTATTCTCTCGTTACTGTCTAGTTAGTTATTATCACCCCGGTAGCCAGTGAGCAGTAACCCACAGATACGTGACCTTTGATTCCAGCCCTGCTCACCTCTCGCTGACGCGGCCTCAGGATGAATTGCTACGTGGTATTTGAGCAGGAACACTTTTCAGGAGGGGTTATTGATTCCACACTTGGGGAGTCTGGGAACGCTTAACCCCTCTCACCCTCTCTGTCCATCCATCTACACCTAGTCGCCTTTATTCTCAGTGTGGAGTCACATTTAAGGTGTCAGAGAAAAAATGACTGGTAAAGCTTTGACCTCATTCCTGTTTTCTTTTTCTTTTTTTTTTAAGTTATCACACTGGTGATCTATAGATGGTTGGTGGGAGCGGGATGGAGGAGTAAATGCTGCCCAGTTTGTGCGGCGCTCCATCCGTCTCTCGGTGTTTGAGTGTGGGCGAGTTGTTTCACACGTTCTCTTCTGTGCGTCTCCCTCCACTTCCTGAAAAGAAAAAAAAACACGATGCATCACCATTTCTCCGGTGATTCTCCCTCCATTTATTAGCATGTCATCACAAAAGGGTTCTAAGTGAGAAAATTCAGTGTGTTTGTGTGTGATTATATGGGGGGTGTTTGCATTTGTCGTTTACCCCAGAGTAGTAGTATTGTACAGTAGATGATGTGAAAACATGTGAGTCCACAACTACTCCGTTTCCTCTCCTTATTTAAAAGACATCAAATAGCTACACATGAATATCTTATTATATATACAGATTCTGACATCCAACGTCTGCGTACTGGAAGTGTTCTTTAAAAGGCTGGAAGAGGATGTTTAGAGGATTTTCAGGGAACATTGACAGTGTTCTGGTAACGTTTAGGATGTTCTGTTAAGTTCCCATAAAGGTTTCTTTAATGTCACCATAACAGCAACAATAATAATTGTGAAAAATCCTTATTTTTATAGCAGGGGCGGCATGGCTCAGAGGTCGAATGGCAATCGAACAACCAAAGGGTCGCTGGTTTGATTGTCACATCCCCCGGAGACCATGTCAAAGTGTCCTTGAGCAAGATACTGGACCCCTAATCGCTCCTGTTGGCCCTGTGACGGACTGGTGACCCGTTCAGGGTGTACCCCGCCTCTCGCCCAGTGTCAGCTGGGATAGGCTCCAGCCCCCCCGCGACCCTTAACAGATAAGCGGTTTAGAAAATGGATGGATGGATTATTTTTATAGCAGTTTTTTTGAAACGTGCAACTCAAACTACCACTACTAGCCTCTGCTAATGTTTTAGATTATAGTTTAGACAACCAGAGGGAACGTTCTGTATACGTGCCTCTGAACTACCCCTTAGAAGTTACCAGAACATCCTGAATGCTCCTCGAACATCTGCCAAATAACGAATATCACCTTTTACAAAAAACTAGGAACGTTACAAGGCAGTGTCCACCCACAGAGATGTTCTTTTGGAAACTAGTATTGCAGCTGGGGAACTTTTCAGTGCAATCTGTCCAAACCGGAACATTTTCATATGACCAACAGAGAACCACGTTGAAATGCTCTTTATTTTTTACATCCCAAGTAAGGTTCTCTTTACATCGTGTTGGAAGTTTGAGCTTTGGGACCCTCGTAACCAAAAAAGAATGTTTTAAGAACACTGCCAGCGTTCTGTAAGGCTCCCCAGAACATCTTCTGCTACTGCCCACCTTGAAGTCTTTCACCCCAACCAACAAATGTATAAGAGTTCCTACAGTTTCCTCTGCAGCAGCAAAAGACTTTAAACAACTTCTTTCACATATGCAGTGACACTCCCAATGAACTCTTCTCGACTTTGATGTTGTAAATTGGTGAGCTTGCTTCAATTTTACTGTTTCGCTCGTCTTTTACGACTGTAGAGTCCATTTTTATCTAAACACAGAAATCTGACAATTTTATCGTTTAAAGCCGTTGATGATTTCTTCCGTTTTAAGAGTCAAGATGGATCTGCGGTGCGGTTCACCGCCAGAACAACTCCACCATAACACCCATAACCCTGTCATCATCAACACTGCGGAATGCCTGCAAAGTGTTTTGGATCTGCCAGTGGGAACACAGTGTCTCACTCTCCGGGGTGTGAATATGTGGAAATGCTGTCAGGTTCAACAGGCATAGAGAGGCCCCACTGACAGAGTGTGTGTGCGCTTGTTTGTCTGCTGAAATTGACATTTCACAAGCCATACACCGTGTGAACAGTTAACTGAAGAATATCAGGGTGAAACTACAGTAGCTTCCCTGTCACTCATGCATGCAGCCAGAGAGTATCGCCGCAAACAGAAGACCCTCCTGATGAGCTGTTTCAAACTGTGTAAGTCCTGCTGGTGTGCTGAGGGGCGGTGGAGTGGTTTTGCTGTGCTGTGTGAATTTGTATACAATTTCCTTAACGATAAATAGACGGTCAGTCTCTTCTCTGAGACGTCTTTAAAAGTAGAGCCTGCAGCATGGTTTGTTGTGGCTTGTAAACACGAATTGGGCCACTCCTTCTGCGCTGAAATGCGCCAGAGGTGTACTTCCCCCCTGCACCTGACTGCATGAACACCCCGAGCCAGCCCTGCAGTCAGCTATGACTTATCACTAATTGGCTTGCACGCACTAAATGCCAGCTAGGACAGGCTAACCACCAGCTAGCACACACTAAATGCCAGCTAGGACAAGATAACTATCTGTGAGCACAAGCTAAACTCCAGCTAGGACAAGCTAACCTCTGGCTAACACATGCTTAATGCTGGCAAGGAAAAGCTAACTGCCAGCTAGCAGATGCTAAATGTCGGTCAGGGCAAGCTAACCACCAGCTGAGACAAGATACACGTCAACTCTTCAGTAATGTCAAGCCAAAACTTAAATACAGGTAGCGGCTCTACAGACCTAGACACCACCACACATTTCAAAAGGCCCAGAAGTGATCAATAAACCGGATTAATTTTGTTGTATTTTCAGCCTTTTGTTGTTCATTTGGGCACTTGTGAACTCTCGGTTAGCCCCAAAAACACACCAAACAAGTGACCCAAGACCTTGTTGAAGAGGTGGCCTTGGTTAGTTTCCAAACAATGCATTTGAAGTTAAGTGTTTTGGGTTTTTGTTGGGTTAAAAATGAAAGGAATATGCTAGAAAAGTGGTTAGACCTTGTTCAGAATGTGTAGGAGCTGCTTGTCCTATCCTCTCCTGCAGTCCAGCCAAGACACATCTGACCACCATTCACTTGGAATTTTCTATTTGTGGATATAAACCAAATCAAGGGGGAAGTGCTCCAGTATAACAAACTCATAAGACCAAGTGAACGATAGCTGTGGAAACACCCTGAGAGTCCTATGAGCAGCTGTTGCCACCAGATTTTCTCTATCCAGTTTTGACTTTCGGTGTGATACACATGTTTGATTCCAACAATCAGAGCTGGTTTTCTCTCATCAGATCATCAAAGTGTAGATTGTCGATCCTGAACCTGCTGGGAATTGATCGGCTTCCCACTTTACCATTCAATTTTGGCACTTTAGAGTTTATGGTACAAAAGACATTCATTTGTGCTTGCGCATAATTTCCGTAGGAATGCAAGTCCTGGAGTGGAATGGTGTTCCCCTGACAGGGAAAACCTACGAAGAGGTGCAAGGGCTTGTCGGGCATTCGTGTAGTGAGGCGGAAGTGTGTGTCAGACTGTGAGTATACAAACTTAATCTCTGTTTTTGATTGATCGTAATCCAGTCACCCTTTTCTTTAATTTTTTTTCAAGAGTTATCAGGATTTTTCCTTTAAATCCAATCGCATTTAATTCAAAGTCGTACCTGATTTTCCAATTTAGTAGGAAATCACGATCGCTAGCTTTCAATACATCCAGGATTTTATTCATACTCCAAGGAATCGGTCCCGTTTTCTTTTTTTGCCTGTATTTTTCTCATTTTAATCTTTGCTTATGTCCCGTTTCAATTATCAGAATTTTTAGAAATGACATCACACGTTGCTTTCATCTTTCAGCGATCTCAACATGCTGGCTGAGTCTGAAGGTTCCCAGCACCTGGATTTCCAGGAGCACAGTAAAGGTGAGCCCTAGTCTGTGTGCTGCACTTCTTTCCTGCCTCTTCATCATATTCCGGTGAATGTTTGCCTCTTTCCGATTTTTTCTGCTTACATTGCTTTCATCTGGGATTCGCTCTGCCTTGCATAACTTAAAAGAGGTTGCACACTGTAGAGCTTTGATGTCCAGACATTAAAGCAGAGACACGGTGAACGGAAGGTTTATGATTTAATGGAAACAATTATCAGCGTCTGACTCTGGGTGAACTCTTGGGTACTTTATCGGTACAATGATGCTCTGGTGTGACACACACCCCCATCCCCAACCCCGCCCTCCTCCAGGTGACCGACCCCCCAGGTCTCCGGGTGTTGACCCAAAGCAACTCGCGGCTGAGCTTCAGAAGGTGTCTCAGCAGCAGGCTCCCTCCTCCACCTCCTCAGCTAGCCTGCCGGTCACCACGTCAGCAACTTCCAGCCCCGGACAGCCAGGATCGCCCTCCGTCAGCAAGAAGCGCCACAGCAGCAAGGCCAGTGGGAAGATCTATATTTAGTCCGTAGCCCACTTTCCTACTCACAGTTGTACGCATCAGAGAGCTTTTCTTTCTTTTTTTTTATTGGTTCAAGTACCTCAAAATTATGAGAAAGAATTTGTGTAATTGACAATGTTGGAAATACTTTTAGGAGCCATAAATTAAAGCCATATATTTTATATATATATATATATATATATATATATATATATATATATATATAAAATATATATATATATATATTTATTTATTTATTTTTTTTATAAAGAGAGAAATGATATGAGGAGATGTCTGAAATATGAGAAGTGTTTCAGGTCTTGGACTTAAATTTATGGAATGTTCTTGGTGATTAGAATAAATTGTGTTGAACTCTGTTGAGGTTAAAGAAAACCTTTCAAGTGGCAAGGAGTTAATGAAAAAAAAAGTAGTTTGAACTGATTTGTAGTGAATACGTTCAATAATCTTTTTATTGCATATTGACAGATTTTTTTTTGAGTTTTTGGTGGTTGAAACACAGGATTAAAATAAACTACTACTTAAAACTATAATAATAATAATTAATAATAATTATCATTACTATTGTTGTTATTATTTTTAAGAATAGCTCATCGTGATTCCGTCCTATCTTACAGACTGCAGAGGGAACAAAGACTCAGTCCCATCCAATCTCTGGAGACTTACAGGTCAGTACCAACGACGAAAGAACGAATGCTGTGCCTTTTTTTTTTAATGTAATTAAATTAATGTCTTTGTCCATACCATTTCAGAAACATTGAATCGAAATAGAACCAAAATAGGAGACAAACCAACTATAAATTTTTGGACATGAATCCATTTCCTCATCTAATCTCTCATCAATAAATGCTTCAAAGTCGGTTGTAATCCAACATGCTAATTCTCCTTCTTCTTCTCCCTCTTGAAGCTTCAAATCCACTACGACAAGCAGCTGGGCAACTTGATCGTTCACGTCCTGCAGGCTAGAAACCTCGCCCCGCGGGACAACAACGGCTACTCCGACCCATTTGTTAAGGTGTATCTGCTACCAGGGAGAGGGTGAGTCAAGGGCATGAAAACTGCAAGCACAGCTCCGAGAACTAGGAGATGGGTCAGCGTAGGAGAGAATACCTCCCTCGTGTGAAATGTTGTTTCAACACAGGCAGCGAGTTTCAAAGGCTAAAAATGATTTCCTTTCGCTTTCTAGTTGAGTTACGATTGGTTTTGGCTCATCGTGTCATCGTTGTATGCGTGGCAGATTCCTTCTCTTTGATATCGGTATTAAACGCACCTGATTTAAACACCCTGTTTCAGGCTCCGTCAGCCTCTTAGCGCTGCAGAATGACAAAAGCATTATGTAAAATACTTAGTTAATAGTAGTGTGTTTGATAGTGACGACGTAGCCCCTCTTCCACTTCAGGTGCAGTCAAAATCAATAGCTCTCGTATTTACTGGTAATACGATCCACACTAGCTCATAAGTTCAGGGCTCCCTTCTCACTGTAATTGCACTCAGTGTAATTGACTCTCCCACCTTCTCTGCTGCTCCTGCTGCTGCTGCTGCTGCTGCTGCTGCTGCTGTTGCCCTCAGAGAGTGTGTGTTGGTTGTTATTTTTTCTTTCTTTTTTAAATTTTTTATTTTTTTGTTCCCGGGATAGCTTTAGTTAGAAAAGCACTAACGTGAGGCTGTGAGCTTGCAGACGTCACTCTTCACAGATACAAACACCTACCGAGGCAGAGTAAGGGTTAAAGCAAGCACTCCAGCCCGCCCTACTCTCAGTGGTTACGGAAACACTTAAGCGCATGTGTGTGTGCACATATTCGTGTATATGCTTCGTGTGTGTGTGTATATACACCGAAACTGTCACAGCTGCTGTCAGATGCTCCTGGCAACCACATGAAGGTCGTGCAGTGAAACAACTGGTTGCAAATATTGGATAAATCCACAGTAACCATGAAATTAAACTTGTTTGAGTTTGGTTAAAGTACATCAGAAGTCAGCTGAGAAGAGTATTTGTAAAAATACGAGCATCCACACGGATGCAGAATTTTAAAAAATTGTATAAATTTTCTTCCCAGCGGCTCCAAAAACATAAATAAATAATCCAGTAGGGAAGCTGAATACTTATCCCAGTTATTAAAATACACAGACTCACGACAATACATCAAAATTTGTGCAGATATTTTCAAAGCTCCAGAATACAGTCAAGATGATTTTTTTCAGAATCTAAAACCTTAGTCTTTTAACCCGGTGTTGCAGTATATTAGTGCCGGAGGAATGTTATGTCGGTTGCACCAGCAAAGACGGCAGCGTTTCCTGAGAGCCAAGAGAGAGTTGACAGCTTTGAGCTGTAATGGAGTATGCCGATAGAAAAGAATAGTACATAAAACAAATATGAAAGTACAAGTAAGAACAGGGGAAAAAAAACAAAGACCAAAACACAGACCAAAGTGCCATGTCAGAGATATAGAGCTAATAGTGACAACAAGCTAACGGGCTACAGCAGTCTAGAGGACCCAGCTTCTATAGTTTGATCCAGATGACCTCCAAAGTTGGTCATTCTACTTATCTTTCCATCAAATTTAATCAAATTCCATCCAAAATATTTCAAGATGCTGCTAACAAACACCCGGTGATCACGTGTGGACTTTTCAAGCTAATGACCCCGAAATAGCGACCAAATGATGTGGACACAGGTGACGAAGCAATCAGCTGTTCACTCTTTGACGACGGTTGCCAAGGGATACATTACATCATCTGAGAGCCTTCACTACACACACACATACATACATCCAAACCGCTGCTGTAGTTCACCGCAACTCCCTGCTCTCGCCCCTTCCTTAAACACACAAACTTGATTTAAAAAAAAAAAAAAAATCCCCATTCCCACATACACTCTTTGACACCCCCCCACTCTCCCTCTGACTATTGTTTCTGTATGTTGTTCTCTATATTTAATGCATGCTGGACCCCCCTCAGTCAGGTCATGGTTGTCCAGAACGCCAGGTATGTGATTTGCCCACTCTGATTATGACCTTTTGGTTCTGTTTTGGTTGGAATTTGGTTGTGGGTTTGCTGAAGGTAACACAAACTAATCGAACCCCACCCCCACCCCCCACCCCCACCCCTTCAGCCGTGCAGTTGGTGGTGATGTTCCCCTCATATTTAGGGTGTTGCATTTTTTTGAGGAGTGGAATCCTTTGATATTACCCATCTTGTGTATGAGTACAGCCCCCAGCTAACTGTTGTGTTTTCTGGTAGATGGTGTTTTTGTTCCTAACCATTGTAGTTTTGAACCCTTTAGTTTGTCCCTGTTTTGTGACTAAAATCGCCCTCAGGAATGTTCTACATCATAGTGTAACACCCCCCCCCTCCCCCCCCTTTTCTCGGCCACATTCAAAACACACTTTCCATGCATTCTTTATTCATTTCATTCGTTTTCTAATACAGATTGTTCTCGTCTTTACCAGATCCATTTTTCAAGCGCACTTGAAAAAGTTTTGTCCTGCAAACAGGTGAAAAAAAAAGAAAAAAGCCAGTGGAGTGCCACTATTTCGACCAATTCTTAAACACGAAATGGAGTTGTTGTTTTTTTGTTTTGTTTTTTTCAATTTAGGTCATAAGCAAAATATTTACAAGCCAAATCAATCCCTCTCCCTGGCGTGATTTTTTTCACATGTACATGGTAAAACATTTTTACAAGACTAAACGATGGACATTAAAATGGACTTTTTTTGCAGCATAACCTAATCGTACCCGACCATTCATGCACGTAGGCCCATATCGCCGCATTGTGCTAGCTGAAACAATGTGGATCACATTCATCCCCCCTCCTCTACCGTCACAGTGTACCCCCCCCCCCCCCCCTCCGCTCTAGTTATATAGAACTCACTGCATTGTGGTGGTGACTCACAGAACTCCAGGGTTTTTGCCCCAATGTGACGTTGTGTATCGTGTTGTAATGTTCTTTTTCTAGTGCTGAAAACAAAAGGAGGTCCAAACATGCGGGCAAGAGTCTCAACCCTGAGTGGAACCAGACCGTCATCTATAAGAACATCCACCTGGAGCAGGTAGCGAGCACTCGCTCTCTTGGTCCATCACTTGGTGGCCAAGCTCAGGCCTCAACATATCTCTTTATTCCAAGAGGTTGAATCCCAAAATTTAGTAACATGTCTCCATCTGCTGGACATAATGGGCAGAACATTGTCTCCCGACCTTCATTATCCCTGTTAAGATAAATTATGATAATCCTTTATTGTTCAGGTCAAGTTTGGTTTATCATTAAATACCCACACAACAAATTACATTCAAAACTGGCATCGTTTTAGAGCGACCTGGCTAACCAAGTTACCAAAAGAAATACAAACCATATTAAACATGTATGACATGCTACAAATGAGTGAACACAACATTCAGTTCATTTACAACTCAAGATGAGAATCAAATTTAAACGCAAAACAGGTATCGACAGGTTTTATTTGATTTATTTAGCACAAAAAAACAATGTGTGATATGAGAAGCATGTGAGTGGGGGCTTGTGCTGTGTCTGCATGATTGCGAACCAAAGACGTATTTAAAAGAAGAGAACAAAAAAGACAAACATTAACAGATCAATGAGTGCAGCAAGAGGCTCTCATGCTAGGCTAACATTACACTTCCTTAGCATGGGCTTGTTAGCATTGACATTGGAAGTACGATAGCACGCAGACATAAGCACTTAGCTTAAACCCCTGCTGCGTCTTTGCAATTCGTAACCACGAGGCCATTCTGGATGCTCCGGTATACAAGCTCCAGTTGCTGCCAATGAGACACACAACGAGGCTCCTCATCTTTTGCGCCAGTGAGGCCTCGTTCCGACCCTGGGTCCTGCTCTCTGTATCCTCTTTTTTTTTTTTTTTTGTTCTTCGAGCCAAAAAACAGGAGCTTGTTTCTCCATGAATACGCTTTTCTATCCGTCTTGATTTTTTACAGCGAATGACGTAGAGATACGTTAGATCGGGGTGCACGTGTGGAACGCCAGGCTGATGCAGACGCATTTCCAGAAGGAAACTCAGAATCACCCCTAAGGCGGGACACACGCTTGTAGTTATTGGAGCAACTCTCCTGTTTTATTTATGCCGGACGCATCTGCAGGTGGTGCGAGCGTCTTCATCATGTAGCCTTCAGTCTCGTGATGTAGGTCTGCACAGCAGCACCACGGGATGAAGTACTGCACGGACGTGTGAACTCTTGTGTGTGTTGCAGTTAAGGAAGAAGACTCTGGAGGTGAGCGTGTGGGATTACGACAAGTGCTCCTCAAATGACTTCTTGGGAGAGGTAAACTCCTCCTGCCAGGTCTTGTTTACCTCAGTGACCATGCACACACGTACTAAACTGTTGCGCTGGTTCTCCAGGTCCTTATCGACCTGTCCAACACCGCTCAGCTGGACAATGTCCCACGGTGGATTCCCTTGAAGCCCCAGAGTGAGGGCGACCACCATCGACGATCCCACTCAGGCCCGGGCCGACACAGCTCCTCTAAACCTTCCTCCCAGCACTCCTCCCCTAAAACCACCGGCTCCTCCCATGACAACCCAGACTCCCCCAAATCATCTGTGATTAAGAGCCGAAGCCATGGAATCTTTCCCGATCCAGCAAAGGGTAGGACAAGACCACTTCCCCCTCACCCGCTTCTCACCTTTACTCCCGTCCACACCCTCTGTACGCTACTGCTTCTCTTTTTCTATTTCCCTCCTCTGTCATCTCTATCTGTCTGTCTGTCTGTCTCTCTCTTTTCTGTCACTTTTTCTCTCTCCTGTTGTCCCCCAACCTCAGTGTTGCCCCACCCCTTCCCATTCCTCTCTCTCTGCAGCTCCTCCCTCTGCACATTTTCCTCACACCCATTTTAGCTTTAGCTTCATGCTTTTTGCTTTCTCATGGTCTGTTTTCTTGGTTGCCATGGTCACCCAGCGACAGAGGCCTTGCCTTAGATTCCCTCTATCCAACACGGAGGGTAACATGGCCGTGGAAGGCTTTGAATGCCCCCCCCCCCCCCCATTGAGAGAAACCTTTATCAAATTCAAGAAGGAGGCTATGATATCATAATGAGGCAAGCTGGCTAGACGGAGTTGTCCCCTGACCAGCAACTCCTTCATAGTTGACAGTGCAGAAACAGCCTCGAAGATGGCTTTTTTTTTTGGTAATTTGGTGAATCTGATTGTTTTAGACACGCAGGTGCCCACTATCGAGAAATCTCACAGTAGCCCCGGCACATCGAAGCCTTCCCCGTCCGAGGGCCAGAGCCAAAGCCACAGCCACGGACACATCCAACACTCTCGCTCGCACGGTGCTTCACGCTCCAGCAAAAGCACCGCATGGCAACACCATCAGGACAGCGGCACTGGAAGCGTCGGGGGCGCTGCCGTAACAACGGGCGATGCCCAGCAGCAGTCGCAGCAGCAGCCACCGCAACGCCTCCAACCAAGTAAACCAAGACGCAAATAAAGCCTTCGCAGCATGGCCGCCTCGCACTCATCTGTTCAACCTTCTGTTGAGTTCTTAATTTCCTTTCCTTTGAGTTTCTTTCTCCAGTCTCAGTTTCTCACCCTTTACACCTTCTGACCCCCCCCCCCCCTACTCACAGTGTGTCCCCCCCCTCCCCACCCCCCACTTCTCTTCTCTTCTGTATGTACTCACAAGTGTGCAGAGGCAGCATCTCACCTGCTGTACCGTAGCACATTGCTGCAAACTTTAAAAGAATACAAGAAGGCATGATGGATGCTTCATAAAGGCCGGTTCTAACGACTTCACCCAGCAAAAGCATAAATAGGATTTAAATCTTATTTTTAATGCAATAAGAATACGGTATATAATAGACAACAACATTATTTCTAGGTTTTTTGAAGGTTATATTGAGTTAATTTAAAGTAAAATATGAAAAACTAAAAAGATGACCTGCAGGTACTTTTTGGATTAAACTAAAAGAACTGAGGTGAGAGCACTGTGACATCATTTAATGTCGAGAGAAGCGCTTACAAAAAGGAGTCAAAGAAGAAGAGTTCACCGAGAAAGTTCAACACTTTGGATTTATCTGAGCAGTGAAACAGAAGAAAGTTGCACTCCCACCCCCTCCCTAAAATATCATTAACCTCTTTTGATATTTTTTCTTTTATTCTTTTCTTATTTTCATTTTGTTAACAAACAAAGCCCAGCTTGTCTGAAGCTCCTCCTCTCAGATGGCTGTGCATGCAGTACGCTAACACCCTCCCCCGACTTTTCTGTTTGAACTACTACCGGACCCACAATGCACCTCAGTAGACGCTGCACACCCCGTCACCTAGTGACACACGGGAGGGGCAAATGTGCACCGCACACTGTGGCTGCATGTGATTGACAGTCAAGCTGGTTGCCATGGTGAAGATATACTGCTCTCTGAATCTCCATGTTGCTCCTCCCTCCTTCCCTCCTTCTTGAACTTCGACCCATTACCTTTGTTTCCTGGCGTTGACCTCCTCCCCCCCTCCCCCTTTGACATCTCACCTGCAAAAAACAAACCAGGCCAAAGAGGCCGCCTCTCACTGAGGCACCAGAGACACAGCGTAGTAGGCGTGCTCACCATTCAGAGAGCCCAATCCGATTGGCTGCCTGCCCTGCCATCGGTTGTGTCGACCAAAGGGAGCAGAGCAGACGGCAGACACCTGACCCTCAGGAAAGCTGTGTCAGAAGAGAGGCCACAGAGTACCGGAGGTGAGCCCGAGAGTCTCCTCTCTGTCGTGTGACTGAAGCACAGATGGAGGAAGGGGGAGAAAGAGAGAGTGAAAGAAAGAGAGGATGCGATACTACTAATGCACACCTGCAGAAAGAAAGAGAGAAAGGAGGAGTCTTACAAGCTAATAAGAGAGACAGGAAGCTGCACACGAGCAGAGATCCATGCAGCGAGACGCACTTCCTCAACAGCCATCAACACCGTTCACTAATACCAGGATGTGACGCCCCCTCCCACACACTTCGCTTCACCAGACTGGTATTAGTGAGCTTTTTCAATCATCGTGTTGAGTGGCTGGAGAGAAAAGTGTGTCGGCATGAATCCTTCTGAACACCACATCCACGCTTCACATTCATACTCACACTGACTGATGTTGAGTTTAAAAACATTAAAACATGGACATACTATACATTTCTTCAGTAAAATTCTTTATAAATGTAATTAAAAAAAGGTGCATTTTTTTTAAACGACATTTAAACTTTAAGTCACTTTAAATCCTGAGATAAAAGATAAATAATACATATGGATGACTAACCACGTGAGTAGGGTCTACGTGCCTCCTGCTTGGTCTTTTATAACATATGTATGTGAAATCTCTGTTTCATGTTAACGCTTCATGTGTGAGTTATTACTATCTTGTCTGTCTGGAGTGAAATATTGGAACACAGTGTGTCCATATGCTTCTTGCTAGTCCTCAGTGCTATTCATTAGCCTTGTGTGCTTTAAAGGTAGAGTCTGTAGCATGGCTCACTGTGGCTTGTAAGCATTCGTTCAAATTGGTCCTCCACCTCTTGGTCTCAATGGCACCAGAAGCATTCACCCCCACATCGGAAAACATTAGGGGAAAAACCCCCCCATCCCTGCAATCACAAGCTGAACACTTGTCAAGCTAATTGCTGACTAGGAAAAGCTAAACATCGGCTACCATATGGTAAACATTGGTGAGCACACCCTAAACACCGGCTAGCGCATCCTAAACATTGGCTAGAACAGGCTAAACACTGACTAGGACAAGCTAAATGCTGGCTAGAACAAGCTAAATACTGACTGGGACAAGCTAAATGCTGGCTAGAACAAGCTAAATACTGACTGGGACAAGCTAAATGCAGGCTAGAACAAGCTAAATACTGACTAGCACACCACAAACACTAGCTAGCAGACACTAAACATCAGATAGAATACACTAAATGTTGGAAAAGGCAAGCTAAATGCTGGCTAGTACAAGCTATTTATTGGCTAGGAAGAAGCTACACACTGGCTAGGACAAGCTAAATTTTGGCTAGCAGGTACTAAACATTGACTAGCCTAAACCCTAACCCTAAACCCTAACCCTAACCCTGTACACTAAACATCTGCGTGGACAAGCTAAATGCTAGCTAGCATACCCAAAAACATTGGCGACATCAAGCTAAATGATGGCTGGCAGCCACTAAACAAAAGCTAGGACGTACTAAACATCAGCTGAAAAGCCAGCAAGGACAAGCTAACTTCAGATTAAGACATGCTAACTGTGGGTTTGCACCCACTCTCTGCCCTGAAATGCCCCAAGAAAACAAAAGGGTTGAAATTCAGGCAGAGGGCAGCAGCTCTGCTGCCACAGTCACCACATGTCTAAAGGCCTATCAGTGACAAATGAACCAGATTTGTTTTGCTTTTTAAAACAAATGCTGCAGACTCCACCTTTTAACTCAGTGAGATTTGAGCAAAGTTAACTAAGAGTTTGTTCATTTTTTCTGAATGTACAATCAGAATCCCTGTCTCTTTATTGTGATCGTTGTGGTTTGTATCTGTGCACAGCTCGCTCGAGCTACAGATCCAGCGACGCGCCGGTCACAGCAGCCTCACTGGACAGTGGTCTGAGCGGCAGCGCCTACAGCCTACTAGAGGAGGAGGGAGAGACCAACGAGGTGGACAGCGCCATCTTCCAGGTGCCCCGAATGTGAGTCGTTTTTATCGGTACCTGTGTTATTAAAATGTGTCAATGATCTTCACAACTCCGGCACGTTTCACACTCCGTTGTGTTAAAATGATGTACTATTTTGATTTTCCTCTCTTCAGTGGGAAGATTCCAAATGGCACAGATGGGATGAAGTCATCGATGGGACACAGTGACTCTGAAGGTTAGACATTGTATAGTTATTTTGTTTAGTTGTGTATTGATCAGTTTTCTCCTCCTAAAGTCTGACACCACTGTCCTGCATTATGTTCAGATGATGATGTTCAGAAACAGTAGTAAAACATGTGAGTTAGCTTGCCAGCTACTCAACTGCTGGAATATTGACTGAATAGTAATGTATTGAAGGTTATATAAACGTGTGTGTGTGTGTGTGTGTGTGTGTGTGTGTGTGTGTGTGTGTGTGTGTGTTTAGGGAAGTCCCAGGTGATGGGGGAGATCAAGATTGCGCTGAAGAAGGAGATGAAGACGGAGGGCGAGCAGCTGGTCCTTGAGATTCTTCAGTGTCGCAACATCACCTACAAGTTCAAGAGTCCGGACCACCTGCCTGGTAGCAGAGAGCTCTTATTATTATATCATATTTAAATTAACAGGTAAAGTATCAGAACACAAGAAAGCCTCAAGTATCACTTTGAAACTTCTGATAAAAGACAGGTTCAATTTTAGTGAAATTTGTAAAGTTGGATTTTGGTGTTTTTTCTGCACGTTAGCCGGCCTTTACTTCCTCAACTGACACGGAAGTCTTATTTCAGCAATTGTGCTGCCCTCTAGTGGTCAACTGAAGAGCTTATTGATGACTAAGAGCACACTTACATGTAAAATATTGAGGTTTTTAAGGCAGTTTCACTTCTGTGTTTGGATTTAATCTTTTTTTTTTTTTAACTATGCAGTCTTTTTAAGGTTAGTAAAAATATACATTACATATAAAACAGATGCTATGCCAGCATGGCTGCATGACGCCTGCGTTTGTGTGCTGGCCCGCAGATCTCTATGTGAAGCTGTACGTGGTCAACATCGCCACCCAGAAAAGGATCATCAAGAAGAAGACCAGAGTGTGTCGTCACGACCGCGAGCCGTCGTTCAATGAAACCTTCCGCTTCTGTATGAACCCGACTGGGCACTCGTTACAGGTGACAGACATGCTAACGAATTATGTCGGTAATCGGTTCCAACCTCCAGTACTTTCATGCATTCTAGGCTCCTCCGTGTTCGTCCCGAGTCAAGATATGACTTTTTTCATCAATACGTTGTGCAATTTATCAATTTTAATTGCGCAGCCCAACTTATTGTGTGGTTCAATTCCTCCCCTGGCAGCTTTTCCTGGTGTCCAACGGAGGGAAGTTTGTGAAGAAGACCCTGATCGGGGAGGCCTACGTGTGGCTGGACAAGGTCGACCTGCGCAAGCGCGTGGTGAGCTGGCACAAGCTGCTCGCCAGCACCGCTCAGATCCACTCGTAAAAAACAAAAAAAACAAAACAAAACTATGGAGACTAAACCTGCGGGGGATGGTGTCGGATTCTCAGAGGCGGGGAGGGGGTTGGTGGTGGGTGGGGTGGGGTTAGCGGAGGATGTAGTTGTGTGTTTACAGGAATTGAACACATGTTTACAGGATGTACAGAGTAGCTGAGGAGGTTAAAGGTCAAGCACTGAATCAACACACACGCACGCACATACGATGATTTACAACTTGCACTCGTTCATTCTCACAGAATAGAAACAGGGAACGGACACGCGTTCTTCACTTATTTATTTAGTTATCCACCCAAGATGATTTTACACCAACTGTCCTCATTAAGTTAGGGTGATCGGCAGAGTTTTATTGATTCGCAAAGCATTTTGTCAATGAGAGATTGAAGACATGGTATTTATTTTTCTATTACGATATCAGCGTAGAGATTTATCATCCGTCTCCTCAAAATCAATGAGAATTTGTCCTCGGAAGTATAGTATATTTTCTAACACACTACCTAGCATTCCTGTTCAAGTTCAAGGCGTGTTTGTTTTTTCCCAGTTTATTAACAAAAGCATCCACTTTATTTTTTTCCTCTCCTTACGTGTAAAGTGAGTCAAATTATGATGTTTGTGAAAGGATTTAAAATATATATATATATATGAATAAATAAATATATATAAATATATGTCAAATTGGAAATATATATTGTGCGCATGAATCTATCGAGCTGGTATGCAGTGCCACGTGTTCTGCCCACGCACGAAAAAAAAGAGTTCACTTTGTAAATAGTGAAGTAAAAGCTGGAAAAAGTAATTATATCATATATAAATAGATATATAAAGAAATATCTTTATCACAGACAATCAAGTCTTGATGATTGTGAAATAGATGTTTTATTTACCCACAATGCCCCTTAGAATGTGAGACATTTACTGTACCACTTTTCTTGCCTTTTTTTTTTTCTTCTTTTTTTTTTTTGGATTCTAACATTTTGTGGTATTTTTGCACTTTTCTGCTTAGAATGTAAACTGATTTCTTTCTTTCTCTTAACCCCGCCCCCAACCCCGCCCCCAACCCCCCCCCCCCCCCCCCCCCCCAAGGTGAGGAAGTAGAGAGGTAATATCAGGAGATGATCGTAGCGAACAAAATCATAAAAACCGTCATTTCAAATATGCTCTTAAAAGCAGCATGCTGATGTTATTTTTTGATGGTTTTGTTTTTTTCCTTTCTCAAATTATTGCATCTGACTTTGTTTATGTCGAAAGAGGCGGCCATTTTCTTTTTGTCACGACATTGGCTTTGGCATTTTTCACTGGTCAAACTTCGCAGTCAATAATATCTGAATGATTTCTATGCAAACCTCTGCTGTACTAAAGGTGGCATCTTGGTTTTCACTGTCATGAAGCGCAGTACAAGAAGAGGAATATTGCATCGCTTTTATACTTTTGCTGTGTGTTTAACATCCTCTTTTATTCTTTTTTGAATTTATTTCTTTTATATCGCTCTATATGACTCTATCCGTCGTCTGGAATATGTCGTACGTTGTATTATATTTGTTTACAGTGCAAATCAGGTGTACATAAAAAAAAAAAAGAGGAAATTTTCTTTTTTATACGCACAGTGTTGTTTACAATGTTACGTTTCGAGGAAACAGAGAATTTTGCGCCCTCGTGTACGACGAACACAGAAATTAACCTGCGTTCTTGAATTTTGTTGTCGTTGTTATTTTGGATTTTTTTTTTCTAACGCACTCTCTCCTTTTTTTTTTACGTTTGGTTTCCAGAATGAGCGATGACCAAAAACAGACGACATTCATCGTATACCTAAAACAAGCGTGTGTCCTCTTCTTTCTTTTCTTTTATAGCTCTTAAAACCGCGTGCTTGTCATGCGTCGTCATCCCCGACCCGCGCATGTCATCGGCTCTCTTCTGTTATCGGTGTAAGAACTTTAAAATCTCTTGAACACTGCACACACAAACACTGCACACACACACACACACACACACACACTGCACACACACAAGCATATAAAAATGGCACAGGTCTCTCTGTCACACACACACACACACACACACACACACACACACGCCATCTCTCTATTTCCAACCTTGTAAATACATAGCTTTTTTATATTTTGGGATTAAAAAGGTCTTTTAGCAGACAAAAAAAGGTCATAGCAGGAAGTGATGGATGTACAGTGATTAAACTAACCTTCATGTCTGTCTAGAGGGACCCAGATTTCTCCCTGACCCCCCCCACCCCACCTCACCCCTGTCACACCAAAAACTAAAGGTTTACCAGAGTCTAACTACACACAACTCGAGTAGTCGCAGGAGAATTTAAATGTGCTCACACTGGATGTTGCATGTTTCGTTGGTGGTTCATACTATTTTTGTGTCCAGATATTATTAAAGACAAATAAATAATACAAAAAAAAAAAAGATGAAAAAGGTAGAAGAAGATCTAGAACAAAAATGTGATAGAGAAGCGGTGGCGGTGGCGGTGGGGGGATTTATGATGACGATGTATGCTGACTGTACAAAGATTGATGCTTGTTAAACCTGTCTGTTTTTTTCCACTTGTAAGTAAACTGAAAAAAAGAAAAGAAATAAATCTACTGTCATGGTTTTGTGATTGTACACAGGAGGTATTGATAAATTATGCAAATTGTGCTGTAAAAATGGCTGTTGCCCTAAATATGTCTAAATATTAAATATAAGTACAAATGAAGAGTCGCTGTGTGGTGCCTTTGAGGTGTTTTGCGTCAGTGTTTTCTTTGGAAGTATTTTACTTTTTAAAACCACATTATTCAAGCTACTCGTTCCAGAAACTTTAAGATCCTTTGGCGAACTGTTGTTTGTTTGTTTTTTTGTTTTGACCTTGCAGAGACAAATCTGACGTGAGACAAACCTCTACACCTTCTTTGTTCCAGGTCGCTGTTTCTAACCCCTGCAGGATGTCGTCTTCACCTGGTCGTCGCTGCGTCACTCGTAAGCTTTCTGGTCACTCTGCTCCCATCTGTAGCCTAGCAACAATAGACGTGGCCGTCTGGCGGCGAGTACTGAACCAATCAGGGATGAAAAAAAAAAAAAAAAACAGCACCCGCAGAGTTCCTGGAACTTAAGGAAGTACGACTTCCAGGCATGGAAGACGTTCCTTTAGTTTAGTGAAAAATAGAGAGTAAACTAAGTATCAAAGGTACAACAATACACATCAAACCCACCATCAGTTCTCTGACCTTTGACCTCTAGAGGTCAAGTGAAAGTGGATTGTGGCTGTCTCCTCTTTCAGGCATCGAATTTGAAACTGTCTTCATTTGGTTTACTCAACAGAAACCTTTTATTTTCATAAATGTAGTGGAGAAAAAAAAACTACAAATAATCCCTTTAAAATGTTATGTAACGGTATTACAGTACCCTGCAATGTAAATACTGAAAGCCCAGATACTCCTAAGTACCAGTACTTGAGTAAAAGTACTTAGAAATGTAGATCCTGGTTCCAGCTATTACAACGACGCTACTGTGGTAGGAAAGAGGTGAAGTGACAGGTTGTGGCCACAAGGTGACGCCATGTTAGCATTGTCATGACGCAGTTCCACCTGCAGGTGACTTGGGGAGCTCGCGCATGGATGTGTTGCTTTGATTGACAGCTCTTCTCTTCCACAGTGGAGCTGAGAACATCAAATGAAAGAATGGTGGTTCTCTGCTCTCCTTGCCTACATCCAAAGGTTGCGTGTTTTGAAGCACTTTATATAGTTAGTTATAGTATAGTTATATACTATAGTTATAGTTATATAGTACCCGCAAAAGTCCGGAAGCCTGCAAAAAAATACGTCAAAAGTTCCTCCGAATGTTTTTCTATTGTCTAGTCAAATGATATCATTACGCTTCGTTTAAGACAGAAATGTTTACCAAGTACACGAAGGACCGTAATAAGATGAAGGGACTCGCTGATAAATGAGGTTTTTCAACAAATATTTAGTAAATGTCGCAGATTCCGTTATTTCTGCATTATTTCACTCATTAGAAGCAAAACCAATCGTGTTTTTATTTATTTTTACTCAAACCTATTTCTTTACTTGGCTCTAGTGAGCAACTCTGTTTTATATCAAGTGTAATGAGATAATCTGACGACAGGAGCAAGACAAATATACTCGGCAGGAGACGTTTGAATGCCAGCAGTTACACAGTTCTGCCACCAGAGGGCGTGAGAAACTCATTTTGCAGGAGTGACTCCTCAGGCAGAGTCCATGTGTTTGCTTTTGGATAAAATACACAGTTGGAGACAATGATGTTTGAGCTGATTGCGTTTTTAGAGTTAGTGCAAGAGAAGAAGGTTTGTTTGTGTGTGTGTGTGTGTGTGTGTGTGTGTGTGTGTGTGTGTATCAGCACCTGTCAGACTGCTGTGACTCTGCAGCTGCAACAACAAACCACCTGCATCTGCCGGCACAGTCTGCCGCCAAACTAAAAATGCACCGGCAAGCACCTCACATTACCCGTATTACCGTTTTCACCAAGCCTTCAAAAGATTTTTTTGCCTTTTTGTGTAATGATTTGTGTCTGGTAGCTTTGAAAAGCTTATTTCCAAAGCAAAAAATGTACACATTTACTTCAAGACGTTCCAGACTCATGGCGTTAAATCCTGAGTTTGTCCGAGTGACCAGCAGACATCCATCCATTTTCTTCCACTTATCCTGTTAAGGGTCGCAGGGGGGTGGAGCCTATCCCAGCAGCCTTCGGGCGAGAGGCGGGGTTCACATGTCAATGCTCAACGTAACATAGTTAATGTTTACATTAAAAATGTAGCTTTTAGCTTTTAGATTTATCACTTAACTTTTACAGTGAAGTTTTAAATTTAGATTAAACATTAAACAAATAGAGCAGCTCTTTAAACCAGATTAAATATAGTTTATACCAATTAAATTTAAAAAAAATACCACTTCATGGATTAACTCTTTATGTTTGTATAAAAATGATTATCATTTTGAGATCATTTTTATACTATCGTGAGAGAACTCACCACTGAATTTGAATTCAAATGGACATGTGACACTTGGCATCACTTTATCCTCTTAAAGATACAGGCCGTATTTTTTTTTGTTCGTTAATAATTTTATGCATTTAAATATCCGTGCAGCGCCGTCGCAACTGTAAAGTTTTTTTTTTTTTTTTTTTAATCTTTCATGTAATGGAGGTAATAAAATTCAATCAGGCATTTGGTTGAACTGCTTTTAAAGGGGAAGTCTGGGTCCTCGGGTTTGTTTGCTTTGGAAACTGGGTCTTACCAGGGATTTAACAGACACTTATCTGTTATATGCGGTGTGATGATGACGAACGGGACTTTTGCTCATGCCTGATGATCTGGGGTAATTATAATGGACACCTGTTGCGGCCGCCATAAATGGCCTGGATTGCTGCGTTCGCCGGCGAGGCTCAACTGGACTTTAAAATAGAGAAAACAAATATAGAAGAGCACTGAAGTCTATATTGAGAAGGTTGGAAGTCTGTCTGTACTCAGGAATTCATCGTCACATCGCATCAGGGCTTAGAGAGACTGAATAATTCACGTTTTAATCTCTGCAATCTGTTTGACGGGGTAGTGCTTTGCTTTATTCTGTCATTGTAACCCATCCCAAAAGATTTTCACTCCTGCTCAGCTCACTCCTGCGTTATTCCTGCGGTGAACGAGAGGTGCAGGTAAAGCGTTGCGGGATATCGTTGGGCAGTTTGATCAAAGCCTCGCCGGCGGTCTCTCCCTCTTCTGTGGTCGGCGTTGCATCCTTTTCTATCTCACCCTTCGCTTTTCATGTTTCCCCTGTGTTGTCTTTCATATTCATCCTCTGCATCCATCCATCCCTCCCTCCTCTCCCTCAGATCATTCACTTCTAAAGATGTGTTTGTTCCCCTCTTTTGCTTTCAAAGATGTTGCCCGCGTCAGAGGAGGAGGAGGATATGGGGGGGGGCTTGACGTTGCCCTGTGTTTCTGATTCTCCAAGCGGTGAGGAAGATCAAACCGACAGAGATTCTGTTGGGCCACGTCAGGCGCTGCCGCCGGATGTATCCGTTCATCTGAGGTCAGATCGAGGTCACACGACCATTGTGCGTCGGTTCAGCCCCTAACAGGAGTCAAGTACATCCAGTAGAAAGGTCACTGGGTTCGCCATACGTACATGAAGTTAAATAAATGTAATAAATACAACCATCGTCCTGCAGGCGCTGCCCACTCAGACACTGCAGATCGTGGCATT
Source organism: Aulostomus chinensis (assembly GCF_037954235.1). Lineage (NCBI taxonomy): Eukaryota > Metazoa > Chordata > Actinopteri > Syngnathiformes > Aulostomidae > Aulostomus > Aulostomus chinensis. Next base: position 15,120,059 of record NC_141323.1, on the reverse strand, counting down.
GCTTCCACCGACGCTCATGGTGATATCAGAATGGAACCACAAAATCTTGCCTTTTTACCAATACGTTAAATTACAGTCTTCAAAGCGGAGCAAACAATCATCCAGAGAGCAACTTGACCAAAATCAAATCCTGAACAACACCAAATTAATAAAATAATTTGATTGATTGAAGAAAAATGTTGAATTCAACATTTGTTTAAGACAATGTGATGCTTTATTTTTGAAAAACACAGGTCAGTAAATCAGGAACTTCTTGGCCTCCATCGTGAACGTGAGAGTAGAACCCATCTGGCCCAAAAACTGAGCTTTAACGCTTTTTCCCAAAGCCAAATGCTGAGTCGGGGGGGGGGGGGGGGCTGGTGCAGATATTAAATTCACCTTTATATTAAGTCGCTGAATAATTATAATAGCAGTTTGAACATGTCAGTGTTGGAAAAAAGAAAAATCCTCTTTTAGTGGGATTAATTCCACGGTGGCCAGTTGCCCCATTGGATTACATTACAGCTGACGCTGCATCGTGCTGTTCTCCTTACTGGAACAATTCACAATTTCAAGATGACACATTTTTTCAACACTCCCATAGATTAAAACAGATGGAAACATATAATCCAGGTTTTTTTTTGTTGTTGTTGTTTTTTTTTAAAATGAAGTTTCCCTTTAATGTTGGACGGTCAATACATTTGAAGGAGAAACTCGCTGCAGAAACATCAAGAGGGCACGTTGCAAAACATCAAGGGCCACATTTTAATTTGAGACAAGAATTTATATATATTTATATGTAAAAACTGAACAGGACAGCTAGGACCCTTCATGTCCAATCACCTCAGATCCCCCCTGAGCCAGCTCCCTGTCACTCGATGCCTGAGGCGCTCCTTTGCTGGGCCGTAACTTCTCCCCCTGACAAAACAGCTTTGGCTAATAGTAATGTGATCAGTCAGTGCACAGAGGGGACTGAGGCTACCCCTGTCCTGAGTGAGACATCATATCACACACACTCGCCATCACTTCTCTTTCACTGAGTCAAACAAGGCGCAACCATGCCAACCGTCACCCATGAGGAGACGGCGGCGGCGCAAGAAAACAGATGGGATTTCTTTTTCCTTTTTTTCAAATTTATAAAATGTGACCTACAAAACCTTCATGTGTCACGTCTGACAGCGACAAAGTTTGCAAGTCTAACAGAATTTGATACGAATACGAATAAATTCAGTTGAAAACGTCCTTTTAAGATCCCCCCCCCCCCCAAAAAAATTCCTTGAAAGGTGCTCAAATTTGCCTTGAATCCCATTCAAATTGAGGGTAAACTTTCTCTCTCTCCCTCTGAACGGCTGGACGTGACACTGAAGTGACGTGAACGTCTTGGTGGAGATTCAACACGTCCCATCTTTTTTTTTTTTTTTTTTTTTTTTTTTTGCCAAGAAGCATCTGTGCGAGGGAGTTGACTATTAAACTTTAAACTTGGAAATCATTTGTTGCCACGGAAACGCTCTCACCCCAGACAGATTATTAAATGAATTGTGCTTGGCAGCTGGTGGAGCAGGAAAAGAAGAAGAAGAAGAAGAAGAAGAAGAAGAAGAAGAAGAAAAAGGAGAAGGAAGGGAGGAGAATAAATACAAGATTTTTGCATGAATGCATTTTCTGGGGGGAAAAAAAAAAAGATCCGGGGCGAAGTTGTCTCAGCAGTAAATGCATCGATTTGTTTATCTCGCAAAACTGAAAATGCGAGAGGATCTGACAGTGACTTACAAACTCCTCCGACTGGAGTCGGATTTGACAGATAACTTCCTCATGCATCATGTCATGTGATGCGACTGCGACCCGGATGCTGCCGCTGCTACAAGAACATTTTTCATCTGACGGCAGCATCGAGAGGGAGAAGCCATTTAAACCTCGGCCTGATCACAAATGCAGGTTAGCAGAACAGAGGGACACTTTAATTTGACGCGGGTGCCTTCTGAATGTAATTTGAATGAAAAAAAAAAAAGCAAATAAAATGGCGCCTTACATGTCATTTAATGAGGAGCTTTATTTTGTTTTTCTAGGAAATTAAAACATTTAAAAAATCCTATTCTTCTTCTTTATCTCTGCTCTCGGGGCAACAAACCTTTTTTTTCGCGTAATTTAAACATGAAACAGCCACTTATTTCTGTCTTCATTAGATGAGGTGCCATCATGAACACACACCTGACGTGTGCGCTCACTGGTTGGGAAAACAACAGCCTAGTGGCTCAGCTGTGAGGCACCGCCGGCGTGGAGGCAGCAAAAGGGGTTGCTAGGCAACGACAGTTGGGCAATTCCCTGGACAGGTGGGTGGGGTTGGGAGTTTGTGATAGAGGGAACACCTGCTGCCTCTGTCAAGCGCATGTGCGCGCGCACACACACACACACACACACACACACACAACCAGCTTGTCTTACACTCTCGCTCTCACTTTGACCTCTCGTGCTGTTCTTTTTTTGGGGGGAAAACCTGACCTCAAGCTAACTGTCCTTTGTGGTCAACAGGTTACAACACAACCTTTACACGAGGCTGAATCCTACAGTAAACACCCAGGGTCCCCTTTCATAGCCGGTGTTTGACTTAGGCAGTTTATAAAGAACAATGCCAGGTGAGCTCATCGAAAGTGAAGCCAGAAGACCAATATGGCACCCAGTGTCCCTCGGGAAACTAAAAAGTACGTTACATGTCAAAGAAATGTTCACAAAGACTTAAGTATGTGTTATTCTTTGTTATAAGTATAGTTTTAAGTAGCTGCAAAAAGCGGGTGTGACCACATCATGATTGACATCTGCCCCTAGTAAAAGTGGTGGTAGTTGAGCGGACGTATTTTAGGAGCTGCATATAAGAGCGTTGAGAGGAAATGTGAACACAGCTTTACATGTTTTGAATCGCACAAATGTTTTCGCTCAGTAAAAAAAAAGTTTGAGCCAGAACTCCATCTTTATCAGCGTTTAGCAATGGGCAGTAGCAATAATTAGCGTTAGCACTCATTTAAGTTCTCTTTCTATCGACCTGAGGCCCAATTTTGCTGCTTTTGCGCTCCAGAAACTTCAGCCTTCATATCCCTCTCTCTCTCTAGCAGGTAAATGTCCAATATATTTGGTTGCTAACTTAATTTATCTGCTGCTAACTGCGGCCATGTCAGCTAATACATTAGGTTTGCATTTAGCTAACGACGGCTGCTCGTCACAGTGTGGTTTTCTCCTTTTGGTTTAGTTTCTTGTTACTCTTTCTTTTTCTAAGTCAGTTCCTGTTTTATTTTGTAAAAATCACTTCCCTCTTTCATCCATGAGCTCTTTCTTCCTGTCTAGTTTTCCCGCCTTTTCTGAGCGACCCACCTGTGTCTCATTAGTTAATCAGCCCCCCCCCCCCAGCTTTGTTCAGCTCCTTCCTCCTGTGTTTACAACTGTTTCCTCTCACGCCATCACTGGATTTAAATCGCTGCTTGTTGGTATTCTGTCGTTTTTTTTTTTCATTTGAAAAGCATTTACTTTTTTTTTTTGTTTCATTTGTGTTGCTAAATCATCCGTTCATCATTTGCCCTGGTCCAGCGTCCATTTTTCCCCCTTCAGTCCTGACACTACTTGCTACTTCTGGCAGAGATAAAAGTGGTAAGATTGAAGCAGTTGCGTGTCATTACGGCAAGATTAAGCTGAAAGCCTCTAAAATAAATGCTTAAAACACTCCGTAGACGTGTAGCGTTTAGCCATAGCACACTGATTTCACATTTTGGATGTTAAATATAATAGCAGCTTTGATTAAACATGACTTAAGTGTGCCAATAATGTGGTAATTCACAAGAATTTCCATGTATTTAGTCAAACTGATTTAGCTGTTTTTCAGAAGCCTTTATAAAAACCCACTAATCCCAGTGAAAATCCCACATAATCCTATTTAGGAGAGTGTTGCATTTGCCTGCCTGCTGCGACAACATGAGCTACTGGCGTTGGATCTTTGTGGCAACACATGGTGCTTTTTGTTCTTTTTTTTTATTTTTTTAAATTCTCGTAAGTGTCTTTTAGAATGACATAAAACAGCCTCATGAAGTGACTGGGTAGTGTCCTTTACTATCTGTATTCTATAAAATGACACATTTCTCCTCAGCGGCCCCGCCTCTTCGCTGTCGCTCTGTAAATATACACCTCCAGCGCGCGCACGCACACACACACACACACACACACACACACACACACACACACACACACACACACCCCTCTGAGACCTGCCCGGCACAGGAGCTCCCAGAGCAGTGAAGCTTTTATTTGTGAAACCTGAGAGTGGATGAACATGAACGGCTATTTGCACTGTAAATCTATTGGTGTGCTTTATTTATTAATTTTTCTTCTTTTTCAATAGCAGAAGCCTTGGCCTGCCGTGACTCTCCAGACAGCGTTTAGAAAACACTGGAATTAGAGATCAGTTTGGCCTGAGAACGCATACGAGAGTATTGTCATCTAGTGTTTACCTTGGCCGATTGTTCCAGCTAAAGGGAAAAAAAAAAATGTCAGTACATATTAAATTTGCCACGGGCCCCTCGGAGCAAGTGGAATTTATTACCACATTTCTGCATAAATAGACACTGTTGCAAATTAATGAAGCTTTGTAACGACATACGTAATAAAGCAGGGATCCTTTTTATCAGATGGGAATTGTGAGCTTTTATTTCCTGAGTTGGTTGACGGAATGTTGCGGAGGGGTGCATCCCACCTGGTATCCCACCTGGATACCAGGAGATTTATACAGTGGGAAAAAAAATAACAATCTGAGGGGCGTGTCAGAGTGAAACACTACTCTTTTTTTTTTTGGTAGCAGGAAGTATTTGTCAACTGGCACAATAATGCTCTCTATCTTATATTTTGAATTTTTAGTATAATTTAGAGATTTTTACCTCCCCATAATTTTCATTCTCATAATTGGGACTTTTTTGGTTCAGATTGTCCTTTTTATCTCATGCGACTTGCGACTGTTAAAATTTCACCTTTGTCCAGTAATTTTGACTTTTAATCTCACAATTGGAATTTGTATTCTTTAATTGTGATGTGATTTAAAAAAAAAAAATCGAATTACGACACACAGAAGAATTACGACTTCATCTCATACTTGTGACTCATAATTTTGACGTTTTATCCCGATTGACTTTCTGTCCCATAATTTAAACTGTCAGTCTCATATTTTAAACTTTCTATCTCCTAATTTTTGAGTTTTTGTCTCATGGTTTCCATTTTGCCTCGAAGTTTTGACTTTCTGTCACGACTGTGACTTTCCGTCTCATATTTTTGACTCAATTCGGACCTTTTTCAGCTCGGTTACAGCTTTAACTCACAGTTTTGACTTTTTTCAAACCTTAAAATGTCAACCTTTTAATCTCTTTGTCAACTATGCATTAAAAAAAAACTTCAAATTCCCAGAATATTTTTGCATCAAGACAACATTGAACCTTAACCCATCTTTTTTTTTTTTTTTTTTTACTGGCGTGAATGGGCCTCCGTAGATATTGAACTTTCAGTTAAGGAGATGCCGGTTGAATCTAACGGTTTATGCAACATGTGCCCCCTCCCCTAACTGAACTCACCTCTTCACTTAGTTAAGCTGTTGCAGCCCTGGAGCCAACCATCCACTGTGCGGGCGAGCCGTCTCAGTGCGCCCTCCCCTTTCCTGCTTCTCTGACACACCGTCGATCTCTACACTAATAGCCCAACGTCGTATGTGAGCCGCACACTTTTACAGTAACACGCACACACACACACGCTGCCGAACCAAAAAAAGCCCACTCCTTTGCTCTACTCCACCGGTGGGGCTGCGGGGGGGAGGGAGGGGGGGAAACCCACATACCAGATGAGATTTGTTTCCAAACGCGCACCGATGGCGATGTAGAAGCGTGTTCTGGCTCAGAAGTAACGCGCTGGATTTCTGTGGAACCTTTTTTTCTTCTTCTCTCTCTCTCTTGTGCGTGTTTTGTTAGTGTGTGTGTGTGTGTGTGTGCGTGCGCGCATCTCTTCCCCCCATTTGGATGCTGGTTTTACTGGGAAAGAACACAGCTATGGATTACCCAGTCCGCCTACTTTTACTCCTGTCAACCGTTTCGTCCGTGTCGACCGGACAATTTCCATCAGCGCATATGTGAGTAGCCTGTTGGTCGGAGAAAGTCTTCCTATTATCGCGTTGCGTGAACGCAGCACGTCATTGTTGTAGTTTTATTCCTTGCTATGCATGTACACCTAAATATATATCTTTTCTTGCAGCTTTATATAACCCCGTTCATGCCGTAACATCATCTTGCTGTTTATTCCTTTTCCCTGCGTTTTGTGGAAGGTTGCCGAGTGATGACGGCTGCACATTACTTCGGATACAACTTTGCCTTGTGATATTTTAAGCCAGTACGTGTGTTTGTTGCCAGCTTGCAGCGGTGTTGCATGTGGTGTTGAGGAGTCATGCCAGGAAGGGAGGAGGAGGAGGAGGAGGTAGAGGAGGGGTGGGCAAGGGGGGGGGGGGGGCTTCAGGTTTTGTCTCAGGAGTTCCCAAACTTTTCTTACTGAAGCATCTCCAAAGTTTATGGTTCATAGCCGAGGTGAAACACCAACGTCTTTGAGGTGTTTTTTTTTTCTTTCTGGAAATGAATCTGTTGCTTTCGTGAGGTGAAATTGGAGCAAATAAACATCTGAAGTGACCTGATGTTGTTGTAGACCATGTGGGACCCACAAAGGGGGGCGGGGGGGGCGGGGGGGTTGTAGCTAAGCATCATACCCTCCTCGAGATGATGCATCCCTGGCTCAGGCAGGGCGGGGGGTGTGTGTGTGTGTGTGTGTGTGGGGGGGGGGTGTCTCACTCCTTCTTCATTACTTATCAACGTCTATATTTGCAGTGCCTCCATAATAGACGCAGCAGTGGATCCCTCCTCAGTCGCAGCGTCGCAGCTCCCAAATTAGTCTGACGTGTAGGAGCCGGCTCAGCCGCCACGCCTCTCCTCGCACACAATCAACAGGTCCGTGAGGTTCCAGATGATTCTAAACGAGGCAGGACTCGACAGCGTTGGGTTTTGAACGCAGCCCAAGTACAGCCGCGCCCCCCCCCCTCCCCAGTAGAGGTGGTGAGCCATGATGGCACTCAGCCTAATGGCCAAGTAAAATGATGTCAGACTAGCAGAGCGGCCGGCCCACTCCCTCTATTTCTCAGGCCCTAAGTGGATTGATCTGCGGGTTGTGTACACGATATTCACACAGGCTGAAATGTTGATCCGTTGAGAGGCACAGTGGAACTATCAGGGGGCAAAAAAAACCAAACCAAAAACATGAAGTAAAACTGGCAGCAAAGATTTGGCAGCAGTTCAATTTAGCTTAACAGGCGGCGGCAGTTGTCCGGTAGCGAGTACGTGGATGTCCGTCCGAGCTGGTCTCAGTGCTGCTGGACGATGATTTTGAGTGACAAGCCTCCTCAAGGTGAACGTAGAAGGGCGGAAGATGGAGGGAGAGACCCAGTGAGTTTTCCTCCAGGAAATCAAGACATGTAGGTCACGACTCTGTGACTAATTACACCACACATTCAGATGGCTAAAAGCATCCTGACCTCTGCTTTCCATTGTTGTTGTTGTGCTTATTGATTCCAAAGGTGGTTGTCGGTTTTTTTCTGGACAGAAATCTGCAAATTTTGCCTCCTCCTCTTCAGAAGTCATGAAATTAGGCACCGAGGTCCACTGGGGCTTGAGGAAGAACTGAAAACAATTCGGTGGACACGTCAGGAACTGCAGTCTGGCGTTTCTGGTGGCTGGTTGGTTTTTATTCCTCATTTCTTTTTGCTACACAGGCGTAGAGATAAAGATTTCAGTAGACGATTGGGGGCAATTCTCTTGTTTAATAAAAAAACAAACTCGAAAATGCAAGTTTTCGAAGGGCATCCAGAATAAAACCGGTGTTTTTTGTTTGTTTGTTTTTTTTCTAAATGTTGGTTGACCCACAGTTATTTTTGGTGTGATTATTTTTGGCTCCAGTTCAAGACGACACCCACGATTCTTAGCTCCTTCACGGTGACGTCAAACGTTTGAGAGCCCTCTAGTGGCAGAAACTGCACTCTGCATTACAGGAGGTGTGTGCTGGCATGGCCGTGTTCTCCATATTTATCTTTATCAAACTGCAGCGCATCTTCATCGCTCCGCCTCTCCTCTCCATCCCCTCTCACTCTCATCTCACTCTCTCTCTCCGTCTTGTTCATTCCCCTGTCCATCTTCATTCTGTCCAGCTCCCTATGTCTCTCTTCTCCTCCTGTTCTTTGTAGCCCCGAAGGCGGACGTTTTAACTTCATCGAATCTGAAATGCAAAGTCTGATGTCATAGACTATGCCCCAAAGATCCCGGCGCCATCGAGCACACTCAGAGATGAGGGGAGATTAAAAAAAGAGAGAGAGAGAGAGAGAGAGAGAAGAAAACAGCCCAGTCCAGACTTCTTGCCTTGTTGATCCTGTATGTCTTCTGTGTATGGACAGTTTGCTGCATATTTATGGCTCTGCCGCCAAAAAACCCAGATCTTTGTGTCACCCAAGTGTCTGTAAATTGTGTCGGATCTGGCAAATCCCAGACTTGATCATATGCTTCTTTTGCCTGAGTCACCAACCGGCCATATTCGGCCTCCATCCTCCCCTTTCCTCAGAGTTCCTGCCCCCCCCACCCCCCACTCAGTTTTCTCCCACTCGCACTTGTTTTTTTTTGTTTTTTTTTCCCCAAAGACTAACTAGATTTCATGCTCAGCTGGAACCAGGCTCCTCTGCTTGCTCCCTTGTCTCTGGCAATCGTCGGGCATAATGTGAGTGGGCACTTCGTTGCGGCACAGAGCAGCACGGGCAACAGGCGGAGCAAAGCTATGTGGATGTAGCGCAGCAGGTTCTTGAGGAAGGGGAGACCCCGGAACATCAAGAACTTTCAGTGAGCGGAGCTGCTTGCTACCCCCCCCCCCCATGCCACCATGAAGGCGATGATGTCATCGGCTCAAGCATTTTATCCAGGTTGGCGAGGTGGCATAGAACGGGAACTCGACGAACTAACAGAGGCGATTGATTGCGTTTCTGGTTGAGTCAACAGTACTGACGCGTGGTAGGGGATGCGACCCAGAGCCTCTCCATCACGCGCCGTGCAGGTTTTTCTAAACTTTGAAACTGTTAATTGGAGCTGGAACCACTGAACAGTCATGTGAGCAGTTGTTTTTTTTGAGTGGGTGCTGGTGGGTTTTTGGAGACAAGGGGGGGGGGGGGTGGGCAAGCTAAACTTTAACTTGAGATGTTATTAACCCATTCTTGATTACATTAACGTCCGTCTTTGTATTTTTTGGACCTTGACGGTTATGAGGCCACCTGTAGGGGTCGTAAGGAAGCGGCATGGCTCAGCTACGGCCGGGTCCCCGTGTGGTTTTATCTTCTCACTGAACAGATCCATCATGAATTATAGTTCATTACAAAATAGTGCATATTTGGCACTGTTTTTTTTTTTTTTTTAAGTTTTAAAAACAATTATCCCAAACTTTCTGGCCAAGTTCCTTTGTGTAATAAATTGATCTTATATAGTTTTAATTGGAAGAGGAAGGTGTGTATATTTTATGGTAGTAAAACCCACCATCAAGATTTCTAAATACCCCAGTGTACTGTAATTTCCTGTTTCCATCCACACTTTTTTAGAAAGATAATAACTCGGGAGTATCAAGATGGCAATCTTGCCTTCGTCTGTCATTCGGTGGTCAGATAAATACAAAAGTTGGCTTGCAGCATTTTAACCGCTATTTTTTGTTTTGTTTTTTTACAACTGGTGCAAACTCACAGTGGCCTTTTAGTTGAAACGGTGTCAGTCTAGTAAGTTTTTGGTCCACTTTAAAAAGTGAAATCACTCATTGTTTTTGCTCTGGTGTGAGAAAGGAAAAGGGGGGGGGGGAATGATGAAATTCAAGGATCATAAAGAAGTTGAAAAATTAGTTGTTGTTTTTTTTAATTCATTCACTTATTTCCAGCCTTTAAAACCTGGACTGTGACGATGAGGACGACACGGGAACGTTTGAAGAAAACTATCAGATGTAACAAGCAGATGGAAGTGAGGGAGTTAGCAGGTATATTTCAGGAGGCGTGCTCTTACCTACATGTAGAGTCAAGCAGCTGGTGGGCTATATCTGGCACACACACACACACACACACACACACACTCTCACACTCCCGTTAAGTCATTTTTAGTCACTTCACACTGACATACACCCATTTCCTGGAGGAGAATAGTATTTTACCAATAGGTGGCACAGCTTTTGTCCCTGACTGTGACCTGTAGTCTCGTATGTGACCTTGAAAGTTACTTCATACAGACACAAACGCACTCCCACAGATTTACTGGAGGTCCAGTGTCTGCTTTATTTTACTTCCCCCTTCCCCCTACTGAACATTTTCTGTCAAACTTCCTTTTCTCACTGATTTCAGTCTCTCTCCCCCCGCCCACTCCCCCGTGCCACTGTGTCAACCCTGGATATATTTAGACAAGCCTGTGTCTTTGAGGTTCTGTCCTGGTTCAGACAGGCAGCTAAGATATAGGAATGGGGTGTGGAGTGACAGTGGACCCAACCCCCCCCCCCCCCCCCCACGCATGCTCCTGAGTGAAATGTAGCTTTTAAATTCAAGTTTCTCATCAAACTTCGTGTGTGTGTGTGTGTTTGCGCTGTTTGTGAAAAGAAAATTGTTGAGCTACCCTGGTGCTGTATTACTACCTCGCATCCTTTGCCACATGGAATTTCCCAAGAATTTTCCATTGCACTGTTGCCCAGGCAACCTTGGGAATAGCTAACAGCTGTTTGGATGGGAGGGTTGACCAGAACAGGAAGCACATCTGTATATACCCAAATATGAAGTAGAGTGTGTGTGTGTGCGGGGGGACTTAACAACAAAACAACCATACAGCACTGCTTCCTTACTTTGAGGTTTATTTTTAAGTCTCTATCACCAGTATGGATGTTAGGGAGGAGGAGAGCCTTTGGCAAAGCTAATCAATATTCAGTTAAGTAATGCAGTGAAGCAGCAGGGAGCTGGCAGAGCACAAAATACATCATCCAAAGTAGAGACAGACACAAGGGTGGACGGAGGAGAAAGTTCTTAATGGGATTAAACAGCCAAGGTAAAACTTGAGGTTTTCCAGCTTTAATTGTTCTGGTAGCTGGGCTTTTTTTGAACACTGGAAAAAAAGTAGGCTGGCTGTGTAGCGAGCACGCTATCGTCTCATCAAACTCTCCGCTAGAGTTTATGTGTATTTCCTCAAATATTGAGCCGGTTCTTTATGGCAGTTTTTTTCAAAAGTACTAGGGACTACATACAGGGAAGCGGCGGTTCCAGATTGAGGGTTTAAGACCTTGATGAACACTAACAGGTTTCAGTCCTAATACTAGCCTTGTTTGCCCGTTAGCTTGTGGCTAGTTCAGATTTTCAACAGCGAGTCGCTTGTGCATATTTTTTTTTAAGAAGCTGCTTTTTTCTACCTGCACTATGCGGTCACGCTATGTCCAAGGAATTCCATGGGTGCTGCCATTTTGAATCATGCTAAATCTCGCGTCAGCTGCCACCGCACGGGACTTCTCGAGATTTGCGTAGCAGACGACATCAACGAGGGAAAGTGTCAGGGAAAATTCCGTAAAGGTGAATATTTTCAAGAGTCAGTGAATAAGAGCAAGAATTACAGATGGAATAACCAATTTTAAAGACAGATGTCAGGTATTGTGGTGAGCTGCACTCCCCTTGCACGTGCACAACGCAAACCACATAGGTAGCCTGCTAGCCAATACAAGAACAGCAAGTCTGTATACACAGAGTTCCAATGACGTCTCAAAATATACATCTAAAATAATAAATCAGAATATATTGAGGTGGCCAGAATGAGGATGTCAGCCATTCTGACTTATTCGATTTGTTTTAGGAATGTATGGTTTGAGAATAAAGAGGCTAATGCAACGCGCTAGTTCTGCTGGCTCATACGGGAAAAAGTGGAGATAAAATCCTGATTGTTAGAAGGTTCTTCTCGGCTTCGCCGTGACTTGTTAGACTTTGCAACAGGTGATTCAGAAGGAGTTCATTACTTTAATTCCCGCTGCCAAGGAGGTCATGTGATCACCGGTGGAGAGTTTGACTTTTTGCTGGGAAACTGAAATTTTCTTATGTATCTTAATGAAATGTGGTTATATGAAAAAACATTGGTTGAGGTGCATTTATTCCACTTCAGAACTGATCCAGAATCTAAATCTGAATTTTCAGAGTAGCTCCTAGTTAAATGTTTGCATTTTTATGTTTAAAACACAACTGGGCGTTTTTTTTTAAATTAAATTTTATTCTTTTAAAGGTAGTAAAACGCAAATCCGCAGGGACTCGCCACAGTTACTTCAGACTTGAAGCTAAAGTTGACATCTGCTTGTGACTTGTGCACTTGTGACACTTCCATAAGGAATCACAAATACCTCTGGAATATGGCGGCCACTGTCTTACTTTGAAAAAAAAAAAACGGAAACCTTTTCTATAGATACCTCGAAATGTGATAAAGGACTTGATGAGCCATTTTGTCCTATCACACACTCGAGGCGTTAAGTACTTAAAATGTCTCAAGTGGGACACCAAAAGCCCATCTGATGTGTAATATTTTGAGATACACGCTGAGAAAAGTGGACCCTCGATGGCCTGTGATGGCTCCGCTAGAGCCCCTTAATGGAGTCGTATTGCAGCAGAAGTAGTGTTAGACTCATTGGACAGTGTGTGTAACCATCAGGGAAGCTAGTACTCAGTACAGCACTAACAGTAGTCTGCTTGTGTAGGCGTGTAGATTGACGTTAATTGGACATTTTGGCCAGCGGGAGCCTCTCTAATCTCTCTATTTATACACATCATCACAGATCGTGTGTGTGTGTGTGTGTGTGTGTGTGTGTGTGTGTGTGTGTGTGTGAGTCAGAATGGTAGCGTTAATACATGGATGGATGGGTAGAGACTTTGCTCAGAAAGTGTGGAGGTGACAGGGTCCTCATCCCTGTGGTTTAGTCATTTGAGCACAGTTCAAAATGACATGTAGCAGAGAGACAGACAGCTGGAGGGGTGACGAAGAGGAGGAGGAGGAGGAGGAGGAAGAGAAACGGAGTAACAATTTGTTCTGTCAATAATTTTGGAAGACGAAGAAGATTTAAATTGATACATCAATGTGTAACAGTAAGGGGGAAAACATAATCCGTGCACATGATCGCCCAATTTGCTCGGCTTTCCTTTGGTGTCCTTGAAATCTGTTGCAGTAAAATTTGCAGTTTTAAATCAATGCGAATGTCCCCTTAACTAGTAGTTTAAGCTTTACTTCAAGTTTCTGGAAATCTTGTAACTGAATTTGTCTCAGACAAGAGTTTGTTAAAAGAGATCGAGAAAACATCGAATGAAAACCTGAAGTGAGGGGAAAAACCCTCACGAAGACTTTGTTGAAAAACTAATATTCATAATTAGAATTGAGTAAATTTAATTGGGCATTTTAAGAATGGCTGCAAATGAACCCTATCTAATTTGATATTCATTGTGGTGTCATTACCTACTGGTACTAATCGTTTGTTGTGGGGATGCGCCGGAATCTTAGCAGCAGGTGTGATTGCTCTGGAGCAAATACAGACACTTGGAGGTGTCACAACAATTCTCTTCCCTCTGATTTAATATGTCTGGACACCTGCAGAGGGAGGTGATACAATGGGAGCTGTTAGTTCTGTCAGGGCAGATACGCCGTCTGACATGGAGGGTGTGGACGAGGCGCTAGTGGGGTCACCAGTCACTCCCAGCTAGTCTTGGTCCCGAGTGTGAGGTCAAACATTCAGAGGGACGGAACGAGTTTGACCTACGTCTCATGTTGCTGGTGCACGGTGATTAGATGTGTTCACCGCCTTTGGTCACAGTTCCTGGAATGAAAATAGTAATCAATGAATAAGTGATATTTTATAGTGGATATAATTGTGTTTTTGTTAACTGCAGACAATATTGCTGACCAGTTACACATCTTTCTTCCCTTACATCTGTAATCTGCGAACAGTCAAAGCTCTCTACAGCTCAGGTAGCTAGTACCCTTTACCGTATGTTGTATTTGGTACTGTGGAATTGTCTTAATTATTGTATAATTGTAATTGGCTATCTTGTAAATATATTATTTCTTGCACATACCGTACATGTGCAAACTGGCCTTTTTATTTCAAAATTAAATAAGATAAACTTTGTTAAAACATGGTTTCAGCGAGGCTGTGCGTTAGCATTGGCAGATTAGCATCAGAGGCTGCTAGCAATGTGCACCGTATCAACCGATGGATTTCAGTTAATGATCAAATCACCACTTGGCTGATTCGTTGCCAGTTTGCCAGCTGTTACAGTTTGAGTGTAAAACGCCATTTGTAGCATGACATTATTTAAGTGACTACTTTGCCACGGATAATTGTAACATAATTCACTTTTGCAACACTGAATTATGGAGACTTTTACTTTCTACCATGCTACATGTAATCCTGCCACCAAAAACTAATCAGTGTGACTCACGGCTCTCAGTGTAAATATAAGAAAACATTGACAAATTTTCGAAAGCTATCTAGTAACCACCTCGGAGACGGTTTGTCCTCCTTGTCTTGCACGTTTTTGCTAGCAACCTTTTTACCGTAGCTTGGTCAAACCAGCTGTGTACCTTCAGTCATGATTTCAGCCGTTCAATCAATCTCAACAGAACGGGATTCGCGTAACCCACACCAGCTCTCTGGTGCATGGCTGCCCTCCAGCACCGCCCCATTATTTTATAATGATCTCATCCAACTGTTTAGTCAGTTCTTCCACAGGTCTAATACACCCCAACGTAAGTGCTTGATGGAGTGCAGAAAACACTGTTGTCGAGGCTTCACGTTAACGCGGCTCTTCAGATGAAGGCAGGGGGCTGTGGTGAAGTGCCCGCACTGATTTGCTGAAGGGGAAATGGTAGAGGAGAGGCAGAAACTTCACTCCTGCCATGAAAGATAATGAGGCTGCGAGACATTTACAAAACCTGCAGTTATGGTGTTATTGGCCTCAATAAAGCAGAAGATATCACTTAACTCATTTGCGCTCCGCAGTGATGTGGGGGGGGGGGGGGGGTTCCGGCATGTTGGTTTAAGTAGAAAATGAATTGCATCATAAATAAAAGCTTTGTTTCTGTGCAGAATAAAAAGATTTATGAGCAAGTAACACAAAAGTAATGTACTGTAACTTGCTACTTTTTAAATGACTAGTAAGGGGTAAAAGTATTACATTTTGAATGTAATGGGGGTAATTATTACTAGCCTTGTAAGACGATGTGAGTCCTGCAATCTCAAAACTCAAAATCTGCAGCTGCATTTTGTTCCCTTCTGAAGGACACAAGCGATGTTGTCCCAGATCCAGGGATCGCAGAATTTTTCAGAGTTAAGCGCTTAAGCCAGCTGACAAAACGATGGTTTTATACCTGCATTGCTGCTTTTATTTTGAAAGCAAGATCACTTTTTTTTTTCAAAATGGCGAGTAATTGATCACTCAAGCCCATCCCTACTATCTACGAGAGGGTAGACGACTCACCTTCGGGCAATCGGCATACCAAGTTTTTTCTGCTCAGCGTTACTCTTCCATGCTTCCAAAGACGCCATTTTCTATGTTTGCCAGCGACGTTCATCAGCCTAGGAGAACCAATCAGGCAGATACATTGCTGTCGAATGGCGATGGAGCAGTCAGATGGAGCTTTCATCCATGAGGATTCGGATAAAGCTGCAGAACTCAACTTTTGACGAAGATTACGGATAGTTCAGGTTTCAAGGAGGCCATTCTCTATTTTTGTATGCCGAGCACCGTTTGATCCCCTTGCGCACACGGATATAGTCATTAACCTGACGCTAAATACTGTATGTTAAATTGCCTACATCCGTATCTGCACCCAGTGCCGATCGACCCAGTACCCATCGGCGCCCCCTCTTGTTCTCTTTCTACTCCTCTTTATTCAGGCTCTAGCTTTAATTTGTCGCCCCTCTGTTGGCTAAGGAGGGAAAAGCAGAAGGAGATGACATGGACGCGCAGGAAGAGAGGTTGAAAGTGGAAGCCCGTTGCTTATTAGGTGCTTTGCTACGTCGTCAGCGCTCTTATTAGCTATCCCCGAGTGTTCAATTACATCCACCCTGCCATCCTCAAACATCCCTATCTTTTTCATGCATCTCCTATGCTTCCTATAATGGAGTCATCCTTGCCTCTCTCTCTCTGTCTCTCTCTAAGAACCGATTAGAAGCCTCAATTACTACTATTAGAGAAGGATTTAAGGTTTCAAACAGTGCTGAAACAGTGACTGCGCAACACGATGAGAGGAGCGGAGAAGAGGCATTGTTTTTGTTGTCAAAATCTCCCTTCCTGTGACAGTTTGTAGGCTCAAAAGGGTTGTGGGGATGTTTTACACGGCTGCTGGGCTGTGGAACAGAAATTCTGAGATTGAATATCGAGTTGTGGGTTCTTGTGGCTGCTCGCATGTGCCGGGACTTGAGCCCACGTGTGAAAGTTGTGTTTTTTGTTTTTTCTTTTTTTTTAACGGCGATTTGAGTGCGAATGATGTGCATCGCAAGATCAACATTGTGTTTTTTCCATCAGTTCATTTGAAAACAACTTCCCGGCTATTGAAAGTCACTCATGAACACGCTCCTGCTCAGTTGACGGGTGACATTCAGCTGTTAATACCGCAAGTTTGAGTGGAGACGAGACTTTGAGCAGTTACCCAGTGAGACCTAAAGTGTTTCATGACAAACTGTTCCAATACTTTGGCAGCCTAAAGCATGAGAATACAGTCTACAGGGTATGTATTTTTTAACTCCTATGTGTCGTTCTTTCTAGAAATAAGTTTGGCATTAAGGACTTGCAGAAGAACCTTGAAGTGAAATCTTCCTAGTTTCTTTCCATGAACTCCCTCTGGGAGGGAATCTTTTAGATTACAATCTCTAAACCTCACAACAGCTCAAGTGTGAGCTTTTTGTCTAATGAGAAAGAAGAAACGGTATTAGTGAAGGACAAGTTTATAACGGAATATCTCCAATTTAAGGCTTTTTTTTTTTAAATAGAGTGAAATCAGTGATGCTGCAACAATCTTTGATAGTCCAACAACCAAGTTTATATCAAAATTTTGATAATATAGAACTAGTTTTTAAGATCCTATCGGCAGTAGGGCTTGGTGCCTGGGTAATACCAGAAATACCAATGAATTGATGGGCAAATGAGGGGAAGACCATCATGGAAGTGGCCCTACCCATAACCATCAAAAACCCTGGACATATCCGTCTCATAAATAAATAACTCTGACGACCTGCTCAGGTTGTACCCCGCCTGTAGCCCACTGACAGCTGGGACAGCCTCCAGCCCCCATGTGACCCTTTACGGGATATGTGGTGTGGATGATGGGTGGATGGTCGTTTGAGTTCAGCGCAGGAAGGAAGTAGGGGTGTGTTGAGACATCCTCATTGTCGAGACCAAATTTTCTCTTTTGAGGGAACTTCTTAATTGACTTCTTGATGGTGATGGAATGGGAGCAATAATGAAAACACAGTAAATGTCAATAATTTAATTACAAATGGGAATTGAGGCCCGTGTTATTTTCTAATGATCATTAAATTCGAAGCTCTTTTTCTGGCTTACAAGACAGCGACAATAACAGCTTCCACCTACCTGGAATCCTTCATCCGGGTCTGAACCCCCTCTCGCCCGCTACGCTCCGCCTGTGAGAGACGGCTGGTGCTCCCAGGCCAGCGTGGCTCAAATCTCTAGCTGGACTCGTCTCCTCTGTTGTTCCCAAATGGTGGAATGAACTACCCAAGTCCATACGATCCGCAGAGTCCCTTTCTACTTTTAAGAGGCATTTGAAGACTCAACTGTTCAGGGAACATCAAGGCACTTTAATCTGACGCTTTGAATGTTGAAAGATGTTGTTGACGTTGAATTATTGGTTGTGGTCAGTTGTGGTGAAATTATGTTAAAGAGAGCCAAAAAAAAACCTGGCATGTCTTTTGCCACTAGATGGCAGCACCTGCGGCAAATCAAACTTGAGGCACTTTGTCGTTCTTACTAAGGCTTTCCCTCCAGGCGAAATTCTTGCTAGAGTTGTACGTTGCTTTGGACAAAAGCGGCCGCCAAATCAAATTGTAGAATAAAATTTAAATGGTTTCCTGATAGACTAAACTCAAAACATGCACAGGTTTTAGTTGCCTTGGTGTAGGTCTTCGCTGTGATTGCCCTTCTACTTCCTGAGTACTTTTAGTATTTTAGCATACTCACTTCCCGAGCTGCTCATCCTACCAGTGCTGTATAACTGTATTAAACTGCTCCGTAACTGCCAGAGATGGTGGCTTCTTTTTTTTTCTCTTTTTTTTTTTTTAAGTATTAAGGGAAGGAGAACAGAAAGAAGCCTCCCCCACAGTCACACGCAGCTTGGCCAGAGGGGTTAATGTGATTAAATGTAAGACAGCGTTCTCATGCTGAGTCACAGTCTCTATTCTGGGATTGTGTTCACATCTCTGATTTTGACAGTCTGCTTTTAACTGGCAGGGAAAAGATATTTGTTTTCTCGTATGTGCTGGTCAGATTGTTCCTCGGTAATGAAATGATAGCGTTGAGAGGGCTAAGTAAGGCCTTGTAATTTGCTGTAATCAGGCTGTATAAATCACCTGGTTAATTAAAAGAAAAGAATTAGGCTGCGGTGTGATTGTAAACCAATATGAAGTTTCGAACTCTGCTAATTCGTCATCGTGCGCTTGCCCAGGAAGCTTTATTATAAATATGGTTACACCCACCTCATTACACTAAGAGCTCCTCCAAAGAAGTTGCACCTGTCCTGGTGACCTTTGAACTGGGCAACGCTCCTCTGCCCCCTGAGAGACCCAGTGCTCCAGTTACATTCAGGCTTGAACACACATGCGCATGTACACGGGACAGCTGGCCTGATGGAGGCAGCCTGTTGTAGTCATTAGCTAGATGGAGGCTAAAAGGGGGGGGGGGGGGGCTACTTGGTAGACTCATACATCAAGCACAGGACATGTTGATTAGTTGACCCAAGGAATTAACTGAACTAGCAGTGAGAGAGTCACACATGCGTGCTGATATGTACCGTAAGCAGCGTTTAACCCTCATAGGTGCGTGTGAGTGATCAAATTTTCATGCCGTCTCTTCAGTGTTCGTGTTAGGCGATCTGTTTTCCTAAACTCCAACCAAGTGTGACTGCAAATCTCTTAAGTCAGTGGACCTGTGGTGGTGATCACTGCAAGCTCCTTGAGTCACATTTCTCTTACGAACAACACACAGAGAGAAGCTGTTTGGACCATGGCTGGTTCCAGTTGTGTGTGTGTGTGTGTGTGTGTGTGGGGGGGGGGGGGGGGTGCAGTAAAGTGGTATCCAGGCTGATTGTAAAGATAAAGAGGAAACAGACTGGAAGTTACTAATCGTTTTGATAGATTAGCTTTCTATCTCTGCTCCTGCCAGGGCAGCCATTGAGACGAATATTTGAACAGCTACACCCATTTGCCCAAATCGATATTGACAGAAATATTGGGATGTGGCAGGCGGCACTGAGCAACCACAAGCCTCACTGCAGCTACTACATCTAGCCAGAAGCATATATGAAGGGCTAAAGGATTTTATTTTTTTAATGACAGTCTTGGCTCCCTGACTCGTCTACACAAAGACCAAATGGAGCCCTGGAAGTCCCAATGGAATTGTTTTTCCTGTGCAAAGTGTGTTTGTACACAAGATTTCCTTAAAGAAAATTGTCTTGTTGCTACAAGACAAAAGGTGTATATATTACTGTGTGTGTGTATACATACATAGTAGCAGGTTAGAAAGCTGATTTAGCACTCGTGCCGTATTTTTAATCTGTAATTAGCATGTCAACAGCAACGAATCAACTCTTGAAGTAGAATAACTGTTTCAGAGAGGCACCATAACTTAGCAGGTCTAGAGCTCAAACCCAATTATGTCAGGGATCTGGGACAAGGTTATGGTGACCAACATGACAACAAAAAGAAACTTGGCCATACGTATATTTCACTACAACCAGTTGTGTTAGGATGCCAAAGTCGTCCCCAAGCCAGCAAACTCTTGCTCATGCTAGCGTTGATGGTGTTAGCACGAGCAAAAGGGTAGTCTAGTTTACCGTTGCAATGCTACGGGTTTAAGGGGGGCGACGATTTCACTCAACGATCACTGCCTCTTCAGCTCTGTATGCTGCTGCCTTCCCTTTCGCTACGTGAAAAGCGAGCCTCCTGGCCAGCTAGCAAGCAAGTAAGCAACATACACACGCAAAATGTGTTTTGAAGAAAATTTGGATCACGCAATGTGGCAAAACTGCTTGTTTCTATCTGTGAAGGGTTTTAAACATACATTTAAAAAGATGTTGAAAGCATTTGTTTTCACACAGGGACTTTTCAAGCGTGTTTGAGCTGTAATTTCTTCTAGCAAGCACATAGCATATCATTAACCGGCAGTGCCCGATATTGTGCTAACATGACACAGTGGAGGTGTTGGTGGAGAGCAGGTGATAAATGAACTGTTAAACTCATTCATTGGGTTCTTAGGGATTGACCGAGTGATTTCAAGAAGCGAGTGAATGACTGAGAGAACAGTGGTTGTGGAAAAAGAAAAGCAACATAAAAAAAAATTGAAGAAAAGATGATAAAAGGGCATCAACAATTGCCTGCCATAAAAACCGTCTGCTCCTTAAGTGGGTGTTATTAATGACTCAACGAGACACGTGTGAGAGAGAAGAGGCTTTCGATGCCAGCAGGTCTCACACTTGGCTGAGTTTCACAGGGCCAGTCTCCTCCAGCCCTGGAGTCTACGACCGCTGTATTTGAGTGGCTTTGCATGTCTCACCAGCCGCTCGGCAGGCTTCCTTCCTCTCCACGTTGCCCCCTCCTTTCTCTGATTTCTCTAAGGAGAACGAGTGAGAGGGGCGCAATAGGAGCTGAGCATAGGAAATGGAGGGTGGGGTGGGGGTTGGGTAATGATGCTATCATATTTTTCCATGTCCTCCTGCAAGTTACCATCCTCTCATCTCGTGTTTTTTGGCACTTTTTCTTTTTTTTAAACTCCGTTTCCTTTGTGAAACCCTGGACAGTTTCCTCAGTCTGCTTCTATCCTTAAAGAAATATACACTTCCTTCACTGAGGAATTCGCGCACCCCCATGATACGAAGGGAATGCATGCTGTTGACTGACAAGAGGAAGATGGTTATTTGTGGAAGTGGCTAATCAGTCTACATGAAGATTTTATTATACCAAGCCTTGATGACAGAGTTCACAAAGAGTTCACACTTGGATGAGTTTTACGCTGTTGAACGTCGACCTCATGCAGGAACCAGTACGCTCCTCAAGACCAGTGACGGAATTAATCATGTTTATCCACGACCAGTTTGGCCCTTTTCAGGTTTCATGGCTACAGGTCATCTAGTTATGATATTCTGCAACTTGTGTATGATGTTGCATGAATAGAAAGGAAAAATAAAGTGCATTAATTATGAATGGGAGGTGGCATCAGTTATAGGTGGCTTTGGTTATAGATTGTTGCTAAATTGTATTCAGATTATTGAGGGGAAGGGTTTGGTCGGTGAACACGATCCTGACTCGGGCTCAGACCTTCCCGTTCCACACCTGTTGTTATACCAAGACCTTCTTACATAATGCCAACCGATCCCATCTGGAAGTGCTATGTGCACAACAACCTCAATGCCCACCTGCTTGCACAGGACCTGGTCTCGACCCTGGAGTCGGTTGCACGCTGTCAACTGATGTAATAACGCACGCCTTTTCAACATCAAGCATTTTCACCGCAGCAGAACAAATACTGCAGTGTAGAAATACTCCAGCGCAAGAAATATCCTATCTAAGTGCACAAGTTTTAGCAGGAAAACGTAGCTTTAAGTAGTATATATGACAGATATACATGTAGAGAAGTTTCAGTGCCTGTTGATATGGATGGATGATTACTTCTAAAATTGTTAGATTGGTAAATTGTCTGTCCCTTTTTTTTGTTTTGGAAAAAAAAAAAGTAATCTTCTGCACCCATGCTATCACTCCGTGACATTCCTAATTGTCATGCGCAACGGAGCAACGCGTGCTACTTGTAGCATGCTACAGTATCTGAGGATGCCACTTGCTTTTTATGAACCAGAGAACGTGTCCGTGCACATTTGTAATGTGCTTTCATGATGGTTTGCAAGAAATTTTCATAAAAATGCATCTTTTGCATATCTCGGCTGATATCATAGCCTGTTTTCTGGAACATTATCATTGCCGTTGGCATGTGTGTATGTGTATATATGCGTGTGTGTATGTATGTATGTATGTATGTGTGTATATATGTATATATATATATATATATATATGTGTATATATGTATATATATATGTGTATATATATATATATATGTATATATATATGTGTATATATATATATATGTATATATGTATATATGTATATATGTATATATATATATATGTATATATGTATATATATGTGTATATATATATATA
Source organism: Aulostomus chinensis (assembly GCF_037954235.1). Lineage (NCBI taxonomy): Eukaryota > Metazoa > Chordata > Actinopteri > Syngnathiformes > Aulostomidae > Aulostomus > Aulostomus chinensis. The sequence goes on along the minus strand of NC_141323.1, from coordinate 15,097,518 downwards.
TGTATATATGTATATATATGTGTGTATATATATATATATATGTATATATGTATATATATATATATGTGTATATATATATATATATGTATGTATATATGTATATATATATGTATATATGTATATATATATATATATATGTATATATGTATGTATATATGTATATATATATGTATATATGTATATATATATATTACACACACCTACACCTATATTTATATCTGTTAAGGGTCGGGGCACTGGAGCCTATCCCAGCTTTGGGCAAGGGGCAGGGTTCACCCTGGACTGGTCGCCAGTCCGTCGCAGGGCCATCGGGATTAGGACAATTAGGTTTCAGTATCTTGCTCAAGGATACTTGGACGTGGTCAGCAGGGGAAGTGAGGATCAAACCAGCGACCTTTCGGTTGCTAGCCTGCCCCTTTACCTCTGAGCCATGCCGGCTCCCAAAGAGCATAAATAGACAAAATTTATTCCAAAGGAAGTTATTTGAAATTTGTGTAAGGATGTGAATCATGAAATTGAAGATGGTGTGAAATCAAATCTGGATCAGCACCATCATCTCATCTGTAGTTTCTGGATAAATCTTAAAGATAGCGAGATGATTAATAGTCGACCGGGGGGGGGGGGGGGGGGGGGATCAATGTTACGACACATAAATTTGTTCTCTTTGGTATTTTTGGTGTTATTGGATGAGTTTAGCATTTATTGGAGCAAAACCGGCTGCTCATGTAATGAGAATAACGTTCACACTACGTGCTGCTTGTTATTAGACGACAAAACTGACAGAACCAAAGCTGCTGCTGTTATTAAAGTTATTGATCCCGCCTGAGTTTTCCGTGCTTCAACAGGTGCTACCAGTGTATTTGTGCACATGATGACATGAAGTTTGGGTGGTGGTAGAGGGTGGAGGGTATGAAGCAAGTTATGTGCTGACAGTACACCCAACCTATATCTGCTCTCAGCCACGAGCAGCTGTCTCCTCGCTGGGCTAAATATACAACACGCATGTGGCCGCTATGCCACACCGTGCCAGCGTGAGCTAACCCGGCTCACGTTACACTGTGTTTTTTAAATAAGACAACATAGACAGGGTTCATATGTCAAAGGTAGGGAAGAGGTTGAAGAGGTTAGTTCACACCCTTGGGGAGAAAAGTTAATTTTCTTTATGGATGCGGTCATGTATTTTTTATTTAGGAGTGGGAAGGTTTGTGCAGTAGGTGTGCAAGAAAGCTTTGGAAAATAAACTGACACGTGAAGGTTTGCTCCCTCTATTTCTTTAGCCAAACAGCATGTGACTGTCCTTTCATTTATTCATAAAGACACAAATGAATCAAGAGTCCTGGTGCTGGCCGGATGGCTTGTTTTCAGCTATCGTTCTTTAGCAAGATTTGCTGAATCTAATAAATTATATTAGCCCATAAATTCTAGAAGCTTTAAATAGAAAGTGTGTGGTTTAATGAGTTAATTACAGCCTTATTACAGTAATTCTGCCTCATTCATTTTTGCAAATAAAAATCCAGCTGTGTCCCATTGAAGCGCAGATTCATTTGGTTTTTGACGATGGTTGGGGGGGGGGGTATGTCAGATAAGGTCACAAGTAGACCTGAGAACTGAAGCTCAATGTTAAAGAATCCAAATAAAATGTTGAGTTTTTTTGATCAATTTGATTTAAAACAATTCAGATGTGGTGATAAAGGTAAAGATGCGTTCATTGCATGTTATTAGTTGCATCAGCCGAGTTTCAATGAAGTCAAGAATGCGATCTGCTCTTACCAAAGTGTATGTAACACGACGCGTTCTGAAGCATTTTGTCCGGCGTTTGCTCTTTTACGTCTCTTTGTGTTATCTTCCTCTTCAGAAGAATACATTAACCAGCATCTCACCCCTGAGGATGTGACACTCATGCTGACATCTATGAATAGCGCTCGCCTTAGTGCACAGCTCAAGTGGAGTAGAGAAGTGTATTCACTTGGCTAAACATGATTTCATTCTTCCTATATATATACATGTATATATATATGTATATATATGGCCTTTTTAAGCATATTGATCTAATAAACATTAATGCTCAAATCATTTGATTCTTTTGGACTGGATTCAAAAAATGATGGTGAAATGAGTTCAACAAAGGTCATTAGACAATGATGACAGCTATTCTAATACTGTCAATTTATTTTGTTTTTGGTTTTTTTTAGGGTAAAAGAATGGGTGGACCAGATGCAAAAAGACTTGATCATGTTAACAGACACAGCCAGTGGCATGGAGAACTTAATAGAGGTAAGCATGACTTTACTGTGTGTCGGTTATGATTGACAGGATGTAGCAAACGGTCTTAAGCCCGAGCGGATATTTCATGAATCTGAATGCAGTTTGTTTCCACATACTTACATGTTCCAGTGAATATCGTGAAGCTATGGAGGAAATTGCCAAGGATATTGATTAGCTTTTCCATTAGCTAGTAGCGCTGCATGTGCACCTGACAACAGCTGAACTGGCAAATTCAGGTTAGCCCCCTGCTAACGAATTTTAGCTTGTTGTTGTGCAGTAGCAATCAGACGGAATGGATCAAATTATGACAGGGAAAAAAGGCATTTTGCCGGATTGTGTGATGATTAAAACAAACCCTCTTTACAGCAGTAAGCTACACCAGAGCTAGCTCAATCCAATTAGCCTTCTGCTGAGTTGATTGTGGAAAAGTAACTATGTTATGAGCCGGGTCAAACTTCCCAAATGTGATCAGAACAAAAGTGCGCAGTTCTGATGATGAAACAAGTCATTTTGCAGGCCTTGTTATGCTTAAACCAAGTAATTCACCTTCTTACAGCCACCACCATCATACATCTATGAAACAGCTGCCCTAACTGCTTCCTGTTAGCCATTTGCTAACTTGATTGTGGATAAATCACATGCCCCTTCAGACTCACTAAATGTTAATCATATTCTGATAGTGAAACCAGTATTTCCCTGGATTGTTTGATGCTCAAAAGAAACCATCCACCATCTTACATCCACAACAGTCTGTACAGAGCTATGATAGAGGTAACCACTGCCTGTTAGCCCTCTGCTAATTTGATTGTGCATCCTGTCCGACTTTGTAAATGTTATCAGGACAAATTGATTCAATTCTTTTTGTGAAATGAGTTATTTAGCAGTGCTTGTATGACGCTCAAAATAATTTGTCCAACTTTTTGCCGCCACTACTGTATGGATGCTATAGGTCACAGCACAGGCTATGATGTAAGCATGAGAATAAGAGACAAATGTCCTGCACTATGGCTTTAATCACCACTTGAAGAGGTGCGTGATTTAAAAAAAAAAAAAAAAAAGACTGATTTCTTAGGAAATGTCCTTTTTTAAATTCAAGTTCAGCTGTAAATAAAACTCAGTGCAGATGCAGGATTGACAGTGTTTTGTCGCTCGCTTCACTCAGTAACCCTCTTTGCGTGGCTTTAGCTGTCACGTTAGCTGTAGCCTCTCATTAGACAGAGCTGCACGTTACACGCTCACATAAGATCGGCAGGTCAAGTGTACTCTGATGGCTGTTGTCCTTGCACACTCAAACAACTTTTAAGATTCACGTTGATTACATCCAGCATTTCTGCTCCATGTTTCTTCGTGGGATAGAAACTCAAAAGCAACCGGGTTACGAATGATGAATTTTGTTGAAGCTACTCAGCGGGGGTTTTGGGGAGTCTTACATGTAGCATGTAAAAGGCTATTGACCCTTGATCTTAACTCACAACTAATCTCTCCTTTGCATGTTTGTAATTTGACAGATACGTACTTAATAGGATGTACTAGCTCATAGGAATAACATGATCCAAATGTAAAATCCAGTGGTATTACCCTTTAATATTGCTCTTGTACCAAAGCAACGCCTGGAGGATGAAGACGAATACACGCACACGCCTCAACTCTGTGGTTTGAATGTCGGACAATGAAATCCCTCCAGGCTGCAAAATAATTGGCTGTTTGGCATTTGTGTTTCTTATGTCTTTTTTGCCACAGCATATTCCACAGCACAGTAAATGGTCCTGTTACATAACCTGACATTGCAGTTAAATCATCGGATGTGTACTGTAGCCTCTTCTTTTGATGACTGTTTCGGTCGGTGAGTTTTGGCTAAGAATACAAGATGGCCACCGGTGGAACTCCCCCAACCTCAGATGTACAGTACGTCCCTGTGCGGACTGTCTCAACTGTGGGACAAGATCCAGTTAAGCTCTGATCGCTATGCCTGTATCTACTCTCATCCCCCAGACTGCCCTTGAAAGTTTGATCTTTGTGTGACCATTTAGGGATTTCTCCAAAAAAAAAAAAAAAAAAAAGCTTGGCATGCTGCTCCAATATGAATGGAAAAACTGACCTAAAAGTCACACATGAAGCCAAAAAAGACACTCCACGTATGAATGTACAAAGTAGCGGGACAAAAGCCGACGGGTTTCAGGCCTCTTGGGGTCGTTGTAACGCCTTAGAATAGCTGAGGATTTGGGAAGCACCTTTTTGGCCTCGTTAATGGGATACCTCTGGAAAGCCTCAAGGGAATTCCCTGAAATTTGGCACGAATGTTTACCAGCACTCAAAGAGGAAGTGAAAGATCAAGGACACCACGACTACGCCCCGGCGCTGGAGAAAACTGTAGGACCATTAACCTGACCTACTGTAACTCTCGGTCTCCTACGTTAACCCGATGTTTCGGGACCACTTTGAGGAAATGTCCTCGAACTCGGCTCGATCATCCTCCGGGACTCGAAGATGACTTTGAAATTTTGTTGGTCAAATGTCAAGGTCACTTTCACCTCAGATGAACGTGGTATGTCAGGAATGCCTCGAGCCTGTCTTTCAAATTTGTCACAAATATCCCCCGGGACTCCAGGAAGAACGGAAGTTTTTGGTGGTCAAAAGTCACTAACAGGCACAAATGTGGAAGCTCCGGTTGGACGTAACTCAAGCTTGAACATGCTAAGTATAACACAATCTCACACAAATTTATCATGGCAATACTATGGAAGAGTATTCGGGCCACCTATGAGAAAGAAAAAAAAAGAGGTAGATTATTTTTTTTTCCCCGTCACGCACTTCGAGAAAAAAGTTGAAATGTCGACGATAAAGTGAAAATACGATGTCACGAGTGAAGTCGATGTCTCGTACGGTCCATCCCTAAAACTCGCCCATAAATCCAGTGAGGAGAGGGACTGAGAGACAGAGAGAGTATTTCTTTGTGACTGAAGCCGAGTCCGAAGTATAGTTTCACCAGTTCATCTAACTGCCTGCACGGCATTCCGTGGACGCGATCGCACGCGCTGGTTGTTAGTCCCAAAAGGTCGACTTCTTCTTTCTCCACATTGTATTTAGACTTTTTGTTTTTTCTCCAAGTGCATGATAAAGAAAAAAAAATCGACCTCCTCTCATTTCTTTTCTCATGGGTGGCCCGAATACACTTCCGTACAATACCGTTATGAAGTGAAGATATCCCAACGGTCCATCCTAAAATATGGCAGGAACGGCACACCACAACCACCTTCCAAGTGTTTGCTTTCTTTTTTTTTTGCACTACATTTGATTTATGGACCTTTTTTGTACGAAAAGGAAAAAGAAAATCCTGGTTGAAATCATCCATTTGAGGATGTGCACATTTTTAAGCAATGCACACATTAACGCTCTCTTCACTGCACAAACCTCCTCCTATTTGCAACCTCAACTTTCATCTCATCTCCTGTTGCTCCAAATACTGACCTTTTTTTTTTTTTTCTTCTTCCTTTTTTCTTCATTTTTTTTGGAAGGATTTTTACCTCTGAATCACCAAGAAATCAGAGGGGCAGAAAAAGGTTAAAACAAAGGTCATCCCAAGTTTTGTTACTGGAATACCAACTGCAGGAGGGGGGGTTTTATTCTCTGAGATCAGTGAAATGCTTCCGATCCGAACTGAACAGAACAACACGATGAATAAGTTGACAGACTGCGGTTAGTCATCAGGGAGTGTGTGTGCTGCCCGCTTGACCTCTGACCCAGCTCTTCTTTGAATGTCTTTTTCAGATATATAATAAACACAAAATTCACTTCAGCGTGGAGTCGAACAACGCGAGGGAACTGGTGGCGACAGCTGCGGGAAACATTGAGAGATTGCTTGCAAACCGCTCCAGAGCCTTGAAGGTGAGTGTGATTCCTCTCTTGCATGCGTCAAGTTTTTTTTTGTTGTTGGGGGTTTTTTTGGGGGGGGGGGGTGGGTGTGGGGTGTTATCGCCTCTTTTCTCACGGCGTTGGACGTGCGTTTTTTTTTTTTTTTTTTGACATTTGCTTTGAAATGAAAAAAATAAAATGCAAATTCTTGTGTGTAAGATCAGTTCCAGCATCTCTCTCTCTGTATGCCCGGAGCCAAAGGAAACGCACAGAAACAATCTGCTTCTCCTCATTTCACGTCAGGATAGACGCTGGAACACAGCCACTGCTTCAGGCCTCGCGCTGATCCAATAAAAGCAGACATCCTGCAGCTAGGTGACTTAATCCAAAGTTACCAGTCTGGGTTGCCACGTCATCATACAATTACATTTTGTATGTGTATGCTGTATTAAGTGGTTTTTTTTTTGTTTTTGGTTTTTTTTTTTGCTGTTCTGACAAAAACAACTGTTTTCAGTTTCAACTTTGAGGAATCTTTTATCTTCTCTGTGACCACTGAGGCCTGCTGTCATACCTCCACGCTGGCTGCTTTTGTGGGTCAGTCGAGGGAAAATACTGATGCTAGCCAAATGCTTTCACTTTATAGCAAAGTGTTTCTGACAGTGTTTACCACATGTAGCCGAAGTCTTTGTTGCTGAATGGTGTACTAGACAAGACCTTGGAAGACCTTCATGAAACCGTGGCCACTGTGTGAAAATCGCACTGCACATTTTTAATTAAATCGTTTTGACTGCGTACCGCTACAGCTTTTTAAAATTAATTTATTTTTTTTAGCTCAACTGGCAGCATACTGCAGCTCTGAGAATGACACACTGAAATTGCCAGGGATGTAAAATTCTGGGAATATTCCATGTTGGAAACTTTTCCATGGGAATTTACAGGACGATATGGTAAATAACAGGGGTGAACTTAGGCTTATTGTATTTACCTTGTCGTAAACAGATATAAATATACACATTTTGTGTTATTGGCATATAGAATGCACATTTTAATAAATAATAAATCAACATTTTGTGAATACACATTTTGATTTATCATTGGTTAATTAAATTTTTTGTTGCATTTGCACAAAATGCTACTCTGTGCATATGATAGAAGAAAGCAGTGACATACAGTTGGTGTGAATAACTTCAAAGTGTGCATTTAGTTAGGCGGCACGGTGGTGCAGTGGTCAGCACTGTCGCCGGCTGGAGCACAGGTTCTTTCTGGAGTCTCCATGTTCTCCCTGACCCTGCGTGGGTTCTCTCTGGTACTCCGGCTTTCTCCCAGTCCAAAGAAATAAATACTCTAAATTGATCGAAGGTGTGACTGAGTGTGAATGGTCTGTATGCATTGGCCCTGCGATGGACTAGCAACCTGTCCAGGGTGAACCCCGCCTCTCGCCAGGAGGCTGCTGTAATAGGCTCCAGCCCCCCCCCCCCCCCCCACACACACACACAACTCTTAACAGGATAAGCAGAAGAAAATGGATGTATGTGCATCCAGTTTATTACCATTAATTCTCGTGTTTCTATTGATTTTAATGGAAGGTTTCTAGCTGTGTTGGTGAAAAGGGGTGGGGGTGTAGCGCAAATGACCAGAATTTATCGGAAATGTCCCACTTCTTTGAAACCTAAGACGTATCACAACAAGTATTGGATGGATTAACAACCATTTATGTTCCAAATTTCATGGCAGAGGGTGAAACTTGGTGTCAACAAGCTAAATTGATCCAGACAAGCTTTGACTGCCCCACTGTTTAAATACAACAGTGAGGCTGGCCAACGAAATTAGGATCTCCGGGCACTGTTGGTCTCAATCAATTCAGGCTCCAGAGAGACAGAAATATCCAATTAAAGCTTGACAGCCTGTTGCTATGGCGACATTCTCATTGATTACCCCATCAATCTAGCAGAGCATTTTGTTTTTCTTGCATCCTGATAATTGCCAGGGGATGAGGGACAATTAGTTTTGGGTGTTGGTTGTCTTGCACCTTGGGGGGGGGGGGAGAGAGAGAGAGAGAGAGAGAAAGGGAGCGAGTGAGTTGACAGCAGCAGAATGGAGACTTTAAAACCGCAGGCTCTCTCCTTACATTCCATCAACACCATCTGTTCCGTTTTTCACCTGTATGAGTTTACAGCGGTTGTTTAGCGTGCGTGTGTGCATTTTTTTGTTTGTTTTTTTCCTTCTGGAAGTATGAAAACTGAGGGGGAGCGAGAGAGATCCCTAACTTTGTTTCGGCTAAGCACCCATATGCTGATGTGCCTCTCAGAAATTGTATTTACTGCGGTTGTGCCTATAAATGTTCAATATAATGAAGTGGAATGGAGCCAGCTTTACGGTGATCAATTGAAGTAAGGGACCGTAAATGGCTGCGGGCCCACTTAACTGAATCATGAATTGAAATGGAAGGAAGGGAAGGACGGCTGCAGCAGTTGTAATGTTCTTGCCCTGACCTACACTAATTCAATATTTCCCGGCACTGGTTTCAATCTGTGCTCCGCCATGAATTCATTCCTTTCGCTCTTCGGTATCCTTCCCACGCCCCCTCCGTCTCCACTTCTCCTTCTTTTTCATCCCTCCTTCTTTGTTCCCTTTTTTTTTTTTTTTTTTTTTTTTACAGGGGTTGACACACGGTGATCATGAAATGATCACGTAACCGAGCGATCGTGTGAGAACGCGGCTTCATGGGGAAATTAGTTTGTTGCATGGAGGAAAGGGAGAACGCTAGGAAGGAAGCCACGCCTCCCATGAGGTGGCGCACAAAAGAAAAAACCCATTACCGCCTTGGCGTGCTACTCTTCATCATTTAGTGTACGCTGAACTTTAAGCCATTCAATTAGCACACACACAGGGATAAAGGAGAGAATGTGAACATGTTGCACACAATGGAAGTTTTCATCCGCAGCTGCTGACTTATTTGGCGTTGGTCCTGCTGATCCTGCCTCCTCTACTCTTTATACGTACATGAATCACTCTAATGAGATGGTGGCGGCTTAAATCCCTCAGTGGCGAGCCCTGAATCAGGAAATACTTTTGAACAACTTTTTTTTTTTTTTTTTTTTTTGAAAACCCAACTGACAGAAAAGCCTCCTACAAGTCATACCTGGGCCCAATTTTGAACGGTCACTTTTTTTTGGGTCTGTATTAACAGAGGAAAATGTTCCTACTCCAGTATTTGAAATTCCGACCATTAGTGATGGCGTAAGTACGTCATGGAAAGGGTCCTGTGTTTGACCTTGAATTAGCAGCTAGTCATTCTCGTCCGTTTGGAACGACACTCCCTCTTATATTCGTTAGGTGTGGGCCTCCTACATTTATTGGAATTAATGATCAAATCATAGATGTTTCAATAATTGGAAATAACTGCAATAGGATGGGCTACGTTTGCTGTTTGTTCAGCACGTTTTTGTTTGAATTCACTTCACTTTACCTTCAGAATTTGACCGACTTTTTAAAATCATGACAGTTTATTTACTTACGATGTTCTTCATTGAAATGCACTTTTTGTTGTTGTCGTCGTCGTCTCTGGGAGGGAAATGTAAGTCTGTTTTTTCAAATGTATGAAAGTGCTTAAGAAATGCAAAGAAAATCTCTAACTGCGGGAAGCCGGTGGTTCTGCTTTGGTGACATCTAAGATACTCTAAGACATCGTGCCTTAGTACTTCAAAAAAAAAAAAAAAAAAAAAAGCCACAGAAAATATTTGCATTTCCACCCTGTCTGCAGCTGAAACGAGCAGAGTAGACGCCGCCTCTGAGACTGCTGGCATTTCTTTTTACACCGGGGTCACCACTTGTCTCTTCTGGCTCTGATTATTTAACTGTGTGTGTGTGTGTGTGTGTGTGTGTGTGTGTGTGTGTGTGTGTGTTCACCAGCAATTGTCATTGAACATAATCCCATTAGAATGATGGCTGCTGTCATTATCTTAATCAGGAGCCCGCTTGGATTTGCTGTCCGTCAATCTGACATCTGCCCATCCTGTCGCCTCAATTGAATTGCAGCGTCTGATGGCGGTGCTCCCTTGACATGCAATCTCTCAAACGCTGGCAGCTGTGGCTACTTAAAGGAAGACAGATTTTTAATTAGAACAAAAACCAAAAAGACATACAGCTGCCAAGCTCCATTTTGACTCGAGGAGTTACCTTTCTTTCTTTTTTCCCTGGCATGTCAAGTTATGAATGTTGGCACTGCGAGAAACAAAACCGTAATATGTGCGAGCTGTCGTGGAAAACGCCGTGGTAACCTCACCTCAGTTGTAGTAATGAGCTTCTACTGCACTTGACCCACCTGAATTTCTCCCGCCGGCGCTGGGTATTGAACCAGCAACCCTCCGGGACACAGACTGGCTGAATTTAGGGCCAAAAGGTCTCAGAAGTTACCAGCAGAAGGGACACGTTTTTATTGCGTCTGTGCATTTTGTTGATAGCGAAGCCCCAACCACTTGTTGCATGTCGGCGGGCCACAAATTCATTTTTTTGTGTCGTCATCAAAGCCGATGGTTTGCCAGAGGCGCTACTCCAAACCTGATGATTGAATTAGTTGGCGAGCGCGAAATGGGCTCAAGACAGACATGTGACAAGATTTACCTCCCACTCACGCTACGTTAACTTCAGCATCACGGCGCGCTAGCTACTCCGCGTTTGTGCTTCAGTGGTGGATGAATACGTAAATCATAAAAGTTTGTGATCTGACGGGGAAAACAGTTTAGTACTTAAAGCAGTCATGGCTGATCAAAGACTAGATCCCTTTCATGTTGCGTCCCATTATTTTGCATTCAGGGTTTCTACAGGGCTGTCAAGTGGAACTGGAACTCCCGACAGGAAAGCAGCTCCCGCACTGGGAGAACTGAAAACTTTCTTTACCTCCTAACTAAGCCCCACAACGTCTTGTCGTTGCACCGTAGCAGGGCTGAATGTTCGAGCTTTCTTGAGGGGAACATTTTCAAGGTGTGTACATGTTGGTGTGTGGCAGATTTTCTAAAAAATCTCTTTGAAAATGAAGATTGGAGCGGTTGTTAACTCCCACAAACGAGTCCTCTACGCTCACGCGCTCCAGCCAAATCACCTCTCGTACCCCTTCTTTCTTTCGTTTTTTTTTTTTGTTCACATCCCTGAAGTCTTTGTTCTCCTCTGGTTCTTCACTTTTGTCACATATGGTGTTTTTATCTCTCCCTTTGGGTGTGTTTTTTTTTGTTCTTCCTTTCTGTCCTCCCTCCAACCCTGTCCTTCCATTTCTCCTTCCTCAATTTTTACTTCCTACCCCATAACTTCACCCTAATTCTCTGTCACTGCTCATTCCCATTTTCCCATTTCTGCATTGCCCTGTTTTCCCTTCTCTCTCCCTCTCTGTCCTTTCTTATTTCTGCCCCGTGAGATATGTTTGTGTGTGTGTGTGTGTGTGTCAGAGTTTGAAAATGGATGATAAATTCTTATGAAAGTATGAAAAGAAGGGAACATCTGACTTCATGCGCAGCTTGTCTTTGTCTCGGTCCATTGTGCCTTTTTAAATCCCCCCCAGCGTGTGTTGTGTTTTACTCTTATTATCAGTTTTCAACTGTTGATTTCCATGTGTGTTGCTTGATTACTTACCTGCCGCATCCTAGAGCATCGATACAGGATCGATTCCAAAATGTCTCTTCTTTTTTTTTTTTAATGAGCAGTTAATACATATGGATGCAATTTTTTAACCCAAGGATTGGGAATTAACAAAGCAGGAATTCATATGTAGAACGGATACATTCCTAGGAGGAAAAAAAAAAGCCTTTTTATTCTTTTATTTTTGCATTTGATTTATTTATTTATTTTTCCATCTGAAAATTTCTGTTCTCTCAATGACGGGAGTGAAGGAGAAACTGTGCTGCCACCTATTTCATCCACTTTTAACCTAGTTTCTGTGTCTGCGCATCAGTGACTCACATCCTCCCCCGCAGTTCTTCGCTCTGGTTGCCCCCATCGTGGCATCCATCATCAGCTCGTGTACATCAGGCTGTGCTCTGTGACCTGTTGATCAATTCCAAATGAACTCCTTTGGGTGCATCTGCTTCCTTCACCTGAGTTTCTCTCTACCCTCCTTTGACAGTAGACGGCCTGGCCTCAGAAACTCTGACTCTCTTCTCATCAATTATTAAATCTTTCCTCTTAAACCCCCTCCCCACCGCCCAAGCCCATCAAAGTGTATTGGTTAACATCTCCCTGTGGAGTAGTTCCCACACTGACACTCTGGAAGAGATACAGTATGTTCATTTATCACCATAAAGGAGGAACATTTCCAGGTGGTTACCAAGCAAAACTAACCAATTACAACTGTGGTGATGCTGCGTGAATTTCATCCTAAAATATCAGGACATGATTTAAGTACAACAAATGTCTTCTTTTGGTTGGTTTTAGTCGGTTCATAATAAGGATCACCAAAAAAACAAACAAACTCAGGCTACCTTTTTTCTTTTTCCCTCACTCAAGGCAGCGAAGTGCAGATTGGGCCAAGGAAGAATCCCTTCAGTTTTCTGGCAGATAAGTTTTAGCACCACCTGGTGACAAGAACAATTTTTTTTTATTTTTTACACTTATTCCATTCTCCTTGTCGATTGGATCTGGTTCAGATTTGGTCAGAAAGACCAACCAGACTGAAGAACCTGGTGACGTGTTACTGCGAAGATGGTTAGATTCCATTAAACAGGTTTGCCACGGTGAGGCCGTCAATTTCGCCGTAGAAGGCAAGGCAGACGGTAAGAAGTTACTCTTGCGATAGAGATGATTGCGAAGCTGAAACACCGATGGCGGGAATCCGATTCTCTTCCCTCATTTGCACTATTCAAGTAAAACAATCAGCACTTTTGCTTGACGCTGAGGTGAAATCGGTTCAGAGGAGCTTTAAGCTCTTCTCTTGGTTCTGATTTAAACTCAAATGGACTTTACAAAAGTAGAAATGTATCTGCCAGCGATAACTGGTCTGGATACGGGGCTTGACGCTCGAGATGGAGAGGGCTGCCTCGGTGTGTCGGAGCACCTTCAAGGAACAGGGTTTTTGTACCCACCTTGAGGGATGTTTGTTGACTAAAGCACCTGCTTAAGGGCGGGACGTGGGCGGCCTGCCAACGCTTCCCCCGGACAGGAACACCAGCACAGTGGACTGATCTGCCAGAAAAATAAAAATATTATGATTCAAATCTGTGAGGGGGGGGGGGGGGCTAATAGAACCGAGAATGATTAATGTGAGAGAAAAAAGGGAGAGGTTTTTGTTTCAGGATGAACGTTGAGGGACGACAGACAAAAAGCAGGGTATCAGTGGAACAGCCGATGCAGGACGGTATAGAACAGACAGCTGAGGATTGTGCTATTTGAATATTGATTAGCAGGAGTTATTTCAGGCCGAGTATTAGCACATTGGCAGCAGATCCAAGAGGCTTTGGCTGCCCACCAGAGCGTGAACCACAATTGGTAGCCATTTTGAAAAACAAAAACAGTAGATTTTCCGACCCTGGCCCCTCTCGTCGGTCGAAGCTGCTCCCCGCCGACAGGAAACCAAATGTTCTTCGTGTCAAGTGAGGTTTGGAGAAGTCTTAATTACATCAGAGGAGGACAACCTGCAGGAAGATAATGCAAAAACATTGTCTGTGTGTTGCCATCACATGGGAGCTTTTTACACTCTACCACGGATGCGGCAGGTTACCATGACACCCTGGTCGCTTAGCAATGTGGGCATCATAAACAGATTCCTCGCTCCCTAAATGGATCACGTATCGCTCTTGCTCTCTCTCTCTCGCTCGCTCGCTCGCTCTCTCTCTCTCACTCTCTCTCTCTCACTCACTCTCTCACCCTCCGATTTAACAAAAAGAGCAAACCTGAGCAGCCCATCTGCCGTGTGTGTGTGTATTAAACACTCACCAGAAGCATTTGCGATCATTAAATTGTCGAAGAGGGATGAGCGTAAAAGTGTGTGTGTGTGTGTGTGTGTGTGTGTGTGTGTGTGAGCATTTGAATAGACCTGCTTTAAGCGTTGTGTTGTGTAGTGGTGCATAATTATACAACAGTCACTGATCTCCAGTGTCTAGAAGTGTGTTATTAAAGCGACACTGGATGACATTGTGTGAGTCATTAGACACTGCTGTTAAAGCCTTAATCACAGGGTACACACACATGCATGCGCGCACGCACACAGCTTCACTGTATTGCTCACGTACAAAATGCTGCGTCGGCTAGTAAATCCTAGCAGCACAACGTGACAAGCGGTGAAGAAGAATTGAACACGTTTCCTCTGGAGCTAATGACACTTGTTTCTCTTACCTGGATTATGAAATACACTATGGAAGGGGCGGGCGGTGGTGGTGGTAAAAGACAAACAGGAATGGAAGCAAAATGCAGAAAACATAGTCCTAGTGTCTGTTTTGCTGTTATTTCTGGGCTCTACTACCTGCAGTTACACACCGAGTGCAGAGGACAACCAAAAAAATTACATAATAAATACATAGCTATTGTTCTGAGCCATGTGGGGCGGGGGGGGGGGGGGGGGTGCTTGTGGACATGGAGATCAAATATATATCTAGAGAGCACCGGTAGAACTCACTCCCTTAATTTAGTTATATTTAGAAGAGTGAATATATCAATAAGGCACTGGACTTTTCATTGTCATTTTGTTTTTATTACAAAGTTCTCAGTGCGTATGATTAACATGAGGTGGACAACGAAGTAGGAAGTAGAGTGGGCAGAGTTGAACTGTTGCCTTGGGGAGACTGAAATAAATGTTGCTCAACTATAAGAGCTGATAATTAACTGCAGGAAATGTTGAGGTATTAAAATATACTTTTAAATGATGGAAGAAAACAAAGGGTCACATTTCTCAGTTGTAATTTATTGTTGACCAAAACTCCAAGTACAGCGACTCCACATACCAGCATGCAACCTGCCACACACGGAGTACAAGTGAAACTCCTGTCTGGTGCAGTTAGTTAATTCCTCACATTTCTTACGAATGTTGAATGTATTTAAGTACGTATCTCAGCACTTTTGATCCTCTTGTAGCTGTAACTGCACTATGATGAGTTTCTAAAATGGTGGTTACCTTCCTTCCTGGCATTTGTGTCAGAGTATGGAACTTTTTTTTTTTTTTTTTTAAAAAGCCAATTTTAGCCAAACAATGTCTACACACAAAGCGGCGAGGTGGAGTTTAAACAGACGACTTAGCAAATCCCCAAAAACTTTTGCAAAGCATCGAGTGTTTTTTTTTTGTTGTTTTTTTTACTTGCTTGCATTTTTCATGATACACAACCTGCTGGACACTGCTTTATGTAAAACACACATTCCACATAGATCTAAATAGTTCAGGTTTTTTGTTTTTTTTTTTGGTCAGCATGATGCAATTATGTGCAAACTGTCCCACTCGCCAAAAAAAAAATAAAACCCCTGCATAAATATTTGATATCTAGTGTTGCAGAAAATGTTGAATCAGTGCAATAGAGTGTGTCTGATTTTGGCCACCAGTGACTCATTATTCTCCACTTCCTGGAGTGTGTTTGTGTGGCTGCTTTCTTCAGCCCAGCTGTTGCTGTGTGTGTGTGTGTGTGTGTGTGTGTGTGTGTGTGTGTGTGCTGTGTGTGTGTGTGTGTGTGTGTGTGTGTGTGTCGGCCACTCCAGCCTTCTGTTTGTCTTCAGTGTTAAATGTATCACATATACAATGTGCGTACCGTCGTAAGGAGTCTTTATGTGATGGGTCTCACTCTGAAAAAGTCAAATTGTTGTGTTCATCTGACTGAAACCGGACAAGATACATGTAAACAAGTTGGTCCGATTTAAAATCTTGCTTTTCAAACCTAGGCCAACTTGACTAATGTTGTTTTGGAATCAGTCGACATGTATACGCTTCCATCTGACCCAAAATGGCCCGGCATTCTGTGCGCATTTGGTAAGCCCTGCAGCAGTATTTATCCTGGGCGTCCAGCCGTCAAGGGAGGTATCACGGTGGCGGGTGAAAAAACATTTGTGGACGGATGAGATGAACTTTATCCAGTCTCAGCTTGCAGAGTTGCTGTTTTTTGTTTTTGTTTTGTTTTTTTCAGCGCTGGCAAAAGTAGGCTATAGCAATTATGCCCACCCGTGCCTCCCACGGTCTTTGAGTGATACCCGTGGAACAAAGCGTGCATGATATCTGCATGTTTATGCAGTAGCTCAAGAACGCCAAAAGGGAAATTTTGGGGTTGTTTTTTTTGGTGGTCAAAGGTCAAGGTCACTTTTAGCTTACGTAAATGTGAAAGACTTTGAGGGAATTTTTCTGAATTTGCCACAAACATCTACTGAGATTCAAGGATAAACTGATAAGATTATGGGGGTCAAAGGTCACCGTCACCTCCAGTTAACACAATATCTCTGCAACGCTTTGAGGAAACTTCTCCAAATATTCTCCAACATTCTGTGATATAAGCAGCTACTCCTCTTAGTCAGCAGCAGCCTGCGCTTGCTCATCAGCAGTCAGTCCCTGTGTCATGTAAACCTGATGTTAAAATGAATGGCTTTCACACCAGACCTCACACTGTTTCATTTGAACATCTTTTCAGAGGGCTCAGGGGGGGCCTTGTCGGGGATGAATTGTTCTCACAGCTTGAGAATGTAATGGTGGATGGATATTTGCGTGTGCTCGAACAGAACATTTTGGGCTTGTTGCTTTTATTTATTTTTGAGAAACATGGAGTTGAAGGTCAGTGTGATGGGCGCACCTCATGGAAGTAATCTGGTATTTCTAGTTATTTAATAGCATTTCAATTTGTTTGTGGAAGACATTCTAGTTTAAAGTCAGCATGACACAACCTACCACTCCAGATGCAGGCATACTTCCCCAGTTGTTGTGTACAAGTACAACAATCATCCAATTAACTGACCTAATTGAGCTCCAGCTATAGCTCGACAGCGACTCTGCATCCAAACCTGCTGACTCATAATCGCGCTGTCCCTCTCACTCTGGCAGACATAAGCAGCAGCTGTACTTGTAGAGAAGAAAAGCATCTCTTTTTCTTTTTTTTACATTTTGTTTTTCACATCAGCATCAACTATGATGAACTCTGAAATTGAAGCAAATTGTGTGAAATGATTGCTGACAATACATCCGCGATTCAAAGAAAGCCCCGGCTCAGCTGCATCACAGATACAGAGGAAGATTAAAGTGGCAAGAGAAATAACATTAATTCGAGGACACAGTGGCATACAATATTTCCAATTAATGCATTATATGTGTGAGAGTTGGTAGGTGCGTGTGCATGTGCAGCGCCATATCAACGCTTGCTGGGCACAGCTGTAATTGGGAGTTGTTTCCAGCCAGCTGGCGCGCTGCTAACGTCCTCGTCAGGCTGCTGAGTTCACCGCAGGAGAGCTGAGCTGCTACACCTGCATGCACCAGTCGACTAGACCAGACTAGCATCAGTCTCCTTACAACGCTGGTATGTTTTCTGTCTGAAACACTGGCGTTGTGGCTTGTCAAGTAGCATGCACTTACTGTACAGTTGTTTGCCTTTGTGTGTGTGTGTGTGTGTGTGTGTGTGTGTGTGTGTTTGTGTGCGTGTGTGTGTGAGTGCGAGTGCAAACATCTCTTTCTTTCTCACCACCCTCCTGCTGGCTCCCTACAGGCTGAAGCAGGAAAGATCTGACTAAAGTGCTGCCAGTCACAACAGCAGATGCTCATGTTTCCTCTGCTCTCTTTCGTGCTTCCCTAAACATCAGTAAGATGGCAGGTGTGTGTGTGTGTGTGTGTGTGTGTGTGTGTGTGTGTGTGTTGGAGAACTCATTTAAATTTCGAGTCATTTCTGGCTTTGAGAGAGTGAGGACATTTTGATCTGTCCTCGCCTCCTTCATAGGGAAGTCTGCTTTTTTTTTTTTTTCCAATTAAATTTAAGCAAGATACACACCCCAGAATTGCTGCTGTAAATGTGTTTGCAAGTATAATCCTTCTTTGCCAAAAATGTGCGTTGATGGTGAAAGGTTGTTTGGTCATTCGTCACCTAGAAAGTGCTGCACCTAAGTATTCAGTGGGGTTTCGAGTTGGATAATTTATTATTACACACAATTATGTCCTCACTAAGATTTGACTGAATTGAACTTAAATCTGACACGTCTTGCCTGCCCACCTTTTGACTATTAAACCCCTGAGCTGCGTGTGATGGTGTGTGTGTGTGTGTGTGTGTGTGTGTGTGTGTGTGGGCGTTCACCCAACGGCTGGAGCGCCATCTTCACATCTGTAACTGTTTACCGAGAGAGGTTAAAGACGGGGGTCAGCTAGACCCTCATTGTGGTGCGTAACTGAAGGTAAATAGATTCTTGTGCTGTTGCGTCTGTTGCCACAGACAACAGAATTACTGAATTAATTGTGGTGCAGATGTACAAATAGTTAGGTCATCTACTGTTTGGAACTTAAGCGCTGTAATTATGGAAACAGCTTTTATCTTCTTTCAACCGGCCGCCTCAGTTTGATGGCGTTGAGGAAATATTTGTTGATATCCTGCTCTCTGGCTGTTGGTCTCCTTGTTGATTAATAACTTTGAGGGAGACTCATTAGTTTTATTCGCATTACATATCACAGCATTTGTGTTCCTCTTGATAAGAATTCTGCCTTTGATTAAGAAATATTCGGGGATCAACTTGCAATTATGTCTCCAGGACTATCTTCCTGCTTCAACATAATAATGTTCAAATCTAATTTGATTCTGTTAGTTATTTGAGCTTATAAAGGTTCACTTTGGCAATAAATCCCATTAATGGGTTTGTGATTTGAGCATAACATTGGGAGCAAACAGCAGGATTATCAAGCAGATATAATCCTGTCTCCACCGTCCCAGCAATATGCTGATTCTAGGTTTCGAAATGGAAGATTATATGGCCACCTGTAGTGTGAAGGGATTTCACACATAATCTCAATGTTCCTGACAGGATTGGAGTTTCCAAAATCTCCCTAGTGTTCAAGGAACAGCAATGGAATATTGAGCAGAAACCTTCAGAAGGCATCATGAGCGAACTGACTGGTAAGCTAACCAGATGTAGCGTCCGTTAGCTTGTAGCGTCCATTAGCTCGTGGCAGTAGTGTTTTAGACCAACAATAAAACTGTATTCTCAACCCACCTTTGTCTCGTACCGCAAAATATATAAGCTATACTCATTTTGTCTTCTCAGCATTTGTTTTCCTCCACTTCAGCTTGTCAAGTTGGTACCTTGTTACAACAGGTAAATTAAATGATATACAGTATCTGTGGACCATGATTTTAAATGGAGGCAGATTTCAAAATCCCCTAGTTTGCAGCAAGCCCAACTAGTGTAATAAAAAAAACACATTGCAGTTTTTCTTTAGCTCCACTTGTGATTTGATGAGTTTAGATGCACAGGAAACAGACCAGAGTGATTGATTAGGACCACGCATTACTTCTACCACCCAAAGATGTTTAGTATTCACAATGCAGAAAAGCTTTTCCTCCTTTGCCATTTACACACACAGTTCCATCTCACCTTTGCTCCCTTACTTGCCGCGAGGTCCGACCTTGTCTGACAGCCGCTGCTAAATATCAACCCTAATGAGACACAACCGTGGAGGTACCAGTACTTCAGCGTGTCAACCCCTGGTACGCACTCAGGGACGGCGGCGCACAAGCATAACAAGGAAGGGGGTTCATTAGTTGAGCGCTTCAAAGATTTTTCACTCTATCTTTTTTTCAGGTTTTTGCTGTCAAACTAGTTTTATACAATGTGTTGTAAGAACTTTACCACATCATAGGTTTTTTTTTTTCTTTTTTATTGTAACAAATTTCAGTGAGTTTTTTAATACAATTTTTGTAATGGAAAGTCAGTCGGAGGAATGTTTGAAAGTCCCTACCTCTGAAAGTAGAAGTGCTCAACATGTTGAAACATGGAATAACAGCGCCACCAAGTGGTGAGGTATTATGTGTTTTGATGTAGGGGCTAGTAAGTCTTTAAACGTGAACTCTATTAAGACTAATTGGTCTGTTTGTTCCTTGGATGATGCAAAGTGGTCAGCCTTAAGCCACACCCACTTCCACCCAAAACACTCACTATTCCACTGACACTGCCAACTGCTCACCTAGTCTTCTCTTAAATTTGTGCATACCATATTTTGATTACTTGGAACAAAGCTCATGTTTGTTTGTTCATCCATAGTTTGTAATTGGTCACCAAAACCCTGAGGGCGTGACCGTTTGACCTCAAGAAGCCAAAGTCTGAAATCGCTACCAAATTGCGGAATGTTGTACGGTACATGATGCTACAACTCGACCCACAGGTGGCGCTACTAGAATATTGTCCCATGATATTAGAACAGTTCTGTATTTTTATCAAATTGTGCCGCTATGGGTGACTTTCCTGGCTAACATGGAAGTTAGCATCACCGTGGGCTCCCTTGACAAAAAGCCAATGGGATTATAAATCAGATTTTCTATCGTTGCCAAAAATACACTCGATGGTGAACAAGTGCAAAGCTAACATGCACTTCATCTCCACAACTGGCGTTGCACTTCCTCTGCTCTAGGTACAGATTCAGTGGGAATGTTTTACTGACACGCACTCAGATGTTGCTCATAAAGTTGACAAAATTCAACTCTTGGGGGGGAAAAAAAAGTGATTCGGAAAGAAATGTAATAATGAATGACTCAAAAATTGAATGACAGCGCTGGAGGGAGTCGTGTATGAAGGGGGATGACTTTGCAGCCAAACACGCTATTCTTACTCTTTGCAAGCTCGTGTTTCTTGTGTGCGTCGGCTTTAATTTCACAGCAGAATTGATTGAATTCATTGTTTCAACCCCCCCCTCCCTCTTCTCATTTCATGAATTATTTCAGTCCCCTGGCCCAATCATGTGTGGTCTCTTTTCATACGACTAGATACCCTTGTGTCGTACACAGAGCTGGATTTGATATTTCTCACGGGAAATTAATAGTACAGTGCCTTTCTGGACCAGGTACAGATTAAAAGCCCATTATAAAACCATTAACCTAGTCATTAGGACCAGATATGGGAAAAGGTACAGGAGGTGGGTGTCTAATTATAGTGCAACATGTCTAAGCCCTAATTAGCATTTGCAGGTGCTGAAAGGAAATACGGTATTTTCTCTTAGATTGTTTCTGTGTCAGCAGCGGCCTTTCTTTTTTTTTCTTTTTTTTTGCACCAGGGGACAAACGTCAGGACGAAATCATCTCTTTCCTACATATTTAAGATCACCAGGGATATAAATTTCTCCATCTAACTTGCTAGTGGCAACTAATGCACGTCTGTCCTTTTTGGACCAAGTGGAACCAAAGCTTTTATCATGATTTTAATAATGCCTCAGAGCTAAAAAAAAAAAAAAAAAAAGGAAAAAAAAAGGGTTTGTTCTCAAACATGAGCCTAATATATGCATCTCCCTCTACTCTTTTTCTCTCTCAGAGGCTGGCGACAGCGGCAGAGAACTTTCAAACGGATCACGACTGGAGGGACGACAGCGAGGTGAGTCAGCAGCGAGCCGCTGAGACTGATCTGATATTTTCATTAACACTGGCTGAGTTACATATAGATCAAGTGGTGCCGTGAACTCCGTAAGCCGAGTAGAGGGAGGGGAAACTCTATTCATCATCCAGTATGATTGTAATAATTGGATGGCAAATCTTATTATACTGACAATAGCGCTGTGATGACTATAAGCTTGATTGAATTTCCTGATTTACATAATAGAAACAATAAGGCACGCTTATAATCAACACTCTCGCACACAGACTGCTCTCTCTCTCCCTCTCCCTCTCTCTCCCCCTGCTCCATTAATCACAGTGTTTCAAATAGATTAAAAGAGAAAGTCCAGCAGATTATATGAAAACACTGCCATACGTCTCATTCAATTTCTTCCCACAACTGCAGCCTCCCCAAGCGCAACAATGCAGCTCTCTTAGCTACTCGCTTGCTGTTGTCTTGTAGTTTTGGCCTTTTTTTCTTTTTTTCTTTTTCTTTTTTTTTTGTCATAATAAATGCAAATTGTGAATTTCTCTCTCTTGCTGTGCAATAAGAAAAGCCTCAGGCTCTTGGCAGCCATTTAACAAATGACAAATGAGATTGTGTGTGTACGTTGTGGTTGGGGAGAACTTCAAACAACTGCAGCATTTAGCCTATTAGCTTTAAAAAGTCCTCAGCGTTGCGTGCCAAACCTTAATGAGAATTTTCCATTAAGATTTTTTTTTTCTCCCCCCCATTATTCAAGTCCTTGTATGCTGTTGCGCATTGAGGAAACGAGGATGGGCTCGTGCCTCTATGGGGATTGATTCATTTCTTTGCGATATTTCTGTTCGATATCCATTTAGCCTCAGATCTCAGCCAGCAAACGCTGCTTTTTCTGATTGATATTTTGGGAATTTCCGCATATCCGAGACAGTTAAACTTTCCGGCGGTGAGTTACTAGTTAAACCAAGAACAGCAATTTAGTTCCACTCATCGTGCAACATGGGATTTATTTACTTCATGTTTTTTGTTTGTATATGAAGGTTTTGGGGTGGAACTGTTAAAAACGTGGCTTCTTAAATCAGGTACGTCTAATAATTTCATCTGAAAATGTTAGAATTTGTATCAAATCGATGTTTGCAGCTTCAGTGATTCCAAGGAATGAGAACATAGCTCGTGGAAGCAGATTGTGTTGGAGGAGTCAGTGAGTGGATGGCACATTGAAGTAGTAGCATATTATGTTTTTCATCCCTCCTTCCTTTTCTCCACCTCTCACACATTAAGTGTTCCAGCACACAGTAGCCTCCCCTGAAGGCTCCGATAGTGCGACCGTAGTGTGATCGTCACCTTTTAAGATGCTCGGTAACAGAACGTGACAGAGAACATCATGAAACCGGCTCCCATTATCAGCTCCTCTGGATGGTCCCTTGCTTGCGTGTGCATATTAGCACGTGCTAACCGTCTGTTAGATATCGACCTTCACATTCCCCAGATATCCAAACGGCAACGCCATGACGTTGCTTCCCCACACAGCTTCAACCTGCGAGCGAAGGTACCCGAAGCAGGAGGGACTCGCAGGTCTGTTGGAGTTGATTTCCTGTTGGCCTTGCAGCTCCAGAGGTGGGAGGCAGGTGGTGGGAGTCTGAACTACCCCGGTGGCTCCAGGGCATCCCCATGTCAGCGGCGAGGCGAGTTCGTCAGCGCATTGTTAGGCTGCACACTGACACGAAGCTCAACGATGTGAGAGCCAAACAACACCACTAACTCAGTGTGAAACAAAAACCAGTGTATGATGGACTGGAATATAGCAAGAACTAAATTATAGCCACAGTTGCTGATCTTTCCATATGTTCACCTGTTGGCTTTTTTTGGTTTGACCAGATCACAAAGGTTATGATAGAGGAAACTAATATCTGGTGACCCTCTTGACCCCCCTGCCTTCCTTAAATTTGCGACCAGCATCAGACCTAAACCTGGACCCTCGCCTATGAACGAGATGGTGACGTAAAAAGTAATCGATGAATCTTCCAGAGGACGTTCTTGTTCCACCACTGGTTTCCATTTTAGTCCATCAGAAGTTTTCCAACCTGACTCGAGTTCAACATAGCCACTAAAACTCTTGGCTCTTGGTGTAGGACGTGGACATTGAACATAACGCTGAAAACAAAAGAGACGTGGTTGTGACGTTGAGATCGTGCATTCTGCCAAAGCGTAACGTTCGCTTTGGACTTCCATTCGGTTGGATTTATGCCTCGTAAAAGTGCTTATTTGCGAGGATTTGCATGCTGAATTAAACGCGCAAGTCTCATAAACTTCTCTCTTCATGGACATCCATGGGGAGGAACCTGTGCAGATTATCTGAGATTATCATTACGTGTCTCTCAGGATTTAACCCACGCCATTCTCATGACGCCCACTCCCTGTCCTTCAATTCCTCCTTCAGGGCTAAACTTTTCATTTCCAGCTCCACGGTTCTACTTCAGCAACAAGGACACAGAAGAGCTCGGTGGGATTGAGACTTCTCCATTAACCGTGCGTTTAAAGGTGTGCATTTCCCCCGTTTCATCTCTTACCGTCTCTTGTTTCTCTTTCCAGGCCGAGAAAATTGTTTACTACAACGCCAAAGACGATGTGAGTGGAACTTTTTTTAATATTGTGAGGGTGTGATTAGATATGCTGATAATCAAATAAAACCCCGCATGCAAACTCAACACACCCCCTTAAGAGATTATTGCCATAGCAACCTGATATTAGATTTTACTGATAGCCCACAAGAAACCCCCTTGAATCACGAATACTTTTGTTAGATTCACATAGGGTTGTTTTTTTTGTTTTTTTTTAATGTGTGGAACACTTGTATGTGCGCGTGAGCGTGTGTGCCTCCCCTGGCCTCAGACGTCATCTGTCTGCTCTGATAAACAGGGATCAGCATCTAATTCCTCTCCAGTGTCCCAGTGGGGATAAAAACCACACACCCACAGCACACTGATGTCACTCGGTATCTGACTGACAGCCCCCCCCATCCTCCTCCTCCTCCTTCTTCTGTGTGGATGCCTGCATCTCCGTCTCACCACCTAAAAAATTTTTAATTCAATCTCGCTGTCTCTTGCCTTAACTTTGTGTATCTCTCTGCATCTGTCAGTTGTGACACTTTGGTTAATACTCAACATTGACAGCTTGTCATCAGCAATAACATGAAGCTGCCAATTCGGTGTGTTGCGAAGACACCTCTTTAGATTAAAAAAAAAAAAAAAGTTGCGGGTGCTTTCAAAAACTCCAGGTTTTTATTTCCGTTTGCAGCTCAATCAGACGCAGAAGAAGAACCGATACGTTCCGGAGGATTTCCACATAGACCCGGACTTCAAACGGCCGGTCTCGTACAACACCACAGCTGTCCACATCCCCACGGATATATACGAAGGCTGTAAGTTGAAAAAACACGCACACACTTTGTTAGAAAATACTCTCTATTGTAGTTAATAAGAAAAGCAACCCTGCCCCATAAACACACGCACACACACACACACACACACGCGTGCGCACGCCCACCGTTGTCTGGGCTATTCTTGTCGACATGCAGCCCAGATAGCAGCGAGCCATAGGCCAGAAGGCTGCAGAACCCCTCGTTACTCTGGTCACCAGCTGCTGCTCCTTTCTCGCCCGATCATCTCTGGGCTCGCTGACCTCTCTGGACACTTACACACACTGTCGCAATGGACTCAGGCAACAACTCGTATCCCATTTAGGCTGTTTACAGAGTTGCAGATTTTCACACACTCGCGCTTTACTTTAATCACCGCTTCTTTAGTTTTTCTTTTGTTGTTGTTTGTTTGTTTGTTTTTTCCAGGCACTGCTTCATTGGTTACTTGTAATTCATAGTGTTGCGGCTCCTGGGGTGCAACCGTCTGTTTGCGGGTCAGTCAGCGGCAGAATTTTGCTGAAATATTACATTACCTGCTGCTTAATAGTGCAGGTAATAATTGCTTCATAATTTTTCTGTTCATGATGAATCATTTTGATGTCCATTCTTTTGTTTTATTTTCAACCAAGTTAAAAAAAAAGTGATAAATGACTCAAAATTGAACCAAATGGCCTGGCGTGCTGCGGATTTTAAAACCACAGGAAGGCACGATATTTCCCCAGGGTTAATTGTGTGTTAAAATACATTTTTATTTATAGTGTGATTTTTTTTTTTTTCATTCAAGACAGATGGTGGCATCAAAAAAAATTGGTATTTCGAGGGTTGAAATCCTGAAAATGATGATTCAGTATGGTTTATGATGAAGAAATTGACAACAAAAAAGATTCAAAATAACTTTAACATCTGTATTTATTTGAATCTTGAATGTCCATGAATGGTACGAAGGCATGCATCTGTAAGCTTATCCGAAACTCACTCCAAGTGTTAAATATTGTACTGCCTACAGAGCATTTGTGATTAATGCAGATCCCCACACAATAATCATTGAAAATGAGAATACTTGTGCAAAAATTAACGGCCCCTTTAATATCGCAAATCATGATTACAATTGCAATATCTGTCAAGAAGGGAAAAAAAAAGCAATTTGATATTTTTCCAAAATCTTGCAGCCCGACTGTCTAACTCAAGTGTTACCTATCTTCAACGCTAATTAGCGTGCAGCGTGCTAAGCTAGTAAACAAATTGCCCACTCTAACATCGGCACATTAGCGCTCTGGCCCAAGCAGCACTGTGCCTAAATGCAGCGACCCAGAGCCTCCAGCGTGGATCTGCTTTATTAATATTTTCCTTCAGACAAACAAGAACATATTACAATAACAGAGATGCAATATCTATTGTATAATATGACTTAAAGTTTATGGAAGATGCTGCCACAAATATACGGAAACAAAAATACATTCTTACTCAATTTGCCGGATCAATGCTGCTATCGTGTTTTTTTGTTGTTGTTGTTTTGTCATTCTGCATATTTTAGGCGCAACAGCAATATTCATGAACATCCCACAAGAAGGGGTCGAGCACCCCCGAGTACTAATTCAGTCCCTGTTGGAGAGCAGACTAGCCTTGGTTTGAATGAATCAAGTTTGCCTTGCCAGGTTCTTCGTCCACCGCTTGGTATTGTAACTATTTGTTTCTCACAGCTGATCAAATATGGATCAAATACAGGTTTGATTGCTGTTCATCTCCTCCTTCTGGAGCCAAACTGGGAGAACACAAAGCAGTAAAACACACTTGACAGGCCATCAGGCAAAGTAGAATTGGCTTTCAATAATTAAATATGGTAGAATAAAGATTTCTATCATGGGCGGGTACACAGCTGGGAGGCGACTGAACAACAAATTCATCCACCCCCCCGCCCAGATTCGGCCCTGTATTGGTGGCCCGTGAGATTTGCACAATTCAAGCCTGACATCAAATGAGAAATGACTGCACGCTCTTGAAGCACCAGTGTGTAGGATCGAGGGACAGCTGGCGGTGAAGTTGCAGAGTGCAGCACTTCAACTCGCCCCCGTCCTTCCATGTGCGCGGGAGAACCTACGCTAGCCCGCAGTCTTCCATTTGGGTCAGATTCTAGATTCGTCAAATATTCTGACGGTGCCAACAGTGGTCCCAACACTTACTGGTACACAAACCTTGTTCCTGTAATAACTGGACTACTGTCGTACGTTAACACCTACAATGAAGTATTGGGATCACATTGAGGGAAAACTTGTTTTTTGAGAATTCAAGATTAAAGTTCTCATTTTATGAGAAAAGGATAATACAGTACCTAAAATAGAACAGAATTTAAAAAAAACAGTCTTTTCTTCAGAATAGACAGTTCCTTGAATAAAATATACCATGAAATATTGACTTTTTTTTCTCATAAAGACTCTGATCTCAAAATCTCAGAATTTCTTGTTTCTCAGTGTGGCCCTAAAACTCCCTTGGAAAACACTTTCTGTAACCCAGTAAAGACCATATTCCAGTATTCCAGTGTCCAATAAGACAGTAGCCGGAATATTAACGTGTCAATAACAAACCAACCGTCAGGAGAATATAAACACTGTTGTCTGTGCATGTAGAATTCACAAGGAAGCGTTTTTGGCACACATGGGAATTGAGTAGCCACCACTGATAGTATAGGTATGTTTAAATGTTGCCATGACGACCCTGCGTTAGAGGTGCGCAATCACGAGTACTGCATACGAGACACTTGGTTAGTTATTTCTACTGCTATGCCTTCGTATTTTTCTTCATGAATGAGTTTAATACAATTTACATGAACAGGAACCTTTACCCTCCAGTTTTTCAGGCAATCCGTGTTTTCCCTGTTGCACAGAGGGCGCTATTGTGGAAAAATAGTGCGCTTCAATGTCCAAAAACGAATGAAGAAGCAGCTCCGGGAGGTGGAGGATGCATCAGACGGAATGACGTTGTGTCAGTGTATTTCAGTTGCTGTTGCTTCTGTACTTCAGGAAATATTTCAGGGAGAAAAGGTGGCTACTTGCATCTTTTTCCGTTTCCTGTGAACTGGCAGCAGCGCTAAGCACATGTTCTCAGTGGCAAAGCTTAAATGGACTCGTGTCTATGTGCAAGAATGTTCTGTTTGTGTATTTCATCGCACCCTCATACACACACACTTGCACACACTCCCTCTGGGTTGTTAGCCTCTTGTTCTAGGACACTGATGAGTACAATTCAAGGACAGCCACACAAAAACAAGCATGCAGGCATGTCTTGGTACACGCAGTGAACCATATAGCACAGGTCATGTCATTCCATGCAAACTCACATTCATACATATAATTACTCGTGGTATGACAAGATGGGACTGTGGCAACAAAACAACAACAAAAGGCCTTGGGAAACCCACAATGCTAAACTTGGGTCGAGGGGGTAAAAAGGAATGAATATTAAATGAGAATGTACATGTGATGCTAATTATGATAAATCCACAGGAATCGGAACCGACTGCAGGAAGCTTATTTGCAAATAACTCAGTTTCGATATGTCCGGGTTCCCTCATGGAAATTGATGGAATGATGGAAATTGGAGTTTCCAATCTGGAAATGGATTAAAATGACCAAATATCCTGGAAAATAATGTGTTGTCCTGCATTTTCTTTCACTTTGCACTACATTTCATATGCTAATAGAACAGGAATTTTAAAATGGGAACAAAAAATTTCTACTTGCTCTGAGCTGCTAGTTGCGGGACGTGGCCAAATAAATGTTATGGATCGACGAATAATCAAGAAAACTGTAATAAATCCGCAGTGGCCAAGCAGCTGTGGTGAGGAAAACCGAACATGCCCGCTCCCGCTCTTCTCCGCCACAGTACACCAAGGAATGTATCTACAAGTTAAAGATACTGCTCCAAACAACTCCATAACCTTTGATGATGTCAGTGGCTAACGATGGGTTAGCCTGGCTAGGCCCGTTATGACAACTTGACATTTTATAGTTTTCCAATCTGCGCAGTAAACTGGACTGTAAGAGCAGAGAGTGTCGAGCCTGGAGGCCTCTGACTGTGCAGGCTTCTCTGTCATTGCCAAATGGCCAAATGCAGTTATTTTTACAAGCTGCAGTTATGATGATGAAAGATGGTGGGGTGGGGTGCTGGGGGGGGGGGGGGGGGGGCTGTTCCTGGTGTGATTCATTAGACTGATTCCGCTCTCTTCTTTCTATATTTGTCTTGAGTCCCATTCTTTCTCTCGATCTTTTCCTCCCTTTGATCCTTTTTATGCACCCTTTGCAGGTCTCTCTTTTTTTTTTTTTTGGATCATAAAAGTTGATTTTCAGAATTCTGCATGGAGAGTTTCAAATATCCAACAAATGTGCTCTGTGTGTGCAAGTGGTCCCCGAACTCTGAACTCGGTGCATCAGCACATTAAATTCTTGTATCAAATACCCCTAAAATCGGACAAAATCTTGAACCTCTTTGTGAGATCCAAACAGGTAACATACTCAAACTGCAAAGTCCTTTTCAGTCTTTACGCCTGAGCAAAAAAAAACAACAAACTACAGGCACAGAAATAAAATCTTCACACTTAAGATGCGCAACAGAGAACTGCAGAATGCACAGTTCTGTGTCCGTGGTTAGCATTCTGCTAACGGATGTGGATAATGAATCATTTTGCAGGCGTTGCGTGACACTCAAAATAATTCATCCTCCGCTCAAGTGCCGCTTCTTGCACGATGTAAAGAGGGAAAAAAAGGTCATTTGAAGCAGCGGCGGCGCGTCATATGACAGATGGGGAGAGTCACAAGGATCAGAAAGCGTTTGAGTTAGACATGCCCCCGAGTGCAAGGCAATGCAGTGTCATCATTTGAATGTTGGAGTTTGTTTTTGTTTTTTTTCTGTTGTTGAGGAAAATTTTGGCATAAAATCCTTGTTTTGGGGTGTAAATCAAGAGATGAATGAAAAATTAACAGATTAAAATTGGGGTTTAGTATTTTTTTTTATTTCGTGGGACCTCTAATGATGTTGTTTATTCATATTGTCCTGAAAAACAACCAAAGCTAAGATTTTGTTGTAAAAGTAGTAACAGTCCGTATATACACCTAACTGTCCTCTCGCATTCTACGTGGGTGGGGCATGCATTGAATTCCGGTTAACTCAAAAGCTGGACTGGTGTTTTCTCGCTTTATCTATCTTCAAGGACTGGCTGCCATACTGATGCCACTCTGGCTGGCCAGCACTGTCAGCGTTTCCATGGAAATGTGTATCCCTTTGTGTGTGTGTGTGTGTGTGTGTGTGTGTGTGTGTGTGTGTGTGTGTGTGTGTGTGTGTGTTTCCAAGATGACACTTGGACACACCCTGGTGTTCCATCTTGTGTGGAGGAAGGACTGGTAACTTGATTAGGGGACTTTGTCTAGACAAGGCTGGCGTCCTTGTGGCTTTTAGCGATGCTGAAGGAGAGATGTGTCATTCACCTCTTCCTCCTCTAATTGCCACGCCCTTTCTCCACCCTCCTCCCTTCTCTTCTTATCCCTTCTGCTTGCTTTGTCTTTCCTTTCCCTCTTTTTTTCCAACCCTTTTGCATTTTCACAGTCAACTTTGGTCTTCTACGCTTTCCTCTCTTGAATTCGATGCTCCCCCCCTTCTCTCCACCTATCATCCTCCCATCCTTTCATCCCTCCCTCTAATATCCTAAGCATATTAATAGAAGGGTGTGTGAAGACAAATGTGCTATTGTCTTTCTCTCCCACATTAGTCCTGCTGATTGGAATCTATCATCCCCGCTGATCCAGTGTGGGTGGTCAAAAAGGGATTCGTTATCTTGCTTGTGTGTGTGCATGCATGCATAGTGGAGATGAATCAGAGTTTGAATGTGTTTGAGAGAGGAAGAAACACTTGGGGTGTGAGAGTCGTCATATGTGTGTGAGCGTGCCCGCCCGCCCGCGTGTGTGTGTGTGTGTGTGTGTGTCACATCACATGCACCTACTGTACTGGATCTCACGGCTGCGTGCGCGTGTCTTCTCGCTCATTAGGCAGATTGGCGTGGATGCAACGAGAAGAGATGAGAGGAGAACGTCGCGGCCTTGGCAGGAGATCCGAGGCTTGTCTGATGCCCGTTTGCATCAACTCTGTGTGGCACCTGTCAGCCTGAGACAGGCACACACTGTGACGTGCTGAGATACTGTGACACTGTGTGCGAGAGTGTGTTTGTGTTAAAGTCACAGTCCCTGTGGCAAAGCTCACAGCGTAGAAATTTTTTTTTCTTCCTTTTTTCACTCTTATGCCACTTGATACATGTCCTATTTCATTTGCAAAGCTGGCTGCCAAACACTGAGAAATCTTCCTCTCTGTCTCTCTACACTTCCTTTTTGTGCCCCCCCCGTGATTACGTCTGCATTCGGTGTCCTTGAAATAAGTTGGATGCCTTCCCAGGATGTTCTAATCAGCTGATTGGGATTCACATTTGGATTCCCCTCCAACTCTCCCTTTTACAGGCTACAACAAAGTGAGGTTTCCTTTATGGAATACTTTTAAACTGTGCGTCATTCTTCACATCTCAACAATTAAGAGGTTTTTTTTCGGAAATTGCGTACTCGCAGGTCTCAGAGCATCTTAATGGGTACGTTGCTTCAAACCAACGGGTGGAAATTTTGGAATCTTATGATCCAAGTGAGGGTTAAAATTGTCCTTGAAGTGTTGCTTCACCCAAAAAGTGTTTCCTTTTGGCTTTTAATTACTAACGATGGACAAGTAGAGCTGACTAAGATGTTTTGTTTTTTAAACTCATCTCCAGAATGCAGAAGGAGTTAACCATGTATATTTAGCTTGAAGCTAACAACTCAAAGCTAACAACACCTGTAGCAACACATCTCCAGTCTAATCCATATCATCTCTATGGTAAGGGTTTATGTTAAGTAATCTACAAACACTTTGATTTCAGTTAAAAGCAAATAAACTGCAACCTTTCTAATTTCAACGCAACCGTGCGTCAGGGCAAGCAAGTTGGGTCAACTGAATGCTTCAGCTGAGCTCGCCCGGCGCTTCCATGAACAAGTTCTGAGTCCGAATAAGAGTAAATTATTTTAGTTTTAGCTCAAATCAAAGTTTTTGTAGATTACAGCTGGATGAAGATGTGGAATTATACTCAACAATGTACTGGAGAGTTATTAAAGGGATATTTTTTCAGCCATTTCGCTGTTGTTGGCTATCAGTGACCAGTAGCTTCATGCTAAATAGGTATGGCTGGCTTTTTCTGCATTCTGGAGTCTCAAAGAAGTAACGCAAGAGGGGGAAACCTATCTTGAGAGCTCAAGACACCTATTTTTCAGTACTTGAAAGGCAAAATACACTTTTGGGTGAAGCTACCTTAAGTTGAGGTGGTAAAAAATGGTCGAAAAGGCTTTAATCACTTCATGACCTGAAGTAAGCACATGTTTCTTAGTGGAGTTGACATGGTGTGTGTGTGTGTGTGTGTGTGTGCGCGCGCGCCGTTGTCCGTAGCTCTCCTGCTGATAGCTGAGCGTATCCTTCCATCTTCATAACCCCTCAGGTCATTTTCACACATGCTTATTACAACTGTGTTCAGCCTCCATTACAACTACACCTCTGTGTCATCACCGTGCTACTTGTCAGATGGTCACGATGCAGCGCCAGCCACTGGCACACACAACCACACACACTCTACATTACTGGACTTTATGATCCAACTGCAACCCACACACTACTTTCCATATGTCCGTTTTTTTTCTGTCTTCTTTAATTCTTCGGCCCGTTGATATGATTGTAAAGAGACGGACTACTCAAGGTTTACCCGTCATCTGTACACATCCACATCCAACCTGCTCAAGGTCAGCAGGGTGCTGGAGCTTTCGAGTGTCTGGAGTAAAGCAATAGTAATAATTAGGTGTGAATATTTAGCTCCTAATCTGGAGAGAAGACACTCATCATGTTTCATAGAAGATTTCCCGGTGTGTTGTCCTTCATGAGTACATACTGAAGAAATATTCAGCATATATTGGTGCAAAAATATTAATATTTACACCGATCACTCAACACAAATGTATTTAGAACAATGTGGCAGTCTGGAATGAAGAAATTGGTCTCCATATCCACAGTACAACATCTTTCGGTTTCTCCCTCGGGGACAAATGCAAGCTACCACTGTTATTTTGTCTCGTGTGCTGAACTGGTTGACAATCGAGTGTGTCAGGGTACCCGCACCAGATTTCCTCCTCAGAGTACATGTGTTGATGACTAACCTAGAGCAGAGGTCTTCAAAGTGTGAAGGGGGCTCTTGGCAGTTTCCGTGGGAGCTAAGTGACTGGAGGTTGAACAAATTTTAGTTTAATATTGAGAATAAATGTGATAAAATGATAAGCAATGATTTATGGGAGATTTACTGTTTTTTCCTACTTTTCTGAGTCAGAAACTTAATCACTCATTATGGACCGTTTTCCTGTTCGATTTACTCTGAGGTCCTGTGAAACGGCAATATTTTGGCTCGCTTGGCAAAATAGTTGATGGTAGATCGCATAACCCCACGCAACCACTGCTAATGTTAGCAGGCCTGCAGACAAAGACGTTGTCGAAATTTGTCGATGTACGATTTTGGAAGGGATTTTGTTTTTTCACGCTTGTAAAGCATAAACAGTAGTGTTTGTTTCTGTTTCCTGTGTACTCGTGTTTGGGTGTGTCACGATCATCTGAGTCCCTAGCCACGGGCGAAAGTGCGAAATTATGTAACAGGCCAATTGTAAGTGACAGTAGTGTCATTGAGTAGAAGGGCTCCTTCTGCCTTCTCCCACGTTACTCACTTCTAGAATCCAGTCTTATTTTTGTTTCTGAACAGCTCACAGGGAATATTTATTATCTCAATTTCCATATTCAGCACCCCTGTCCTCTTCCACTATGAATCATTCTTTTTTTTTTCTTCTTTTTTTTAAATCTCACATCTTCACTTGTTAACCATGTGATTTATATTGTGTGATTAATGAGGCTGCCGTGGCATCTTTTCCGAATTAATAATCATTTGAAACGATCGTATTTCACCCCTCATTGTTGATTAACTAGCCAGAGTAGTGTAGGACCCAATAACTCGACACGCATGCAGGTTTATCAAACGGATGCAAGGACAAGTAGAGGTTTGCAAAACTTGCACTGCACCCGTTTATCTGTATGAAGGCTACAGTGGGTTTTTTTTGGGGGGGGGGGGGTGTAACTATAATATGAATTCAAAATGTAGTTGGAGCATTAACTAGCCTGTTACCTTTTAGCAACTCTGCTAGCAAAAGGCCCGCATGTAATTTAAATGTATTTTTTCCAGTTGGCATGACTACATCAACAGATACTTGCTTATTTATTATGTAGACTCTCCAGTAAAAGTTAAGAAAAGGAAAGTGAACGGCAGGTTTTTGCTAGTCAACATGGAGGAGTTTATCAACATGTTGTTTGGCTTAAAAAAATGTGAAGGCTTTTAGGAAACCACTGAATAATTTTATATTGCTGTAGTAACTCACGGGAGAACTTCTTGGTGAACACGGGAGTTTATTTTGTTTCTGACGAACTCATTACTCTCCTTTTTTCATTGTAACAGGCATACCACCAACAGAGAACTACCCACTTGCGCCACCTAGTGGACCGGCAGCCATATAACAATAATACTAAACAAGGTTACCACAATTACTTAAACATGAAATCAACAAGGTCCACTTTTATTGGAGATTCCACGTTAAAAAACACCATAAAGATAGAGGACAGAGTGCAAACAAGAAGTGAAGTGACACTGGCCAGCTACAAACAACAAGCTAGCAGCACCATTAGCTTCACTTCCACTTCAGGAAGTTTAATAATTTCTACTTTTATAGTCCACATGAGGGCTTAATGGAACTAAAAGGTGGTTTCAGTCTGGGTTTTGTGATGGAAATGAAAATAATAATATAAAATTCCCTCTTAATATGGAAATCATACGTTGCCCACTGTTGACAGTGACGTTTGAACAAGTTTCGGTTCCCCGTAGAACAGGATCTAGAACAAGTTGTCTTGAATGCAGTGTTCTACTTGTGAGTAAAAAACAGTTATTTCTCAACCAATCGAACTGCAAAATATAACCAGCAAACAAAAGAGTCTTGGCCCAGAAGCTGTGAACCTTTGGCCGTCGTCCTCGGAGGTTATTCATAGCCGAGATCACACGTGGATCGCACATCACGCAAGTGTCAGCTTCCTCCTTCTGTCTCTTCTTTTTCATTGTTCATTCATTATGTTGTGTTATTATCTCAACTCATAAAATTCTCACTGGACCATTTATCAGATCCGGATTGGTGGCTCTATATATACAAAGACAGACACACACACACACACACACACACACACCCCTTTGCATCCCGAGACCGTGACTTGACAAATAGAGATGACCATAGCTCGCATCGCTGCGGTGCCACTTCCTCATTTTCTCTCTCTCTCTCTCATCATGTTGACCTCGAGCCAGCAACACACACACACACACACACACACACACACACGCTGCCACAGAGATGGATCTGTTTACACTGAAACTGTGATTTGTTCCAGTATTTGGCTGAGACTAGAGGACGCTGCCTTGCCACGCCTTTGATTGAGTTGCTAAGGTCTCGTCAGTACGGCCCGTGTGTGTTCATGTGCATCCATAATCCCCCACAGAGACTTATAATGGCTTTGTCAGTTGTTTTTTTTTCTACACAAACACATAGTGAGTAAGAATACACACACAGCCTGTCTTGAGTTATTCATGTTGTCTTTCATTATCTCACACACACACAAAACGGTCACTCAGTGGCAGCTGGGGAGTACCTGAAACCTTCTCCGTCCTTGTTTGCTCCACTGTTCTAAATGAGGTGTCGTAGGCCAGAGGAAGAGTTCTTGTGCGAAGCCTGGTTACCCTGCGAGTCTTTACCTCAAAAAGAATCAGCGGTCCATCTTGTGGTGTGTGTGTGTGTGTGTGTGGGGGGGGGGCATAGAGATCAGGCCAGAACAAATTGTCACCATTTATCTCTGGGATATGTTTTGCTCTACAGTACCGCAGGGGGCCATTTAAGGAATTGTCTAAACTGGCTTTATCCCACAAAGCATGGAAATAGAGCTTTGGCAGTAGAGATGGCGGGGGTCTGAGAACCAGGGGAAAATGCTGGGGGGGGGGGGGGGTCTGGATAAAGGAGGAAATATTTTTACTTCTTTATTTATGGCCGGGCGTCGACTGTGTTTACTTTGCTAAACAGGCACACTGAGTTTCTCTTGCTGGCATCATCAAAACACATCGCATTCGTTCTCACAATGCAAAGGCACAGCTTTTGCACAAATACTTGAATTTACATTTTCAGTATGAGTTTACTGTATTGTTTATTTTAATGTCAATCATTTACTGGTGAACTTCACGTATGGATCCAACTTTTCCCTGTTTTAGTGATTTATTTATCTTTAGTTTGGGCTCTGAAAATCACTTCTCTCCTTGACTACATTATTATACATTAAATATTTGTTTGCATTTCTTCACAAGATATCTTGCCCCTGTTGATTCTCTTTTTCAGTTTTCTTATTTTTGCGGTCAGGACTCCTTGACAGAAGTGATGTTGTATCTCACTTTACTTCATAAATAAAGGATAAATAATTCTGTAATATCAAGGAAAATCTGTATTCGGCCATAATTTGCCAAAGCGTAACGTGCCACTCTCATATTGCCTGAGATTTTAATGCATGCAGGTTTTTGCGCCAGTCCTTTTCACTCCTAACTCATCTCGCTCCTGCTGAAGTCTCCCAATAGTTTGAGGTTAGGACACTTTTTATTTTCTCGTCCTCCTTTTATCAAACCACTTTGTGTTTCACTGTCTTTTTTTTTTTCTTATTCCCATCATTTGGGCAGTGTATGACCCAGGACCCCTCCGATGACTTGACAACCTACTCCTCCTGCTGAGCCACATATCTTTGTCCACGGCATCTGTTTTTTGTTTTTTTTTTTGTTGTTTTTTTGGGGGGTGGGGGCGTGGGGGTTGAATTGTGGCAAATTGTTTGAAAGTTCATTTCCTTTTGCGGTGACATGCTCAGTGCCAAGGGCCACATTAAATCAAATCCTGACCGGCTCTCAGATCCTTCATCTCAGGTGGACCTTCCTCGGTCAGTAAAGGATAGATAAATAAATAAATAAATAATTCAATTTTCCTGCTGCCCAGAAGCCTGTGGAATTCTCCAAGATCCCGCCGCCTCACGATACCTCGCTGGCTCACTTTCACAGCTTCTCCTGCCACGTGGAGATTTGACTTCACCGAGTCAGGATCACCTGCCCGTTCCTTTCTTTGCTCTGTTGTTTTATTTTCTGTTCTTTCTTTAATCCAGTCTCAGCAAACATAATGTAGATGGGGGACGTTCCAAGTCTCTCTCTCTCTCTCTCTCTCTCTCTCTCTCTCTCTCTCTCTCTCACACTCAATCTCACACACACACACACACACACACACACACACACACATGAGTCATGCACAGCATCAGTTTGACATGCAGCCCACTCTTCCAGGCACAGCGCTGCCTTTTCGGATCAAACTAGATTGTTGGAGCATGAAGCCACTAAGAGCTCCTGCAGACAAACAGGGGACAGACATACACTAAATGTTTTGTTTACCTGAGCACCCGGAAGAGGACTTTTATCCAGAAATATCCAATTGTATCATTCCCTTTCGACTTTTCTTTTCCCTACTGTAGCTTATATAAAAGGGAGACCAAAAAAAGCCATGGAAATATTGTCTGTTTGACGTAGGTTTCATGATTCGTGAGGAGCTTCCTACTGTAGCTTAACCAGCAGGTCTGTGTGTGTTTGCCTTTAAAGAATTCTCTAACTTTCTTCAGAATTGTCTTTTAAGAGTAATTGTTTGGAAAAGCCTTGACATTTTGTGCCGGTGTGGATCCCCCCCCCCCCCTCCCATTCTTTATAAGTACGACTCATTTCATCAGGTTTGTTGTGTGTGTTTTGTGTGTTCCAGCCACCATCATTTTGAATGAGCTGAACTGGACCGACGCCTTGGAGGAGATCTTCCGGAAAAATAAAGATGAAGATCCGTCACTTCTCTGGCAGGTTTTCGGTTCAGCCACCGGACTGGCTCGGTACTACCCA
The DNA here is from genome assembly GCF_037954235.1 of Aulostomus chinensis. NCBI lineage: Eukaryota > Metazoa > Chordata > Actinopteri > Syngnathiformes > Aulostomidae > Aulostomus > Aulostomus chinensis. Next base: position 15,059,371 of record NC_141323.1, on the reverse strand, counting down.
GGTGAGAAACTGCAGCAGCCAAAGAGGTTTCTTCAACTGCCCGTTGACCTTCCTGCGGTCAGTAATGTGGACAAAAACCACCAAAAGGCGATGACATGTCACACGCAGACGCAGGCCAACAAAGGCAGAATTTCTCGAAACTCTGGGTTGCCGTTGGCTCTTTCTTTGACTTTGGTTTTGTGCTGCGAAGAGAAGGCTCGGAGGACATGAATCACTTGGTGAAAAACTGTCGTGCCTATTGCGTGTGTCAATTAACGGGTAAATCGTTTTCTAAAGATTACATTGAAAATGAAACAAGACATGCGTGACCGCGCATATTTAGAGACTCTGTTAGCGTGTGCATTTGCCCAAATTTCCAAAGGTATTCTGAGGAACGGCATGGAGTAGGCAGAGAAAGAAGTCTGCCAATCAACATAGTCTTTGGTGAGGAGTAATTAGGATTAGGCTCCAAAAAATTGGAACTGTCCTTCAAGGTAAGCTGTAGCTGCTTACGAGTGCACATACATGAAAAAAAATATCAGTCCGTTAGTAGAGAAAGTATCAAGAAAATGTTTACAATCATAGGATTGGTAGAGTGCGTCCACATATGTACACTTGAAACAAAAAAGCATTTAAACGCAACACTCTCTGTCCCCCAATTTCCTTCTCCCTACACCCAGCATCCCCTTGGATCGACTCAAGCAAATCGACCAATAAGATCGACCTCTACGATGTGCGCCGACGACCATGGTGAGTGCTGCCCGCTCTGGAATGTGCAGTTGTGTTTCTGCGCCTCAAGACTCGCCCTCGATTATTTTTGCCTCCTGTTTTAACGAAGGCACGCAAATCGGCCTACCCGTGTCATCATTCGCTCGCAAAGATTCCCCTTTGCAAGACGGATAAACGGCGGAACACCTGAGCACCTGTACCTGTACGCATGCTATAAAACAATTAAATCCAATACCGACAAAAAAGAATCACATCACAGCTGCAGGAGATCAAAGAGTTCAATACAAAAGCTTCATTAGTTTCACACAGATGATTAAAATCTGGCTGGAAGCCACCGACACTCTCTTAACCGTGTTATTAATGTGATTAGCATCAGAAGCTCAGGCGGTTAGCGAGCACTCTGAGCAAAGATGCGGAAATCCTTGTTTACAATGAAAAGAGGTTAATAGAGGTAATTAAAAACTCAAAAGATTTGGTTTCAAATGAAAGCGGTAATTTTTTCCTTTGCTGAAAGATCGATGAAAGGGGACGAGTGTGTGTTTTCAGTTTCTGTTTGCATTTCTCTGTATGCTGTAAACTCAACGTCGGTAAACCGTGTATTTTTGTGTGTGTGTGTGTGTGTGTGTGATTACTCACCAGGTACATTCAGGGGGCGGCATCACCCAAGGACATGCTGATCCTGGTGGATGCGTGAGTGACGACCTTGTGATTCATCCATTACAGTCAGATTTAATTTTCTTTTTTGTGCCAGAAGGCCCAAGTGTTAAAACTCAGACTGGACTGGCTTCACCCACCGGGCACCGGCGCACTGAACTCTCTGGCGCCGTAGTGCTCGTGTCACACTGACGAATAATCACTGCGGACGGCGTATTGAGAAGATTCTCCAATTCCGTTTTGATTTGTTCCCTAAAAATGAAAGTATGTCGCAGTTTTGTCCTTGGATCAGATGATAAACCACTGATAATTTAAAAACATTCAAACGTACAATATGGATGTTTTCTTATGTCACAGTATCGGCTTTAAAAAGGAAGATGAGTTTAGCCTCTCTGTTAAAATTTGGTATACTTAACGATGGCGATCATTTTTTAATATATTATTTCTGTGCCGAACTGAAAAACTTTTTTTTCCTCACTGTATTCCCTCAAGTAAGGCTTCACGATGATCCTGATACGCCGTCTGTAGTAGCATCGCTGAAATCATCTGATTTTCTCGTCGTCAACGAGTGAACAACAGTAACCAGATGATTTGACCTTTTCAAAATAAACAAACATGGGTTGTTGGTTGGTTTTTTTTTTCAAAATTGCAATGCTACACGTGTATTTTTTTTGTAGGTACAACATGTGAATAATATCAGATAACTTGTTTAACATGGAAAATATCTGATAAATGTCAGCTATCTGATAAATGTCCTGCTGTGACTAAAACTTGAAATATCTTATTCCTGTGTTCCCTTTTTTTCAGGAAGTGACAGATTTTCTTGAGCTCCGTCCTTTAATGCCTGTCGATTAGCATTTGCATCATTGGTATTTTTTAATACTTTATAAACTCTACAGTTCATCTGCCTATGCGATAGCACAAGGCGGATTTTATCGACACAAGTGTTTTTGTTGTTGTTTTTTTTTTTTTTGCTTCATTTGGCTGAGGGTTCCTTCTCTGCTGAAGGAAACCACACAGACGCTTTAGTGTCACAGCTAAATGACAACACCGTGTGATAAATGGAGAAAATAACGCATCCTCTTGCTGCACCGCTAATCGACGCGCTGAGGATCGATGAGGCTTTTTACATATTACGAGCTGCCACTACTGTGCCTTAGAAAGATGATCATTTAAAGGATTTCCACTCATTTTTTTTTTACCGTATGTCTTTTTCCTCCCATTTTTCCTCCTGCAGGAACAAATTAAATGTATTTATAGATCCATTTGTGTAGGATTTCGTGCTCCTGTCAGTGACAGAGTTGGGAGAACAACTGAGACATTGGAGTAATGATTAATTCACTGGGCTCAAGTCATGAGCAAGACTTCCTGGTGACAGCTCAAATTACGCAGTAGCTTTTTGTTAAAGTGATGCAAATTATATTTAGTCCGAAAAAATTTTGAGCCACACGATTTGAGCCTATTAATTACCAGAATTTAAAATTTAAACTACCAGAAAGTGGGGGAAAAAAACTATAAAAATTTCAGTAATAAAAAGGGAGATCAGAAGGGTTAATAGGTTCCAGGTCTTTGAGGTACACAAAGCCTTCAAAGTTAATGTCCGACAGGTGACTCGACTTTGTCTGTCTGCACAGAAGCAGCGCTGGACCAAAGTGTATTACTACACACACTAAAGCAATTAGACAATTTTTACCTGCAGGAGGTTGCATCATCAGGGCCAGAATAAGCCTATTAACAGAGGAAGACCTTCATATGACTTGAAAGTTGAGTTCTGCGTCACAAGACAGTGCAAAGAAAGCAAAAGTGTCAGTTGAGACGGTTTCCTCCACCACCGGGCGGGACGAGACACGCTGTCACAACCACAAAGATGCGCTGACACCTTTAGCTAGGCTCAGTAACAGTAGAGAAAAAAATGGGGTCAGTATTTAAAGAATTTATTCCGCAATCATTTCTGAAAATTTTGAAGCCGACGTGGTTTTAGCTAGATAAAGCGGTAAGAGCAAGCGAAGAGGCTAGCCTTCGCCGCTTGCAGGACCGGCTAACGTCCTCTGGCCATGAATTAGTGTGTCATGCATCACTTCAGTCTTTGCATCAACTTTGAATATAATCTTTCACATTCGATGTGAACAAACCATAAGACACGTTATTACACTGAAATAAGTGACCTCACCAACTTGAGTTTCACGTTGTAAACAACAAACCATCTCTATCTCCAAACCGCAGGAGCGGCAGCGTCTCTGGTCTCACCCTCAAACTGATCCGAACGTCCGTTAGTGAAATGCTGGAGACCCTCTCGGATGATGACTACGTCAATGTGGTCTATGTGAGTATTCCCACACTTGATTTCTTTCCTCAGAACCGTTGGTAAATGTTGGAAAACCACAAATTTTAAGAAAAAAATGTTTTGAATTGTAATGCTGACATGTTTGTTGTTTGTAGCTTCCTGCTTGTGGTCTGAAACGTTGCTAGAAAGACGGCAGCAACCTTTTGAATGACTTAATGTACCACACATGGATGGATCTTTTATTATGGCTACATGGCTGCATGCTTGTGAGCCCATCCGTCTGACTTAGTTATCCGTGTGTGTGTGTGTGTGTGTTTTTATATAGGGGTCTGAATGAGAGCATCTCCAGTGCATCAGAGCTTGAATCTAAGTATGTGTGCGTCTAATAGAGCGAACACATGACGCGTCTTGAGCAAACCCTGAAGTGTCACTCGATAAGTTTGACAAATGAATGTGTCCCACTATCTACGACCCTCGCTCCGAATCCGTGACGTGCGATGGGAGAAGTCCCAGCTGGGCCAATTGAAATTCTTTAGCGATCTCAGGGATGGAAGGATTTTTACCGACACGGGGATTGAGGAAATATTCATCATTTAAAGCTCCACATCCTGGTCAATTAGAGCAGATTCACGCTTCCTTGCCGTGTAAGTAGCGAGATGAAAAATCTAGCAATTTAAATGCTCATGTGGAAGAAATTCCTTGATATGTTATGTGAAACCTGGATGACACGCGTACCTCAATAACTTGAGCCTGATGTGTAAGAGGTTTTATCGGTCTGCTGTTGCCAGGTAACCATCATAATTCCACTATTCTCCTTCGCAAGCATATGTAAGTTTGCCAATATTGTGAGTGAATTAATGGGTAAAATATTGGTGTTTCAATAACCAATAACGTTAGGAAAATATCCCAAATTGAAACATTGTTTTATTGAACCTTAATAAAAAAAACAATTTAGAATTATTTAGAATACTGTTAGACGAAATATAAAGAGTCCGTTTTTGTCGTTATACTATCGGACTGAACTTTCTTAGTTGAACTTGCAGAATCATAAAGGTTTAATGGAAGGGTGGCATTCTCCCCTGATAGCTACTCTCTTAAGCTTTTCTAGCTAAATTTCCCCACCACTAAAAATGTCAGCAGTCCAAAACACATGACAACACGCACTAGCCGTCACCTCACCGACTTCTTATGATGTTTTGCAGTTTTGTGAGTTACAGAGCTGCTCACAAGTTGATCTCAGGAAGTCAGACGAGCGCTTTCCTCTTGTTTCCGGTCTTTGTGCTAAGTAGGCTAAGCTAGCCAGCTAAAATCCCGGAGGGAAATTTTATTCAACTCCTTATTGGCTTTTCAGAATCTGTCTTGTGTCAAATACATTTCAATAATTTTTCTCTGCATTATTGAAAATCAAACACACCAGAAAAATAAATAAAAAGCACCCTTTTACTGGCACTGTTTACAAAGTGAAGCAAGACACGCATAAGCGGTAGCGTCCAGTTGAGTTACAGAGGGGTCCCTGAACGTCACCTAACACACAGCTGATTGTTGGAATAAACCAAAAAAAACATGAAGCATCACAATTTATTCTCCTACACGTTTTAATTGGGAAATTTTACAACAAACCCTCTGCCTGTAAAACCCCACAACACTGGATATCAGTTAGCCGCAGCGAGCTCCATCCATCACGGACAACATGGATGCTTCAAAAGAGATTCCCAACGACTCGATGAGCTCACGTGTTGTTTAAGATGACATAACGTTAGCAGACGTGTTTTCTTGCTTAACAACACAAAAAAAAAAACAGCATATGGAAAATGTAGAATTATTAGCGTCTGATTCAGTGATTCACTGTTTTTGGAATCCTAAATGTCATATATTAATGATATATTTGCAAAAGGCTGTCATGTGAAAGGACCAGAGATGGCGCATCGACCAGAAATCCCACGATAGCTGGAGAGAGCGAGCTGAGGAGCTGACGGATGGCGGTTAGAGCAGCTCAGGGTCCAAGCGTGTTCCATCTCATATACTATCTTCATTCCTGCTGTTTGATAGCAAATATTATTCCCAGAGCACCCCCAGCTCTTCCAACTTGTAAACCATGCTGATTTGACAGTTCTTTGCCTGTTTTTTGGGACAAAAACATGGCCGGCACGAGTGCAAGAACCTGCCGACGCTTCCGCCTCATTGATTTATGACCATATCTCGCCTCAGGTTGGATCACGTGTCTTCTCGACTTCTTACTCTCTCACAGCTAAGATGTGAAAAATGCACATTTAAATGCTTTTTACTCATTTGCCACTTTGGCAGAAACTTTGTTCTTGGACGCGTGTTCTACACTCTCCTACGTTCTTGCGCTCATCTCATCTTGTTTTCCAAATGAAGCGCCAGTGCCATTTTCTATCACTTTAATACATCCGTGGTTAATGTTTTTGATCGGAGCTTTCAAATCAGCTAAGTGACGGGGTGGGGCTTCTAAGGTAATCAAATTAGCCAGCAGTGTAATAAGGATATTGATCAGACCCTGCTCGGTTTGTGGTTTGAAACGGCACAACATTTCAAAATAAAACAGCAATTTGGCATGTGTGCGACTGTTTTTCTACACATATTCATCCATGTTTGAGGTATTTTAAGATTGTACTATCAGTAATCTTGGTTACCATGGTTAATATGTGTAGGTGTAGCACGTTTCAGAAGCCTTGGCAGTGTTCGCTCAGAATTTCCTACCAACATGTTGAAGTCTTGGAAACGGACCTAATGAGCACCAGTCATCCTTTAGCACAGAAAAAAGTACCTTCTAATTATCAATATCTGAAGTTAATTATCTTTTTTATCACCTGTCGGAATATTTTTTTTGGAGTGATCTGCCACTGCTCATCAATCTGGCTGTTTTTGTCTCAATAATCTCTGACACGACGTCTTCCCACGTTAGAGCACATTTCGCTGTCGCGGCCGCTCGCTTTAATTTTGACGACTCGCTTAAAAGCATTTTAAAGCTGACAATTTTGGCAGTCACCACGACACGGCACGCCTATGCACAATCTGCTTTTTGTTTTGTTCTGGGTTTTTGTTTTTGTTTTCCTTTTTTTAAAGCTGTTTTTTTTTTTTTTTTTTAATGGCATTAAGCTCCTCGTCAATCTGAAGACCTGCGCAGATTCGTATGAGTAACGGTATTACCCAGACGTGCCAACATTAATTTGACAGCTAGAACTTTACATTTGTGTATTCAGTAGTCTTGTGTCTTTATTCTGGTTTGCACTCGTTCGCTCGGAGTGTTTATTCGTGTGGGTGTGTGAGTGTTTACACCAGTGTGGGTATCAGGAAGTCCACGTGTAGCAAGAGATGGAAGGAACTGCAGATGGTAAATAAAAAACAAAACAAAACAACTTTATTCCTCTTTTGGAGATAAATGCATTTTGAAGGACCAGCTACTGATTTCCTGAATCAATTCAGTATTCATTTAGAGATTTTTTTTTTTTTTTTTTTGCTGCAAATTAAACAAAGATGCAAGTCTCTAACATGGGGCATTATTAAGAATACTGTCTGCTTTAAAAGTGACCCTAATTTGTCAGAAGCCGTCTTATTTTTTTCGAGCACCTGGCGACTCTGACAGTAACTTGACTTCCCAGGTGATATTTTTTATTTTCCACAATATTTGAACCTCCAGGTTGCACATCTTGCTTTGCTTTTATTTTGTTCGGTTCTTCTCAGTCATCATACTGCTTTTTTATCTTTTTTTTTTTTTCTTAATCCCAAAACACTGCCCGACATCTGCCTACGGGCCCGACGCTGCTTTCAGCGGAGCGGCTTCACTCATGTTTGGGTTCGGATGTTACGAACGAGGAACGTTCGTTGTGTAATAATCCTGCTTGACGGTCAAACAGCTCTGAAAATATTCCCTCCTCGGCGTAGGTAATAAAAATGAAGTCAATAAATCCAAATATTCAAATTCTCATCGCAGCAAATGATAAAAGAACTGAAAAGTGAGTTTTTGGTATTTGTGTGTGTGTGTGTTTGTGTGTTTTGAACATGATCATGATTGGAAGGGTGCAGTGGAGGCCAAAACAGATGTTGAGTATTAATGAGCCATAGATGGTGTGTGTGTGTGTGTGTGTGTGTGTGTGTATTCCAGCTTGTGTGCATGAATTGATTGGCTTCCATCTGTTCCTCCGCATTAACTATTCACTGATATTATTCTTAAGCCGCTTCACCTATACAGACATGTTTTAATGTCATTTAATTTGCACTAATGCCGATGGCACCAGCCTTCCATAACCAAGCTCTGTGCTTTTTGTGTGTTTGTTTGTTTGTTTTACCTCCTTATTACCGTTGTTATCACATCCCTACCTGTTCTCCTTCCTTCTGTTCCCACAGCTTCCTTCGGTCTGTGCAGATTTAATCTCACACATGACACAATCCAAAAGATCTTTGATTGAATCTGAAATGAAATCAATACACTAATTCCGTTGTGCATGATGCTGCAACGAAGGGAAATCACATATTTAAGAGCAAATATGTGCAAAGTGCCTCTCCTCCACTTCCCATCATCCCTCCTTCCCTCTTCCCCTCCAGTTTAATGACAAAGCCATGCATGCGGCCTGCTTTGAGAACCTGGTGCAGGCCAACGTGAGGAACAAGAGGATTCTGAAAGATGCGGTGGAAGGCATCTTAGCCAAGGGTATCACCAACTACAGAGGAGGCTTTGAGCTGGCCTTCAAGCAGCTGGCCCAGGTAAAGTGTCAGTAACAGGAAATATTCAGACATCTGAAGAAAAACCTTGAGACAGGGTCTTGTTTTCATCTTAAATTATCATGCTATCACAAATAGGATTTACAGTAAATGGCTTTTTAAACCCGGTGGGCTCATAAAAAGTGAGTATGTGTCGACCTCTTGTGGCTTCACTGAACATTGCAATTTTTTTCTGCTGTGTGAGGTGGCGTCAGCCAAAAAAAAACAACAAAAAAAAACCCCTACACACTTGAGTCACATTTGATTGAATTAGAGTCGAGATTAACCTCCTCTTACAGGTGAACGTGTCAAGAGCCAACTGCAACAAGATTATCATGCTCTTCACCGACGGAGGGGAGGAGAGGGCGGAGGAGATTTTCAAGAAGTACAACCCAAAACAGGCGGTGAGAGTGAAGATGCGCGAGATTGAGAGAATACATACACCTTTTAAAATTGTATTCAGTCTCTTTATTTTTTTACACTTTCCTCTCTTCACAGGTGCGAATATTTACATTTTCAGTCGGCCAACACAACTATGACAAAGGACCGATCCAGTGGATGGCGTGCACTAATAAAGGTATCGGGATTTTCTGTTGAGTAAGGGGATCATTTTCATTTTTACTGGTCATTCAAGGTTTGTGGTGCTCTTGAACTGTACTGGCTTTTACAGTTCGGCGTATCTAAGATTTTTTTCCCCATCCCTTTTTATATGAATGGAAGCGAGAAAATATTTAAAAGTATCAAACAGCACCAGTTGGAATGAACAAAACATCCTTCAAACAAATTGAATCAAAACTGAACATTGTAATTCTCACCACTCATTGCAGTGTCAGTGGTTTTAATGTTTTGGCTGATTTGCACCGTTCCTGTAAGATATAGACAAAAGAATATAAAGGTCCAAACTCTATGACCCAAATACAAAAGGTTTTATTCACACTAGACAACATTCTAACCTTAAGATAATCATGTTTTTATGCCTCTATGAAGCCCCCCCCCCCAAAAAAAGAGGACTCGAGGATGAACTGATTAGTCAAAGGTCACTGTGAACTCACGTCTGTCTCTTGTGAACACAAAATCTCTGGCTCGCCTGCAGGAAATGCCATTAGGTCTGTCACAAACCTCCACTTGAGCTATGGATGATCACGTTTGACAAATCACAAATAATCACTTCATGACTGGTATAGATTTTTGTGCATCTCCAAAAGGTCAAAGATCAACTCCAGTGTCACGGCGTAGCGTTCTGCAAAATGCTTTTTTCATTATTAATACCATAACTCAGGAATGAAAGAGCTACACCCAATACTTGCTGTTCGCTACGAACCCTGGATTGTAAGTCTAGTTTCGTATTTCAGAAGACAAACAGTTACTTTTTAAAAGTTTTTTTTCCATCAAGCAGGAGAACGAAGTGGGTGGGGGGGGGGGGGTCACTGGTTTGATGTATCGCGCTCCTCTTATTTTGTCTGTCAAAAGATCATTTTAATTGCACAACATGTTTGTTTTGCACACTGGGTTTTGAAATAACTACAATCTCTCCGCCAGGATACTACTATGAGATCCCATCTATCGGCGCCATCAGGTTAAACACTCAGGTAAATATTCCCACTGCTGCGGCACATCCCTATCAAGTTACTTCATTCGTCTTCCTTAGGCTCTCTCAGCCAGTTCAGTATGGCTCCCTCTTGTGGCGGAATGGCTCATGTGCATGTTTTTCCCTCCCTCCTCCGTGCAGGAGTACCTGGATGTTTTGGGCAGGCCCATGGTTAAAGCTGACAAGAAGGCTAAGCAAGTTCAGTGGACCAACGTCTACCAGGATGCGCTGGTGTGTAACAAATACACCAACACAGCTGCACACAATAAGTTGAGAAATAACAGTGACAGCAACGCATTTGTACAAAACTGGAGTTGTCGAGAAACTCTTCTGGATGCCGTCAAATGAAAAATGCTAACCTCGGTTTCAACTCAGTTCCAGTAATCTTTTTATTTTTAAAGGAAGGATTAATTTAATCCTATAAATGCTGCGTGACTCAAAAACTTTTGGGGGGGGGGTCTGTTTTGGATTGGTCGTTGCCAAGTTGTTGGGATCATCAGTTAACTGATAAGATCCTGTCAACTGTATTGACCTCTCGAGCATCAGAAAACATTTTGTTAAGAGACCTTTGCGTTTAATTTATCCTAATTCCCAAACTGGGGTACGCCAGAAAACATGTTAATCCCATGCTCGTTCTCCAAAGACCTGTTCTTTCTCCTCCACTGATTGGTTCTGGCCCAGAGAGCCAGAGTAGGGCCATAGGCAGGCCTTCTGGGGATGCGCAGCCCCTTTCCTCCTAGGACAGCAAAGCTAAAGCCCTTTAGCACCTAATATGTTGCCTAAATTGCTCATATTGATATAAAAGGTTTAAGCAATCTCATTCTGCACCACTGGGAGCTGCTGAAACTGTCTAAGGATGCAGGACATAATCCGAAGATGAGTCCTGACTGTCCAAACCACGACCCAATCCAAATCTCCGGCCTCACAGACTTGGAGGCTCGTACCAGCGAAGTTCAGGAGGGTTTGACGTCTGTGACAATGAAAAATCGCTAGGTGTATCAGGGCTCTACCCCCAACATTCTGAGCCCTTACTGCCCCGTTTCCCTCAGTCTGTATTTCTGTAGACTTTGGCTGTGGGAACGACCCACCGTTCATAGCGTAGTGGTACAATACAGCGGTTACCGTGGTTACGGACATTTCCAGGAGGTGCAGGAATAGGATGCTGAGTGGGAACATGTGCTTCATGGTTTCTTATGGATTCAACTAACACATCAGTTGACTCCTGACTGTATACGAAATTTATGCCATATTATTTTAGGGTTATGATTTTGCAAAAGTTGTTATGATAACATGAAAGCACCGTCCCACTCGCACCGCCTCTTCCAATCAGTCGCTCGCCAGGTGACGCGGTTAAGTCTTTGAGGGTGGAGATTGGGATTGGGCCCTTCTGTTCAGCTGCTTCCAGTCTTGTGTCTGACAGAGCTAGCATTGGCAGTGCTAGCTTAGCTGCCAGTGGTGCAAGCTAGCACCAGGGGAAGAAAAAATAAAAGGTTGAGATCCCATTCTCAAATGTATATTGAATATGTTTGAACTATAGGAGCTGGGGCTGGTGATCACAGGAACTCTACCAGTCTTCAACAAGACCTTCACAGGCTCAAGGGTAAGCAGAAGATTGCACACACACACTTTCCCATTTATCTAGTTACTAACTGTGTGTCTGACATTTTGACCCCATGGTACATTTAATTTCTGTGGTTTTTTGACAGGCCATGTTTATCAGACCAAAAAAAGAGAGAACAAAATAAACAAATACACAACAATCTGAATCCTCTTAATCACCGTCTCATCCTTTTCTTTCATCCCTCGCTTTCTTGTGGCTCTTCCCTGCGTCCTCTGTTGAGACCGAGGTCCCTCAAAGCTCTCCCACATGCATCCACAGGAAAAGAACCTAGTTTGTCATAAAGCAGAAATAAAAAATAAAAAAAAAAGGAGAGATCAAACCTGCAGATCAGAGAGACAAACAATCTGATCCGGTAGCTAAGTGGTTCAAGATGAGTTTACATGTCTACCCCGAGAGACTCCGGGTTACTTCCGCCATGACTGCAAAACAAGGCTGGAAATGCCTTGTCAGTGACTCATGGCGGTATGTTAAGCTTTTGGGAATGAGACTTTCCAGATTTCAATTGCGCCCCATTTCCTTGAAATCATTCAAAATGCACAGAGGAACTGGACTCATCCAGAAAGAGCAACAGGATTCATGATTAGGTCTTACAGTGATGCTTTAGAGGCCGACTCTCCTGTGTGTGTGTTGTTTTTTGCGTTCATTCAGAAATCTCAAAACCAGCTCATCCTGGGTGTTATGGCGATTGACGTCTCCCTGGAAGATATCAAGAGGCTCACACCACGGTTCACTGTAAGAGCGCATACTTCTGCACCATGAAATTAAACAGCCGCATATGCTAGAAACCCTCATTAACATAGTTCATGTCCTACATGTTACCTTTGGTTCTTTAACCAGCCAACCATGCCCCTCTGTTTTCTTTCTCCTGCAGTTTGGACCAAATGGCTATTACTTTGCCATTGATCCCAATGGATACGTGCTCCTCCACCCTAACCTCCAACCACCGGTAGGTCAGATCGCTCAAGTTGGGCCGACACCAGAAAGAAACGAGTCATGCAACAGTTTTCAATATGTTGGATAAACTCAATCAATCGACCCAGCTGGCCATCAACACCATAAAGACTATCTTTAGGCCTCACTGTCAACCGTCATGATAAATGGAATCCAGCGTCTTATTGACATTCGCCAGCAAGAACCAAGCAACAAGCATGTCAGAAGGATTTGACGGAAGTACTGAATGTAGAGGACAGCATGGGGGTTCCATCCTCAGGCTTAGATCCACCTGAGCTGTCCCACACGCCCCAAGGAGGTCCCCCCCTAGAATTACACGCGGGAGATGGTTTAGGAAGGAAAAGCGAGGGCGGGTCAAGAAATCTGAGGAATAACAGAACAGTTTGGGTCAGTCAGGTACAATACAAGTAGGCCAGGCAGGTGGTTGGACGTGTGTTTTTTTTAGTTCTGCCTCCCAAACTGAATTCTTCTTCTGGCAGGGGTAGAGCCTCACGCTTGACATCAGCATTCCAATATGAGGAATGTACAAAAATCCACGATGCAGTTTTAAAAGCAACACAGTCGGTCAGAGAGGCCGAGATGAAGAAGAAACTCACCCAGCCTAAACTGAAAGGTCGAGTTTGAACATTCAGTTCAAGGAATCCAACGTGCACCAGAGCTGTAGATGGATTTCTTATTTCTAAATATTAACTGGTTTTGCGTCACAATTATTTGTTCCATCCAATAAATTATGGGTTCTTCAGAATGATCCCTGCTGTTTCCGCTGTGACCCCGGTGGCTATAAATGGTCATGTACGCTGCAACAAAAAGGGGTTTAAACAGTACAGTATATCCTGCTCACAAAAAAATAAAAGATAAATCCTTTGTCAGGTCATAAAAAAAGCCCCAGTTGTCTTGGGGGTTCTTTGAAAAATAAGCTATAAATTGACCGGCGTGTACGATTACTCGCCAATTTCAAGGTCACACGTACAAGGTTTTGGTATAAGGTTTCATATCGATGCTCTTTACGGGGTTTAATCTGTTTGTGAAAACTCTCGCGTGGGAGGACAGCGGGAGAAGTCAGGTTTGTAGGATGAAGTTTGCCGCGGCGATGCACTGAAAGAGTTCAGCCAAAAAAAAAAACAACAACAACAAAAAAATTCAGTCCTTAGCTACTCACCCTCATGCCAACAGATTGTCAGGGGATGTTTTTTCAGGTCTAAAAGCTGCCGGAGGACTGCAGGAAATGTGTTGTATTAATCGCACGAACAACTGAAATGAATGGAGAACAATTTTTAAACATTACAAAAGATATTAGAACCATTAAATGCCTCCGCACTGCCCAGCCCAAGTAATCCAAGGATCCTGAAGCCTAGACGCACCGAATGTCAACGCCAAATTCATTTTTAGGTGAACTGTCCCTTTAATACCCAGTTGAACCTGAAGTTACCCACAAGTCTTGCTTCATAGCAGAGACCTTCTGTGGTTTTTTTTTGGGGGGGGGGGGTGTTGCTGTATCACCTGGTAATGCAATTTTCTCAGTGCTCAGCTAGAACCCATTAGCTGCTCGCTAATATTACTCAAGCTGTCATTTGTCATGAAGATGGCATTCCTGATTGTCAACAAACTTTTGAAGAGTTAAGGAAAGTTGCGGTCAGCAACAGAAATGGAGGGTCCCGCTGTCAGCGAGCGCTTCCAAGCAGAGCGAGATCTCATTCTCATCATTGGACACGCACATTAAAAACGATCACCGCATGATCGGTGGCTGTCTGTTTTGCAAGCTGACTTATCGCTGCATCCCTCGGCCTGGATCGCCGCTGTTTGTATTATTTGGCTGACATTGCAGGGTTTTCTTTTTTCTTTTTTTCTTCCACCGATGCCTTCCTCAGTGTCTCCTGCATCATATTTGTTGAAACATCACAATATGTTGACCTTGTGAAACCTGCCATGTCCTTTTAGATGAGGCACGCAAAGATGATTGCTCACAGATGACAAAATTGTTAAAATCCAGTTGTTTACGAAGAAATCAACACATTTGTGTTCTGGAGAAAGATAAAAAATGTGAGTTAGGAGGAATACAGCTGTAAAGGACTCAGAATTCTTACTAACTGTGGCTTTACGCAGACCGCCGAGTTTCATGAACCTGTAACACTGGACTTCCTCGATGCAGAAATGGAGAGCGACATCAAAGTGGAGGTTTGGAAAACTTCTATAATTCATTGTCTCATATCAGAACCAATAGCATTGAAAAGTCTAAATATAGTTTGATTCTCTGTTTTTGATTATAGATAAGGAGGAAAATGATCGATGGTCAGCTGGGGAATTACACAATATCTGCACTGGTGAAATCCCAAGATGAGGTAACTTTGTATTGTATTGTTGAGAAGAACATCTGCTTAGAAAATGTAAATTTACAGCGCTGAACTCCACCAAATACTAATTGAACCAAACTGCTACAGCGCTACATCGACCTGGCTCAGAGAACCTACACCTTTGCACCGGTTAAAGGGACAGATTACAGGTAAATTACATCTTTTTTTTGGGGGGGGGGGGGGGTGTAAAAATATGTTGCTCATGAAGCGAAAATAGAAGCGTTCCAGATGCGTTTCATGGACACACATTGCAAGTTGGATCACATTTGTGTAAAACAACTTTGTGACTCATCCACGGTTTCAAGTTTAAGAGAAAATGCAGATGCAATATGAGCTGATTTATGAGAAACATCAAGTTATGATTCTTTTTATTCAGAGATTTGTAGTGGTGCTGTGATGCTGTATTTTGCACCATGCACAGAGTGAGGATTACTAACTTAAGTGTCTTGAACCCCCCCCCTCCCTCCTTGCATGACTTCTTGGTGACTTTAGAATTCATAAATAGCCAGACGCACATTTTTAGCTTAAAGCTAATGGAGACCGACTACTAACAACTGCAAAAGTGTCCAAAACATCCATTTAAAAACTCTCAAGCTTGTCGTCATCCAGCGTAATCCAAGTTTCTTTCTCCAGCTGTGTGCTCAATCATCGGACATGAACACACCAAACTGCAAGTGTTAAAAAAAAAAAAAAAAGGCTTGGATTAAACTGGATGATGCTTTTCATTGTTGGCCAACAGATGTTTTGCTTTCTTCAGTTGTCGGTCTCCATTAGCTTCAAGCTAACAATATGTGGCTGGCATTTTTTGACAATGAGAGTCGCCAAGATGCCACGCAGGGGAAAAAGAATGTCTTCACGAGTATAAAATGTGGAATTTGGTTTTTGAAAGAAATAATTAACAAATTACACTTTTGGGTGGCGTATGGCTTTGAAAAAAAGAAGTCTTTTTGCACTAATTGGCTGTATTTAGACAGATTTTGTTGATGCAGTTTTACAAATGTGTTTAATGTGTGTGTGTCCACTTTTAGCCTAGCCCTGGTCCTCCCTGACTACAGCATGCATTACATCCGGGCCACAATTGGCGACACAATCACCCAAGCAAAATGTAAGTAAACCAATTAAATCCCTCTTTTTTTTTTCTTCGTTCTTACTGTTTCCACTCTGAAAAAATTAGCTTCCATTTAGCGCATGCTGGAAAAACACTGCTACAGTTCTGCTGGGATAATGCTCGATCCGGAGCTTATGGTTCCCATCCATCACTTATAGCGCCACACACACACTCCCCTGCACCAGCCCTGCGTGTCGCCTCTTGTTTTGCTATGGCAACACACGCTCTCAGTTGTGGTGCCCTTCAAAAGTTTTTGTCACCAGACAGCGGGACGAGTGGCTCCAGTGTCCCCTTTCGCACATATCGTACTCATCAGTTCGTTTACAGCTAAGTAGCTCTTGGTGTGTGTGTGTGTGTGTGTGTGTGGGGGGCTTATCGAGTACTATATAGCGGATCAGAGGTTCCATATGTGTGGCATTGTCATGTTTCTTTTGAGCTCTCCTCCCTCTAGTAAAAGATGTCATTGACTTATAGTGTTACTCAAAGGACAGTTTTATTGTGCAAGTGTGCATGAGTACGTGTGTGTGTGTGCGCGCGCGCGCGTGTGTGTGTTTTGCTTGGCTTCAGTAAAGACAAGCCCACCCCCAGTCAGAGTTCATCAATTCACAAAGATAAAATTCATGTTTTGGGGTTGTTGTTGTTTTTTGGATTTTTTTTTTTTACTTCCAATCATTAATGATGTGAGCGTATGAAAATGGTCTTATTGACATTTTTTAGGTCGTTGTCGGAAATTGAGGAATATTGTGGAAAAAGTAATTAGACAAGTGGGAAAAAAACAGGACTTTTTCTTCTTTTTTTTCTTTACCTCAGATATTAATTTCCAAATATCATTGAAAAGTAAAGAGAAAAGGGAGCAGAGATGTCATTTTTTTAAAGAAAATATTCCAAATTACATATAGTAGAGGGCTGCACGGTGGTGCAGTGGTCAGCACTGTGGCCTCACAGCAAGAAGGTTCCGGGTTCGAGTCCCGGCACGGGCGCAGGATCTTTCTGTGTGAGTCTCCATGTTCTCCCTGTTCCTGTGTGGGTTCTCTCTGGTACTCCAGCTTCCTCCCACAGTCCAAAGACATCAAGAGGGGACGAGGCTGATTGATACTCTAAATTGACCGTAGGTGTGACTGTGAGTGTGAATGGTTGTCTGTCTCTATGTGTTGGCCCTGCGATGGACTGGCGACCTATCCAGGGTGAACCCTGTCTCTCGCCCGTTGATGCTGGGATAGGCTCCAGCCCCCCCACGACCCTTACTAGTAAGGAATAAGCAGAAGATGACGATGGACATATAGTAGAATATTTGCACTTAAAACATGAAAATCCACCAATGTTTCTGCACTTTTTTTTGTAACTGACATGGATGTGTTACGCGACCGTGGAAGCGCTAACAGCTGAACCCCGAATCCCGATCAAAAAAACTCAAAACTGAATGCTTTCGCTACGTTGAGGTTGTTTTTCATGCCACGGAGATGATGAGCGATTTTCAGAAACATTCACTCTGGCACGAACATCTTCTGGGATTAAATAATGAGCACAGTTAGAAATCAGCGGTCAAAGGTCAAGGTCAAAGGTCACTGTGGCCTCACAAGCATGTATTTGACCCTAATTCAAGGATAAACTGAGGTGAAAACACCTGCAATCAGAAATGTTAATGCCAACTTCAGTGTAACATCATAACAATGTGCAAAAATAGATTTCTGGTGTGTTTTACATGTTGTATTACCTTTTTAATAATATCCTTCAAATTTGAACTCTTCGGTGGTTTGCAACCACGAGGACGTAATTCTTCTTGTCCTCATTAATATACCTAAAAACCCCTAGAGTTCTTTCCTTTTTAAATGCAATATTCTTATTCAATGTCAGTTTGAATAAAATATTGTGTAACCCTGTTGGCTTCTTTCCTGTCCCACTCTGTTCTTTATTCCCACTTTCCTCTCCTCATGTTTTTATCTCCCCCCCCCCCCCCTCGTCTTTTGACCATTCCCGGTGTGTTGGATCCCTGCAGCATATTTGGGCAAGTATTCTCCTCCTGTGCTTCACCTCCGAACCCCTTGTCTCCCTCCCATTCTTACAACATCAGCAACTCCCGGCGCCGACTAATGCTACGTGGCACTGCGTCCTCACAAACACAGATGCATTTTTGTCCCCCCCCCCTATCTGTTTTTCTTCATTTAGTGGCTTGTGAGTGATAATGACAACTCTGTTGCACTGAATCAAGCTGGTGTCTGCTCTCAGAAGCGGTGCCTCGCATGCAAGGAGTGCCCACACAGAGCGCCAGAGTGTGTCTGCCTGTGTGTGCATGTCTGTATTTAACCCCCACCTGTTCCAATAGTCCTCAGATGTGGTTTTGGCACTAACTGGCTGTAGCAGGAAAAACACAGGACAGGATGTTTGCATTATTTAAAGGTGAAGCCATAAAGGGGCAGGCTGTGAGTCTGCACCTAAAGCATGAGTCGCTGCTCTTCTGCCTTCTCCTCTGTTTTGACTCACTTTGTGATTTAGAACCTTGTTAAATAACTCATAACGAGCTCCAAATGATTGCTCTTCATCCACTTGTGTTTGTCCTCCTGTGTGCTTTGTCATCTGTTCCATTTTTGTTCGTTGACTCGAAAAAGAGCCAGAGAGTGTTTTTCACAGCTGAACTGAAAGTGATGCACAATGGAAACGTCAGCTTAATAACATGTTCACGTGTCTTTGGGATGTCGAGGACAGAGGACCATTAAGGCCGTGTGGAAATATTTTGAGGAAAAACGCCTAGAAAAAAATATGTATGAATTTTCACTTTTAAACTCCAAATTCTGACTTCATTCTCATTATTAATTCTGACTTCTCTCAAAGCCCTGATGTTGAATTCTGATGCTAAACCCAGAATTATGAATTTTGGTATTTGATAGAATTATGATTTCCATCTCAGGATTTTGACCCCAAATAATATGTCGGGGAAAAGTCAGAATTCAGTTTTGAGTCAATTTTTGAGGGTAGAAAATTGAATTTTGAGAATTAATCACATTTCTTTTACTGAAAGTTTGAAATCTGAGAAGTTGATGTCAAAATTCTTACTTTAAAATCTGAATCGAAACCTAACATTTCTGATTTCTTTTTCTTTTTTTTTTTGCTCTGGATTCTGACTTTCTCTCTCTCAGAAATATTACTGTCAAAATAATATTCTTATTAAATGTCAGAATTCTGGGGGAAAAGTCTGGGCGCCTTGATAACAATCATAATTCGGGGGGGGGGGGGTCTCCAATTGAGACATTAATTAAATCAAACCTTTTATGTTTTTAATTCTTATTGTGGCCTTGATCTTCTTCCCTATGTTACATTTCTTGTCTTGCATGTCTTCAAGTGTGGGACTCCATTTTGATATCCATTCATATTTTGGATGGATTGTAGCCGATTCACAAAATATCCCTAAAAAAGAAATTACAATCACTCGTCACTCCCTAAATCTCCACGCTATCCATCATTACTCGATATTTTGTTGGATTAGTAAGTGCTGACCAAATATCAAAGGGACGAGCACATGGGTGCAATTATATCCTAATCATGACCACCAGGGAGGGCGAGGAGTAGCCGGTGTCGTCATGAGAAATTTCGCTGTACAGTAAAATAACCTCGCCGATGTGCTTTTAGACACTGTCAGAGGAGCATTATGCACAACAGAGCTGCGGTTGATATTGTTCGTTCTGATGTACTGCACTGTAATGCAAATACATCATTGAAGTGTAATACACTCCCCAGATTTACTGTTTCTCCAAAAGAATGCAAATACTAATGCTAAAAACCCTAAATCGTGAGGTTAAAACAGCCTGACCACATTCTAAGCCTCTCCTCTTGTTCGCCGGCAGCATTTACATCCAAAAGCCTCAAATCTTCTGTTTGGAATGCAATATTTCTATTCAGGACTTGTTCTGTGAATAAAATATTGTCACCTTTAACCCCTGTGGTTTTACCCGTGTCTTTCTTTTTTTTCCCTTTTCTTTTCCCTCTCGTCTTTACCTCCCCCGGGGGGATGATTCTCTCGTTCGCTCACTCTCTCTCTGCTGGGATTTTTTTCCACTCAAGGGAAAGATGGCAAGTATTTGATTTTATTTACTTTCATATCTCTCTCCTCCTGTTCTTACGCCTTGTCTGTCATTTTACCCAGCATGCTCAGCTAAGTCTGAGTCGCGTGGTCCCTGTCATTTATACCTGATTTTAAGCTGAAGCTGCTTGTAAAGGAACACAACATTTTTTGGGGGGCGGGGAAATACCCATACTTGCCATCATCTGCAGAGCCAGACAAGAAGGTGGATACCCTTCTCTCTGTGCGTGGATTAGAATTGGGCAGGCCATAGTTAGCTTAGCACAATGACTGGTCGTGGATGGTAAGTGTTAGCAAACCTTTCTTAGCCTCTTGAGGCCACCACAGAAGAGAAAAGGATATCTTTCTTCTTGTCTGGCTCTGCAGACGATTACAAATGTATTTCCTCTGGAATTTAAGGCCTTAACTTATGCTACATTTTAGCTAAACATCTTAGCAACATTAGCATCCGTGATGTACAGTTTGTAGAGCAATGTCGCTAATGTGTTTTCTGTTCTGTGGGTAAAAGGTGAAACGTAATTTCAGTTTTTGATCCCTGTCGTAGGAGTTCTCCCTTGATGGTACGATGTTAAATATCCAGCAGGTGTCCCAGTGGAGCACCATCTCACCTACGTGTTATTGCTTCTTGTCATGAACCTCCTCAGTGTGAATACTCATATTTTGTACCTTTCACCAGTTTCTGAAAGCCTGCTGGCAGACAAGTTTGATGAATATGGCTATACACTCATTGCACCAAGGTAAGTTTCCATTTTGTTTTAAATGGAGTTGAATAGGTCACCTTCTCCTGGCATGACTCGGTTATTTATTACCGCTGTTTGTCTATTTGTGTATGAGCATCTCAAAACTAATAGATGGACTAAGATGACATTCGGTGGAAAGATGGGTATTAACATGGGTGGTCTGGATCAAATTGTAGATGATGGATCCTGAAGGGTGTTCTTGGCTGATACGGGGATGTAGCTTTTAGCTGTTTTTTTTGTTGTTGTTGTTGAAAGAACGTTTCAGCCTCTGGAAATCATCTTGATTTTGTTCTGGATGTGAGACCAGCAAGACCCGTTTTCAATATAATGGTCAATAACCCCCCCCCCCCAAAAAAAGAAGTGAGCGAAAATAATTTGAGATGCGATTCAGTATTTTTGGGGAGTTGAAGAAAATTTCCGAATAAATTTCCATGATTATGTAAATTTATTTAGTTTTATTTTCTTGAGTTAATTGAATTAGGACAGTGCACGTTAATCAACATAGCAGCAGTAGCATCAACACAAACAGAATTAGCACAGCTGCTGTTGTGCACCCACGCATTCTCCGAGGAGGAGGTGTTCTTCGCGCTTTCATAGAATATCCTAAAGGAAAATTAGCGCGGTTCTCTTAAAAAGTTGTGTTGTCTTCCTCAGGGTGTACTGCAAGGACCTGAAACCACCTGACAAGGACAAAAGCAACACGGAGTTCCTCATGGAGTTCAACAATTACATTGATACAAAGACTCCAAACAACCCGATGTGTGAGTATTAGAAGGTCGTGCTCTCACTGCAGACTCATATTTACATCTTAAAGTGCTGCTGGACTTCATAGGATTTGCCGTAGCACATAGAAGTGAATGAATCTCAGCCATCTGGCATTTAGGTGTGCATTGAACATTTAATGGAAGAGGGCCAGCAGAAACTTATTCCCAGAGGTCTCTCTCTCTCTCTCTCTGTGCAGGTCTGGGTGGATGGTTTGGTGTGCATGACCAGGCAAAGCTTTGTAATGTGGAGCCCCCTGTGTTCATGTCACCCATTTGATGCTAACTCTAAAAGTCTGACCATCACACGCCTGAGTGCACATGTGTGAGGCACATCGGCTTAGAAGTGACACACATACACTCCCCCAAACACACACACACACACAATATTCACAAGTAATATGCCTTCCACACCCCACCTATAGCCGCTCGACCTCATCCAATTACTGTGTGTTTGTGAGAAAGAGCAGGACACGTCAAGCCGAGAGCACGAGCGGAGCAATAAAACCCAAATCAGGGGCCGGCGGACCTTCTCCCAAACATCTGACCAGCGCATAAGGAACATTCATGGCTTGTACTCATTGATGCGCATCATTTTTATCATTACAAAAGCTTTCTGAATGCTGATTTGGAAGAAAAAAAAACGTTTTAACAACTCACTTAAAGCACGTCAAAATGATCCAGCCAATAAAACTTTTTACCCAATTGAAATATTACCTTCCCCATTATTAGCTGCTAGTTTAATGGGGTCCACGCGGAGCACAGAAAGAGAGAGAGAGAGTAGGGCCCATGCGGACTATTGGTGGCTTGAGTATTGTTACACGCTTTGCTTGGTTAAGCCACTGCAGTGGCGAAGAAGTTGAAGTACATTAGGAATTCCTGGGCTGCCTTCAATAAAGGATCCCTAATGAAAACCACTGCAAAGACGAGGAAAAGGTGGGGGTGAAATAAAGTGTTACACCAGCTGTTTTCTCTGATGTGTGTGGTGTGTTATAAAGGTTTTGAGGGAGGCGGCGGGGGTAAATCGACGAGCCTCGATGTTAATGGACTGAAGCAGGTTGTCACAGAGTTCAAAGTGGTGGGCACGGCAAAAAAAAAATGGCCAAACCAGCTTTACGACCTGTAATGTTTGTCATGTGGTCTTGTCAGATGCCTCGGACAGTAATTTGTTACACCTCCACCAACTAGCGTACCCCTCGGAGACGGCGTGCGCTTGCATATTTGACCGCGTATTTTCACGCTATCTTGTTTCAGAGGCAACACTTTGATGAAATATTATCCCTCTGCTCTTTGTGTTGTAATAAAACACCTGAAGCACTTTTAATACCTTGAAAATAAAATGTGTCCTACAGATCAGGAAGTCGAGTAGGTCATCCCCCTAATCCCAGATGGATGAGCTCAGAATTTAAAGTAAAATGCTTTTTAAGAAATGTTTCCAACTCTCCCAAATTCTTTTTCTCGAATCATATACACGCAGATCTTATTTTTCTTTCCTTGTTTTTTTTATTGCTTTTTTTTTTTTCATCCCGTCATTCCTCGTCGGTTACTGATACTCCTCGTACATTTATTTAACACATTCCTGGAGATACCTGTTACTCAAACCAATACTTTTCCAGATTATTTAGGTCTTAAACCCCAAAAAAGATAACATCATCTTAAAAATGAGACACACTGGACACTCAGATATTCACTCCGACCATTTCTGATCACACCAATGGCTTTTACAGATGTCGATTCTGTTTTGCTCTTCAGGTAACGTGGAGCTGGTGAACCGATTGCTCCTGGATGCTGGCATCACCTCAGATCTAATCAAGATTTGGAAAGAAAACGAGTTGCAGTAAGTAAAGAACAAACATTTTTGCCTGCACGAGCATCTGCGCTTCGTATCATTCAGCGAACTGTACTAAAATGTGGCATCACTTATTTGTTACTGGCTACGAGACTCATATGGAAAAACTAAATGCAGATGGTTGAAGTATTTCAGAATCACCAGTAAATGTCATGCAGGTATAAAAGCACATTCCAGATTTTTGTAACTGTATGTTTTATAGCTTTATCTACTGTGCTTGTCAGGCCGGTTGTCTTGGCCAGATTTGTTGCCACCGATGGAGGGATTACCAGGGTCTACCCCAAAAGGTACTTGCCAAGATCATGGGGGGATGGGCGTTGATTTAGACAGGAAGAAGAAGATATGTTCAGGATTGTCTGGTCAAGAACAAAGACGTGGTCTGATAAGTAGAAGTAATGGCACGAAGTCAGATCTACTAATTTTTTTTTTAAGCATTGGTCCATCCATCAATTGCGTCTTTCCTTGGTCATGGAGGTAGCAGACCAGGTAGCAGGAAGAAAAGCAGCCCAGAGCCCTTATCCCTAGACCCCTAGCTACTTTTTCCAGCTGGGGTATCTGGGGTATCCTGAGGCTTTCTGAGACCAGATGGGATATAAAATCCTTCCTATGTATTTCTGGCCAGTCTTGGTGTCTCCTTCCATTTGGACCCAAACAAAATTCTTGCATGCATGGAGGCGGTGTCCTAATATGATACCCAAACCACCTTGGCTTGTTTTCTTTTTAAATGTGCAGTGGTTCTAGTACAGGTCCATATCAGAGCTGTAGCATTGTGTCCCCAAGGAACTGAGAATGTAATTAAGGGCGTCATCTGCATACTATTTATATGTATTTTTTGCATCCTGTTTTCAAGTTATTCTGCACAGTAAAAGCTTTTATAGAGAACGCACAATGTCGCCTTGAGCGACCCCCAGAGCACAGAGTGATTCCATCAACATATTTTGAAGTGTTGCTTTAGAAAAGTCGATGGAAACAACAAAGTTCAGAGACAAAAGTTGCTGCTCTCTTGAAGTGAATTTCTTTTTCTTTTCTTTTCTTTTCTTTTTTTTTAAAGCGTAACTGCATTAAATGGCAGATGGACACCCCATTTTTGGACAAAGTGAATTTTTTAACTCGCCTGACAGAGCAGCTGTTTCCATTCAGTGTCTTCACGGATATTCCTGAACTCTTTCTTCATCTCCAGATGGCATGCAACATGTCCAATACTAGCTGGCATGAAAAAAAACTCACCCCGACTTAAAGTAACGCCTGAAGACTCGCCCATGTTTTTACAGGCAGTTGGCTGTCGACCTCCTTTTCTTCTTCTGCTGTTCTATCCATGTGTCACAACACCTGTGCTGCCATCTTCTGACCAGTTTATTCACTCCATAACGGGAACTTCCAAACTTGGTTCAGGATTAGCTTGACAGTTAAATGTCACCACGACTTGTGTGCGCGCGCGTGCGTGCGTGTGTGTGTATGCGTGTGTGTGTATATGTGGTTTCAATTGAATTAAATCATCTAATGTTTAAGTGTAGAGAACTCTTTTTTTTATTACTATTGAGATCCGGTCTTTAAATTTCATAAATAATGTAGTTTGGAGATGTTGTAGTTGTTTAACGGTTCTTTTGGGTGTGTTGTGGTTTCTTGGAGAGGATTGTAATCATTTATATGATTTCATAAAAACGTCTTTGACAGTGCTGGACTGGACTGGGAAGAGGAGGCGGAAACGTATGAGTCAAGTTTCTATAAAAGAAGTTTGGACAATGATCTTTATATTTTCACACCAACCCCGTACATCGCTAAAGAGAACAGTGAGTAAAAGGAAATTTGTGTTTTGTTGGGTTTTGTGAAGAAATGTGTGCTGTATTCTTATGTACGATGTATTTTATCCCTCTAACAGAAACTGATGACTCAGTCCTGGTGAGCAGGGCAGTAAACCTCAAAATTGATGATATTACGCTCAAACCAGCTGGTAATGACACACACACACACTCACACACACAAAGTGAGGGTATATATTCACACATTTATAGCCTTCATTTCTCAAATCCTCTTTTATCTGCCACCTATGCATAAACACTCACACTTACAACTTGTGAGTCTTATTTACGCTCTGTTTAACTCTTTCTGTTTCCTCTAAAACATTCATACATACACAAAGCATTTTTTTTAATCGACACCCCCCCCCCCCCATTCTCCTTTCCTCTGGCATATACACACAAATACACAAACCACACATCAAGTTGTCTGGCCGCCTCTGATCGCTGGCCAAGTTTGCATTTTCTAAGTTCAGAGATTAAAGTTGATACAGAGGTCTGACATGATCTAGGATGTGTGGCTCTTTTGTGTGTGTGTGTGTGTGTGTGTGTGTGTGTGATCCCAGTGGTCGGCATCAAGTTGGACATCAGTGCCTGGATGGCGAGCTTCATCAACACCACGCTGAGGATGGATGTCAGTAGATTCGATTTGTGTGAACAAGACACAGACATTGCACATTTAATCCAGATTATTATATTCGAACTGCTTTTCTTGTGTTTCCAGTGCAACGATGAAATCTGCGGCTGTCAGCGGAACGATGTGGTGAGACTTTTGATTGGACGTTTTTAAATATTCCGGTATTTGTGGTTCAGGATCAAGGAACTGGTTTGATGCTTCTCTGTTTGGTTCCAGTATGTCGACTGTGTGATTCTGGATGACGGGGGCTTCCTGGTGATGTCCAATCGAGATGACTATATCGATCAGGTGACTCTCACTAACCTGTTCGTCATTTTCAAATGTTAAACGCGACAGGTTAATCCACAGTCCGGCTCTGGGGTGACCGCTTTGGGAACAATTCTGGATCTTCAGGGTGAATTCCTCCTTCATTTTCTCCTCTGAGGTCTGAAGGAAATCCTTCTGCAAGGGGTTTTACTTCGAGAATCAAACTACCAGATGAACCCTAACCATAAAATACTTGATGAGAGCAAAATAAAAAACAAAACTGGACAAAGACACAAGACTATGAAGGACACACAGTTTTTATTTTCTGTTTGCAATTAGAATGAACCACAATTCATCGGTCGTCTTGAAAAGAAATAATTGATCTCATTCTGCCTGGCACACTTTTTGTACTGGTAGAACTCTCTAAATCTGTTGTGTTCTGTATTCCAAATATCTGGTGGCTTTTTTTTTTCGTCTTGGGTTTTTTGTTTTGTTTTTTTTTTTCCATTTTTTCTGTCCCGTGTTCCAATGCATGTTTGCATTTTGTATAAATGAAAAATTGAAAATAAAAACACACGCATTCGATTGCGTATTTTCCCGAAAACACAAGAAAATACAGAGTTTACAGAGTAAATATAAAAAAAGAAAAGAAAATGGTTGATATGGCGCTATAATGTGTGTGGATTGTGGGTAGTGTAGTACTTCCTCGTGAGTTCACAGTTAAAACGTTTCTCCTAAAGCTCGGCTGACATTGTCAACCCTGAAGCGTTTGGGATGATGATGAGATTATGGCTGATGACCAGTTCCTCTATGAATTGGATTTTCATTTCTGCAAATTCACCATTGGACCTTGATTTGTTTCACAATGAATAAAGTGTTTCCGTTGCGTCTTTCTCACGCTGATGCTGGCGCGTGTCATGACCAGGTGCCGACCTGATGGACATTTTGAATCGCTCGCTGGGAACGAACCAGGAACCTCTCCGTTAGCACTCTACCTACTGCGCCACATCGCTAACACACACACACACACACACACACACAGTTGGCAAGTTCATCTCGCCCCTTCCCTATTGTGCAAAATCTAAGAGTCGGGCTCCTGCTGGCATTTGAGTAAATGTTTTTTCATGTGGCCTCGCCTCCTTCCTAATCAGCGCTGGGTGTGCGCTGGATAAATCTGTGGCCCTCTGAAGTTTGGCAGCAGCACTAAAAACCCAGGGACGTGAGGCCTTGTTTGGAGAAGGCTGGGTGCCCTCAATCATACATCCTACAGGAGCAAAGGTTTTCTCTCTCTCTCTCTCTCTCTTTCTTTCTCTCTTTAAGCCTCTCATTTTATGTATTTCTCTCTGCAGCTTGTTCCTTTCTCTCTCCGGAGGAAACCCTCTGGGAGTCTGCAGCCAACAGGGCTGCGACTGTTAATTCATTATTTGTGTTATTGCATGAGGAAAGGAGAGAAGGCTCCCTTTACCTTTATAGGTGGGAAGATTTATATATACGCTCGGGCCGTTGGACTAAAGAGGAGTGGATGTGTGGAGGACGGAAGGTGAGCTCAAAAGAAGTGGAAGTCAGCGTCCTTGTGCGCACACGCGGATGAGCACGACTGTTACTGTTGCACAAGCACTTAAACGCTCATGCGTCAGGTCACGTCACACCTCTGAGATGCTGAGACAAACTACTTCCTCGTAGTCGAAATTTACGGCTGCCCAGTGGACTGTGTTAATCAGATTATACTAAAGTCCATCACGCTGCTCGGAGGTTGATTTACTGTGTGTGTACGTGTGAGCTTGTGTTCCTCGCATACACGTTTAAATGCTGGATTTGTTGTTTCACATGTTTTGCATAGGTTTAACCGCTTAAGCACAAAAGCGTTAAACCACTCCAATGGGAGGAATGAAAAAACATGAAGGAAATCACTGTTACATCTACAATGGCTGTTTAAGTTTGTTTTTGTTTTCTTTACACACGTAAGGTTGGTACATTCCTAATGAGACGCTTTGTTCTGCCCCTGACCCCCTGGACCGTGGTGGCCCCTAAAAACCCTAGGAACCTTGATTATGTGTTAATTGTTCTGTCGTACTTTTATTCTCATTTATGTGAAGGACTCTGAACCACAAAACCCATAATGACCCAGTTTGGACCTCATTCTTCAAGGCCCGTCTCGTAGAGGACAGACTCCCTAACCCTA
This sequence comes from Aulostomus chinensis, assembly GCF_037954235.1. Classification (NCBI taxonomy): domain Eukaryota; kingdom Metazoa; phylum Chordata; class Actinopteri; order Syngnathiformes; family Aulostomidae; genus Aulostomus; species Aulostomus chinensis. The sequence continues at coordinate 15,031,098 of NC_141323.1, read as the reverse complement.
ACCCTAACTCACTTAAAATCTATGTTCTAAGTATGTTGACGGGAGAAAAGTTAAATTGTTCTTTCTCCGCTCGTCTAGATCGGGCGTTTCTTCGGCGTTATCGACCCCATCCTGATGATAAAGCTGGTCAACTCCTCCCTCTTCACCTCTAAGAAGACCTTCGACTACCAGTCGCTCTGCGAACCCGTGCGAGCGAAGAAGGCGTCGGCGGCGGGCCTGCGCTCCATCTACGTGGTGAGATACATAAGCCAGACACCCACAATTTACATGTTCGCACATTTTGATATCCATCCATAATTTTCCTGCGCGCACAGCTGCTCAAATAAACAGATAGATGCAAAGTACACATGCGGCCATTTGCACTCATACCTGCTCGCTGACACACTTCCACACACAAACACTCCCTCACCAGGGAGCCATAAATCTGAGCAGAGCAGATGAGAAGGGAAGCTGAGGTTATGGTGAAAGCGTTTAGAGTGGGAGCCGCAGTAACAGGATTAGGTGGCGTAGCAATGCTCGGCTAATGCGCCCTTCTTTTTTTTTTTCCTTTTCATCACGTCAAGAAATGTCCCGCTTGTAATAGTAGCTGTCGGCGTGCAACCACGACAGCAAACGCACGCACGCCATAGCAATGGAGGTGTGAGATAAGGTGATGTCCTGTGATCAAAGGTGCTGTCAGCCGCCGCCGCTTCTTGATGACTCAACATCCAGCGAGGAGAAAGGACACAGCACTGATTCACCAGAACAAGCCCCTCGCATGCTAACATAATCAAAACAACATGTTGAGCCGTTTATTCAAACCGTGTGGTGCTTTGTTTTGTTTTTTCTTTGTTTTTTTTTTCCATTGGCTCTTTGTTCACTCAATTTTGTCTTTTTTTTCCTCCTTTTTTTTTAATAAAATATATTAATTCTCTTGTGTTTGTTCCCCTCAGCCCACAATTGCAGATATTTTGAACGTAGGATGGTGGGCAACAGCTGCAGCCTGGTGAGTCCTCTCTCTCCCTCTCTGTGTGATATGGCCGGGATTAATGTTAACTCTTTCTCACAATAACACGAATGTATATTAAAGGGTACTGTAAGTCCCTAAACTTGGAGTCCTAATGGAAAGCAGACAAGGATTTGTCCCTCTGAAATTTACATATAGCATCTGTTTAATAGCTGAATTGTTCCCAGGACAGTCAAGTTTCCACAAGATCTGCTCTTGGTTTGTGTCTCTGTCTCGCTGTCTTGATGTTATTAACATCTTGTTTTACAGTATGTAAAAATATAAAACGGATTTTTGAGAGTTTTGACATTTTGATTAACATTTGCAAGAAAGGCTGTCGAGCAAGTCGCTCGTAAATCAAGCGTTAGTGTTTAGACACGCCGTTTGTTATAGCTTTAAATGAATCCAGACATTTCTCATCCTTGGATTTTTATTTATTTTTTTGCTTTCAGGTCAATCCTGCAGCAGATACTAGTCAGCATCACATTCCCTAATTTCCTGGATGCAGGTGAGTTCTGAACATAAAAACAATCCCAATCCAGGCTAATCCCACACTCCAATATACCAATATTAACCCGATGAAGATAAATCAATAAGACACTGCAGGTTTCAACTCCTAAGGTCATATTTTGATCGCAGTTCTAAAACTGAGGTGCCCCGTTGACACAGAAACGGCAAGTTTTTGAGCCGTCAAACTGCTTGTTGGACACGGCTGTAGCGTCCAGCGGGCGTTGTCAGCTCAGGTTAAAAACACATCTTTTCCCATAATTCCTGAGAAAACATACAAGAGCAGCTGTAATGTGGCTTTGCATCTCTCAGAATTTGCGCTCAGCTCGCAGGTCATGCGAAAAACCTTATCAAAAATATTGATATTCATAATATATCTTCAGAACAAGGGGAGGGAGAGAGAGATGCTGTTTGTCAGGATATGCATTTCAGTCCACTGTATACAAATACCTGGTGTCTCCCTTTGAGCCACTTCGCCCTGTGCATCAACTCAATCCTTACAAAATGAAACAACTTAAATGAATCACGAAGAAGGAATGAAGGTACTCGTGTGTCCCTCCGCAGCTGAAATGGACGATGGCGGGTCAGACGTCCTGCATAAAGTCTGCATCACCGAGCAAACTCAGTACTACTTTGAGGCCAACAACTTGTCTTTCAGAGGATCGGTGGATTGTGGAAACTGCTCCAGGTGAACTAATCCACAATAGACCTTTTTCAGCTTCTTACACACACACACACACACACACACACACACACACAGACCTCTAATACACTTCCTGCGGCTGCAGCGATGCGTTTGCATCCCGGAGACACAAATGAAGTCCCCAGAGGTGGCACTAAGAAAAGGTTGTAAAAATTCACATGCCATGAAGGTGAAGTCGAGTCACTTGTGGGGGACCACCGTCCTGGCATGTTCGTGTGTGTATGCCATTTTTAAGGCCCCCTCGTGCCGGCTAATGGAGTGCCTGCCCGCATGCTGCGTGGCGTTCCTGCACATTAGCCGCACACGTTCCTTTTTAACGACCACTATAAAAAAGCAGAGAAAATCATTTGTGCACCAGCAACATGTGGCTTTCGGTAAAGGTCTTGGAGGACAGTCGGGGGGGCACAGCAGGTTTGTGTCCCCTTGGGAGTGAAAGCAGTTAGTAAACTTCATGGAGCAGTCCATATTTTCACCAGGCGTCATGTATTTATAATAATAAGTGTCGATCTTAGCAGCGCAGCAATATGAAATCCGTCTCCTGTTTATTGCTCTCTGCTTGTTTTGGTTGAATTCCTGCTTTTCTTGTAACCATGTGTGTGTCTCTGCTTTCATGTGCCCAGACTGTACCATGCTGAAAAGCTGCCCAAGACCAACCTGGTTTTTGTCATCGCTGATGCAAAACTCACCTGCGCGTCCTGTGACACCAAGCCATTAATACAGGACGAACAGCAGTGTATCCTTCCACTTGAAAACACTTTCATCCAAGGAAGAAGTTTGCTTCATTGAGGGCTGCACTTATTTTTGCAGGCCAACCAGGAAGTTGGCATCACAACGGCTTCCAAAAAAAAGGAGCAATTTTGGATTACGGCAAAAATGAGCACCGTGTCCAGACGTACAAGTTTTGTCAAGAAAGATAATGAAAACTACTGTTATGAATTTGGGTGCACGACTTCTGTCGTTAGAAGTGCAAAGCTAACATGCTAAATACCGTGAAACTAGCTTTGAGCATTTGTTTTTGGAGTCATGTTTAATGGCCATGGCAACCTCTGTAGTCTCGGTTAGCCACTCGCTAGCAACTGGTTATTTTTAAGACACTTTAAAAGCTTCAGAATTCTTAAATGTGGTATTTACTGATGTATTTAATGCCGTGGGACAAAATCATTAAAATGTATTAAATTTGTATTCCAGGTGTTTAACCAAAATCCCTATTCAAAGGGAGCCAGAGGTTCAACAATGCTAACTTATTTATTTTAGGACTCAGATATTCAGAAAGATTTGACCATATAATCACGCATTGATGATAATTATGACATAACATCAATCGCAAAAAGTTTCTTACCACAAACTTCTGCAGTAAACAACATTTCCATTCACCAAACCTCTGCCAGTAGTGGTTTTCCATCATCCGTCTGAGTCTCATTCCTCACAATTTGAATGTCCCAATTCAAACAACCATACCAATTAGTCAGCATTTATCCAGAAATGTGAAATTTGGCCCAGAATTCAGTCAGGGTTTCTGTCTCTATGGCAGATGGTACTGTGAAAGAAGTCTTTACAAACAAATCTGTGAGTTTCTCAGGGCTGCGGTCCATTACAGATGACTTCAACGTCACTGAGGGTTGAGAGCAATGTGTTCAAAATCCACAAACAGACAAAGTTTAATAGTCTTCCCACGATTATAGCGGATCATCTTGATTCGGATGTTTTACACAGTAATTCCGCCTCCGTCAAATTGTTAAATTTGGCCAAAGTGTAATCAGAGTTTATGTTCGTTACTGAGACATCGGAGTCATGCTCCTGACTTCAGCCACCCAGCTGACGGTCCTGATCCCTGTGAACTGGCTCAGAATCCTCGCTACAGGAAAGGACCTGCAGTCTGTTTCGATAACAACGAACATGTAAGTCGCTCCCAGCAGGAAGCTGAAGGTTGGGAAAATATCTGAAGAGCGCACATTTGTTGCTAAAGGTGCCATGTGTAGAGTTGCTGTAGAGTTGCATGAATTTAAAAAAAAAAAAAAAAAAAAAAGGATTTTTACTCCTTTGTCTCATCAGCATTAAAAGTTTGCAGAAACGTCAGTCTGAGTGCGGGCCTCAGGCTACTGTTTTGGATTTCACTGTGAGAAGTAATTAGTGTGTTGCCAAGACAAAATGATGTGCTTACAGATTAAAGGACAGAGCTTTGATCGTTAACAGCACTAACAACACACTGACACGTACTGTGTGTGTAGATCCAAAACTAACATGTATTTAGAACAGCGCGAGGCAGGCCTGAACACAAAAACAACTTCATCTCGCTACTGGTGGTTTGAGGTCAACCTCCCATTGGCCCGTCATGTCACCATTTTTGATGCGTTGACCTATATCTACTCATGTCAAAGGTTTAATATGTAACATTTCCGCATGGAATGTGGAAAGTTTCTGATATTGGGAACTTTATTTTTTTTATTATTATTCCTTTGCATCAGTGTTTCCACTGGGAACAATTGACAGTGGCAGACCGCCGTGCAGAAATCTGCCTCCGTGGCAAAAGAAATCAGTCCAACCAATCAGGGCTATAACAAGAACCAGTGCTTCGGTACCAAGTTAATGCCAAAATTCCATGCATTTAAAGCTGGAATGCAGGACATTGAGGCCAATTTTGTGGCCCAACAGTGTAATGACAAGTGTGGCGTCCATCATGTGATGTCCCTTGGTCCCGTGGACTCGCACTTCGAAAGATGTAAAATTCCATTTGTTGCATCGTCGCTGCGAAATGAGTGGTTTAGCTGTCCAGAGTTGATCCATTTGGCCAGATAACATTTGGAAAGTCTAGAAAAGCCCCAAGATTAAATCTTTTATCTACATTTATGCTAGCCGAGGGCTAAAGCCTAAACTGGGCAGCGCAACAGCTAAGTGAGATACTTGCCAATAACAACAACATGAATGTGGGAGTGCAGATGTAGCGGCAGGGTTGCTAATACTCGTTGAGACAAAAACACATTGAGTCTGTCATGCCACCGTCGTACACGGACCTGTACATATCCAGTTTGGACTATTTGTCTATAAATAAAGACAACATCTACTGAAGAACCATTCCAAATACCCATATTTGGCCCGGTTTGACCTGACGTTAGTAGCCTCTTCAGCCTTGGCTCACTCGAGGTGCGCTGACCTTTAAACGGGACCATCGCTGTAGTGATGTTTAGCTTACGTCATCTGCATGCTAAAGCTATCCACACAACTCCATAATTCGAGTAAAACCACATGAAGTTTTGACATTTCCCCTGGAAAATAAGAAGTAGCAAAAGCAACTTACAGGGGACCAATAATAAACAGAGTTTAGATGCATTTCACCGTGTTTGTTAAAGATTTATAGCCGACTATTAGTCTCACTGGCTAGAGCCCCAAATCCTTTCGCTGCACTCCTCCAAGGAATTCTACCCATGGCACCTTTCCTTTACTAACATCTTGACATGATGCATGTCGTAGTCTTCTTTTTTCTTTTTCTTTTTTTGGCGTTCTCTTGGAATCGCTCAAAAGCTGTATGTGTGCAGATTTCCCACGCAAAGAAAGTCCAGTTATAAGTTGACTTCTGAATAACTAAGCCAAACAAACAGCAGCGAATCTCTGCGTGTGAAACCTCTCTGTTTGTTTTCACTCTATAGTCTTTTTCCCAGTGTCAGTTTGTCAGTCTTATGAATGAACTCTTATGCCTGCACTGTCTTGCTTATACACACACACACACACACACACACAAACACCCGCCCACGAATAAACCTTTCTCTCACACTCATGAATTGCAAGTGAATGAAATCTGTTTTGTTGTCATTCTACTTACTATATTTTTCCTGATTTTTTTTTCTTCTTTTCCTGCTTTCTAACTTCTTGCTAACGATATGGACCGTTTGCTGCATGATTCTTTTTTCTCTCTGTTTTCTCTTGTTTCCTGCTCTGTGATTGGCTGTTGATGGTTAGGATGAGGCCATGTGCCGGAGGAGCGCAGGCTCCCCATTGGCTTCCTCTCTGCTCATGTTACTGCTGCCACTGTTCATGTGCTGTCTCGGGTCAGTCCCATAACGCTACCTCTTCCTCTCTTTCATTGACATGATTTTACATCAGTCCTGCAGTCCTGATATCATCTGCTTCTTACGCCTTATCTCCCCTTTATTTTTCCACTACTTCATGTCTTTTTCCATTGTTTTCCTTTGCTTGCCACCTGTCACTCTCTCTTGTTCTTCCACCATCTGTTTTCACTTCCCACCAACTTACCTCCCCATTATTTACGTCTCTCGCCAACATTTTCTCCGTCTCACCTGACTTTGAACTTCGAGCCATGCTCTTCCTATCTCTCCCCATCTTTTGTTATTCATGGGAGGCCCTAATGTCCTTCCTGACACTCACCTAAACAGACCTTTCACTCCTTATTTGCATCCAGATGTTTGTACGTCTTTTTAAATAATTATCAACGTCTTTTCCTCTCAAAAAAAAAAAAAAAAAAAAACGCACTGAGGCAAGACATTTTTCTCTCCTGTACCTCCAGTTGCTAAGCTCTCAGAGAGAAATGGATGCCTCTTGATTCAAAATTATTGGCTCCATTTTTTTGGGAATTGAAAGTAAGAGAAAAACATTTTAAACCCATATTCTGACCTTGTTTGGCCCCTTTGCTGTTCGAACTGATTGTTTGTTCAGCCCTGCTTTCTGTTCTAGCGCTCAATTTTGAAAGGAATCGCTGAGGAATGTTTAACTTCTCAAAACTGTTTGAAAATTTCACCAAATTTGAGACGGTGGTATGTGGAGCCTCATTTATACTGTTGCCTGTGTTGATTTTACTGGCTGAAATGGCAGCTGTTACTGGTAGAGCTGTATTTAGCTAGCTGATTAAGCTAACAGTAGCTCCACAAGTTTGCTGAAAATGTAATCTTTTGCAAGCTTGTTTCCAAATTAAACGTCTCTAATACGTAGAAGTAGAATGTAAAAATATATACTCGAAAATTACGGTCTAACTTCACTAAAACTACGATTCAAATCGGTCAGCTTTGCTTAAAACTAGCAAAGTAGTTTTGCTGCCTTGGCTGTAGTTGGCTAGCTACACAGGCTAACCTCAGCTGTAGGCCTAAACCAGTCAGGCTACTGAAAAAATGATATTAACCTTTTTAAAAAGAAAACAAAAAAACTTGTAAGTTATTAGATTCATACTTCCATCTCCTGGGTGAAAGTCCTGCCTTTAACTGGTTTCCTAGTGGACTTTGCCGTAATTTACTTCCTGACTTTCGAGAAATTTCTTGGCCGTCAGAGCAAAATCACACGACGCACCGGTATTGGCGTTAATAGGGATATTTAAACGTGATGCAATTGTAATATATCAGGACGGTTAACCGAGTTTTATCATCATCTATTAAGTACTGTAATGACTCTTTTTTGTAACCTGTATAAATGGACTAAAACTCTTGGAAAGTACACCAAACTAACAGGGAGCACAAAATTACTCCTCCTACTCTTCAAAATTAGTACTGTGTGATTGACAATGAAAAATTCTATGATGTAAAAATGAAGGTTATTTCAGGATTTGATCTTTTCTACGTGTCGGCTGCCCCACGCACCTAAAGATGTGAACAAATGTGAAGTGGAACAGCTCAGCGGGGTTTAGCAAACCATCGCTGGAAAAATGGCCGATCTTAACAAACAGTAACTGTTTGTTTTTTTTCCCCGTCCCTGCTCGACACCAGGAGGAAGACGCTGACTGTGGCGGGGCGTCCAGCCTGAGTCCTTCACTTTTGCTAATGGGGGTCCTTCAGCTGGTGCTGCTCTGGGTTCTGACCGGTTCCAGACATCACGCCGTCCAATCATGACCTCTGAACCTCCTGATCATGACCTCTGTCCATATCTCCAACCAGCATGCGATGCTGCCACCGATGATGAACGCCCAGTGAAAAGCGCTTGTAATAAACAAACAAAAACCTGTGCCCCACCCCCACCCCGCATCCTGCCAGTTCCTTTGTTTTTTGATACCTTCATTTTCAGGAGTTTACAGCGAAGGAAAGAAAAGGAACAATTAGGACCGACCTATAACTGCCCCTCATCCCTTCAATGGTCCCCGCCAGCTGAGATTAGCAGAATCCAGAGATATATCTTGGGAACTTTCTCTGGCATGATGTCACTGTTGGAAGAGATCGGACTGCCTTATAGTATCAGAGGGATTTAAATCACGAAGGGGGGAATTGCGGGTTATAAAAGATGTTGAGCAGTTTTATTTACCACTGCCAGAAACCGTGCTGCTCTTTGCAAGCTGTTTTGAGTCGATTTGCAGTGGCTAGTTAGTAGGTGCTTGTTTTTGTGATAAGGAAACTGAGAGGTCGCAGCAGAAGATGCCATGTCGCTACGCCACAAACCCGCTCTTCGTAATAACGCCGTCTGATTTTTATCTCGTTATTTTTTTTCCGATCTCACTTCCCAGAACATTTTTACGGTGTCTGTGAGGGCGTTTCCGTTCACCACTGCGTTTTCTCTTGTAGAACCCTGTATTTGCAGTGTGGAAATCATGTTCGTTGGTATGTTTTGTTTTTGTTTTTGTTTTTGTTTTGGGTTTTTTTTTTTTTTTAACACAGAAACCAAGTCTTCAACTGCCATTTGTGAGGATTTCAACTTCCTATCTGGTCATCCATCAGCCCTGATCAGGAGAGGTAGTTTATCTGGATTTTCCGCCTTGTTGTTGGATTGCTCCGATAACAACTTTGCTGCCATAAAGCGCATCAACAATGCGTACTCACTGCAAAAATCTCTAGTGCCATGTGGACTGTGTGTGACTGAACCCTTTAGCTTCCTGACTACTGAACTGAAAGACGTGCAGATTGCTATTTTTTTTTTTTGACTGTTATTTGAATGAGGCGTCGCGAAAGCATGCCACTGTTTTTATTTCCGTGACTTACAGGAGAAGAAGGAGGGATACGGAAAATGTGCAATTTTAGTCAACAGAAAAGGTTGAACGGTAATTTGTATTCGCTGCTGTCACTTTTTGAATTAAATGACTTTCATCTGCACTGCAGTTCAAAGTGCAAATCTCTATCTCGATTCATCTGTAGTTTGGTTTCACGGCGTCATCTCCTGACTGAAGTTCAACCTCTGTCTCTTTGTGTAGTACAGTTTGTTATATTGTGTGCTGTGCCGCCTACTGGGACTCCTAATACAAAAAGTGGAGGTGCATCCACTTTCTCTGAGAAATGTTTGGCTTATTTTAGTCGTTGTTGTTTTTTTGGCATTACTTTCATAGTGAACCTACGTGAAAAACTTCAGATTACTACCATGTTGGTGACCGTGTTCCAATGGCGTCTGCCTGAGTACGTGATCACTCACGAAATCTGCAAAGCTGATAATAAAAAGAATTTAAAAAGGACTTAAAACGAGGACTCTTAAAGCAACTCTATTAAAATCGCGAAAAACAATTATGATTAAAGTAAAACAGAACATTTTACCATCGGAATGAAAATATAAATCCAAAAAGTTTCAGTTTTGGAAAATGATGTTACAAGAGCAGGTGTAAGTTATAAACCGGCTGTTTTTGACGTTGCCAAGTGACAACTTCAACATTTTTAAAGTGTCTTTTGGCTCTGGGTGTAACTGGACAATCGTAGACTCCAATGTTCAGGACTCGTTACCTCAATGGAAAGTCGGGGTATTTTTGCGACTAAGTAGGTGATGCTAAAAGGCTAGATCCCACTCATGTGAAAATACAATGCCAGAAAATGCAAAATTGCTGTTTGACAACTACACACACGGGGTCCAGTGCAGATTAACTGAGTTACATTTTTCATCTATAAAGAAGTTTCGCCCTAATAAGTGTCACTGTACACAGGAAAATGCCCAAATCCAGAAAGCAAAAACCCCACAAATTTGATGCTAACACTAGCGGCTAGCGCCGCTCTTGGAAAATCAGCAAGAAGATGATATAATCACGTTTTTAGGTATCCCAGCTTTGGGGTAAACTTCAGCCGTGTGTTTGAGATGGTGGTTGTTGGTGTTGTTTTCTGACCAAACCAATCTGAAGTTGTCCTTTTTTCTTTTTCTTTTTCTCTTTTGTGCGCGGAGAGTTAGCCGTATGCTAGCTAGGACCTGGTATACCATCGCAGGTGGAAATACATGTGGTGAAAACTCATTTGTCCCACGTGACTTTCCCTCGGCGGCGTGCAAGCATTCAGAGGAAAACCACAGAATCAGTTTGGGTTTTGTTTTGTTTTTTTGTTTTTTTACAAATGTTTGGTCAAAGTTTTCCCACAAAAACGTGGGAATCTGCGGTTTAACTGCCTGTAGCAGCGGGAAGGATTGATGCGTGATCCTCACCACTAACATATTTACACGCCGACAACTTAGAACAGTTTTAGCAGGAAACTATACTGTCTCTCACCTTCTTGAAATATTTTTCCATCATATTCCAGCTAATTTATTGCCCTCTAAGTGAAAGATTGAGTTTTGGGGGGGTTTTTTTCAGTCGTGTTTTGTAGCAGAACATCAGTAACGAGTAGTCTGAGGTGAGGTGCACTTTATTCTCTCAATGTTTTCCTCTGTCTTAACTATAACCTTCCAACGGAAATATCGTGGTGAAACTAACAATGGTATTTATCCTCCTTATTTACTAACCATCAAGAATATCAAGTGCCATATAGGACTCTTATTCGCTTGTGGAGAAAACCTATTATCGTAATATAACATTTATGCAACGTTACCAAGGCAAGATGTCTCCAACTGTTTTCCTTGTGCTGCATGGTAGTGGCTGACAATTATCCTGCTTCAGTGTGTCATGTTGGGAAACGTTACTATATTCTGAGTGTCGAGCGTTTGTTCGCGATACGATGAGGTGTGAACAGCGATTACTGCCTTTCTCTTGGGGAGACAGCATTTGGCTCCGCCCTGGTCTGAGTCAGCAGGGGGTGAGCAAACTGATTGGCCGGTTTGATGTTCAAGGATTTAAATAAAGGGTCGTACCAATGATTTTTTTGGGGGGGGGGGTACGTTTTAGCGCATTAGTGAAGTATTGTAGTTTACAAAACCATGGTGCCATATTACAGGTCGCCATTAATCGTTGTAATACAGTATGACAATCAAAAGATTACTTAAACCTGAAGTCAGGATTTGTCAAAACTAGGTTTAAATCAATCAGGACTCGTGTTCGCAGGAATCTTACTTTTTAAGAAAACGGTGTACTTTTAAATTCGCATCCCTAAATGTTTCCTATTGATTTGGTCTTGCTGTCATGGGTGCGGACTGCAAGTGTGATTTGATACTACAGGTACCACAATTCTGAGGCCACATCAACAACAAACATCGCCATTTTAATCAATGTTGCCACTGACACCCAGCCAGAAAAACAAGAATGAAGAGTCACACCTCGCTCAAAAACTGTGACTCTATCAGAACACCTGGTTCACTTAAACAATCGATTGGATCAGCTTTTAGTGTAGGCATGCGCTACGAGTTTCCTCCAGTTAGCTAGTTTGTTGCTAAGCGGTTAGCATAGCGTAAAATCTCTTCTGCTTAATACTGCTACTGACGGCGAGTGCAGTAAAAAGTGTACTTTCAAAGCAGTTTTTTTCACCATGCTAAACTGATATAGCCTGAATTATAATTATTTAAGATCTTTAAAACAACAATTGCATTTTTTCCCCTATAATTCCATGCACCCCCCCCCCCCCTCCCACCACCACCACCACCACCACCACCACCACCACCACCACCAAAAGGCCTGGTTGTTTTTGCATACTCCTGCGAAAACACAGACACAGAGTCTCGGGTGAAACCGTAAACTCCTCGGTGGAGGTAAAAAGACACTGAAACAATGGTGGAATGTTTGAAACAAATCATTCTCTGTGGCTTCGTCGGCCATGCGATCCGTTGTTTTTACACAAACGTAGATTAAAGCAGCTTTAACTTTGAATTAGTCTGCTTTTTTTTTTCTTTTTTTTTTGTGCTTGCTTTTGAGGGAGAAAGTTGGACAGTAGTTAAAACTTAGAAAGAAAAGAAAAAACATTGGTATGGTCCTTTTTTTTTAAAAAAAACATTTTTTGTAAGTCACTTTTATCAGAGAGGGAACTTGCGTGGACTTGGAGAACAAAGGTGGGTTCCATTAGTTGTCAAGATGTTCCATCCTACATTCAAGTGCTAAACTCAGATGCTGTCGCCTCAGGAATAATCTTCTCTCGATGTGTTATGAAGTGTTTTGATTCTGTTGGTGCTCTCTGTATGGATGCTGTCAGTTGGCGTTTTTATTTCTGGAATCTTGACGATTGCTTCGGGCGGCGGGGGGGCGGGGGGTGTTGTTTGTGTCCGTTACCTTGCTGCCGATCTTTGGCAGATAATTGGCGAGCCTGTCAATCTTTCTTAGCCTTTGGTTTAAGGTGAGGTGATGGAAGTCAGGTCACCACCACCCACCCCCCACCCCCACTCTCAACTATGGGAGGGTTTCGGTGGTCGTCTCCCTCGATTGTGCTTTATCATGTTAACTTGATTCCCCAGAATCAGTCTTGTAAAAATTTGTACAAAAAAAAAAACCAAAGTCATGAAATTAAAAAAAAAAAGAACAATGTTTATAATCCTGGGGAGGGAAAGTGTGTTTATTCATGTGCAAATAAGGTATATTCAGAATAAAAGTTTATGATAACTATCTGTTGCATTTGCTTTTTACAGTTCTTGCTGATGTATTTGAAGAAAGTCTGGTTTTTTTTGGGGGGGGGGGGGTTGGTGGTGGATTTTTATTCTTTTTTTTTTTCCACCACGGATCAGATTACGAACTTCTGTCACATCGCCAACGCACAATTCCCATCCAAATGTGTGTGAGAATGAGAAGGAAGCACCCCGAGTCTGCTCCCCCAGCGTCTAGCCAGCATCAGTAACCGACCTCCGGCCAAAATCAACAATGTCCAGGAAAAGAAACGACGGAGAAGAGGGCCCAGTCTCATCTCTCTCTCTCTCTCTCTCTCTCGCTGGCTCAAGGACATGTCCATTAACAGTGACCCGTGAAGCACCTCAGGTCGTAAATTTACTGTAATTTTCTGTTTCCCTTTTTTCATGCTGATTAAATGGCAAGTGACTTTCTCGTTAGTCCGTTAGTTTTTTTTTGTTGTTTTTTTTAACACTTGAACCTAAAACCAGCTGTGCTCAAGTCCAGATTCTTAAAGCCACTATTCTTCACTACCCCCCAAAGACAAACTACGGGCTCATTTTACGCTTTATTATGGACATTAAAAACTACCCCTGGTTCTGAATGCTACGCTGCTAACCCAGCAAGGAAATCCTTCAGGTGCTTGGGGACATTCTAAATGAGTCCAATTACAATGTCTTCAGTATTTATTTTTAATAAAAAACAGCTTTTTATTGTTGGTAGCGCAGCTGGTAAATGACTATACAGAGACCAATAATATGAAATTACATTTTTTTTTTTTTTACCCACTTCATGACAGAAATTGATTACAACAGCATCAACTACAATTTAAGGAAAGAGCCATTTAAGGTTGTTTTTTTTTGTTTTTTTCTCAGAAATGAATACCAGTTTAAAAAATAATTAATAAGCAGCTTAGCGCAAAAAAAAAAAAAAGAGACGACTATATCGTCAACGAGCGGGGGACTGCAGCTGGAAATAAGCCATGCGAGCTGAAGCTGCACTATTTATGCTCATTGTTAAATTAATAGAGACTTGCACGACTAAGTAATGAAATATAGTTTTAAATTCATCTTATTTTTTCCCCTCTCTCATTGATTCTCTCTCTCTCTCCTTGAAATCGCGCTGTTGAAAGCCTTGTTTTTTTCAGTGGCAACAACCTGTCCGTCTTGGAACTCCCCCCTCTCACCCCCCCCCCCGTCCCCGAACCCTTCCTCTCCAAAAGTGTTATTCCTTGTCTGTCACGGATGAGTTGCGATGTCAACAGCACATGGTGGATTCTATGCCAAAAGCTCTGGATTTCGCGTCTGGCTACAAGATTGACCCAGTTGGTTTACACTGAGAGGTCAAGCGTGTTGTGGTTTTGATTGTTATCCTGAGACTCGACGCTTGTGTCCCTCTGTCACTGATTTTTATCGAGCTTCAAGTCCTTGTTGGTCCCCGAGAGAAAATATGAAGAGTTTATTATGGAAGTAATTAGAAGTTTTTAGGATTAAAATTCCTCTCATGACAACACTTGATTTGTTTTTTCAAAAAAATGGGCTTTTTAAGTGTCGCACGCTGTCGGTCTGTTAGTGAACTCAGGAGTGGTCACAAAACTCGCCACTTGGTTTACATGCCCACACCGCCCAGGAAACCGTAGTCGTCCCCTCTTCTCTGGAGCTGCTAGCTTCTCGCGTTCCTCTCCATGCTACATGAGGGCAGATGTACTGTGTTAACGCAGTCTCCTTTTCTCTTCCATGGAGCCTTGGCTGGTTTCACAGTTCTGAAGAAGACATTGACTCAACATGAAACCTCCAGACAAACAGCTGAGGCAGTTTTGTTATCTTTTCCTTGCACAGATGCAGGAACATGCTCGTTGGAAAAGAAGGACTTTGTGGGTTGAGGCTAAATCGACAAAAACGATTCTTTTTTTAATTGGTAATTCCCGGCAAAGCGTAAACAGACGACGCACCAAAGCATGGCTGAGGTTTCGGGCTGTCTCCACCTATCCTGTCTTTGAGATCCTCGATGTGATTTTAAAGGTGGTTACGTTGTCTTTGAGCTCAGGAGGAACATTTGTAATGAAGTTCGGGGCCCCTTCATTTAAATTTCAAACACCTCATAAAGGCATTTCTTTGGCACCGATTCAAAACCCAATCACAACTGCTGTGGTAAATATGATACTTACAAGGCACAAGGGGATCTAGTTTCAGGAAGGCTATGGAGATTGATATGTTTAGCATGTCTTGTTCCTCCCCACAGAATTAAATTTTTCATTGTGCCACTCTTATTCAGAAAGTCTGCACCCTGAGGGTCAGTGGTCCGACGCATGCAACATCTTATCTTTTCTTAGATATTAGATTATGATGAAGGAGATTACAGCAAAAGAACGGCATTCCTTCGTGATGTGCCTTAGCTAAGGAGCTCCAGGTACGCTGCGAAACGAGGTTTGCTAACAACCTGAACCTGTGGATGGATTCTAAAATGTACGTTATGTAACATTAAAGAAATTAAAATGTTGAGAAACAACAGCGTTACACATTTCTGCAAGATTTGACCAGTTAGAAAGATCTGAGTACAGTTGTGGCTCTGCTCCATCATACATGACCCTCAGGGAATTGACGTTTTATGTGTAACACTTAAATTCGCGCTTTTCCAAACAGAATTAATAAAATAAATAAATAAATCAACCAAACTTAGTATTTGATTCAGACAAGTCAAACAAACAGTTGCGAAAGCGCAAGAAGTTGTCCCCAGATTTTCTCAATTTGAGCCAACTGTTGAAGAGATTATATATTTTTTAAGCCAAGCCCAGATGGCTTCTGATTGAAGGGACTCATGACGCCGCTAACATGTTTCTTTTTTAACATTAAATTTTGGATAATCACTGGAGATGATCTCCGTAACAAGCCGGAAAAGTTTGAGTCCTGCAGCTCACTCCTGTCTGAAGCGTTACAGCAAATGTCAAAAGTACAAAGCTAACGTTACGTTAACGTAATAACAGCCTCTGCCTTTGAAGACTTCAAAATTCGCAAGTGCAGTAATGGCCTGTTTTATTTGACAAAACAAAATCTATTCTCGTGGGAACCATGGATCTTATTCTATCATTTTGCCAAAAACCCATTCAAAAATCTTTAACTTAGCAATGAGAGAACTGGATGTTAAACAGTGCTAACGGTTGGGTTTTAGGACTCATTCCAGTGCCGCTCAGTAACATCTATTTATACAGTAAGATTTAACCAGTACATCGTGGACATTGAGATGAGGTGGAAATTGTTCTAAAAATGTGTAAATATATTCAAAATAACTGAGAAAATGCTAGTAATTTCAAGAAAAGTGGCTTGAAAGATCAAATTGGTGTTGACGGCTGAGAGTGTCGTGTAATAGAATCTGTAGTAATTCTTAGGTAAAACTACTCCAGCAACTCTTTCCTTTCAAGGTTTCCCCCCAGATATCCTCCACCTGCTTGGCTGTCTCTGCACCCCTGTTGGGAGCTCAGTTTCTTTATGACTCATCGGCTGCTCATTGATGTACTCATTTGGTTGTAATTGTTACAGTCTGGTAGCTTTTCATGTTCTTTTCATGTTGTCTGGCTTCGGAGAAAGTAAGGGCCAAAGCAGCGCGATCAGGGAAAACAAGCAAATGTGAAACACCTTCCCTTGTTGAACCGCGCAGTGATCAATACAGAGGTTTGATGTTTGAGGGGGTTTTTGGTTTGTCTTGTTGTTTTTTTTTCATCTCCAGCATCACCCACGGTTTTATACCATCTGTCCTTCACTTGAGGTATGAGTGGTTCTTATCTCGGGGGAGAAGAAAACAGTTTGTGCAAGAGTAACAGGCCGTCACAGCTTTGTCTCTAAATGTTGGTTTAGGATGTCGATCAACCCTCAGAGTTTGGGCGAAAAAGAAAATGTGTTTTGGAACTTGTTCATGGAATTCAAAGCAGTTTGATCTGGAAGTTATAGTTTATTGACTTAGTTGTAAAAACAGTGTTCAGACCTTTGGTGATGAAATAAAAACCGAACCATTAAGCATGGAGGACATATTCAGTGCATTAATTACGCTTGTCTTGTAACTAGAGGTGTCTAAAGTTGACACATTCATGGTACAAGAAGTTCAGATACTTGTATAAAGAAAGTAGAAGTACTGTTTCATTTACTAAAGAGTAAAGGAGCACGGATGATTTAAAGATATTTAGGTTCATATTTGCCCAGAGAAAAACATGTACTTAGGGTGAAGAAGTATTTATAACTCTTCACAATAAGGGTACATTAATAAGAGTTAATAGGTAATTAACCATTCTCAATGCTTAATAGGCCGTTAAGCATTGCTAGCTCTAACTCTTATTAATGTACCCTTATTGTGAAGGGTTACAAATACTACTTCACAATAAGAGTACATAATTAGATTTAGTTAATAAACCATTAACTAACTCTTATTAATGTACCCTTATTTAGAGTTAATAGTTAATTAACCATTAGCAATGCTTAATAGGACATTAAGCATTGCTAGCTCTCTTATTAATGTACCCTTATTGTGAAGGGTTACAAATACTACTTCACAATAAGAGTACATAATTAGATTTAATTAATAAACCATTAACTAACTCTTATTAATGTACCCTTAAGAGTTAGTTAATAGTTAATTAACCATTAGCAATGCTTTATAGGACGTTAGTTAACTGTCTCGTGTTAAATAATTGTGTGTAGGTAATTTCGCGGGTTAGCAAAGATGGAAAAACTAGGAGAGGCTGGGTTGCTCAGTTACTGAAGGTTTACAGTAAGAATTGATAAAGCATTAATGCTTAATTATGCTGTAGTATTGTTAATTAATAAAACTTAGCTTTCAACTAACTGTTATTAATGCACCCTCATTGTAAAGAGTTACCAGTACTTTTTAATGTACAGATTTTTCCGGTAAGTATACTTTATTATGTATATTTCGCATAACTTTTTTACTTTTACTCCCTAAAACAGCTTTCCACAGCCTCATTCCTCTGGTTTTGATGCCACAACATGACAAAACGACCCCAAAAAAATAAAAAGACTCGACTTTTCTCTAAAGCGGCGGATAACTAAATGAGCACAGTCGTCGCCACTTGCCAAAGCTATTTTTATTTCATTACTTCCTGTTTGTCCTTGCACTTTTACGCAATGCCATAGTTAAATTTGCTTCCGTGGAACTGAGATGAGGCGGAAATCTCGGTGATGGATCTCTGAAGGCGGCTGGCGTGAGAGGAGTAATAGTGGAATTAGTGAGGGTTTCTTCTCATAATTTTGATGAGTAAACCATTTAAGGGAAATGATGATGGGTTTTGCTGATAAGGAAAATTTGTTGACAAAGCTGTGATGCAGCGTGAATCAGCCATGCAAACCGAGTCAATGATAATTGTACCTTGCGTTGAGGATTTGTCATCCATGACTCTTGGTGGTCCTTTTTCCAGTTGCAGACGGTTTAGGACTGTCTGATTGATTTCCTTACTGATGGAGAGACTGAGGACATACAGTAACCAGCGCACAGCTCGCTCTGGTTACACAAAGATCAGATAATAGTTAGTTACATAACACACACGAGGTCAGGCAGACATCTTTTTTTTTTTTCTTTTTTTTTTTTACTGTTAGAGCAGCATGAGTTATTTCCTCCTCCAGGAGCCCCAGGTGTCTGATCAAGGCAGCGAATCATCAGAGTTTTTGAAAATTTGTGCGTAATGACTCCGTGTGATTAAGCTCCAAGTCAACGAGTTGTTGACTTTCTTAAAGATCCACTGACACGGCAGAACTCTGCTCTCACACACACGCATACATACAAACATACGGCCACACAAGCGGTAATCAAACTCGTAAATGCTCACGCCTACGCACTTGGTCCTGGAGCAAAGGTAACTCTTGCTGACTCATTTATAAACCCTCAGCTCCTCTGCAGACCACTCACGCAAACATGCACCCCCCCCCCCCCCCACACACACACACACACACGGGGAGAGGGAGAAATTGAAAGCATACAAACAGGCAAGTGCAGCAGCAACCGTTCTCACCGCAACAATAAATGTGTGTGTGTGTGTGGCACAGGATTAATCGGGGAGAAAGTGTAAATGTGTGTAGCATCACAACTGTCATGGAAGAACAGCTCACGTTTGATTTCCAGATATGTTTTTCCTCACATTTCCAGTCAAAGCTCTCCAGCTGCTTGCTTATTATTTTGTTTTTAATATGCAAAATGTGGACTGGAAAACATAAAAAGTTGGCGTGTTGATGCGGCGCATTTCGAGAAAGCAACTTTGCTGTAACCAGGTATGAAAAACCTCATAAGCGACGAGGGGATTTTACATGTTGGACTCATCGCTTGACAGTTGATCCATTTCTCCAGTACTCCAGCGTGCAGCGTGTTGGCCTCAGGTGCTGGTTTGCCTGGCAACCTGAATGTTGATGAAAAGATGTCTGGATGCTCGCAACTGTTGCGGCCGTTTGTCAAAAACTATATACAGCACGAGTCTCGTATTAAAACTCTCGCTAGCACCTGGTTTTTGTCTGCTGTGAGATTCAGGGGTTCAATCGAAGGTCAAATGACACAGATATCTATCGACTCTGGGATGCCATCGATATCGATTTGGACGCCAAAATCAGGTGACTGGGGTCATTTTCAGCCGACTTCTGCAGGAGACTTCCGCAACGGTTTTTTTGCCGTCTGCATTGAAGCAGCGACCTAAGGTCTTTCGGCCCGCATTAAGTTTGTCATTTCAAATGAGACAAAGAAGGGCAGAAAAACAGAAACTTGTGTTTTGGTAATGCTTAAAGGCGTAAACGGCTGGTTTTTTTTTTTTTTTTAAATCAGATTTTAAAATGTTTGGGTGCAGTACGGAAAGGTTTTCGATATTTCGTCTTCGAAAAAACTGTCTCTTTACAAAGGTGTTTCTCCTCCGAGGGTGTGTGTTAGTGCTACATAGGTCTGAAAGTGTGTGTGTGTGTGTGTGTGTGCGCGCATATATACATCTGTCCCACTTGGTAAGTGTGTCGCAGGCGTGTGTCTGGGGTGTGTGTTGAAGGGAGGTCAAACCCTGGTCCGGGTAATTTGCCACAGATGAAACCCGACTCCATACCAAGGGACTCGCGCAAGCAAACGTTTCAAAGCTGCAGGAAATCTATTAGCACCTGGTGGGACTCCCCCGCTCACCCCCCAGTCTGTCCTCTCTCTCTCCCTCCTTCCATTCATTCCATCCCTCGCTCTACCATCTCACCTCTGCGTGCCCCACCCCAGTTAATAAAACCACACAAGACCAGTGCCCTCCTGCTGTGCCACTAAAGCCAGGGGGAGCAGCGGGTGTGAGTGAGTGTGTGTGTGTGTGTGTGTGTGTGTGTGTGTGAGCGCACGTGTGTCTGTCCGTGGCGTGTGGCGAGGTGTGCATTTATGCCTTCATATGTATAGCCCTCAAAGTGTGTGCGTGTGTTTGTGTGGGTGTGTTGGTGCAGAAAGTACAAGTAATGTATCTGGACCTGTCCTTTTACACACGTGGAGCCAGTTAGCAGTGAATGAGGTGCCAGACAAGCATGCAACAGCAGCTGCTGCTCTCGAAACCTGAAGCTCACCATGCAGATCCAGTAGGCTGCAGCGCTGACAAGCTCAGATCGCCGCCGTAATCGCCGAGATGTCAGTACCCAGCTCATGTGAATCATGCTCACTTTTATTTTATTTTCTCTCTCCTTTTTTTTTTTTTTTTGAACAGGCTACTTATTGGCTTTGGTCAAATATGGTCAAAATATTTGTCTTGTCTTTTATGACCTGGCCGTTACTGTGTTTGCATAAAAACTTGGTTTCTCATATGGCATGGAGGCCAAGAACACAAGTGCCAAATATTCTTTCATTATTTTTATATTCAGGATATTAAAAATGGCTGCTGTCTCGTGTCAAAGTCCCTCGTTGGCGCAGGTGCATCGAGGTCACGGGTTAAACGGTTGACTCTGACAGCAAAAGGTCGGATGCAGTTTTCCATCTCTCACAAATTTTATTGTTACAAAATACTGTTGGATTTTGCGATTGTAAATCTATTGAATGACTTTTCTCTGCTTTGTACTGGAAATAGATATTGGCTCACAAATTCGTGAGAAACCAGACTTTTTTTTAGCCTTTTATTTTCAGACCAGCGCTCAAGTTTACGCACGGTTTTAAAAACGCTGGATCAGCGGAAGTGTTTTCTGGTTGTCCAAGCTTGGCAACTTAGCTTAGCAACTGCAGCTAAGCCCAGCGGACCAGGTCATAATGTCACTGAGGTAAAAGGACAGGTTCATGCGGATCCAGGAACGCTGACAGGCAGTGTCCCCAAAGTGCCTTCTAGCTTTTAATCTGCGACTTCTACAACGTGAGAAGAAGATGAGGCTAAATTTGCAGCCAAACTTTAAAATTTAAGTGCTTTAATACTGAAAGCTTTGAAGCCATTGACCTCACTTCATTACATTAAAATAATGGATATAAGACAGGTGTCCTCTACCCGTCTCGGGTCCGGGCGATGCTTTAGACTATCACAAGTAACTGACTTTGGGAGAGTGACATTTTTCTTTTTCAATGACTCCCTGAGGAAACGTTCCACTTTTGCTGCTTCCAGCTATATTAGTTTGGCGTGGAATTCAAGGTTATACAGTCTGCAACATTTGATCCCTTTGATGGTGATCTGGAGAGATGAAGCTTTTCCAAAGAGGATACAAGTTTGGCTCGAAATTGAATCTGATGGTCCAATTCTGATTTCGAAACTCGCTGTAACAAAGGTGCGCCAATTCCTCGCGGATCCTCTTTGTGCATTGTTTTTCAGACCACCTTGAAAAGACGGCGACCCCTGAGCTGTCCAAAATTATCACCCACCATAACATTAGAACCAGACAAACCCAAACAGCCAAAATCCTTAATTAGAACACAGGTTTACTTAAGATTATTCAACCACCACTAAGTCTACATCTTCCTCTACCTGCAGTGTGAAATCTGATTATTTAAGTCAACTCAGGAGTGTTTGGGCGGTCCTGAGCGCACTCGCCTGCATGCATGCATGCTAGCTAGCTCAATGTGCAGAGTCCGACCTAATTGGATTTATGTGCGGGAATGTTTTCCAAAGCCACACTTGTGAAATACCACCACATCTGCTGGCCATTAGCAGTGGACATAACACACAACAGAGAGAGAGGGAGAGAGAGAGGGAGACAGAGACGGAGAGGAAAGCCCCCAATGCCTTGATTCATTGGACTGCAGCTCTGCTTTTATTGCAGGGAAGGAAAATGACTCGCTGCAGTGTTTCAGCACAGCGAGCGCTGCCTTATCTGTCTTCTTCCTCCCCCTGTTCTCCATTTTCATCTGTTTTTCTTCCAGTCATTCAATCCTTCACGAAGTCATTGTCTGAGCTCGATGTCACAGGTTTTCTGCTCTTCCTCTCAGGTGCAGCCTTATCAGCTTATATCTAAGCCATTTTCAACCTCTTGAATATCTCTCTTCCACCATCCAATAGGTCTTATTTTCCATCTGCTGCTGCTCCTGAACCTTTTCTCTGGCCTGTCTGCTTCTCAGACAGTCATTTATCTATGTCATACTACTTCCATGTCTCCAGCTTTTCCCTTGTCACTCCCAAAGGCAAGGACGTCCTCCTGTTTCATCCCTCAGTGGGCACAAGGAGAAACTAGCAAGGGGGTCTGACAACCTCCTGACCCCTCATCTGTCATCTGCAATGGGAAAGGCACCCTCCTAATTGGGGGGAAAAGCGTCGAGGGGTTGGGGGGCTGGTATGGAGGCTGTTATTCTAGTGTTGGGGGGGGTCAGAGGTGAAAAAGGGGAGATCACACCGGTGATTAGCCTCCTTCATGAGCAGGATTCGAAGGAGGTGGGACAGAGGGGGTTATTTGCTGGGCAGCTGGGGTGAAAAATAATTAGAGGGAAATGTGAAATTCTGGATTAATGGAATGCAAATCATGCAAATTTGGCACAACAGGCACATTCCCTGCCACATTTTTTACACCAGGAAATTTTACTTTATTTCATTTTTATTCTATTCTAATGGAGTGGCATAGGAAAGGGTACAGGAAGCAGTGTTAGCTTTACTGAACATAACATAAAATAAGACTTTTTAACATTTTGTTCTATGAAATAAAACATGTAAATAAATACATTTAATTCATTTCAAAGCAATTATGTGGCAATAAAAACCCGATGGCTAATAAGTGACTGTAGAATACTGGAAATGCCATCAAGAGTCCTCCGCATTTTTTCGCATGTGATATAATGTTAGCTTTTCAGTGCTAACGATTCCATTTCGTTAAAAATATCCTGTCTCGCTGAAGAAAATGTGTCACATTAAACTTTATTCCCCACAGAGCGATTATTTCCTCCAATAATCCAAAAATCCAGTGCAAATCTCAAATTGTTTTTTGACCGAGATGCTAATTTCCAAGTTGGCCTAAAAAAAATACCTCATCTGTATCTCATATTATCATGTATAATTGTGTATTTAGGTTCTTATTTTGATTTTTAACTTTTGTCATAGAATACACCTCCAAAATTCAATTGCTGGTTTCTTCCAAAAGTCGTGGATGCAGGTAAACGCACACATGCTACCACGCAGGATACATAGGAAGGCTACAACAGCTTAAGTTTTCAAATTGTTGAAGCTTTGGGTTTCAGGACTGTCCAAAGGGCTGTCATAATATCCTGAAGTATATGTGAAAGATGTGTGTGCTTGCATTACATTCCTGAGGGACGCCGTTCAAAATTGTAGCTTTGGCAGGTGAACGACATCCTGACAAGAGCTTATGATATTGGCAAACACTTGAAGCTACCACCTGGACAAGCACAGCAGCTGTGTGTGGAGTGAGTTCATCGTAGAATCACATGCTGTTGGCGGTTTCCGATGCATCACTCCCTCTCTCCTCCTGATGGATGATGGTGAAGAACACTTTCTATCCCTCTTCCTCTTCACCTCCCTTGTCCACACCTCTTTATTTGGCTCTTCAGGCCATGGAACAGGTGAGTGTTTATGTGCCTACAAGTGTAAAAATCCATCAGAGACAAAGTGCTGCTTTTGGTTGATTTATTTTTCAGCACGACTCCTGGAATGAATATTTTCTGTCTGGATTTGAATGGTGTTATATCACACTCAGAATGAAAAATTGCTGTGCTTTCGTCACAGGTTTGAGGAGGGCGGGGCTCAGCAAAGGTAACGCACCAATCACGATTTAACAAAGCTGTGTGTGGCTCTGTTTCGTATTTGCGTCCCTCAGCCAAAGGTTGGAGGCGCTATGTTTTCTGGTTGTCCAGTGGGACGCGTGCCCGTACGCCCCATTCTTGTGAAGGCAATGTCACAGGAACGTCGAGAGGGAATTCTTCAAATTTGCCACAAACGTCCACTGGAACTTGTGAACGAACTGAAAATGATTTTGGTGGAGTGACCCTTTGTCATTATTGTGATCTCTTGGGTAAACTGTTAAATTTTGCCCCCCCAAAAGTTCCACTTGACATGATTTTGGTGGTCAAGGTCACATTGAGAGGCGTTCATTGTCATCGTAAAGTACGAAGTAGCAGCCGTAAAGTGATCGTTCAAGTTTTCTAAAACCTTCACATTAAGAACTCGATAGAGAAATAGAAAGTGTGAAACAAAATAAACATTAAAATAAAATATCAGAACCCACAAGATTTTTTTTTTTTAAAGAACTGTGCTGACTTGATAACTGACTTCCACCTCTCTGGTGGGCTCGGTCTTTGTGCGTATTTCTCTCAGCCCTGTTGGCCTCGGGGTCACTGGGTCAAATGCATAAGTAGGGTAATGGGTTACATTGTCATCTACCAGTGCAGCCAGGAAAGAGCAAATAATGTTGTTGTTTTTTTATATGAATATATTAATTTACAGAGGAAGATATGAAATCCAGTGTACACAAAGTTATCTTAGACAAATCCAATCATAATTAGCTCCCTTTTAACAACTCTCTGGTGTCTCTCTGAATCGATTCCTGTTGGCAAAATCCAAAACCGTGGGATTAATCAGGAGAAACAAAGCACGGATAAGATCATGATAGCTGGACAAAGCTGGAATTTGTTAGATGGGATCTCTAATGAGCTGCAAATCATCCGAGAGTCACTTTTCTATCTGATTAGAAGTTGCGTTTGATTATGCTTCCTTATTGTTATTGGCTGATGGCGAATGTAAGTCGGTGACATTGATTGCTCGTGTTTTAATGGCGCTACCAAGCTTCCCATGTTCTAATTAACTACGCTTGCCGAATGACTGACATTTTGGAATCCTTAAGGAGAGGCCTGGACCTTTGAGTGGAAACCAAAATCATGGAAGTTAATACTCCCATTGCTTTGGTTTGTTATGAAAACGCACTCCCACTTCCAACATCTTCTCCCTGGATGCATAATCAGCTGTCAAACATAACTTATTTACGTGAGCCTTGTGAAGCCCGCGGGACGTAGCTAGCTGTAGTTCAAAAGGTACCAATCTTCCAAAATTTGTTTCGAGACAGACTTTTTTCTTTTTTTGAGTGTCTGGAATTCTTCTTAACGCTGACACTGATTGACAATGCGGGTGTGATGTGTGTATGCTCCATGCTTGCTGCCTTGGGCGTGGAGGTGCTTGCTGTTTGTAGCCCCTTGAGCGCACACACACACACACACACACACACACACACCCCTACACCTGCTGGTACTTTTCCTCCACACAAGACCAAAGGGAGGAAAAGCCACCAAAGAAAAATGAAATAACCTGCACACGTCTTAATGAGCGAGGACCGGGCGTCTGGCGTATACCTCCAAACCATTTCTTCCCCATGCAGCTCGCTCTCTGGAGGGCTTTAAGCCCGCCGCCCATTAACGGCTGAAGTGTGGATTTCCTGTCGAATGAGGGTTAGTGCCCAACAAAAGTCTTGTACGTTGGTACCTAAATAGGATCACTTCCAGCTGCCCACCGAAACACACACATTTCATGTCTTATAAGGTCCCCGTGGGGATGGTACTGTGTCCGCGGTGGTCAATATTGCACATTTATGGTACTTTAAAACTCTTACAATCACTGTAATAATCCTGTAATGCAGATATATGACACAATTAAACGCTGTACTTATCTTTCTCTGCTAGAATCCGTATATAACACAAACACTATAGTCGATACAGCGGAATGATAAGTTTAAGACCCCTAAAATTAAGGTGCCAGAGACTACAGACCAGTAAGCCTGGCCAAACTGCAATTTTTTTTCCTGTTTATAGTATAACTACTATTTCTTTTTGATAAGGTTTAAGTCATCTTGCAACCCTGATCTGTATCCCCCGACCTCCCAGAAGGTCCTGACCTCTACTTGGCTTCTAGTACAGTCCCAAATGTAACATCACTAAAGTCAAACATTCTGCAGTTTTATCTCAGCCTGTCACAAATTAAAGAGGTTTCCTAAATCTTACATCAGAGGTTGAAAGAAGATTCCTTCTTTTTTTCTTTTTTTTTTTTTTCCTGAGATGCTCAAACTTTAAAAATAATTCTGACTGGATGGAGGAAAAACTCAGTAACTTCTTCCTAAACACTTCAGTTTGAGATTTTTTTTTTTTTTTACTGCTTGATTTGTGTATTCTGTACTTAATGATTGCGCGCTTTGATACATGAAGTTGTTTTGCAACTGGCTGATCCGGTGAGGATGAAATCATGACTTTCCAGAGTGCTGTTTGGCGCAAAATGCAAAGAATCCCATATGTCGTTTCAGCCCAGCCAGAGAGAGAGAGCGAGGGCGAGAGAGAGAGAGAGAGAGAGAGAGAGCCGTCAATCACTTCATGATGCCTAGAAGTGTATCACGGAAGAGTACCATATCCTACTTCACAAACGTGAAGCGTTAATATGATAAACACGCTAGAATTGGTAATAAATGATTTACGAACCCTTCATAAATCAATAAAATGCCACTTATTAAAGCAACTTTAAAGTTGGCTGATTGGAGCGAAATCTGTCTCCTTGATTAATTAAGCCTGCTTCATTTTATAATAATGAGTTATTCAATTTGCGGGAATAATCGATGATAAGGTTCAGCTGGTTCAGCCTTGTTCGTGATCCAAGAGTCATTCGCTGTCAAAACGCGGCGTGCGGGACGCTTCTTTGATTCAAATACAAGTTTTATTTTTAAAGAAATGTTCGTGAACCCTCACTGAATTTATTTGGCCCAAATGTTCCACAGCCTTTTACCAGACGATCAGAGGTAAAAAGAGTGAAATTTAAAAAAAAAAAAGAAAAAAAAGAGAGAAATTGTTTACAATCTATAATCCATTAATAATCCAGTATAAACTGAAAAGATTCCAAATTAGAAAACTTTTCCATTTGGCCTCCTTGGTCCAGAAACTCCTAAACTTTTAGAAGTCTTGTACCCACTCAAACGTGCAGCTTCCTGCTGTGTTCCACCTCTACCTCCACGGACGGTGCCGCGCTCTGATTGGCTGGCTCTCATTGCCCAAGAGTAGAAGCGGGAGGACAAAAAAAAAAAATCATACAAAGCTGATTTATTCCTTATGGAGGATTTTGAGAGGACACTGAAAGATGCTGGTAGTTCCCCTGATGTCACTGTGTGTGTGGTGATGGTGAACAGAGTTCCAAGGGGGCACCAGCGGTTACAAACAAAGAAATCCTCCTTAAAGGAACAATATAGAACATTAATGTTAATCTCGTGCCGGAGAATGTAAAGAGAACTCAGCCCAGCATCACCGGTGAGACCTGTTTTATTCCTTTAAGTTTCTGAGTGACGCCTGAAGTCTAAAAAAGTTTGACCTCTGGCTGAAGTCTCCCACGTTCCGGCCAAGAGAGTTCTGTCATGGGTTTACTTAGATGGGAATAAAATAAATTAATTCGGACCCGAGGGCTCTTATAAACACTCAAAATGTTAGCAGGACAACCAGATTAATTTATGATTGGTAAACATGCCGATAACAGCCATAATGTTATTGGCGCTGCTAGCGTTAGCCACATGCTAACATAAATGTGAAGCAAATATTCTGCTTTTTTTTTTTTTTTTGGGCAATGCTAGAATTTTTCACCTATTTTGTTTGTTTCAATGAAATTATTTTCGATGTATTTCCTGCGTATGTTTGTATTCACGGCAGGTGTTAAAGTTTGCATTTTCATAGAAAAAGTCAGAGTTTTAATTCAAGCATTTTTTAAAAAAAAAATATCAAGAGTTATTACTTTTTTTCCCCCCTGTCCTTTCATTCAAATATTTTTTTTTTTAATCTGCGGAAAGTCCGTTCGTTACGCAGTCGCGGTTTTATTTTGAAAGTAACAACCGGATGTTGTATAATTTATGAACGTGAATTTGACAGGAGGAGTGAACTGGGTGGTGGTGGTGGTGGTGTGTGTGTGTGTGTGTGTGTGGGGGGGGTGATAGAAAAAGAGCAGCAACTCAAGTAAAAAGGGGGGTTGAACCGAGGACGTGTGGTTTCTTGGAAAACTGTCATCTGCGTGTGGAAGCGGAGTCTTTCTCCTGGTCCTCAGCCACTCAGGACTTCACAAACTCACCGCCTCATACACACACACACACACACACGCACACACACACACGCACACACTCTCACACACACCCTCCGGAGTCTTACCTGCAGCCACATATAGTTCACCATGAGGACAAACGCGTGGATTTACCAAGCTGTGGTGTGTGTTGTGGTCACTCTGTTGGATGCAGGTAAGACATGAAGAGATGTGGATGTTGATGCATCAGAAATGTTCATATTTAATCCTGGCAGGTTTGATTTTTTTTTTTTTTTGGTCTGCATTTCTTTCTTCTTTTTTTTTTAGCAGAAAGACTGAAAAAATGACACTGAAAAGTTAGAAATAACGTGCAAAAAAGACTTGATCTTTCATCTCAAATATTTTCAACATCTTTTAAATCAGTTTGAACTTGGATTTCCAGTTTTGCGGCGTTTCAAAAAAAAAAAAAAAAAAAAACGCAAGAAAAACCCGAACTTTAATGTCGTTGTAGCGGCGCTGAATGAACTTGATCAAGTTTGCTTTGCAGTGTTTACGTCGTCACACTGTTTTTTTTTTTTTTTTTTTAAAAGGACAAAAAGCGAGAGTGAAGGCGTAATATGTGTTTTAAAAAGCGACAATTACGCAGTAGCAGCGCTACGTCCGCGCGATTTTAGCCAACCATGTGTTTCTAAATACATTTTTAAAAAATTAGATAACGGTCTTATATTTAGAGCGATCATATTTGATAAACAGAACCCCCCCCCCCTCCCCTTCTAAATAAGGATGCGCGCCGTGCCGTGTCAGCGAGCCAAGGCGCTTATTTGAAGTACATTTACGGATGTTACCTACTGCTTCGTCATTAAACTTTTTATATAGGTCATGGCCATTTCAGTAATAGACACCCCTGCATCTGCTGGACTACAGCCAGCTGCTGAGAGGAGCGCGAACGCACGCACGCACGCACACGCGCGCATACACACACACACACACACACACACACACACACACACACACACACACACACACACACACACACACACGGGTCCTCTCCGCTCCCTGATAAAGCACCGACTCCATAGTCGCCACCTCCAGGGTACCGACCCTGAGCTGTTGGCTGTCCTGGAGTGGAGGGAAGTAAAAGGTCCTAACTGACTTTGGTATTCTGGATGGAAAAGAGTGTGTGTGTGTGTGTGTGTGTGTGTGTGTGTGTGTGTGTGAGAGAGAGAGCTGGGGTTGAACATCTGGCTGCTGATTCCATGTTCCACATCTCTCTGAAGCAGATGTAATGTCTGCTTAATTCCCAGACAGAGGCACACCTTTAACCTGCTACTTTCCTGTTGTTCACATCCTACATTTCTGCTTGAAATTTACACATCCTGTGATTATCAGTGACGTTCCAGTAGAGCTCGAACCCTGGTGCTTATTGCTCAAGGGCACCAGAAGTGGAAGAGTGTCAGTCATTCACTTTTTTTCCCCTACATTTTTCAAGTCAGAGTGGATTCTCAAACCTCTTCCTCCAAGCTATCGCTGCCTTCTGTCATTACGTCTCACCTTTTATTATCATCTTCAATTTCGACATAGATTCTTTTTGGGGCGGGAGGTGAGGTGGGGGGGGGGGGGGGTAGCAGGACTCCTATAAGGAGAGGAAGAGGCTAAGTGAAATCTAATTGAGCAGCCTGGCCAGACATCAGGGCTGGAACAACACTGTGATGAGTGCCAGATGTGGTCCAGCAAGAGCCCAAACATTAATAGCGCGTCCGCTCAACCCCCCCCCCCCCCCAAAAAAAACCCATTTTCAACCACGAGGAGCCTCTAAACGCTCTAGAGTTTACACTATCCTAAGTACACACACACACACACAACGACTTGTGTCTGATCTTGGCACACGAGCGTGTTGCTGTAACTCGGTAGCATGATTTTTTTTTTTAACCCCTGCGTGATTTATGTTGCACTTGCCCCCTAATTATAAACAGAAAAGTATTGTAAGTGAACACATCACGAATCTGAGGATGCTGCGTTCGCCAGGAGCGGCTGAGCGATGAGCTGCCGCTCCTACAGGTAAAAAAAAAAAAAAAAGGATGGTTTGTATCAGGCGGGATTTATGGGCTTGTCCTCCTTTTGAACCCACTTTAGATCTCATATCCATTATACTACATCTAAGAAATAATACCGATGTACTTCTTTTGAATAAATACTTCTCAACAAAGGCAGATGAAGGGAAACGAGAGTGATTGATGATGCGTACTCGTGCAAAGTGAGCAGTTTTCCCCTCGTCACGTCGTAGTACAAGTGTTGGACGCCAGGAGAAGCGTTCATAGATCCTGAAATATTAAAACATCTCTCTGTAGCGTCTTTATTTTTGTTGTTCCCTCAAATATAAATGGAATTCATGTTGCTCATTTAACTCACTTGAGTTAAAGATTAAGAGCAGCACGCGTACAAATCGTGGATATCGATCAGATTGACCCGCAACCACAACCTGCATCGCTCTTTTCCTTTAATGTGGTATAAACTGGTTTTGGATTATTGGTAAGGTCAGGTTTATAGATATTAAAGTGTCTATTCATAGCAAGAAATTCTTTAAAGGCCCCAATAAATTAACTTTTGGCGGAAAAAGACCTCAGAACGTCAGCCTTAAAAGACGCCTTTAAAAGAGGCAGAAAATGTAAATCAGAAACGTAAACCATCACATGTGCAGCAGATCTTTACCAGAACTATTTCTACAATGATGGAATTAAGATCATTCAATCAGGAAAATCCATTTTTTGTTCCACTGAGGCTAAATTTTCATCAGGATGTGCATTAAATCGACTCATTTCATACAGTACCTCTGCAAATTTACTGGGGGAAAAAAATGCGTTAAGGTTTACTAAATGTTTCCTGAATCTTGACCTTTGATCTGGATCCTCCTCCACTTCTTGGCCCGTCCTCCACCCATGCAGGAAGTCCTGTCAAAGTTGGCATTGTAGTATTTTTTTCTTTTGCCTTGTCAAACTATAAACATCTTTTCACATAAATCCATAACATGACAAATACAGTGGACTTGTAAAACAGTAGAAAAAAGTTTCTTGGCTTGTGAAAGTAGTAAAATATGAGATTTTATGAATGTTAAATCTCCCGCTGAGTTACTGAAGCACATTCGACTGTTGGACAGACATCATTGTGTTTTCTTGGCTGTCATCGCAGTTCGGCAACAATGCTGCAACTCCCAAGCGGCTACCTTAGCTTGAAGGATTTCTGTTGGGGGGGATTTTAAACCGGGCTTTGATCCGTGACATTCTGCATAAGAACTTTAATCCAGGAAAACCTAAAAGATGGAAACGGAAGTCGGAGAAGATGAGCAAAGTTGTGGGGGCTCACATCTTGATGCTTCAGGTTTGTCAGGGGTGGCTGCAAACATGCTTTCATTAACTAAAGTAATTAAATCTTGTCTTCATTTCCTGTTTTTGAGACCCTTAAACTGCTATTCAGACTCCAGAGTCTCAAGAAAATGTTCTCATCGGTCAGTCACCCCCCCCCCCCCCCCCCCCTCATTTAGGCAGCAGTTTTCGGGTACAAGCAACCAAAAATGATAGCTTTTGGATACTTTGTCAGGGAATGAACCCCATGTCTTTTAACTTCGGAGCCATCAGTACATCTACACAGAGCCACCTTCCTCACCGTACTTCCTTTTAGAGTGCGTCCACGACAGACGAATGCGATTTGCAATCACTGTACGGGTGTCCAACTTTTTTTTTGGTTCGTTTCGCTCAGGGGTAGGGAACCGTGTGCCATGGAGGGCCGCGCGCATGCAGGTTTCCCTTCCAACCAAACACTTTAACAGGTGATGTCACTGATTAACACTCTTCTGTGGCTGGAGGTGTGTTAATCAGTGGAATCACCTGTTAAAGCGTTTGGTTGGAAGGGAAACCTGCATGCGCGCGGCCCTCCGCGGCACACGGTTCCCCACCCCTGGTTTAGCTTCTCTGCAATAGCTAACGTGTGATTTTGGTTCTTCTATGTCCAGCAAACTTCTTCTTGCTAACCTGAGTTGCTGCGAGGGATTTGGCTTTCAGGGTATCAAATATGATTTGCATATTTTGTCTTTGTTGTCCCCGTAGGTTTGGTTGCTTTGTGCGAGTCACATTTTGAAAGACCTTCGGGACCCTGGCGAAAGCAACATATGCCAAAGAGACTTCACACAGTCTGGCTCACTCAGAGCTTTGTACTACTGATGTAGTTCTTTGGTACCCTTAAAAGTACAGCTTCCAGTACTCAACTCCATGTCAGGGTGACCAGAAGGGGACATGTTAAGACAAAAGCCATGAAACTTAAAATGACCCTTTCAAACTGGACTGTACTTAAACTCAAAAGACAGCTGGATTTTCACTTGTAATACTACAATACTTGGACCAAAACATTTAGATATGTGTTTTTTTACTCTTGGGTTGTCATGTCTTGCAGGCTGCTGTCGAAGGACTCACCAGTCCTTACAGAAGTACGAGAAGACTGAGAGCCACATGCTGGTTTGCACGGACTGTCCTCAGACCCCTTTGGTACGAAATTGTCGATCGCAGGAACATTGTGCCCGTAAATGCAAGAAGGTCAAGAAAAACTTCACCTGCAGGTTGGTTTGTCTTTGTTTCTGCATGGCTATTTTTGCCCTCGCCCTCCTGCCGTGCAGACACGCTATATTTACATATTCTACTTCTCTATCATTTGTTCATCTCAACTACTTCCTGTGTGTTTCTACAGGGCTTTCAACTTTCATAGGCGCAACAGGAAATGCCACTTGCTCCCCTTTGACCGTTTCACCCACGGTGTGCAGAAGCAGGCCAACACCAACTTTACTTTGTATGAAAAAAAAGGTAAACGTTAACATTTTCCAGGAATTTTTTCTTTTTTTCCCAGTGTGTTTCTCTTGAGAACATACAGGTGCACAGAGGATTTTACACGGGCAAATGTTTGTTGGTGATGGTGGCTTCTTGTTCTCAATATCGTCACGCTGGCGTCGGACTTTTGAAGGGCTTTCGTCTCTCTGTTGACACAATAAAAGCACATAAATCCACAGCTCCCCGCTGTGTAATCGGTCCGATGAGGAGAGTCGCACGGCATAAACATGCAGGGGGCTCGAGTGGTGTGTAAACAGAAGGAAAATCATTGTTTACAGCCGGTGTGCAAAGGATTTCTCCAATACAAGCTGTTGAATGTACTTTAGAATTTACTGCAAAATTTACAGAAACTCCCCACGGTGACATTTAATGAACTTACGGGAATTGTCTGTTTTGGGAATAACACACAACCTGGGACATAGGAAAGCAAGAAAAGCGTTATTGATCATACATGGACAGAGTCCAAATATAACCCAGGCGGTCAGGACAGTGTATACAAATCAACATTTAATTGCTTTAACAATAATGAAACACAATAAAATGTACTTCCAAAGGATCGTTCGTAACCCTGAGAACATCAATGGATATTTTCAAAGCTTTTTCTCTTTCTTTCACTCAGATTACATAAGGGAGTGTATCATTGGCACCAAGGACAACTACAGAGGGAGGAGGTCTTGGACAAAGTCGAACATAACTTGTCAAGCTTGGTCTGATAATAACATCAATGAGCACACGTAAGTCTTCTCTTACAGAACCACAAAGATTCAAGTATGTGAGGTTGTTCGAGGACGCAGAAGTGTTCTTATACATGACACAGACGCTCACATTGACAACGCTAACCTACTGATGCTAAACAGATGGAATCTGTGCCATCAAACTACACTAAAAAGGAATTTTATATTTGCTTAAAAAAAGGAGGGGGAAACGGTACTTGTGGCGCAGCCTTCAGGGTCTGAACATGATTTTTTTGAATTTTATCAACTGTTGTAGTGAGACAAAGTCCACAGGCTCCTTCTTGCTGGTGCAAAATTCAGAGCAGCCATGTAGCCAGGTAGGGAAGAGGCAGACACCACCGTGTCTTTGGGTTGGAAAGCAGAAATGGATGTTCGTCCCGGTCCCTGCGCTAGCTCCTTCCCTGGTCAGCTAGGGTGCTTGTTCCTGGGGAGGACTGGGTGAATGGCACTCCCACGCTGGTGAAACTCCTCAGTGTCAGGTGAAAAGAAGCAGCTCTGTTTCCAGCCCTGGAAGTCTGCAGGCAGAAAGGGTGCAGCAATGGACTGGACGTCTTGGAGACAAGAGGGGAAACGTGCCTTTGGAACAACTCAATTGGTTCGATATGTTCTCAGTTTTGCAAAATACTGTCTGGTTTAAGGGAGAGGTGTTTTAGGTTGTCTTTTAATGTTAAAAAAGAAATTATTCCCAGTGGTCAAGAGCTTTAGGTTGTGATTGGAAAAAATAAGAGATTGTGGATATTTAGTTTCCTCCATAGTGTCGCTCCCTTGTGCTAATATTGCCTTTGGGATGAGATGAACAAGCACTAACTAGTTTAGATTTCAACAAATAGTTCTTTATTGGTATAAATGAAAGCTTCCAGAATCATGTGAGGTACCTGACTGTATGTACAAAAAAATGGTTTTGCGCTCCATGCTTGAGATATTTCACGCAAAACTGTTCACGATGGCACACGAAAAAAAGTCAGTGAACAGAGTCAATAGAATACGTTTTTTGGGAACCATGTAGAGAGTCATTGTCATTGTGGATACATTCCCACACCAGCAGCGATCATTCTTGCTGGTCGTCCAAGGGTGCAATGCCTTGCTTGCTGAAGCTCGAGCAGTTTCAGAAGGTGTTAATCAGTCACTTCCTCTTGCCGGATTCCTGAAGACCTGAACCAGAATTTTTTCCCCCCTAATCTTTAGACTTCCAGCACCTTCCTGGGTGCTTCGACTCTGTTTCTCTGTGCCTGAAACTGAACAGGCCCCGCTGTCTGATTTATTGATGCTCAGATCATCTCCTTGCACCTCAGGGGTTAAGGGAAGGTGGAGGCTCGCAGACAGCCGAATGTTTAGCCACAGTTAGGTCAGATCTCTTTTCAACACATGCAGGGATGTCCTCCTAAATGAGGCTGTTTTTCCTCTGCCCTTTAGGGCATCCGATGTATCCTAAAGATGTTTTCCTTTTAGCTTCCCTCAGTGAATTTGCGAAGATGGTTGTGTGCCAGCTCCTCATTAATAGTTTTCATTAGTTACAAGATATTTTACTTGCAGTGAGGAAATGGGTTTGGGTTTATGAAGTGTAGAGCGAAAAGGAGACAGAATGGAGGTAGAGTGAAAAAGCACAAAGATTAATAGACTGAGATTAGGTTGAGTCTGTTGTCCAGCTGAGCTCCAAAAGCCACAGACATGCTGATGGAAAACACAAGTATAGTGATTAAAGCAGCGCTGGTCGTCTGTTGGACACCTCCTCTTCTGTCTATCCTTAAAAATCCTCCCTTCCTTTTCTAGAAGCAGCCCTCTTCCCATCAGGAACGCTTTGTCATTGTTTATTTGAGTACCCATCCCAGGTGGCAGCTGTAATGACGGAGAACACTGCCCCGGCTTGTCAGCAATTTTTAGTATTTAGGCGGTCAAAAGGAGCTGGGGGATTTCGTGCTAGTGAGGGTTGGCTAACATGGGACTGTCCCACTGTGCGCGAGGTACCACCGTGATGACCCACGCACTGTTTGAGTTTCAGGTAACTATTATTTTCATGCTTGACCGATCACCATGGGGCAGGGGTGATTTCTCAGGAGGTTTCCTTCCAGGAATGGGATTTCTACCTGTTGTCTATATTTAGTGTTGAACCTTTGAAAAAAAAAAAAGTGTATGTTGGTGCCAAGACGTGTGGGGATGATGGAAAATTTCTGTGCATATTAATAACAACAGATATCAGGGCAGTCCGTCATAATTTTAAGGGAGTGCACATTTTCACAGGAAGGTCAGGGAAGAACCCTTCAGCTAGGATTTAATGTCTTACTTACAGACATTTCAGCAGTGGTCTTATAGCAGATGTCAACCTGTCTCAAAATATTATTTATTTTCTATATACGTATGAACTATGGATCCCCTGACTTCTCGCATATGAAAGGTGTTACGTGTATATAAACCCAGAGAAACATCACCTCACGCTGTAGTTCCCCAAGGCCCTACGGGGCGTAGCTATTAGCATCTTTTAGCTCATTGTTTGCTTTATGGCTTTCACAGTTTTGGCTCTCACTATTTTCACACAGCTGTTTTCACAGCAAAAATGAAAATTTATATCAGACTCACATTTGCCAAGTGTGACCAGAAATACTCTAAAATATATATATATATTATTGTTCCTCTCAATCTGCTGTTTGCAAACAACTTTTAGCTAGCTAGTTGCATCTCAATACCTAACTTTTTTTTCTTTTTTAACTCTGATATTAAGGTTTTCCACTGCCACAAAGGGGGCTGGAAAATAAATTTTGTAGGGTTTAAAGTCATAAAATTGCTGTTTGCTTGCTTGAATTATTGAATACTTCTCTCCTCTTGTTGTGTTTGCATTGAAGCAACCATGTTTTTCTATAAACGCCAAGTGCCATGTTGTTAGCAGGTACTTCAGATCTATAGTTCACTCTGAGGGACACTCAAAATCAAGCTAATATCCAAAAGTGGACATTAGTTAAGAAGGAATTTTTTGTTATTTCACTTGTGTGTTCTGACTTTTATCCCATTCCTTTTAACATACAGGAATTGCTACTTTTATTTGACAACCGCATTCTCGAGAATTTCTATGTTCGAAGGAAAACAAAGTACAACAAAAAAGGCTCAAAATGTCTCTCTGCCACGTTCCCATTTCCCTAAATAATCCTTCAGATGTCTTTTTTTTTTAACAAGGTTATGAGCAAATTTTACTTTTTCTACTTAAATGTGTTTACAACGTCCAACTTGAAGCATTTGTCTCAAGTAAATAAAAAATTAGTACATAGCCTTTTACTTTTACTGTAGCTGCTCTGTGACAAGGAAACTACACTTTCACAGACTTTCAGTGCTGTCCACTTCTGCCAATATGTTTAGCTGTCCCAGAGCGAAGCATGTGTGCATAGTGTCTGCCTGCACTCCGAAGGGAACAGACTTTGGCAAGAAGATGAATAACTGGCTAACATCTGTTAGCGCAACATCATTATGGCTAAGTTGCTCTCAATGCTTCGGTCTTTTATGGACTCTCACCAGATGCAACCTGTTTAGTAAAGTGAAGAACCTTGTAATTCCATTTATAAAACAATACTGTAGTAAGACAGAAATATATTGACAGTGTGAGTTACGCACAACAGATGTGAGTTTTGAGGCTTGGCAGAGCGCCGCTTTGAAGGGGAGCAAGTGTGTTGTCTGTTGGTCTGCTATAATTTGCTGAAGCGGAGACTATAGAGGCATGCCCCTTCTCCTTTGCAGTCTCTCTCTTTTCGTCTTAGTTTGATGCCTGAGCTTTCCTCTAGTTCTGGGTTGAATGATGTTGTGCATTAGTGTAGAAGCCTTGCGTAAGCCCCAGGGCATGGAAGGGAGAGCTGAGCCGACTCCCTCAAGACAAGAGTCATTGCTGAGGGTAGAGTGTTCAGACAAGCTGCTGAAGGGAGGGAGGACTCTGGGTCTTTTTCCTTCTTCTTTTCCAGCAGATTGTTTTTTTTCCTTTTTTTTGTCATTAATTAAGAACCGAGCCCCGCCTTTTTGCTCAAATAAATGTTCATGTTTTTGTGTTTTTTCTCACCATTCATCTTTGGCCAAACTTTTTTCTGTCTTGCCTCTTTGCCGCCTTGGGTGGGAGGGGAGGGTGGGCGGTGTGGTCAACATGGATCAGGAGATGACATGCCAGTTTGTCATCATCCTGCGCTCACACCCTGTCCGTTTAGTAAAGGGATACCATGCCGCTCAACATTATTACATCCCATATGTCTGCGCTTGCAAGGTTCTTTTTCTTCTCGTCTTACTTGTTCACACTGACATAATGTATCAGTTGACAGACAGGGATTAGGTTTAAAGGCTGCCAGCTAAAGACCTGCTTGGGTCACTCCAAGTGGTTCGTAGCATTGTTCTGTGCTGTTGGTAGTTACTGTACTGTGACAGCGTCTGGCTGCTACACACATGAGGAAGCTGGGATACGGTAGAAATCAGTAAGGCGATCATACACAAGGTGCAAACCTGGAGAGAAGCAGCATATCAATGACTTAGTTTGCATAGAAGTGCTCAGCGTGATCACTCTAAGGTTTAAACCATAACCTTGTCACAATGGAGGCTTCCTTAGCATGAAGCTTACATCTGAAAGTAAATGGCTTTCAAATTTATTTGGCTTGTTACTGAGAGCACCTGCAGACAGCCACAGAACTGTATACACTAGTGGAGCAGCCATGTGTGCAAGCACTCCCCAAAATTTATTTAAACAGCTTATAGTATCAGTTCACACTCTCAATAATGTATGTCTGCTTCCCTGTAGGTTTTATCCCGAAAGGTACCCAACGCAGGACCTGAGGGAGAACTTCTGTCGGAATCCAAGCAACGATCCTGGTGGTCCATGGTGCTACACCACAGATCCCAATGTACGAGCTGAGGAGTGTGGCGTACCGCTTTGTTCAGAGGGTAAGACTCTGACCGAGATTTGGACAAAATGAGTCATGTCGGAGAGCAGAAATGGAGTTGTGATTCAAGAACTGTTCTTCTTAAAGGTTATGTTATGCCCGATGGGAATAGGAAGTTTTAAAACTGTTGAAATGTTCCGACAGAGGTGTGTATGATGTGTAACGGAGAGGATTATCGAGGCAAAGTAGACCATACAGAGAGTGGCAAGGAGTGTCAGAGATGGGACTCAACACGACCTCATAGACACCACTTCCAGCCCAAAAAGTAAGCCACAAAACTGTTAATATCCGACGAACCTTCCACATGAACACTGCCAGCGCATTCCCACGACAGACATATAAATAAATGATGCAAAAACTCAAGAGACGCTTACCTCACCACTCGTTAAGCGTGTCCCTCCCTTCTAATTTCCTTTTTCCCTTCTTTTGTCAGGTACCGGGACAAAGATTTAAAAGACAACTACTGTCGTAACCCAGATAACCGTCTCCGTCCGTGGTGCTATACCATGGATCCCAAAACTCCATGGGAGTACTGCAACATCACAGTGTGTGGTAAGCATCTACTTACTGCATTTACTCCAAATCCTCATAAATTCACTATATGAAAAGAAAGGACAGCGGATATTTTCAGCAAACCTGAAGATGAAATTAGCATGGCAAAGAGGCTCCTTGGCTTAGGTTTGGACAGACAGACTGAGCTTGTGGATTGAGGGCGCCAGGGGGTTCGTTACATACAGGACTTTAGTGGTTACAGGGTAGTTGTGGTGAGCCGAGTAATAAGTGCCCCCCTCTCCCCTGCAGAGTCTCATAAGACATTTGTTTACCCCGCATGTTGTTTCATGTGGTGCTCGGTTTCAAATCGTTCTACCTCAACAAGGACCAGTAAATAGGTTGTTTGTAAAGGGGAAGGACTGACTTCAGAAAGCCAGAAGTGTTTTATTGAGAACACTCACAGATGTCAAGGGGCTGTTCAAAAGAGGATTACAATAGAGGCTCCTATATGGAGAAGCCTCACACAACCACTGGAAGGTTTCACAGTCGTTTTAGCGGTTGGAGCATCATGATACGTGCGGACGAGTGACAACTGAAGAAAATTTGGAATGGAAAAACATAATTAACCCAAAGATACCCTCAAACACAACACAAGGGGTCACTGAAAGGCTTATAGGAAGACCTTCGTATTTTGCTAGTTTCATCAATTTCTTTGGGAGCTATGGAGGATTTTAGTTTGACCAAAGACAGACTATAATTTGAGTTTTAGAGATGCAGCACGCTTAAGCTTGTCTGGCGCCTCGTTGCAAATGTTTTTGTTATTTTTATGAATCATTACATATGTCAGGGAGGTTGTGTGGCTGGTTTGTGAGTGGGATATCTCAAAATCCGATGGAGGGACTTTGATGCAGTTTGGTGGAAAGGTGGGTAATTTTACAAGAAATAAGTGATTAACTTTTCGAGGCAATCCTGAAGATAGTTCTTGGTTTTCTGGGTGCACCAAAGACAAGTTTGAAGAGTGTTTTAGCTTCCCGAAATCATCTTGATTGCTGTCTTATGGTTGATGTCTCGGAAAACAACGTCTATCAACCTGTTTTCAATGTAATAGTTGATGTCTGTGGATTCTTGCAGTGGTTTCTAATTATTTATCTACTCAAAAAGCCAAATACAGGAAGTAGTTGAATGTTCTTTAACATACTCACACCGTGGCCTGTCCGGTGCTCTCACCGTGGGGGCAATTCTGTGGAGGAACGTTCTGAAAAAGGGTCCAGAGTAGTTCGAGCACACAGATATCCAGCAAGGAACCTTATTCATGTTTCACTCTGGTGAAGGCGTAAAAGTGTCGAAATCTTCGCCCTTATTAAAGTTTCTCGTCGGATATGTGGTCCCAAATTGTTTTGAGGTTTCCTTCGAAAAAAGCCAAATGTCAGATTCACAAATATGAGAGCAAAGTTGTTAAATCCTGCTGTGTTTAATCATTTTTGACATTTTATGCTGTCATAAAGACAGCGGAAAAAGGAAAGAATAGGTGCCACAAAGAATTTGTGCGGTAGTAGAATTTGTTCATTTTCCCACATGTACACACAAACACACAGATTACCTCACATACGCACATGTTCTTTACAGCACAGGTAATGATTTTCAGCAAGGGTAGAGGATCTGCATTTATCCAGATGTGTGTATCCCTCAATGCCTGCCCTCAGAAAGATAAAAACCGCTGACCTGTACAACACAGCGCACAGACACTGGCATGTGTTACATCAAGTCAAAGAATCCCTCTTTTCCACCCACCTTTGCTTTTCGGCCTCGAAACATACCCTCTCCTCCTCCATCTTCTCCCATCTCATTTGTCAAAGGCCATAGAAGCAGAGACAGAAGTCTGCTCGCTCCTTATGCCCGCTCTGCTGAAAAGCAGAGTTCTACCTGATGATATTCAGAATCGTTTTCCCACGGATAAAGTTGCCCCAACCGGCCGAGGCTGCAAAACTCAGCAGAAATCCAACTTTTATGTGAAATTACTAATCAGAATCGAAGATTGCTTCGTAATAGCCCGTGTGATGTCAGCCGGTTGAATAACCTTGTTGTCCCTGTGAGCAAGAATGTGGGGCACCGGTGTTATGAATAAACAGAAAATTTCCTATCACAGTTGGGAGGAGGAGGGCTGCGCTACTGTTTTTGATCATCTGTCTCGAGGTTAGACATGACACATTCTTCTAAGGATTAATATCTCCCTCCTCCCTCTTCTCCCTCACTCGCTTTTTTTTGAAACTTTTACCTTCTGTCTCATGCTCACGCTCACCGTTTCGGTGTCTCTTTTTTTTTTTTTTATCTCTCGGCTAGACTCAGACTCCAGCGAAGACACAGATGTCAATGTAACGACATCCTGCGTCCAAGGGAAGGGCAAAGATTACCGAGGCACACTGAATGTGACTCCCGAGGGGGTGGCGTGTCAGCGCTGGGACTCCCAGTTCCCCCATAAGCACTCCTTTCTTCCTAAGAACTTCAAATGCAAGTGAGTAATCCTTATTTCATGGTTCCTGAAGCTTGGATTCACTTCTCTCTGCTGCATCCAGGAAGTGATTTATTCATTTTTGCTCAACCGACTGTTGAAATGCCAAAAAAAAGAAACAAAAGTTCAAAAACCCATCGCTCATCTGTAAAAATGCAGTCATCAGCACCATCATTTAAATTGTAGTTTTTGTGTGTGTCACAGAGACCTCAGAGAGAACTACTGCCGTAACCCTGATGGCTCAGACTACCCATGGTGCTTCACTACAAACCCCAATCAGAGGATAGCAAACTGCACCAACATTCCCAGGTGTGATGCTGAGGACACACAAAAAACGGGTAAATTATTCTACACCAATTATTCTACATTCAGTTTGGACAGAAAGGAAACAGACTTATTGTTTTATTGCCAAGAGTTAAATGAGAAGACTCATGTTCCAGTCATGTGACATTGCTGTCAGCTGACCAGCATAGACTGATACAGTATTTGCCAGTATCATAAAGTCTTCCACGATACAATTTTGATTGGCGGTCAATAAAAGATGATACTCGCTCATGAACGCAATCGAGTACATTTAATTATCAATGCACAAATATCAACCAAAGTTCAGTGTCAAAATGAATTCGTGAACTCTTAAATGTGACAATGAAATCAAGAATATAAAATGAAATGAAAAACAAAATATTATTTAAACCAGAATAAGACAGTTGCAGAAAAGGTAAGTGCATTTGCCATGGGAATTTCAAAATAAAAAGGTGCACCAAAAATGCCAATCGACTCCAAGGGTCAGATGTGTAAACACGGTTATTAATCACGTTCACTGTGCACGTGCACAAGCGTGACCGCCACCATGAAGGATGGCACGCCCCTAATGAGCTCATTTCTATCTGAATCGTCAGTTCAGTCTTTCTTTGGATGTGTGAAACAAAACGAGAGCTATTTTATTTGGCAGCGGTACCACTTTGAACTAAATGAATTATGTGGCGTGGCAAAGTTTCACTCGGGCAATTAATTAGTTATCAGTGATTAGTTGCCCTGGACGAGGTGAAGACTGGAGAGGGTGCACATAATCCAAGTGTCTGGACCACAGGTTGGGCGTCGAGGGAGCACCCGTGTCTGGATAGACGAACACAAGGCTTCTATTCGTGCGCTGGCGAGGTCTTCTAACAGCATCCAAGCTACCATTGCTGTCTTAACAGACAGCCATTACACTTTCAGCTTTCCCAATGACGATTGATTGATTACACAACTAAATCCACTCACATCTGTGTGGTGTCAATCTTACAATAACAATTTTACAAGTTTCATATTATTTTCTGTCAGCACGCAGCCAAAAACTAGACTCATTGTGTGAAGTATGTGTGGATATACACACTTTTCTCACTTCCTATTTCATAAATACAGTTTCTTTGTAGAAAACGGAATTTTTATTTTTTTTCCTGCATACACAGCATTTATGCATCTGGCCCTAAAGTATCACTGCTCAACGCCAAGAAATAGTCTGGCATGCTTAAAACTGAAATGTGTCATTTATTCATTTCGGGTTTTCTTTTATTCTGATTTAAAAAAAAAAAAAAAGCGTTGGTAGGCAGATTGTGTTTCCTTTGTGCAGAGTGAGTTTACTGTACAGACTTGATGTAACTCTTGGCAAAGAAAGTATGTTTTAAATATTGAAATATTTCTTCAAATGTATCGGTGCTTTTTTTTAGGCGCCAAACTTCAAAAGAATTGCTAATATCTTGTAAATTCCTGTGCAGTTTCGATGTCATTTCTTGACTTGTCGTGTTTTTAGAAAAGGGAATGGGGGGGGGGGGGGGGGTTACACAAGCCCTTTCTATATTGCTCCCGAAGGACTGGACCACTTGGCAATATGCTGCCCAATGAATTCCATTTCATGGAAGACTTAGCAATCCAGACTTTGGCAATAGAGTACGCTGTCATTTCCTCAGTTTCTCTGCTTTACATTTCAGAAGACCACACATGTCAAAATGTAGCCAGTAAGTT
This sequence comes from Aulostomus chinensis, assembly GCF_037954235.1. Lineage (NCBI taxonomy): Eukaryota > Metazoa > Chordata > Actinopteri > Syngnathiformes > Aulostomidae > Aulostomus > Aulostomus chinensis. The sequence continues at coordinate 14,987,335 of NC_141323.1, read as the reverse complement.
AGCGACTACAGGCCCCTTCTCGGGTTCTGTTTAAGAACACACATTGTAAGGTTTAAATGTTTTATTATATTTGAGAGGTAACAGTAACATAAGGGCCCTTGACATCAAAATGATCCCAACCACAAAGAGAAACATGTGCCCAAATTAGTTCTTTGCCTGCACTTTCATGGCTGTGTGTTCGTGAGTATAATCGTGTACCGATTACATTTAGGTGTCTGAAAACTGCAGGGTTCAGTAATTCAGCACACCCCGTGGAATATTCAACGTTGTGGTTTGAAATAATTTTATTCTGTTCTTCCTCAGAGTGTTACGAGGACAACGGAGAGACGTACCGGGGGACTCTAGCCACAACTCGATCAGGAATTCCTTGTGCAAACTGGTCACATCACATAAACAGGTAAGACAATTCAATACATGGTTGTTGTTTTTTTTGCTTCTTTTGACTATTCACTCCTCCACCGTCTGTGAGAAGAACACGCCGGCTCTTCGGGAAATACGCTTATTTGCTATCCTCTCCAGAACCAGACAAGAAGATAGATATCTCTTAAGGTGTCAACCGCAGAGAGCGGCTGACTGCTAGTTAGCATAGCGCAATGAATGGTAGTTGGTGGCAAGTGTTGGCATACCTCAGTCAAAAGTCATCAATGTGTATAACATTCACTGTAAAACCTTAAATTGCGAGATATTGTAATTTTAGAAAAAGATACATAAAAGATCCATGTCACACCTCAAATTCCCAAGTGAAATTTTGGGCAACAGAATAAAATGTTCGGCTTGAAGAGTGACAGCTACGACAGATACTGTAAAAGAGGATGAGGATGATCCCTTCTGGACAAACTGAGACCGTAAACCTTGTCTATTCGATGACGTTTGACAGATGCTAACCAGCCCATCCCCTACCATTAATTGTGTTTAGCTAACAGGATATCAACAGGTTTCTCTGGATCTCAGCTCAGAGGAGACGAGTGGCAATCTTCTTGTATGATTCTGAGGAGGCTGGCCAAATTCCATATTTCCCAAAAGTTGGTGTTTTCATTTAAAACTATTTTTTCTGTGAAAACAAATTTGTACCCCCCCCTTTTTTTTTTTTTAGTTTGCAAGCGATTGCAATCAGCTAAAATCTAATAAGAAATCTGGCAGTCTGGGTTATAAAAATCACTGCTTTATGGTACCATCTTGCAGAGTCAGCATAAATACAGGGATAAAAAGCACACCAACATTTAAAATGAACAATAATAGAAAGATAGTCCCATGCCTGTGTATGTCAGCTCTACCAGCCTACCCCTGTTCAGCTCCTTCCTGCTGTCTATCATCACTTACTTTAGGTTTTATTGCAACTGAATTCACAATTTCTTCCCATTTACATATTTGTCTGCTGGTCATGCAACAGTATCTCCATATCTCAGCTGTATTGCCACTTGAAATGATCAATCAGAAAAGGCTGGAGGCAACTTGTCATCTTAACTTTACTGCCACATATACCAGACCCTCGCTGAATAGTTGACATCATCCCCCCCAATACTTCAACATATGGCTGGCCAGTCTAAGATTTGCACACTGGAGGCTGTTTTGGAAACATTTTTGCAAGAGAGATCAGCATTTTATTCTGCAAAGAGGGTTGAAACAGAAAGAGAAAAGAGGCATTTACAAATGTACCCTGCTAAGTGAACGTTACTATTAGTCACACTTGAGCTGGAAACACTGGAAATAGAGCAGCTGACTTTCTGTTCAGTTCAGCTGATGTGTGTTTGTTGACAACCAGAGCCCCTATTGCCTTGTGAAAATCCCTTTCACATGAATGAAGCTTAGTCTTGAAAACAAACAATAAGAGGAAATAAGGGGTTCCTCAGGGGTCAATACCAGGCCCAATTATTATTCATCTAGCTGACGAGAGGAAGCCCTGGAGTGACCCATCCTGAGGGAGAGGTTGCCCACTCTAGTGCTGTTGCTTCATGCAGACTGTTGGAATTACTTAATTTACAAGAATTTTAAAAGCCAAAATGGCACAGACAGATGGACATGTTCCAGAGCTGACCCCTGACCCCAGGAAGTGCTTTCTGAGGAAAGTAGATCAAAGCCAATCAGCTCCCTTGCATTGACTGCAGCCAGCGAGTCTACCCCGCTCAAGGCCAAGGGTCAACTCAGGAAAATCGACTGAGAGCTACAGCTTGTTTAACATTCTCCTGGGAAGTGAAATTATCTTCACCTCCTGACAAATTGTTGCTTAACATTATTCTTCTTTGTGTGTGTGTGTGTGTGTGTGTGTGTGTGTGTATGTGTGTGTGTGTGTTTGTCTGTCTGTCTCTGTGTCCAAATTCCTACTAAGTAATTGCTTTTCAAGGGATATTTGGGATATCTGAGAAGATTACATTTAACTCTCAAGTTGAATGTTGCAGAAGACACACGATTAAATGTGAATTCCTACAAATGGGGAGCAAAAGCAAATCGTCCCATGGAGGATGTGGCTCCTGATGGTCTGAGCCCTGCTGAATGCTTAGAATGCATACTTTCATAGTCCCATGAGCACTGTTTGCAAAACTCGGTGTTTCCTTCTACGGACTCTGTGAAGCCAAATGCAGAGAATTCATTGCATTTTAGGAAAGCTATAGTCAGACTTTCCAGGCATACTGTGTATACTGCGTGTGTGTGTGAGTGACTTGGTGTGTTTCTGTGAGTGTGAGAGAGTGACTGTTTATGGCCCAGTGTTAGTACTGATACACTCTGTGCAAAATAACAAATGGAACATGAGAATCTGTATTTGTGTGTTTTGCAGTGGGGATTCTCACTCTACAGTATCCCATGAAGGGTTGGAGGACAACTACTGCAGGAACCCAGACCGGGACAAACACGGACCTTGGTGTTTCACCAACCCAAATAACCGCTTGGCCTGGGACTACTGTAAACTGAAGCATTGTGAGTGGCTTTATTATCCGTGTGTGTGTTCTAATGGCTGTTTCTGTTGAAAGAAGATACATCTGTGTTATGTCAGCTATAAATATCAGTGCACCATAATAGAGGGGACGTGAATGATGAACATGCTACACAGGGCAGGTTTACAGTGATCTTTTCAGCAGATCCTTTGTAGAATTTTTTTGACATTTTTGGGGAAATACATGTATTCCCTGCTGAGTGTTTGATCTTGACTTAATCTGTGTTTTGGTCACATGTCTTAAAAACTTTGGTTGCTGCCAACACAGATGCATTCGGTGCAGTGAACAAGCAGTGTTGAAAGTTGGAATGCCAGGAATGTGGAGAAAAGAATGTGCCGACAGTTTTGGAGATCTGGGCATTTTGACACCTTTCAGCGCCTGGTTAATTGCTGCAGAAAGCAAGATTGTCTGCAATGGAGAATTAGAAAAAAATACTGCTGTTTCAACATCTGAAAGAAGTTGTTAGCATTTTAGCTCATGCACATGTTTCTGCACACATCAGCAATGAAGTAAAAGTGTTGAAGAGAAACAGAAAAAAGCTTGTTGTGGCTGCTAATTCTGTCTTAAAAGAACACACACACTTTTTGGCAAAAGTTAGCTTAGCACAATTAATGGTATTGGGTGGTAAGTGTTAACGTACCTCTGTAAAAAGTCATTAAATAGAACAGGTTCAGGATCTTAAGTTCCTGAACACCCAATTTTTCTAAATAGTAAAACGTATCACAAACGTATGCCAATAGCTCTCATCCACTAGCATTCATTATGCTAAGCTAACAAGCGATCAGCAGTGGCTCCCTAATATACACACACACACACACACACACACACACACACACACTGGAAAGAAGTGTAGATACACTTCTTTCCAGTGTGTGTGTGTGTGTATCTTCTTCTCTGGCTCTTGGCTGGATGGAAATAAATGCATCCCCCCCCCCCCAAAAAAAAAAACCAAAAAACTTGGCGAGTTTCTTTAACATGAACAACGCTGTTTACATTGTGCATAAGCGGAAGTTTTTGAAGACGATTCGCCAGTGTCATTCAAGGATAGCGAGACTGCATCTCTGCCATCTTTATGTGCGAGTGTTTACAAAGTACTTTCCAAAGAATGTGAACAATGCAGCTCACATCCCAGCTACATGTTCCGTTTATGCACATTGGTGAAATGCAAACATTTCTTAAACCCTTCATATTGTAAGAATGTGCCTCTAACTGAGCATGAATACAGCAGTAAATGTGCAGCTTTCATTGACTGCAAGTGACATAACTGATTTGGAATACAGCCTGGTTGGTTGCTGTTCTGTTTCTGTCCAGAATCCAGAAAAGATGACGCACAAACACCAAACAGATGAAGGGTTTCTGCAGCCATCTTTTCAGTAGAGCAAACGCGCGTGCGCGCGAACACACACACACACACACACACACGCACACACGCACACACACAGCTTGACCCTCTTTTGGCTGGTTTCAGTGCTGTAATGAAGAGCTTCTTTTCAAACGGCTGCACAACAATTTCCATAATGTAAAACATGTCAGCCGTGACGTTTTTTTTCGAAGCCATGTGTAAATGTATTTGCGGTTGTTGATGGTGATAGCCTGCAACAATGATGCCATTATGAGGACGCGTTTCATGCTGTCAGAGTGTGTGTGTGTGTGTGTGTGTGTGTGTGTGTGTGTTTGAATTATTTCCTGCTGCTGTGGAGTCTGTTCTTACTGATGCACTTCCCTTCTATCAGGTGAATCATCTCCTGGACCGGGCAGTGAGTGTACTTTTTTGACTTATCTGCCTTTTACAAGTTGACTTTGATCTCTTATCTCGGCCCTTTTTGGATTTTTACTCTTAGCATCTGTTGAAATGTGCCTGCCAACAAATCATATTTTCCATTTCCTTTCTTTTATGCATATTTTCTAATGAATAAATAATGCATTCCGCTAATGTGCAAAAATGTCTTCTTATTTAGATCATTCCAGAACCAAGATATCGTGCTTTGTGCACATAAACACCAGAATTGTCGGAGGACACCAAGTGCGAGGAACTGATGGCAGCTGGGTTGTCAGTATCCAGAGAGAGTAAGTCCGTTGCAGTGTTGCTTTTACAGATCTTGCACCAACTGTCGTACTGAAAACATCCCCTGGATTTTTCTCAGGAAGGTTCATTTGTGTGGCGGCTCACTGATCAGAGAAGACTGGGTTTTGACGGACCAACAGTGCTTTACGTCCTGGTAATGCTCCAACCTCACATCCCTTTTGTTCCCTCCTTAATGACTGACTCAAACTAAATCCCTCTCTCGTGTACCTCTTTTATTTACTTTATCTCCCTGGCTATCTCTTTCTACTCATCTTTTCTGATGTTTTTAAAGGGAAGATGCAGGCTGTGTCCTGTTTATAGAGATTTACCCGACAGGATGGATTTGAGATAGTGTTTTTGCCTGCAGATCTTTCTGTCAAAGCCGGTCATATGCATAGTATCTCTCCATCTTAAAGGGTGGCTTTCATGAAAATGTCTCTATCTCTCTTGCAAACTATTGTACTGCAAGTATTACATATGGGCTACATCAGTAGCTTTTAGCTCAAATTTTGGGCAGTGTGTATCATAGAGTGGATCTGGGTTTTACTTCTTTCTTTTTTTTTTGCAGTAATGTTCTTTAAAGACTGTATGTTTGCGGTATTAAACGGGTTAAAAGAAAAATATTACCTTTTACGCTTCCACTTTAGCGTCAGCCACGACTGGAGGCATTGTGTTTTTGGGTTGTCCACCCATCCATCTTATGATTGTGACATCTCAGGAGCACCTGGAGTGAATTTCCTCAAATTTAGCACAAACATCCACTTGAACTCGAGGATGAACTGATTCGATTCTGGTGGTTAAAGGTCACCATGTTTATGGCCTGATCATGACACAAATATCTACTAAGACAAAGGGATGGAGAGATGACATGTTATACCCAAAAGGTCAAAACCCTGCATCACTGTGACGTCATGAGACACAAACACGACTCCGGCTATCGTTTGGGAGGTACACACATCAGTGTAAATGTTTTTAATTTCCCATGGATGCATGTTCATTCCTCCTGTTAGCCGAGGCCATACACGCGTTCGCGACGCGTGATGTTTTTCAGGTGTTTGCACTCATGTACATACTCTTGAGAGACTTCCTTTACAACCGGTACAAGTGTCCACGCTGACTCGTTGATGAACAGATTCGATTTTGGTGGTGAAAGGTCAAGGTCACTGAGTGCACTGAACCAGTTGAGACCAGAATGTCCATTCTTCTAATCAGAAAGTTGAAAAATGCGACACATCGTCGCCTGTCGTGCGTGTTCATGTGAAACGAGTGTTGAAACGGGTAGAAATGAACACCAGACAGCAACTTTTCAAGCATGAAACACGTGAAAATGTTTGCAGTAGCAGTAGTCCACAATTTTACAAGATTCTGTCCGTAGAATAGTAGTTAAAATAACGGAGGGGAGGGTGGAATCTCAATTGCAATTGTGCAAAAAACAACAACAACAAAAAAAACGCTTCAAAATAAGGCATTTCTGACTGCAGCATTTTCAAAAACAATCCAGAATCCTGGAAGGATTGATTAGGGTACCATATTTTTGTTAAATTGTTCCCCCTTTTTTTTCATTTGAATGCAACAAAAGCCATTGTCGCTCGTCCAATTGTCCTCGTGTTCATCAGTGTTCCAGATCTGAGGGATTACAGTGTTCAGGTTGGTCTACGCCACCTCAACGAGTCCTCAAGTCACCCGAAACTTCGTATCTCGCGCCTGATCTGTGGCCCAGAAGGATCCAACCTGGTTATGTTGAAACTAGCAGAGTAAGTAACCTTCCTAAGCTTGAAAATTAACGTTACACAGACCCTATTTTAAAGGTATTGGATTCTTTATTTGCGACCGGGCAGTGTGTTTTATTGTGACTTTGATTTACGACTATCATTATGTGTGTTATGTTTGTTTTAGTCCCGCCCCCGTTTCTGAGGGCGCCTCCACTATTCATCTTCCAGTAAAAGATTGTCACATCCCAGAGGGCACCAACTGCACCATGTATGGATGGGGGGAAACTAAAAGTACTGCCCTCTTCTCATACACCAAGCCATTTTAACTTTGATTAAAACAAAAAGACTTCTCGAGCACAATGGACTCACCGTTGTATGTATCTTTTTTTTTTCCTGTACAGATACAGAATCCGATGAGGCGCTCAACACTGTGATTATGCCGATGGTCGACAATAACATGTGCTCGCAAATCAAAGGGGACGCCGGGGAGAGCAGAATATGTGCTGGAGGCAGAAGCGGAGAAGGTGTATGTGATGTAAGGATCTTTTGAAATCGTGAAAAAAAAACTTTACAATTCAGTATCACGCCATCAGTCGTTTGCTGTAACTAATATTCTCACCTTTGTCTTTGCAGAAAGACAATGGAGGTCCGTTGGTTTGTCAAGAACACGAGCGAAAAGTCATCGTCGGCGTGAGCATTCAAAGGACAAAATGTGCTTCATCGCAACCTGCTCTTTTTGTCAACGTTGCTTTTTATTCAGAATGGATATACAAAGTATTCAAACTTTACCCCAGTGTGGAGAGGAACTGACGGTGTGATGTGAAAATCAACTTCATACAGGATCGTACCACAACGTGGAAGAGAGGGGAGGCAAAAAAATTCCAAAACGTCTCCATCATGAACCTCAGGGGAGACATGTGGTCCATGTCAGGAAAATCACATTCTGGTGGCCAGTTTGTGGTAGAATGTTGTCATTTCGTGGAGAAGGATGGAGTGTAGTGATTGGAGCAAATCAAGACTGGATATACAAAATGGAATCTCATCCGTTCTTTCAATATGCAAATCAAGTCATCCAGGTTGTTATTACTACTTTTACAACCAAAGTCTTGGGCACATGGACAACCCAGTAATTGTATATTGACATGTTCAGTGTTTCTGAAGCCATGCAACCAAAGACAATGAGAAGGAAATGTGACTCAGTATTGTCTCCTGGAATATACTTGAATATGGAGGTTTAACAGAAAAGCCTCCTGTGACTTTATGTGTTGAGCTGGACTGCATGCATGCTTTTTCTTTTTTTTTTAACCTTGAAAAATAAGTGACGCATACAAAAATCCAATAATCTGTTCCAGGATACCTTATAAATACAACATCCAAAGAACTGAGGGTACTCATTTATTTAGAAAAAGAAGAAGAAATTGAATATATTCACATGGTTGCTATGTTCCTTTGACTTGAGAGTGGAAGCTAGAATGTAGGATTTCATTGCATTGCAACTCGTATCTGTAGGGATTTGACAAATAATTGTCAATTCCTCACTTGTTTTAGTTCACGAGCAACTGAAACAACAAAAATAGAGTAAAAATCCAGCCGTATTTCAAGGCAAGAGAACATTAATTTGAGAATCCCTTGGCTTCCATTAGCAGCAGCTCAGATTAGCATTCAGCCTCTGCCCAGCTAACATTGCCAGTCGTTGTGTTCCACTGCACAATAGTAAAGAAATAAGTTCGCATTAATTTGACGTATGTATTCAATGGAACCCGTACTTTAATATTCACTTAAACTACATACTTATAATTCTCCTCATGTAGTGTATTTGGTTCACGTTAGAGGGCATGTCTTGCTAGCCTCTTCACACTACATAAAACACACCAGGCACTTGGAAGACACCTGCGTGCTGGATGCATTCTTTGTGAACATTACACTAAAATATGTGTTCGACTGTAATGTCACATAACCTAAACTTACTCCTTTTCTGTCGTATCATTTAGAATTAATTGGCAATTTTAGCCAGGAAGACATTGAATGCTCACTGTTAGCTAAAGATAGCTTGCTAGCTTTCCTTCAAGACCAAAAGATCAAAAGCCTTTGACATTGTATAGCATACAATGAATTTGTAAAAGTATGGCCCTCTAGATTATTTTTCCAGTTGCTGATCAGTCATAATGTGATTAAATGACAACAATTTGTCTGATTTCCCACATTTTTACAAGTTGTAGACTGGAAAACAGCAGTATGACATTAACTAGCGACCTAGCCTCCCACCCTGAGCATAACATAGCTGCTATATAATATACATTGTTTTTTTTTAGGTAGCACGGACTCTAAACATGCCCATGAGAGTGTGACGATATGAAAATCCAAACAACTCAGTCCAGCAGAGTTTAAAATTAGCCTTCAGATATACTAGAAGTTAAGTATATATGATACACACTACTGCTTGAAATGCTAACTGAAGCAGCCTTGGCAAACCATGCAGTGCTAATTGTGTGCAGTAGCTGGACTTCCTTTCCCCAAGTTAGTTGTAACTCTTAGTTTCCCTGTGGGGTCTGAGAGGGACTGAGCAAACTGTTCCAGATCTTATGCTAATATTTGTAGCATGAGAGAGAGAAGAGCCATGCCAAATATAACATGGCTATTTGGTCTCCAGTTTGGAGGGAACTGTGGCCCCTGGTGGGCTGTGTGTGGTCAGTAGGATATTTTTTGTTTCATGCAAACTGACTCCTTATGTACATAAATGTGGATTTATTGAGTATATTTCTGCCGTGCTGTAAAATAAAATGTTATAGGTCTTATAGATCTGCAATGTATTTGGTTCACTTAGTAATATCAGATCGGCTTTTCTCCTTGCCTCTGATTATGTTTAATATTTAAAAAAAAAAAAAAGATTAGCGAGGTTTATTTATTTTCTAAATCAGAAACTGATTCGAGATTTTGATGCGATGAAGGGGTCTTAGTTCTGAGAGTAATTAAGGCGTTTGACTTCCATGCATCCATCCCAACAAAATGAGAGGGGGGCAAAAAATAAAACTTGCCTCGCGTGGTCCGACTTGTTTTTCGTGGACGTTTGTCGATGCTAATTTTATTTTGTCTGGCTGTCGGGCAGTGACTTCAAATACTGGTCAATAATTGTAGCTTAAGAAGCTAATTGATAAATGGAAACAAGTACGTTTGGAAAGCCAAAAAAAAATTTTTTTAAGGCCAACTGACCGCAATCAGCTGACGTAAAGCTAATCTGGAAACAGCCTGTTGACCAGCTGTTGCTTTTTTTTTTTTTTTGGATAGAATACACGTCTGTTACAATTAAGTTTCATGCTAACTACTTTTTAGAGGAGGGAATTAAGCTTCCAGGCCAAAAAAGGGGTTTAAAGTCTTAATCACCAACCTTTCATTGTACAAAGGTTGTAATAGGGCGCGCCCTCAACTTTTCCTACCATCACTTAGTCTCTGAACGCTTCTATAGGATGATTATTACGATTTGATTCCATAGACAGTCAGCTATTTAGCCAAGGTAGCCCAACACTTCTGCAGTATAACTTCAGAATACACCAAATTCATCAAGACAAGTTACTTATTACCATCTCGCTCCTGAGTAGTAAAAAAAAAAAAAAAAAGTCAAATTCACCCCAAAACTACTATATATATTCAACCAAATCAGGTTTAAACCGTTCTGCATGATGTCTGGACCCCCCACCCCCCAAACGCCCATCCAACCACCCACCCACCCAGGGGAGACCAGCCTCACACTTTGAACACTGTACAATAATAAAAGTTTGCGAATATCCAGACGATGCCTGTACATTCCCCTCACGCCGCCGTATCTTGTTCCAGCGGCGTGTTTTACTCACGTTAGTGAGAGGGTATTATATTCTCAGCTCTTCGATGACTGTTCCGAATATCACATGAAAGTAACAAAGGAACAAACGTTTGGCTTTAAGACAGTGGAATGTACGTTCCCAGCAGCCTGTGAGTCATCGCGCTCTTTTGTTCAAAATACCGAAAAGTATTACACAGAAAGGACAGAAGTCTTAATTACAGTTTTTAAGAGCGAAACTTAAGGGGAGACCTCCTACTGGTGGACAGCAGAGTGTAAATGGATGAGTTGTAATTGTTATTTAATGTAAATAAGCACATTCTGTAAATGACAACTTGTACATTTGTTTCTGTAAATATCACATTTAATATTTTTACTTCTCGATGATTCTGTTCATATTTTTACAGTGTAAACGATAAGAAGCTGCTATTTTTGTGTTAAGTGAGATGTTTTGTATCTTTTTTTTTTGGTCGTTCTTGTTGTTGTAGTCATTGTATTATTCTGATTTTAATAAACAACTTGTCATTACATTGAACTATAATCTGTGCTTCCTAACATTAACAACAGCAACTCCCCAGTTTACTCCCGACGTCTCTCAGAGCACCGGGACGTGATCGATGTTCTGGAGTGGCGTAATTTTATCCTTAAAACCTTTTTTTTTTTTTTTTAACTAATTTGAATGATGAATTATGACTGATTCAAGTAGTAAGATGCAATTTCAACTTCGGGTTGCTCAAGAAGATAACGCCTACGCCAGACAGAAGACTGATTCTTGTGTCTAATTATTACAAAGGACACATTTATCATATTTTGCAGCGGTTCTACTGTAGCGTACAACTTCAGATACGGAGGGGGAAAAAATTGCATCAAATGAATAAAGTAAAAAAAAAAAAAGAAGATTAAATGATGTGGCGATTCTGCTTCACGGTGTCAGACTTGGATATTGGGGGGGGGGGGGGGGTCAAAGGCGCGCGTGCGTGCGTGCGTCTCCTGATCCCAACTCCTCCCCCGGTGACCGATCATGAGTCTCTTCGCTGTAGTAAAGGGATCTGAGAGAACTCATAAAAACTGATAGTGAGTACACCAGATATCAGCTCATCTTTGAAGGTGTACTTTTATAGATTTTTCCGAACCAGCATTGCCCAGAGAGAGAGAAAGAAAGAAAGAGATCGAATCCATAATTATCAGTCCATTTGTCACATATTAGTTACTTGATTAACTTTACTTTTGTTTTTCTGGACAAAAATATCGAGAAGTTTTAGTCTCATTCCGTCGGTTCGATTATCGTAGTTTTAGCCTTGAGCTGCAACTCAGGGTTGTTTTCATCATTGATTTATCCGCTGTTTGATTATTTGCACGATGAATCTTACAGTTTAATAAAATGTCAACAAAAATTTGGGGTAAACATGCTTAACAGAATCTCCCAGAGCCCATTGATGAAACGTTCAAATGACTTATTTCCCCCTCCGACAATCGGAAACCAAAGATTTTCTGTCATTCTTTATAATTAAGAGATCAAAACCAGCAATAATTTCACATTTCGCTTGACAAAACAAAACAAAATGAGAAAATAATGATCAAAACATACTTAAATTATTAATATCAGATGACGAAGACAAAGTTGCATCTGGCTTCTCTCTCATTCAGATAAGTGGATTAATTTCAGAGTCCAATTTAATAATGAGATAAAGTCAAACAAAGATACATGCAGATGCAGTCTCTCTCTGTTCTGCTCTTTATTAAATGTCATTTCAATACCAGATATTCAAGAGAGAGCCAGAACAGAGAGGGACCACATCCAACCTCTGCTCCTCTGTCGCCCTCTGCTGGCCAGAATTCTAAATCCTGAGTTTTTGAGCTGAAAAACAAATTATTTTTTTGCTGGTGATCCAATAACAGCTGTTGGTCATGTGGACTCAGTTTTGGCGGTGATTCACATCCCAGCGCCGGCTAAGCAGGAACATCTCGTCTGTGTGACAGTGACTCAAAGTGTGGTGGTTGAAGTTTCCCTGGCCGTCTGTCAGGGCTGGATCGGTTCCCAAAGGGGGGCATCCCCTTGTGGCTGTGGGGAATGCAGGGGTCTTTTCTGTTATGGTCTGGGTGGTGGCTCCCCTAGGCTGATAGAGGGATGAGGCCGGCATTGAGATGGATGTCAGGAATTCAGAATTCCCAACACCTGGAGGTCAAATTGAAGGAATTATAACAGGAATTTAAAAAACTGGACATTGCACATCGCAAAGACATCGTAAATAAACTGCCTGCACATGAACATGCGTGTTTTTATACACGCTGCTCCTTTTAATCGACAAACTTGTTTTTTTTTTTTTTAACAAATTAAGAATCTTGTCTGTGTCTCTTGTTTGTTTTTATGCCACTTAACCCTCAAATCAGATACACAAGTTTCTGAGAGTTCGACACAACAGTTGTCATTTTTGTATTATTGTAGCAATAAATATGGGCTATACAGTAAGAGAAGGGATGCTAAACTCACATTTGCAAAGTATTCAATTTTTTCTTTTGTTTATTAGAAAAAGTCTATCCAACAAATACTAAAAAAAATTAGAAATGTCTGTCAAATATCTTACTGGTTTATGGGTTAAAGATGTGACGTACCTGCTGTTCTGTGGATGAGCGTATTTCGCTAGCATGTACGCTAAGTGTATATTAAGTGAAGTGACAGTAAATTTGATTTTATATAGAAAGTTTGGGTGCAAAAAAGCAAATATTGCAGCTTTAGTCAATCACAAATGTCCGTATCATAGAAAGTAGACTAGTACCAACCAGGAAATGCTGACTACAGTCATTTTACGTACCTCTTCCTGTGGGGTAAATGTAGCCATGCGCTAACTTCCTGTGAATGTTGTATGTTTGAGAGGAGTCACCATATACGCCTGACACTCCTGTCATCTGTCAATCAAAACAAATAAAATCTAAATGTTCCTATACAGCATAAGTCTGGCCTCTAAAGTAGGAGTAATTACCGTATTGTTCCTAATATAAGACTGTGTTCTCAGAAATGGGGGGGAGAAAATGGGGTGGTCTAAAAATCAGGGGTGTCTTATATTCAAAACAATACGGTAAGTACACATGAATTGCAGGTATTTGTTCTTCTGCTTCTGGTACTTCTCACATTTTACAACAAATAAGTGTTGAAATCAGGCTCTTTAGTTCAGTGTAGAGCAGAATAATCCAACATTGATCCTAAATATACGCATAAATCATCCACTCAAATATAATCATTGCCTCAAATCCATGACCACAAACCCCCTGCATCTGCACTGAACATTTCTCTCAACCTCTTCCTTTGTAAATTATGCTGCATTCCGTATGAGTTCAACCCTTTGTGTGTAATTCAGCTTGATTAGCAACTAGAAACGGCCTCAAAATTACAACTTTATCTTCATTGTCTACTCATTTATCTACTTGTGGGTACGGAAATTGTGTGGGTTTTTTTTCACAACTGGCATTACCAGCACTTATTTTTGCACAATTTATCTAATTTATCCTTTTTTTCCCCCTCATCTTCTTCTGAAATCTTTCTATTCTATGTATTTACTGATACTTTTTATGTCTTATTTAGTGGTTTGGATGAAATCAGAACTATCAGAGCCTTCTTTTTTTAAAATCACTTTTACTTGAGTAAAAAAGTAGAGTCAGTACTTCTACCTGAGTCTCTCTCAGCAAGACTTCCATTTCAGGAGAGACTACATGTTTTACCACCTCTGAGTGAATAAAAGATGGATTTAACACTTCAATTTTGACTGCCGTTTAACAGAAATGTGCAAATGTAACAAAGGGGGAACATCGACTCTTCTAACTTTGACTGGAAATCGTCACTTTGTTCCAACAAAGCGCCGCCGCATACCTGAAGAGACGTGGAGCTCTGTGACCTTGTAGGATTCCCAGGAAGAAACACGCACTTTTGAAGTTCTTCTCCTGCAAAAGATTAAAAAAAAAAAGAACTCGAATGACGACATGCTGAGGCGCTTTCTGCAGCGGTTATTAAAAATCTTTTATTTCATGCAAAATGCTCACTGCTCTGCTTGATTTCCCTCCTCCACTTGGCCCTTCTGTTTGAAAACCAAACCTTCGAGAGAGAGAGAGAGAGAGAGATGTCATCATTTCTGGAGGAGAACAGATGGAAGTTGTGAGAGTGTGTGAAGTCTTTGACGATAAACACCAAGAGTGTACCTTGATGGTGTCCTCAGGAAGTCTGATCTCAGCTGACAGTTTCTCTCTGGTGTACATGTCTGCGTACTGGCGGTGAGAAAATTCTGATCCAGGAAAAAGAAAGAAGACAGATTTGACTGCTTTTCTGATTTTTTTTAAAACGTTCTTTTTTTCTTCTTCTTCTTTGCATTGCGCTAAAACTTTTAAAAAGTTTAAAGTCACCTTGTTCCAGTGCTTTGCTCTGCTCGGGGGTGAAAGTGGTGCGGTTTCGGTTCAGGGGACTTTTTTGCTTCTGGTTATGACAGCACAAAGTCTCTGACATCTCTTTTTCATTCAGTTCTTCTTGAATCATGCTGTCAAAACCTGCAAAACACACACACACACACACACACACACACACACACAGTAGCATAAAAAAACAAGAACAGACCAAAATCACTTCCCACAATCTCCAGTTTTTAAGACTTCGATATTTATTGTGGCAACAACAACTAAAAAGCTATTTAAAGAAGAGGAGTAGCAGAAGAATGATTAAAGAAGTAAAAAAAAAAAAGGCGTTGGGATGATTTGACCGCCATTGCTCTCCATCGTTTCACTTCACTTTCAGTTGTTTACCTACCATCGCGCGCGACTCACCGTGCGTCCACGTGTGCGCACTGATCTCCGTGCACGTCGGCCCGTGATCCAAATGGATCATTCTTAAAATCCGGTTAATGGATGACACCTTTTTGGAACACAGACATCATTTTAAAAGTTGGAACTTTTTTTCTTTTTTTTTAAATGTGCGTAAAAACATAAAAATAAAAGAGGCAAGAATTGGAGAACTTACGCTTGGCACCTTGGCGGTCTTGCAAATTCGCGCTGATGTGAGTTGTTTTTTAATCTCCCAAGCGAAAATGGATGGATTTTCTCTTTTGCACTGAATGATGGTGGAGATGACGCCAGGGGTGAGGAGCCGGGGGCGGCTTCCTCCGATGGTCCTGGGCTCCAGGAGTCCTGTGCGCCGGTATCGGCTCAGGATCTTACTGACGCAGCCATTGGAGACCTGATAAGACGCATCATTTTTTTTATCCTTTTAAAATTCTATCACTCCCAACTTTGATTTGGGTCCGTTTATGCGGCTAAAAGTGCCAGGAAGGTTCGTGCGTACCCGGAGAATCCTGGAGATCTGGCTTGGTCGGACCCCCTCCGAGGCCAGCTCGATCATTTTCCTCCTCTTGGATGCAGGAAGAGGTCTTCCGTTGAGAAACATCCCTCCTAACTGGTTGACACTCCCACCACCTTAATAAAACACAACAAATACGGTTAAAAATATAACTTTTGGACAAACAAAATCATCTTCAACGACGCTGCGGCTCGAATCTATCAATTATTAGTTCATGAAAGTAGAACATTAGAAATGAACCCTCATTTGGTTGATCAATATTCGTTCCGCACATCATCGGTTCGCTCAAGCTTTGCGGGGAAGCTAATTAGAGGGCAAAAATGCGTAATTTCTGCACACACACGCACAAAAATAACAAAGCGTAGAGATGACGCGCAATTAAGTCCGCGTGGATCACTGAGGAGCATCACGCCCCCTCTGAGGTCATTTATAGGCCACACAGACCCCCCAGACGTGACGTGGGGACCTGCTGTTCCTATGGGCGACAGCCAATAACATCTGGAAAAACAGGGGAAATCATGTGCCACGTTGGAAAAAAAATAGTGGTATTTTCTTCTCTTATTTTTTTAATGAGATAAAAAAGAAAGTGTAGCCAAGAAGGCAGAAAGGTGGAGATTCACAGTGATACAACCCCCCCCCCAAAAAAAAAGAAAACGAAATCATATAAAAAATGTTTCATCTGTGACGCAAACGAATATTAAACTTTGTAAAAGGTGATATTAAGACCTAGAAAAACATAATAATGTTGCACTGACGTGTTTTAGAGGCACGTAGACTGAACCTGGACGGATTTACACATTTACCCTCCTCCATCAACACTGTAGTCACGTGACTTGGAGCATCCTTTCCCGGGATAAGTGGCTCAGATTAAAAGCATCTCTGGTCCCTTTTCATAGAACAAACATTTGGGAGGGTAAAACCTGTTAGAAGAACGACACTGCCATATGGCAAAGTGCTTTTGATAAATCATAAATCCATCATAGTCTGTCTTTATTACATTTTCTTTTAAAACAAGAACAAATAAACTCGAATATGGACGAGAGAGAGAGAGAGAGAGAGAGAGAGAGAGAGAGAGAGAGAGAGAGAGAGAGAGAATTGGGGGGGATCTCGTTTACCCTGAAGAGGGAGGTTAAAATAACCCTCACAGATGTTCGTTGGGGCAGCCAGCAGATAAAAATGCGTTGTAAACGTTTCAAAGGGAAATATTTGACGAGCAAATATTAGTCTATGTGAAAACCCACACCAGGCTCGTCTTTGGGCCTGTTTAATGACTAATTGAACATCATTAGTTTGGTCCACACAGATCGAAGTGCCACCAAAATAAAGGCTTGGATTTTAAAATGCCATATGGTCCAAATTATACATTAACCCTGAGTTACAGGACAATAATACTCTCTGTGTATAATCAGCCAGGTTACGTGGAGGTCAGCCATTTTAGACACCATCATCTCCTTGCCAACCGAGCCACAGGACAAATAAGGAGACCCATTTTATTTATTACCAGGGTGAGGGGGTGATGTAGTCATTGATTTATAGTGCTTTATTGCATCTGCTGTGCGTGTGTGTGAAACCAGATTTATTCAAGTACACGTGTTGCGTTGCTCTGACAGAATTGCACAATCCTGGTGCGTAAATCCGAGCTCTCGCCAGAAGGAGGGGCCGGAGGTTTAAGAGGTTAAGTCGTACCAGAAAATATGTGGAAACCTTATTTACTCACCCTACGCGATTGTCTTGCACATCAAACGCGTTTATCAAAGATTAAAGTTGCCAAATATCTTGGAAAAATGAGAGAAATTCAGCCGCGTAAAAGGAGTTGCCAAAACCTCTCCGTTGCGCACCGACGTACCCTGTGCGCAACGGAGCCGCACATCTAGCAGTTTTCACCTCTCTTTTAGTAAATCATGATGAATTGATTTATTACCTGTGCATTTCTACTACCATCACTTACTTTAACTTCTGTCTGCAACACCTGGTTTGCACATTGACGCCATCCAATCACTGACGCTTGTTTTTTGGAACAAGAGCGCAATAATAATGCGACGAGACGCCGACGGAATGATTTAAGAATTGTTTGAACAAATCGGCCTCAACCTAAAAATTAAATTGCTGACTTGTTGCAATGTTGGCACCGTTTTGTTAATGAGTTATTCTGACAGGATTTTACGTCATCGGGCTCGAATTCCATCTTTTTTTTTTAACGGAAAAGTCACTCAGTCGGTTTGCCTTCGACTGCGTAAAACAATCTGCTGTTTGTCACACGCGCTTGATTCTGACCACGATCCACTTTTAAACTATTTTTTTCCTAATTAAATAATACATTTATTAAGTTTTAATTTTTTATTCTCGGTTAGTGGAGTTTGTGCAGTTCAGGCTAAGGGCTGAAATGCGTCAGACACTTACAGATCTCTCATGTTTCAACTTTTTCTTTGAAGTTTTGTAGTCAAGATGATTTGATAGGAGACAAATATTTTTTCTCCGATCGTCTGTCGGATGTGCAATCACTTGATACCAATAATCAGATATGTGTTTCTTATTTAATAATGTTAAATTGATCAATGGCCTGTCAGTGTGCCTTTTCCAAATGCACAGTAATGAGCAAAGGACGACGGGAGTTGGAGTTTATATAAGGCAAATGATCATATGAGGTTTGGCAGCAGAGTCAAGTTATGTTTTAGCTGTTCAATAGGATCAGAGGACATTACACACTGGACCACATAGAAATATAAAATAAATGGGGTGATTTAAAAAAAAAATCATTTTCATTTAACATCTGAGTAAAAATTCAAAAACATTTCTATTTCCCCTCCCCCTAAGATAAACCTGCCCCCTCATGAGCGTCAGACTTGTCAGTTTGAGGGATGAGTGCTGCAGTGCAACAAGGCATAAATTCATTATCAATGTCAATATGAGCAACAAAAGCACGCTATTTATTTACATTGTTGGTGACATCAGACTGCAGCTTCTTGATAAAACAGATGAGTTGAGTTTGCTTTTTCAATTGTCACCCCAGGTGCGATCAGGTGGACTACTCAGGTTTCACTGAGTATCGTAAATCATCCAAATGAACTAGAAATGAAAAATATAGTGATTGTTAATCCATCACAGCCAATGACTGACTGAGCTCAGACAAACAAACAACAAACATTGCAAGGAGGGTGTTTTTATATCGATGTATACGTTCTTTCTTGACAGTGGTACCAACATTGTCTCCCTCCCTTGTTCTTGTCTGATTTCTCTCTCTCTCTCTCTCTCTCTCTCTCTCTCTCTCTCTCTCTCTCTCTCAGTCCCATTTGAACCCTGTCAAATTCAGAACAGAATTCAAAATTCTTCTTCTAACATACAAAGTCCTCAACAATCAGGCTCCTTCATACCTGACAGAGCTCCTAGTCCCCTATTACCCAGCTAGAACCCTTCACTCCCAGGATGCAGGGTTACTTGTGGTTCCTAGAGTTTTTAAAAGTAGACTGGGAGTCAGAGCCTTCAGCTATCAGGCTCCCCTCCTGTGGAACCGTCTCCCAGTTTCAGACACCCTCTCGACCTTTAAGAGCAGACTTAAGATCTTCCTTTTTGATCAGGCTTATAGTTAGGCTGCTTAGGCTGGCCCTTAGATATGCTGCTATAGGCTGAGACTGCTGGGGGATCTCCCATGATGCACTGGGTTTCTCTCTCCTCCTCTCTTTCCTCTCTGTCCTCCCATATGTGTCATTTATAAATCATACTCATATGTGTCTCTAACTCGTCTTCTTCTCTGGAGCCTTCTGGCTCCACTCATCCCAGATCCCGGGTGTTGCTGGAGGAGGCTGCAGACCTGAAGAGTCTCAAACTGCCACCCGTAGCTCCACCTGCTCACGTCCCTGTCTGTTCATCAGTCTCTTCCCTTCCTCTCTCTCTTTATCTCTGTCCCACTCTTTCCTTCAGTATATCTATCTTCCTCCATTATCTGTCTTTATCTCTGCCCTGCCCTCTTGTTCTCTTTCCCCCCCAACGGGTCAAAGCAGAAGGCCGTCCCCATTGAGCCTGGATCTGCTCGACGTTCCTGCCTGTTAAAAGGAACGTTTTCATCACTGTTGCAGGATGTGCCGCTCATGGAGAATTGTTGGGTGTAAATTCATTGAAGGAGTGTGGTACTAGACCTGCTCTACTTGTTAAGGGACATGAGATAACTTTTGTTGTGATTTGGCGCCATACAAATAAAACTGACTTGATTTGACATTTACTACTCCTTTTGGGGAAAATTAGTGCCAGAGCATGAAAAGTGCCAAGGTATAAATACATATATATTCATACATACATATTTGAAAACATGCCAAAGTATTTGGCCCGCAAATGTTTTGAATGAGTCCCCTGAGCATGAATATTGTTTTCACCATTTGCCCCATTTCACAGCGATTGCATTCCCATCTAAGAGCTGCCAAGTTCTGCTGAGCAGGAATAGAACTTTCATTAAAAAAAAAAAAGTCTCCCTTCACATCTGATGAGCCGATGTGATCACCAATGCCAGCAAAAGTCTATTTGTATTTATTTTCTCATCTTATATTTTATAAGATAATTGGCAAGAATTCCCTTCATCATCATCATCATCATCATCATCATCAGCAGCAGCAGCAGCCTTCTGTTTGTATGTGAAGCATACTTTTTTTTCTTGGAAAGTTTGTAAAATAAAAATCAAATCAAACGTACGCTCATATTCTATTTCCTCCTCTCTTTTTAAGGATTGACCACGTTCATTGTATGTTCTATAAGGTTTTTCATTACATAGTCGACATAGAACTGCAAAGATGTATCCATGCATGGGTAAAATGCACCAGAGATGACTTGAAGAAATAATATGAAATATTCAATTTGATAATTCTAATGCAGAAAATGTTGCAGGTAGAGAGGGGCAAAGAACCCTGATAGACACTATTTAAAGCAGATTATGTCCTAAAACAGACAAAAACAAAGAGCAAACACAAGAATATGCGTTGGAATTTATTCATTAAAAAGTACAAAAAAACAGTAAAAAAAAAAAAAAACAACAGCAGAGAATGCAGATGTTTAGGGGGGAAATACTCATCTTAATACTATTTTTTTTAAAAAAAAAACATCTTGGATTTAATTGTCCCAAGTTACGGAGATGTTATTTTCCTGTGATTCAAATGGGATGTTTTACTCTGTTGGGTGATTCGTAAGGCTCAAGACGGAAAACAGAAAATTTCCGACACACCTTGAAGGCAGCATTAACTGGGTTAACACTATGCTGACGTGTCTCACGTCTTGCCCCGGAACTAGTCATTTCGATTTGTCGACGCGGTCGCCAGGCGGCTGCATTTACGTTCATTCATTCTGCCAATTCTCTACCTCCCTCCCCTCCCCTCCTCCCGGACCCGGAACGGTTTTGACGTGTGTGTATGCATGGCAAAGTGTGTTTCCGGTATAACGTGTGTGTTCATCGGTAGTCAGCCTTTTTCTCTTGGCTTTCAGTAGAACAGTCACTCAATTCAGAGTCCCCGCTCCCTTACCTGGTCACCCCTTTCACGGCGTTATATCTCGACCCGGTGGACATGGCATCTGTTTCGTCTCCATCTCAGACAGCCTCCGCTCCGGCTGCTCCTCTGCAAAGAGGAATTGTTAAGATGGTAGGAATCCTAACATATGACTGTGTGAGCTTACTACGTGTGTCAGGCAAGACAGCTAGGTAGCACAGGGCTAATGGAAGCAGAATTGGCTGTCATGCAAGTTGAATTTAACTTATTTGACGTTATAATTGAAGTTGTTTAATACATTCCAGTGTTGTTAGTGCGCTGGTTTTGAGTGTCACTACCATTCAGCTCACCTGGCTGCAGGAGCGTACCAGCTAACATTAGCTAGTTTGTTAGCCAATTTGCTAGCCTGCTAATAAGCCATAGCCAGCTGACGTTAGCACATGTTTGCTACTATGCTGCTCACCTGTGAGTTGTAAGTTATTTAAACTGTCACTTTTCGTGGAATTGTGTGGTTCTGACTAATAGTAAGACGCCGAAAGTCAAGTATGAATGGACTAAATTAAATTACAGTCAAACACACGCAAGTTGTGTGTAAATTGTTTGCAGTAACAGATGTTAAGTTTCCCAGCTAACGCTAGCTAACTCTTAGCTAACGCGTTCACTGTTCAGTAAGTGTTGACAGAAATGAGCAAAGTTCGTGGTTTGCGATGCATTGGAACAGGGGGTAGATTATATTCGCTCAAAGGGGATTTTTTATTACTTAAAACATGTTAAAACAGTCCTAAACCCACTAGTTTAACTAAGCTAACATTAAATGCCTCTCTCTGTGTCAACGCGTTAGCAATAAGTTCACGGTCAAAGTTCAAAAACACGGTAGTATTAAAAAAAGAAAAAAAAATCCAGCGTGGATTCCGGACTTTGTGAATGTGCTCCGACCGCTCATGTCTCAGAAGCATTTCCTCGGTGTACCGGCTCAAACCGACCACGGGAAACTGACACGTAGCTACTCTTTTCTTGCCCCTATAATCTTGCACTCTTCCTGGGCTCCCTTGCTGGTGTTTCTCTCAGCGTTTGCTCGACAACCCTTGAGCGAACTTGTTCTAATCAGACCAGGATGAAACAGATTTGAATCCTCCATATTAATGCTCCAGATTCATAATTTGATCTCCGGGGATGTTCTCAATGAATCTGTGACTACTATTAACATGTGACTCCACCAGTTCATCACTTTAATCAAGCTCAGTGCCTTTTCTTTAAAAAAAAAGAAAAAGAAAAAGAAAAGGACAAAAAAATAGGCCAGTGTGGAGAAAATAAAATAAAAAATGAATAAAAATACAGCAGCTATGAAGCTTTAGTTGCACTCAGGCAGTGAGTCTGCCAGAGGGGAACTGTGGTGAATTCATGGAAGAGTTTATCTGTCTCACATCTAAGATCAACAGCCACCTTTGGAGAGTCGGCAGATAAAAGCTGTTTGCTCAGATTCGTGTAAATGCCGTGGTTGTCAAACCCCCTCGAGTACTAGTTGTTATCTGTTTTTTTTTTTTTTGTAGTATTTAGCAACATTATCAGCTGAGACAATCTTACCTTGCATTTGAATGACAGACTGTCACCATGGCAACATTCAATGTGAAGTCCCAGCCTCGCAGTTGAGCCAGGCCCTCCCCCTCACCGCCGCCACCATGTAACAGCTTTTGTAAATTTACAGCTCCTGTGAATTATGGCAATGATACACACATCAGCCTCAACGTAACTAACTGTGACTGTAAATAGCTTGATTGCTTTGTTTGCTGACCCACGGGTGTTTATGTTGCACGGATTTCAGATGAGTTCTGCGTGATTCTTCCATTGTGCTTGGCTTGCACTGCCATGTAAATTTACTGAAAGTGTGAGAGGAAATAGACTGAGAGCTACGTCTGATTTTGTATCCTTTTTTTTTTTAACAGCAACTGATTTAAAACATTATCCATATTTGATGGCTCAAACTGTAACCCGCTGTTAATTATTTTTTTAATCACCGGCAATATTTGTTGTCGTCCCTCCAGGTTTTGTCAGGCTGTGCCATCATTGTTCGGGGTCAGCCTCGAGGAGGACCACCCCCGGAGCGTCAGATCAATCTCAGTAATATCCGAGCCGGGGCCATGGCCCGACGAGCCGCTCAGGGCCAGCCTGATACCAAGGACACCCCTGATGAGGTTAGAGGATGTATCCTATTGTTTGGTGTGTGTGTGTGTGTGTGTGTGTGTGTGTGTGTGTGTGTGTGTGTGGGATAGACAGAACAGGGTTCTGCTCTGTAACCCTCAAACCACATGGTGTTACATTTCGCACCACGCCTGTTTTTGTTTCAATGTTGTAATGGTGATGATGTAAACATGCTACTTCTCAGTTAAATTTTAGGCTGAAAGATATGTAATCTAACGTTCGATCACTGAACACTTTCAAAAACACCACTTGATTCACGCTGGCTGTTCCAAAAATGTTTATTTATATCTGAATGACAGATATATTCTGCTCTGTCTTTATCAACATACTTTCCACTTTGTATCCTGTGTACCAAAAGAGAAAAAAACAATCACAGCTCTAATAAAACGTTTCTGTATTAGTCAAAATAATATGTCATAAGCTTCATGTCATTAGCAGCTTGTCAAAAGCAGCATTTTTCTCCTGCATTTGAAGCTATGCATCCATATTAATCATTTTCTGCTGCTGCCGTGGTAGATTTTGTGTTAAAAAAGTCAACTGTTATCACGGCGCGATGCTGTCCGAATCTGTTTTGGTGGAAAAAAACCATTAAATGAATGCTGCATTTTCTAAGTTAAATATGCTGCGGCAGATTTTGGATTTGTGCTCGTCGTTTAAATGTGTAGTCAGCCATTTTAGTTGAATGTATCGTCGTGAAAATTTGGCCCTGGCGTGCATTGAAATATTCTCATGTCGTGGCAAAGATCCACATGAGCCCTGTTGTCTGTGTTGTAGCCGTGGGCCTTTCAAGCCAGAGAGTTCCTGCGGAAGAAGCTAATCGGCAAAGAGGTGTGCTTTACTGTGGAGATCAAGACCGCTCTGGGTCGAGAGTACGGCATGGTCTACCTGGGGAAAGGTGAGTGGTCTGCCTGCCCTAAAACTAACAGTTGAGCCTGTTCAAACCCTTTGACGGCTTGGGGGGGGCTGTTTCATTCCATATGTTTTCTGTTTATTTTTTTGTAGTCACTGTTGTGGATATTTAATGCCAAATAATGAGACTTCTGTTATCGAGACGGTGAAAAAAAAAAAAGGAGATCTTTTGTGATTGTTTGGAGAAGAACAGGAAAATGAACAATCCCCTCTGTGTTTTTCTCAACTGTGTTTTTGTTTCTCTTACCTTCGATTGTAGACACAACCGGGGAGAACATCGCTGAGTCTCTGGTGAGCGAGGGCCTCGCCACAGTCCGCAAGGAAGGCATCAGAGGAAATAAGTGAGTAGTTTACTGCTATGCTTCTCTCTCTGTCTCTCTCTGTCTCTGTCTCTCTCTCTCTCTCTCTCTCTCTCAGTGTAGTTGCTCACTATTAAGCTTGTAGTCAACATTTATATCCTCAATTCCTCTTGTCTTGAAATGGGAATTATGATGAGGGGTTGTTTAATTGTGCATGAGCAATATTGAAGTCTAACCACAAGAAGCAGCAGTGTTTTTAAAAGCACAAAAGAAGTGGTATTAACCCCAATATCAAGCAGGGATCGACTTACGTGTCAGATCTTTGTAAGAGACTGAAAATTGACACCAACACAAAATGTGTTTATCCATTTCTGTCTTTCCCTGCCCTCAGACTTGTTTGTTAAATTGAATTGCCAACCTTGGGAAAAAATTAAACTGGAATAATTCTCATTGAACATCATATAAACTGAATACTGGCTTGCTTGTTCATTACAGTTAAGAGTCTGTTTCAGAGATTGGTAAACTGGGCTTAACGCAGTCCGGCAGCCATAATTATTTTGCCACCGGAGCCGTGACCTTAATGAGTGCAGCAGGTCCAGGCAGGATGAAAATAATGTGAATGAACCTGCCGTGGGAACGATGTTACCTAGAGACCCGGTGTATGCCTGCATTCTCCTGTCAGTTATCATAACAGCGTCAGATGATGACACTGACAGGAAGAGACAGCAATGGACAAAAAAGAGCAAAAAACCAAAACCCTACATGCCCCCCTCAAGTTCCTCACAAAATCAGACAGTGACTCTTCCCTCGGGCTCTCATAACTGCAGAAACATTTATCTAGCACATTGCACAGTCATTGGTAATGTAGCTAAAGCCCTAGTTACAAGCTCGGCTACATCTCGATCCTCAGTCCTTGATGATTTTTGCTAATATATTTGGTAAAACATAAATAAAATGGAAATTCCGAACAGTAACTTGGTTGTAAGTTTGACTTCTCAACCTTAGTTTTTCCCTTTTTTATTGCAGCTAACTCTAAATAGCTGAAATGAAAATGTTAGAATCCAAAAGATAATATTTCAGGGTTTAATCAGGGTTCTTGTAAAAACCTGGAAAAGTCAAAGACAGAAATTTCCCGGAAAGTCATGGAAAACGTGCTTCACAAATACCCGATGTTGGCGTTTACGGTGTGCGGTTCAGATGGAGGCAGTCGTCTCTTGGTGGACGCTGATTTACTTTAACGTTCTAAAATGTGTCAAACCACTTGGCTTGTCATTCATTTCAGTCAAATATACGCGAGTCAGTGACGACGTGACATTTCAGAGTGTACGGTCATGTTTTCCTCAAAGGCGTGGAAAAATGAGGGACAGTTATTGGTAAATGTGTGCGCGAGACAGCTGTTTTACAGAACTTGATATGGTGGCGAGTGGGGGAATAACGGCGTCAGAAGCGAATGTTAGATTGTGCCACTCCAAATATTTTCCCAAACTCTGATATGTGAGCTTGTCTGCTCTGGGAGGATCATCTGACCACAACGAACTAAATGCAGACTCTGTGATTTGTAATAAGTGTGTGACAATGATGTAATCACTCATGTTGCCTTTGACCTCACCATGTGTGTCATTGGATAAGCTCACTCAGCGTGGACCAAGTGTTTGGGACAGAAAGTAACTGTCGGCGATGTGATGTAATCTGCTAATTAAAGCGAGTAGCAGTACTGTTAAATCTATGGGGAGACGTATGCTTGAGTCCCCTGTAGTAGTCTGAGGAGTGTTGATGGAGCCATGCTTTGCCAGATGGGGGCAGTGTTACCCTTCCCCTGCACTGACGTCCCTCTCAAACCCTTTTCTGCTACATTGGCCTTATGTAGTAATCCCTTAAATAGACTTGCACGCCCAGTTTTAAAGCACTGTCATACCCACACCCCCCACCACCACCACACACCCCACCCATTGGCAGTATTTGCACATTACACACATTACAAGCAATTTGACTCATACTGCTGCATTTGTATCTTCTAACATGAACACTGATGATGTGGATGTTTTTTTTGCCACTAATGACCTATTTAATGCGTTCAGTGCAATGGCCCCAAACAAGCACTAATATAAATGATGCTTTAAGTATAAGTGGGCATCATTTGGCCAAAGGGGAGGGCGATTACTCTGAGGGCTTTAGGCCTCAGTTTGTCCGTCAGTGCGCTTGTCTCCAATATCCATTACCCATTGTGACTTTGTACTTTGATGGCACTATGATGTGAGGATAATTATGGGGGTGATGATAACGATGATGGCTTTGGACAGTGTTGCTGAACATGTGTTCAGAAGGTGAGCGCTGCCTCAGAAAATAGGGGGCCCATGTACTCGGCAGCGCACCAGAGCAAAGCGTTCTGGACGGGTTTTCATCTTTTTGTCAGTTAAAGAAAGGACACACAGATAAAACATGTAACTTGACACAAGCAGTAGATATGCAAACACCCTTTTGATTTATATTCATCCTTTTTAAACTGTTTAAACCTCATTACTTACAGAGCATATGATTCCCCATCACAGATGGCCTGAAGAATTGTCGTTATTTATTGTAACACACGTCACCATCTATAAATGTCATTATTGATTGGCAAAAATTCAATTTTCTTTAAATTAAATCACCTCGAAGTAAGTTTGAGGAATGCTTCCATGGAACCTGAGATGATAGAATTTCTGCACAGTGTGATAACTTTTTTTTTTTTTTTTTTTAAATACATCTAGGCATTGTTCCTGGCTGTCCCTAGTTTTTCGCCTGTAGGCATTTTCTTTTAAAAATTTATCTCAAATCAGCAACACACAAGAGAACAGCACAGTGGCACAATAGTTATCCCAGGGTGTACTTTTTTTTTTTTTAATTATATTTAACAGGTTATTTTTCAGTGTCTCAAGATACTGGAACAGTCTCATTTTTGTCTCATTGTGTTTCTGTTAAATATTTTCTTTGAGTATCAAAAGATGAGTATGAAAGACCATTGAGTAAACTAAAGCTCCACCAGAATAGCAGCTTTTCCAATGTATTGCAGGAGATTTTTTTTTCCAGCAACATTTTGGTCTTTTTTGGGGGGGGGCCCCTCTCTTTATTTCTCAGTGAAAAGCCTCTTCAGATTCCATAAATACACCTCAGCAAAGAATGGAACGACCCATCTCGAAATGTTTTAACGTGTACATCATCCCAGAAAGGCTTTTGTTAAGTATAACTCCAGCAGAGTTTGGTATTATATTGCTGGGCCTCAGTAACCTCCTACGTGGTTGTCGACTAGGTGGTTGTGTGCTTTTGAACTTGGGCTTTGTAAAAAGTTGAGTTCCAACAAATCTCCAAAACGGATCCAAGTTATTATTATTATTTTTTTACCTGAAAGCAGACATTTAAACACGCAGTCCACATGGTTTCCTGTCCATCCATCCATCCATCCAACCATCCATCCATCCATCCATTTCCTTCTGCTTATCCTGTTAAGGATCGCATTGTGGCCGGAACCTATCAACGCAGCCTTCGGGCGAGAGGCGGGGTTCACCCTGGACAGGTCGCCAGTCCATCGTAGGGCCAACACATAGAGACAGACAACCATTCACACTCACAGCCATAGAACCTTCTTGCTAACCACTGCACCACCGTGCCGCCTGGTTTCCTGTCACTTACAGTGTTTGTTAATCAATATTGGGTGTCCTTATTTATGTTCATTTTATTTGTCACAGTTAGAAAATCTTTGTAGGATTCAAATAATTTTTATTTGTCCTCATAAGCACTTCAGTGTTTCTTGCAATCATTTTTCCTTTTAGTCATAGAAGGGAACTAGGGGTACGTTCTCTGTATTTTCATCCTCCATTTCACAGCTATTGGTGTCAGGCAGATTTGTATTTATTGAAATTACACCGATTATTTTATTTCTTCTCAGTTGAAACTTTCACTTTGACACTTTTAAATGCTATCCTTTGTGTTGAGCCTTACAGTGATTGAAACGGACACATTCATTAGTCTTTCCTCCTCAGACTGCCTTTTAAGAAAATGCGTAATGCGTTCTCTGAGAGGGTTACACTCTGAGAATTGGTCAGAGATTCTGTGGCATTACTCTTTTCTTTTGATGTCTGCGAAGATTCACAGTCATTCAGGTCATGGTGATCTGAGGAGGGTTGAATCAAGGGCAATTGCATTGGGTTGTAGATACTTGAAGTAGAGCTCGTGTAGTTGTCTTTGATTGAACCCTCCTTGGATACCTTTCCTTTGAAAATCTCAGATTTTTGGCAGAGATTTTGATTGATCCCAACCTGGGTAAAAGGGCTACTTAGTATGGAGACATGGGCAATAGGGTTACTTATTCTGGAGACACCCAAAGACAGAAGCCCAGTCTTCCGCGAGGGACTTTAGAGTAGAACCGCTGCTCCTTTCGGAAGACTGCTGAGGTTTTTTGGGGGATAGATGAAGGAGGCCTCCTGGTCGACTTGCTCCAGAGTTTTTCCTGGCATGTCCAGCTGGTAAGAGGCCAGACCAAGGGCCAGGAGGGATTATATCTCCATACTAGCATGGGAATGCCTCAGGGTTCCTATGGAAAGGGAAGTGTGTGGTCCCTTGACCTCCTTGACCAGGCTTAGGATAAGCATTTGTAAATGGATGGTTGTACTACAGTGACCTTTTTAAAGTCGAACCCCAGTGGAAAGTAGGTTGTGGGTGTGTGCGCTCGTGTGTGTGTGTGCGTGCGGGGGAGGGGCGAACTCTGTTTATTTGAGCTCACTGCTGACGAGGCATGGAACCCTCCGCGAAACGCACAGGGGAACACAACTTCCCACACCTTATTTTTAAATAACAGGGAGCTGTAAAATACCTTACTAAAGTTTAGCATTGAAGTATTTTTGGTTGCACAACAGAGCCATATGAAGAAGAAAGACTGAGCCTACAGCCTGTTCAAATATAAGGGAATTGTAAAGTTTCTTCCTTGACCGGCCCTTTTCTTGCTGTAGTCTTGCACTCTTTACCCATCAATATCTTTTTTTTTTTTTTTCTCATTTGAAGCTATGTGTGGTTCGAAGAAGTTGCTGACCTAAAAAGAAACCAGTCTATTTGGAGACATGGATAAGTTCACTATCATCTGCCTCCACACATGAAGTCATTTCAGTATCTTAGCCAATCTCTGCTTGAGAGATGCTTTCCATTTATTTCTGTAGCTTTACAACGTCTGCTTTCCTTGATTGCATTGTTAGTTTCTCCCGCTCCATCTTTTGTAGCTTTCTCTTCCTGTTTAGCTCTTAAATTCTAAGGAGCTTAAACACAATTGACTCCTCACAGAAAGTTTGACTAATGTTGCTCAGTAAGCAAGAAAGTGTTTCGATTCAGTTTGACGTTGGTTGCTAAATCGGTGCAAAGGAGAGACGAAACTTGACTGACTTTTAGGCATCGGTCCAAAAGACCAATTAGGAACACACAGCTGGAGAACAGGCTACGTCTGTGTTTATGTGTGTGATATTTTAATTGAGGCCCACTTTGTTGCCTCTCTCAAGCGAATTGTTCTTTCAGGCAGTAAAGATGTGAAAATCCAGTCCATTCATGTAATGTTCATTTTTAAAAAAGCTGCTGTCTCCATCTCGACTCCCATATCAGTTGAGCAGCCTTTGCTGCTTGCTAAAAAACAAAAGCCTGTTGGCCATATGAAGTTTTGAATAATTAAAGTTGTACAAGGGCCCTCAAAAAGCATTAGGCTGTGCAATTTGGAGAGTCAGCGTGGAATTAATTGTGGCGTTTGTAGCCAGCTGCGTGGTTGCTTTTGAAGGAGCTGTCAAACACTGTTGTTGTCTTCTCACAAAGTGCTCGGATCGGTTCTTTTCAAGCAGTTGTAATCTGGTCATCAGCTGGTTGCCACTAAAACAGTGCAGTTTGTTTGGAACGGCACTTGATGCGGCACTTAATTCAACAAAGCTGGAGGCTCACAAACTCACGCTGAAGCCAAGTCTGTACTTTTAATGAGCACTTGATGAAGTTAATAAGCATTTACTGTTGTGCTGTACCCCAACAACCCAACACGATAGAAAATGATAAAAACCACTTTCAATGGCAATGTTATAATTATAGCTTTAATGCTATTTATTGCCCTTATGTTTGGATCAGACTTTTGGAAGCCATCTTTTAAAGTGCCAGTGCAGCAATTTTTCTTATACATAAATGAACGTCACTGCCAAGCCCCTGTCAAGCTAGTAACTTTTAGCTCTGCAAGACGTTCCAAATGTTATCAGACAAATGGATCAAATTGTGATTGTGAAACTAATCCTTTCACAGGGGGTATGCAGCCCCTAAAACATTTTACAGCTGGAGAAAAAAGCCTTCGTCATGCGTTTTGAAGTGTGTGACATATTGTTCCACACTACTGTTTAAACACATGATCAATGAGAACATTTTGAACTTAGATTATATCCAGCTCCACTCGTTAGCTTTCAGTTTGCGTCCTTTTCCAACTGGCGTATGGCTTGAATTATCTTGTTACAGACTTTGAGTTAGCGGTATTATTTTTCGAGTGGCTTGTCAAAAAGGTTTTTATGGCACTCGAAGATGTTCTGATCAGTTTCTTACAGAGTTGTTAGCAATATTTTAAACTAGAATTATCGCAGCATTAGTGCTGACATGGTCCCCAGTGGAATTTTTAAAGGATGGTGAAGAGCCACCGGTGAATATCATTTTCAGTCTGCTCCAGGATTTATATACTTTAATTTAATGGAATATAATATAATATTAGGCTTTTGTGTGTGTCTATAACTCAATCACATATGGCAGAAAGATAAGGTCAACTTTTATTAGTCACACCACAACGGGGACATTTCCTGTACAATGTTAATAAACTGACAGATCTTTCATTTTGAATTCAGGACGTCGGTTTTGTCTGAGGATTACTGATGAACAACCTTCTCATCTCGAAAGTGAAGACTACCAGTATTAATACCCTGAACCTTGTTGTAGTACTGTTCAAAAATCACATCCATCTGCCGTCAGATGGCAGCAGCTTGGGCTCAAATCCTGCTTTGACCCTTTTTACTTTGCTATGTTTCACGTTTCTCCCATATCGCTTTAGAAAATAATGCTGAAATGTCAAATAATCACCAAAAAATGTCATGACTTTTCTTAACGTATTTATTGTGCTATTTGAAGTTATTTTTCACTCGCAATTTCCAGGTATCCCTGCTGGCACTTCATTAAAGTGACTTTTCCTTTTCTTCCTTAAGCAGTAAATTTCCTTTTTAATAGGATTCCTAATTAATTCCTGCTGCCCATTGTTGGATGTTCAGCCCTCACATTTTGCTATTTTTTTTTTTAATGCAGATAGAAATGGAAAAGATGGAATTTTATTTTTTTACATTCAAAACAGCAGCATTTATGCATGTATGCGGACTGAGCATTCAAAGTCACTTCAGGTTACCTCTATTCACCAGAGAGAACAATATATTCACAGAACATGTTGATTTTATCACCTGCACAGCCGTTCGGTGTTGTATTCCTCATGAATCAAATGTGTCCTTTTTCGTGTGTGTGTGTGTGTGTGTGTGTGTGTGTGTGACCAGTCCAGACCAGGCCAGACTCTGTGAGATGGAGGATCAGGCCAAGGCTTCTAAGAAGGGATTGTGGAGCGAGGGTAGCGGCACACACACCATCCGCGACATCAAGTACACCATAGAGAATCCCCGCAACTTTGTCGACTCCTTGCACCAGAAACCCATCAACGGTAAGGACTTTGGTGCTGAAACACACAGTCGTACAAGCTGAATGTTTCCTATGTGCCTCAACCACACTGGCTATGTCAGAAATCGACAATTTGGCTGAGGACATTTCACTCTAAATATCCACTCCAGAGAAAGTAATGGCCCACAGTAAATCAACCTTCAGTGGCTCGTTCATCCAGAGGTGTAATGTGCCACTCAGTTCACTCAAGGCGACCGCCATTAACAGCGGCTCAGCTCATTTCACTACCCTTTAATTGAAAGAGGACCATGAACAAGGGAAGGCTTTTGCATTCTTTTATTTCTCGTCCTTACCATCCACGGCAGGGACAGCTCATTTCAAAATCGGAGCTAGCAGCCCAGGCAAGGAAGCTTTGATGAATGCATGCAGTTGCTGTGGTTGAGAACCGGAATTCTCTCTCTCATCTGCTTCTACAGCTTGCTAGCTTGTTCCAGTTTGCACACGCAAGTGATTAAAAAAAAAAAAGGAGAGAGGAGGGGACTCACCATCCTGTGCAATTTTCTAAGTACTTTGGAGGTCAGGATAGATTAGTGATATCATTTTTGATATGAATCATACATTTTACCTTAAACAAAAAAGTTGAGAATTAAATGGCTGAGGATTTATAATGCATAGTGCATTGTCAAACTCAAGTAATCCTCCCTCATAACTCTGAGTATCAATGAATTTACGGCTGTGCGAAAGGTTCTCATTGCAGCAATTTAAGTAACAAAACATTCACAGAATTTTCTCAAACCCTGTGCTGCAAATTGTCTTCCTACTTTAGCTTTGAAAACTATTGAATAACCGTTCACCAAAATGCATTTAAGATGACACCAGCCTTCTAAGTGGGTGAAGAAAGACATTTTTTTTTTCTAGACTTCTGTCAGCTCCAGACATGTTTGACAAATATAGATTTTTGTTTTGGAGAGTCGCCGAAATGGAGTGTGCTGTCTCCCGAAGAGGCCGTGACTTTTTTGCACTCTAAGAAGTAATGAAGCGATCCATCGGAGACATTTCCCGTCCCACATCTTAACTCTGGTTGTTTGAGTCAGAATTGTTTGTGGCAAGAAGTGTAGCACAGGGCATGCATCGAGCAGAAAATATGTACAGGGAAGAATCCGACATATGGATCAAGCTCAGACACTAATTGCTTTGGCTCGACTAACCTGAGGGCTGGTTTTGTAAAAGCAACCAGCAATTAAGATCGTTAACAATTGAGTCCACGTCATACTTTCTCCGAGGCTAAACACTGTAGACATGCAATGTAATTTAGTGTAACCTTCATGTGTGCATACATCCGACTTCATACTCGTATCTCTTTGCTCCTTTTCCCTCCAGCTATCATCGAGCATGTGCGTGACGGCAGTGTAGTACGTGCCTTGCTTCTCCCAGACCACTACCTGGTCACCGTCATGCTGTCTGGAGTCAAGGTAACGTCACCTGCTGCACTTCAAGGTGTATTTTTATTTACTTTTGAAGTGAGGAAACAACAAGATCAGTAATAAAATGAATACAAGTAGGTGATATGAATGTTTTGACAGTTTCCTCCTCATTTAGTTATCACAAAAAAAAGGTATTTTGAGGGAGTTCACTCACACTTGTTAAAATATAAAAGGGTAACAGCACATTTTTCGTCGCTTCTTGAAGTCGGTTTGTTCTTTGCGGCGGTATATTCGCTCAACTACATTTCCCCATCAATCTTTCACCAAGCCCAGCTTTGCCAATGGACCACTCAAGATAACTAATCTTTTTCATCTCCCACTTGAAGATATTACATCTCTTTCAAGGTGTTCGGTGTCTCGCTATTCAAGGCTCGTCTGCTTGTCATGCATGTGGTTTTTGGATCTGTCTGGTGTTTTGTTCAACTTAAAAAGGAGTATATAGACAACATCTACAAGGTGACATCACTTAAAAGAGGATAAGAGTTGTACAAATACAGGGAAGAAAAAAAAACCCCAGCCTAACTTAATCTTCTGGGAATTGCAAAAGTCCAAATATGTACTTATCTTGGGATATCAAATATAAGAAATGTTTTGCCTGTGATGAGGTCTGAGTGTTTGTTTTTTGTGTTTCTTTAGTGTCCTACATTCAAGCGTGAAGCAGATGGTACAGAGACACCAGAAGCGTTCGCAGCAGAGGCTAAATTCTTCACAGAATCCCGTCTTCTGCAGAGGGACGTTCAGATCATCCTGGAGAGCTGCCCCAACCAGATCATACTTGGCACCATCCTTCACCCGGTGAGATATTCACCTGTTTGCCACTGAGACACAGACTTCTGACTTCCTTGTCTTAACGCTCCCTGATTTTTCTTTTGTCCCAGAATGGTAACATAACAGAACTCCTGCTAAAGGAAGGTTTCGCCCGTTGCGTGGACTGGTCCATGGCCGTCTACACCCAGGGAGCCGAGAAACTTCGAGCTGCTGAACGGTACAAAGCTGTCGACACAGCGGCAGCAAATAGTTGTCTGCTCTTTTTGAAGCATACTTTGTGTTTTTAAAACTTTTGCAAAGCCTTTAGTGATATTTAAAACTAAGCAGCATGTGTAGGTGGGAGTTTATGACATGTTTTGTTTTTCATCCCTAGTAAAATAAACTCTTGTGTGGGAAATGAGCTGTCACAAAAAAAATGAACCCAGTTGACAGTAGTATTGTAAATTTCTGGAATAAACGCATACTCTTGTATTACAGGAAATAAATGTGCAAATCATACACGTATGTACGATTGTTTTCCAGTCTAGTACATTCTTTAGTCATTACAGAAACTGCTAAAGGCTAATTAATGGGCTTCTGTAGCTTTTTCCAGCCAAATGGATCACTTTTGGTCACTTGATTGATCTCATTGACTAATAACTAGTGGATAGAAGAGGATGTCCAATTTTATGATGTGATCTCTCTGTTGTCCAGATCTGCAAAAGAGCGCAAAGCGCGCATCTGGAAGGACTACGTGGCACCCACAGCCAATTTGGACCAGAAGGACAGACAATTTGTAGCCAAGGTGAGGTTCTGAAGTGGCTTTTGTATGCATATGTGCCATTTTTGGCACTGCTGTCATTTATTTCATTGGATCCTCATGTGGCTCGTGGATCAGTTTGCTTCAGCTGAGAGTTCTCACTTATCCTCAATTAACATCACAGAGAAGAAGTAGGAGCGAAGTATACAGGCTTCAACACGACGTGTCGACATTATCCACCATAAATAAGACTCTGCTTCAGCAGTAAGAGGCTGGCCATTATCTTTGATTCCACCGCTTGATGTCTTCTGTGGCATTCCAATTTTCTCCCAGCACTGCAGCAAAAGCAGGGCCACTTTGAGGCTTCTAATGAATTATATCCTCCTGACACCTCATATTTTCACATTTGCAACCCCACTAAATAAAAGTAGGGGAAGAAAAAAAAAAAATCCCTTCAGTAAAGGTACAAGAGGAAAAGCTTAACAGCAACCTTGAAGCACTCCCTAGTCAAATTAGGGCCAAATCGCTGGCGTATGCTGTTGCGGCGGCACAGAGTGACCCCCAAAAGCCGAGAACTAAATATATTAGCTTTGGAGGTTATTGGCCAGGGCCTCGAGAGGAAAAAGACTGTCCTCAATATCAAGTACAAGGGAGTGCACTCCTCCGTCTTGGCAGAACTCATCAGTTACAATCAAGATAGATGTACTCCTCAATACGTTTTGATAAATCAGTTTAACTTAATTGACACTGTGAGAAAAGATGCGACAGAGTTCGAGATGTTTAAGATGAGAGTCTCCTCTGTGCATTTTGACATGCTGCGCAGCATAATTCCCTTCAGTTGACATGTTTTCCTCAAGGAATGGTGGAAAAAAGTTTAAGATCCTGAAAGTTTGTCATTTGTCTGTTTTGTCCCCTCCAGACCCTGAATTTTTAAGACCCTAAAAAATTCATATCCAGCCTGAGGCTTACATAAAAGGTGTTGCTTTGGCAATGTGCTTACAGAATGAATTTGATAAAATGGGCACAGAGAAAGAAGGCACAAAATGGGGAAGAGGCAAGAGAAAGGATAAAACATTTATATATCGTCAGTGTGAGCTGCTCTCAGATCTCTCTGAACCCTTTCAATGAAAGAGGTGGATGCGGGCAAGGTGTGGTGGTGAGCTCAAGAGGGTGGTGGGTGGGTTAAAGGAACAAATGCAAAACATTTTGTCTGAGGTTCAAATGAACTGCCAAGCTGATGTTTCAAGTTAAACCTTGAGATCACCCTCCCATCCCCACTTCTCCATCTCTCTCTCTCAAGAACCACTGAGGAGGCTTGCTAAGTTTGTTGAGGGATTAGAGAGCCAGCAGCTGATCCTGAGGTCTTTGCCTAGAAGACTCCTCCATATTATTACGAACAGGAGAGCGTACGCTGGGATCAAAGATTTGCTCGGAAAGATGTTCCTTATGGGGTGAAAGGCTTCTGAGATTGACCATGTGACTCTAAAAACTTTTCATTTAAAAGTAGCTGACCGTTATGATGGGAAATGTCATGCTGATCCTGCAACTTCCTGAACTGGTTTAAGGCTAAGTACATATTGGACAGTCAAAGGTTACTCAGGCCTGTCATTTCCCGTCGCACTTGTCCCGGTGACATTTGTCAGCACCAAATACTGCGATGCACTGACTCCCTCAGGGACATCTATCCATCAGTCCCATCATCATACACTACTCTACTGTTCATGTCCACTCTACTTTTCACTTCTTATTATCTGAGTGATGGATAGAGTGGAGAGGCGGTGCAGGTCCAATCCCCACAAGTCAATCTTGCTGACGCATCCTCCTTTTTAACTGTCTCACCTCTTTGCTCCCACCTCTACTGGGATCGGAGAAGCAGATGTAGGCCATGTCCCAATAGGCTTCCCCTCCTTCAGTTTCTTTGCCTTTTCCCTCGTCTCCCTGGGGTAACCATCCACCTGAGAGGTGATGGATAAAAGGTGACGTGGTATAAACCCTGTTACTTACCTTACATCACTAGATGGTCAGGGACAATGCCACTGTTGCATTTAGGTCTAACAAATCCATAAAGTGTTCATAAAATCTGTATAAGTTATAAAATACACATCACAATTTCAGTAAATTACAAAGTGTGTTCTGCTGTAGAGTGATTTCTGAAGATGTATGCAAATCAAATGCTGGCACAGGATGCATAGCAATTGTGTCAGCTGTATTATGAGGCATGCATTCATGGAGATTAAGATAGAAAAAATGCTACATTATTGCACTGTATTTACTCACACGATACATGGAAAATGAGAAGTAAATGTGTTCTTGGGGTGTGTAACTTCTAGTGACCTCTAGTGGTGAAATCAATGATTAGATTTTTGTAGAATCAATTATATACGGTGCACATTTATCAAAATGTGGCTTCTCAAACAAAGAATGATTCGCTAGCACCAGCAGCCAAATCTTATTTTATCCCTGCAGGGCAATTAGTTTATTAGCCTACAATTGCTTTAACCCAACAAGGAAAGAGCCAATAATTTTCCAGTGAGATGCGACTGGCTGTGCTGCAAAGTCCTGTTGCAACATACTGGATTACGCTTCACATGGTTACCAGTTAAGTGGAGAAGGGATGTAAACAAGAATTCAGTGGGGATGTAGCCTCATGGTTGACTGGAAAGAGTCTGGGGTGCAGAAGTGCTCCTTTACAGGTATATGACCAGGACGCCATCTGTTTACAATCAGAGTAGGAAACCCACCACCTCTTTTTCTCTCCCTCATTGATATATTCTTGTCAGCCTGAAGCTTCTGAAAGCAGTTGGTAGCGATGAGGGTGCACAGTATCTTCCTGTAGCCAAGTCTTTGTGAAATGCATCGCACCAGTTACATCGTCCAGCAATCACGCATCTCCCATAACAACGGAAGCTGGATACAACTTAAATCTCCTCACATCAGTGTCTCTGGAGCCTTCTATTCTCTTTTTTGCTGTGTTCCTCCTCTACTTTCCGAAATTCCGTCAACCCAATAAATTCGGTGTAGGTGTTCGTTGTGGTCGCCAAGATGGCTGTCTAGCTTCAGTCCCTTCATCTGGTCTCTGGGTTAAAGAATGTCACGATGGAGTTGCCGTGCAAAGAAATCACTGTATGGGACAAAATTTGCTGCTAAAGTTGGAAAAAAAAAACAACAACAGAAATTAGAAATGAATGAAAAATGAAACAAGTATCACAAAAGAGTGAGTTGGAGCAACCACTATATTGACGAATACTAAAAGGGTCCTTCGAAGCCAACAAAAACCCTATAATGCTTAATTTTAGGGGATTTTATGTGGATGGAAACAGGCATCAGGCACAGGAGCCTATCCCAGCTGACATTGGGCGAGAAGCAGGGTTCACCCTAGACTGGTCACCAGTCTGTCACAGGGCCATCAGGAGCAATTAGAGGTTCAGTATCTTGCTCAAGGATATTTTGACATGGCCACCCGGTAAAGTGAGGATCTAACCAGTGACCCTTCGTTTGCTAGACAGCCACTCTCCCTCCGAGCCATGGCTCCTCAGGATGGAAACATTCATAAGACATTTTGATACGTTTCTGCTAATTATTCATCCTACATTTTACATACCGGACCTGATTCTATACTCCTTTGTTAAGCTCAAATGCCTTCCCCATCCCTTGTAATGTTGCTGAAAAGTGTAATATGTATTGTTTCGGTAAATGGTTTCCTTGCCTCTTATCTTGTGTGTATGTGAAGAGGAGTGCTTTAAAATCAATTGGAGCGAAGGAGCACTTCTGTCTGGCTTTTATTAGTACAAATTAACTCTAGTTAAGAAGGAAAGAGATGACACGAGGGCTTCTTTTGGCTGAGTCCAAGTCTGAATCCCAGCTGAAATAAGTCGGACAGAATGGACACAAGGTCAGACAGTGTCTTCAAGAAATTAAAGTTACTTAAGGGGAAAGATGAGGAAAGTAGGGTATATTGGTTTGTGCCCCAGTTAAAGCCAGTCGAGAGGAACAGCGATTAGGTGAAAAGGTCTCTGTAGATTATTCTGTCCGAGGGTAATGTCCTCCTGAGGTTTTATATGCTTCTGCATACGCACCTTTTGTCAGTAGCGCCTCGGGGCTACAAGTCATCTGGAATTGTTTATCATAGCATCAAAAAACATTAGTTTTCAAAAACATTTGGCTGACAAATCATCTCCACTGGCAGCGAGACTGAAACACTGCCATAGGTTTTGTTTTCGTGGGAGATCATTTGACATGAGTAATGAGTAAGTCCTGGCGAAGCTCATGCTTGGCCCGTTGGTTAAAACCACCTTAATGGATCCGACAAACACGTTCCCTGACAGTAGCCAAGATCCTCCTTGCACTGTGACTGATCTTGGCCACTGCAGATGTCATGTTGGCCACTGGCAGAGGGTGGCAGTAGAGCCCTACCACCAGAGTATCAGATTAGGCCAGTGAGTCATGCCTGCTTATCTGTCTTCTCTGCCTGCCTGCCCGACCCTGATGGCAGCTACATTTGCAAAGACTTTTGGCTCTGTTTTTTTTTCTATCCTTTTCTCCATCTTTTTTACTCTGTCTCTGTTCTTGTGATATTTGCTGTGAGATTACACTCCATCTTTCTGGCATCTCCATCTTCGTTCCCCTGTCTTGTGTGTTGATGCATCTTCCATCGTCTCTCGTCTCACCTCCTCCGACTGATAATTAGCCAGTAAATGCTCGAGCCATTTTCTTCTGCTCCTGCCACATTCTCTCTCTTGCACTTTATTTACTTGGGCAGGCCACACAACGACCTTGTTACAGTGTGAATTTGTGTGGGCTGGTGTGTGCGCTTGTGTGCGTGTCTCCATGTACATGCATGCTCTCCCTCGCACTTACTCATGGCACCCCCCCGGTCTCTCTCCTGCTCCCTATGTCTCCGTATCTCTCCCACTCAGCTCAGTCATTAGTATATGATGTATTTTGGCTGCTGTTGTGGGCAGTCTATTTAGCATGTGGGCTGGTCTAATTTCTGTTCTCTGGTGGCAAATGCAATGGCAGCCTGATTTGTTTTCACAGAATATTGAATCTCCCATGGAGCCTAGATTTCAGTTTGCTGTACATGCTATTGCAAATGTTCATCTTTGTCCTGACATCTGAGAATGGTTGTGTTGGTCAGTCACACAAGCACCCACACGGCCTGTCCGGGGCTTAGACCTGCCTCTCTGTTTTAGGACTTAGGCTTGATCACAGCCTACATGTGAACTTTGGTTGAGTGATGAAGAGGCCATTAAATGCATGTGCGGGTGGCATCATGTGTAGGGCGATTTATTTATTTATTTTTTGTCAGGCATTTGCAGGCGGCCTACTTAAATGCTCCTAGGTTCGGATGCCTCGTTCGTATCAGTCACAGCGGCCCAATCTGTCTTCTTACTCGGAGGCCATGGTAGGCTTGATTTTTAAAAGAGCAAAAAGAGACCGAAAGCTGGATAGAATACAATGCTTGATGTCATACTTGTCCCAGTTAGCAGCTGCTTCTGAGATGAGTGAATGGGGATGTAGCAACTTCTGTTCACTACATTGTGATAAAATACCTCTTCACAGGTTTGAAAAGACAGCAAACGCACACAGTTAGCACAGCGCTACTACGTTTTATAGCACTTTGTGTTTTTAATGTCTCACGAGTCCTAATGGGCCCCAATGGGTCATGATAACAATGTCCCTTGACGCAATTTGCAAATTCAAACTGGTTTAGGTCCGTAAATCTGAGATTAGCCCACACTTAGGTCAGAGATGGATTGGAAGGCATCCTAATCTGAATGAGTCTTCGAGGTGGGATGAGTTTGTCAAGTTAGTCTTTCAAAGCTGTAGTTCTGTATCTGACTGGTACTAGTTTTTGGGCAATCTTTGCAAGTTTAAAGCTTAGAATGCAACTTTATAACTGCACTGTGATATAAAACCAGTTGCTACCTTTTGGTGAGCACAGAAATAGCATTTAAATGTCAAATGCAAATGAGTCTGTCTGTAGTTACACTTGTAAATGTCTGCAAAACATAATGCTACCAGCTACTTGTTGGTCAGATAGCTATGTAACGCTCTTCTTGGCAATCGTTGACAGTATGTTTATGTTTGAAAGCACTGGCTTTTCCACACTGTCCCCCTTTTTTTTCTCTCCCTCCCACCCGGCACCAATCCTCCAGATAGCGAAATGTCCTCACTCTGTCCTCCAAACCTTGCTGGCCTGCTAGGACGACTTGGCTCACTTACTCACCCAGTCACTCAAAGATCACTCTTTCTTACCTCGCACTCAGTGCCATTTGCGCGTGACAGCATGCGATCTGCACTGTCACTCTCCTTCCGCCTTTGAGTAGATCTCTTCCTCTCCATTTATCCTTTACCTGCCCCTTCACTTCCCATCTTTATTTTAGTCTATCTACTTACTCACGAAAATGCAGTTAAAGCCTCTCACACTCCTCTACCCTGCAAGTTTCATCCCCCCCCCTTTCTCCCTCAGAGATATACAAGTTTTGTTGCAACTTAAATAGATTGCTAATGGAGACAAGTTTATTGTTTTCTGTGCTTTATTCTCATTTGATTAAATTCATTTGACCCCAAGGAATAATTCTCCCTCTGGCTTTCTTTTTAACCACTCCTTCCTCTCTGTCCTGCCCTTGCAGGTGATGCAGGTGGTCAACGCCGATGCCATGGTGGTCAAGCTGAACTCCGGAGAATACAAAACCATCCACCTGTCCAGCATCCGGCCTCCCAGAATCGAGGGAGAGGTACAAACACACACAGCCTTGCAGAGCGATTCGCTACTTGTGTGTGTGTGAGCAGGTGACTGAGTTTCGTCATATGTGGGAGGGAGCTTGTGGCCTTGCCTTGCCGGTGAATGAATCAGAAGCTGCGCGGAGACGACTGGTGTCACACATGTCTTGGGTGTGAATAAAGATGTTAATCCCCCCCCCCCCCCCCCCACTTGAAGTCAAGCTATTTTACATATTCCAAATTTCTGGCTATTTTATCCATCACAGTAAAATGATCACACATTCTCTCCTCTTACACATCACCATCATTTTCTAAATGACCATGGGAATAATTGTGACCACTTGGTGGCGCCCCTGCAGTGGGGGCACATGCAAACACAATGTGACACTTGCACACACCCAGTGGTTGCAGCATTGCAGAGGGTGAGGCGGCTCTCGTTTTTTTCTTCTCCTCCACACTAGCTCCTTCGCCTCAGAATCACTTTAAGACTGTGAGCACATACACTCATTTGCCAATTTACTCCCAGATAAAACTAATACAGTATAATACAACAACCCCACACAAAGTCCTCCTTCATGAGGATTAGAATCTTATCCTTAAGTGTGTCTCAGGTAGGTGTTGTACTGAGTATTTGGGAAGATGTGATGTGTGGTGCTGTTGAACTGCAATGACTTTATAGTGAGAGTTGCTCCTAATATATGAACCTTAATGCCCAAAAATTTGATAGAAAAATCATCAGGAACATCCCTCAGTATGACCCAGTTCAGTACCATAAAGTTGCATTTTACTTGGTTTTCAAGTTTTAAGGTCTTTGTTGGTCCCCCCCCGTAGTAAAAGAATCCACGACTGAACTGAACCAGTTCTGTCCTTCCCTTTCTAACTTGGAAAATATACAGGAAGCAGCCACTTAGTAGATGCTCAAATTCTTACAAAAAAATTTGAGCCAGTTGATTTTACTATAATCCCTGTACCCAGAAGGAATGAAGAAAAAAAAAAAACACAACACAAAGTATCATCCAATTTTTATGAGGTTCTTTTGAATTAAGAGCAGCAAACCCTTCTAGTCGGGAAATCTCAACCAAATCTAAGCTTAAAATTGGGACGTTTAATCAAAATCACTTCATTTTTCACGGCTCTTGTACATTTCTCTGCTCTCTGACCCCCCCTGGGGCAGGAACACTGGTTCACACAGTCCGTTTAGTACCACCTGATTGCCACAACAACACTTTCTTGATCGCTGATGATCAACTTGTCTACAACACATAATTAAAAAATGGAAGAGATGCATTTATTTACATACGATGCTGATACAGATCTGATCAGATCAGCAGCAACCCCATCAACCCAAGACGGAAGGACCAGTACTGGACATAATTGTCCGTGTTTTAATAAATGTACATACCCAGCCTTATTTGCCTCAAAATTAAGGGCTGAACGTGTCTGAGAATGTCACTGTCCTCAGTTAGAAAGACAACTCTTTGACCAAAGGAAATCCG
The DNA here is from genome assembly GCF_037954235.1 of Aulostomus chinensis. Lineage (NCBI taxonomy): Eukaryota > Metazoa > Chordata > Actinopteri > Syngnathiformes > Aulostomidae > Aulostomus > Aulostomus chinensis. The sequence goes on along the minus strand of NC_141323.1, from coordinate 14,943,711 downwards.
TTGTTTCAATTCAGTCCTTTTCTCATTTTATTTGATGGCCGTTCCTTCAGTCAACACGTGGCGTGGTGTGTTTCCTATTCAAAAGCAAACCATTTTTCATATTCCCACATTTCAGTGAGACAGAGGGGTGGTTTGCCTCTTTTTAGGAAAGTGTGTTGATGTCGTGAGCAGCCCTCGACTCCCTCTCTTGTCGTCTTTTCTACTTTGTGGTATACTCTGTATTAGCTTTCCCCTTTAGTGTTTTCTAGACATATTTATTTCCTATCCTGTCATGTTCAGACCCCCCATTTTTCGTCCCTCTCACTCCCCACTGTCGTTAGTGCCTTGTATCATTAAGAGACTGTCCATTCCTCTTTCGGGTTTCTCCTCTGTCTTCTCCTCTGCTGTCACTATTTCCTGCTATACTCTCCCTCCAGGGTGTACACGCTGTGGTCAGTTTTGTTGACCTGCACAGTTGCCCTTCATGTGAGTTTATCCTCCTTGGCTCTTTGTGGTTGTAACGAGCTTGTGGGCAAAAACATGTCTCCATTTTGTCTTCCAATTGTTTTTCTGGCCTGGTGTCTCTTGGAATTGGGAGTTGATCTTACTTTATCCAGAAGGGAGTCCAAAAGTCGTTTAATCTTCTCCTCAGCCCTCCTGATAGTACCATTACCTGGGCGACATATTCAGACATATTGCTTTATTTTTCCTGGTTTACATCCTCACTTCTTTTCTCTTTAAATTACCTCAGCCTTTTCTTTCCTTCTTCTTATTTCCCATTTTCACTCCTTTCCATTTTTTTCCTGTTTTCTGTCTGCAACTCCCTTTTACGCATCAGGTTGTACATACAGAATGGGATTTGTGTTTTTATCAGATTCATCCAGACCCAATTCTAACATAAGGTATCATTTGGAGCCTTACATTCTCATGAAACGGTATCACAATCAAGCCGCTTCAAAGCAGCACTTTCACGTTAATGAGGGGTAGTTCATGGTTCTGCTGCCGGTGTTTGTTAGCAAAGCCTTTCTGTCTGTCAGCTAAAGACCTGCCTGTCTGCAGTGCTGTAGGCTCAGCTTAGCTTGTTGTCGCTATGGGAGCAGTGCAGAGTTGTGATAGCTTTGCTGAAGCCCTGATGAGTCAAAGGTAGAATAAAGGAATTTTAGCGAGGACTGGAAATCTTGTTGATGTGTTTCTGTCCAGTCTCATTTGTTTGGGTTGCTGATCATCAGATTAGGCAAGTTTCTTTTACTGTTTCCTAAATCTTTTTTAAAGCCCCTTAAATTTAGGGAAAGCTTTGTTTCTTACCTCCATTAAAATGCATTTTGGGAGGCTTTTGAGCAATCGTGTTGATTCCTTTATGTCCAGTGATTGAGAGGTCACAGCAGGTGTCTCTCAGCCAGCAGCTCAACACACACTGACATCATGTTGGCTAACACTGTCATGAGTGAGCTGGCTTCTTGCTTACAGTGCAGCCGACAGACACAAAGACAGTCACAGTTTGCAGCCTGGGCTTACACACAAACACTCAGACATGCCTGGTTAAGCTGCATTAACCAACGTTAGGAAACACCTTGGATATTGGTGTCGGGCTTGTTCACGAACGTGGATTACACTGACATGCAGTGTGTGTGTGTGTGTGTGTGTGTGTGTGTGTGTGTGTGTGTGTATCGAGGCAATGTAGCCTATCTATGAACCTCCCTGGAAATATCCACTGAAACAAACTTAGAAGTTGGGTTGTGAAAATGGTGTGTATGTGTGGGTGAATGTGTGGCATTCTTTAAAGGTCTGTGGGGATTTTCTTGTGCCAGTTGTTATTATCCCTGTCTGTCTGAATGTGTGCACTCTTTGACTGTACATTCTGCAAGCAAGGCAAACAGTGTTGTGTGTGTGTGTGTCTGGTTGTGTGTACTGTTTGGGGGTTGCTGAGGCCAAATGCAATGTACCAGTGCACTGATAAACTGTGACAGTTCTTACAAAACCCATCTCTTCCTCTTTCCTCTCCTTTGGTTCTTTTTATTCTCCTAACTAGAGCTTCACTGATTAATCATCTGTCATATTATATCATCAGATTTTGGCCTTTTGTAGCTATATGAGACATGGTGTTTAGTCTACTTTTTCAGATTATTATGCAGAAAAAGATAATTTTAAACCAAAGAAAATGTGTCGTTAGCTCGAGTGATGTTGGTTTTTGGGGCTCATGCTGCTTGTTTGTTTTGTGAAGAGTCAGCTGATCAGACTAGCTAAAGCTAAGCAATACATCATATACATACATACATAGATTAAAAGTGTATTTTGCCTTCAAGTACTCAGTGCTAATAGGCGTCCTCAAGCAAGTTGTCTGGCATAATCCTCTTCTATAAACATCTTCTTTATCTAGTAATATGCTCGGTAATCCCCAGACTCTCTGAAATGAGCTCAAAGCAAAGAACTTAGACTTTGGGTTCTGCACTCATCAGTGTAGCGCCAACCACGACCAGCTGGAGCATTCAGTTGAACCTCACCTCTTGGCCCTCATTCATGGTAGCACTGAATTGGAAGTGTTCGTTTGTTTGCACTCGAGCACAATTTCGAAGAACTTCTGTGTGAATTTTCGTCAGTTTGTTATCTATGCATTGCTACGCATTGATTAGACAGTTCAACAGTATTATTAGCTCGACAACAGCAGCATTGTAATGCGGCCCCAGTGGTGTTTGGCTGCAGCAAAAACATACATGGTTTGCCTTCCCTGCTGTCTTGTCTCTTGCTTTTTCTCTCCCTTTGTTTCTGCTCCTCCCTGGTGTTACTGCCATGCTATATCTTCAGATGTGAGTTATTTTCAGCTTGGGGGTTGAAGTCAGCATTTTCTTTTCTTTTTGCTCTCTCATCGTCACTCTTAGCTCCCCCCCACTTTGCTCTCTGTCTCCATTTTCTCTTTTTGTGTGTGTGTGTGTGTATGTGTGTGTGTGTGTGTGTGTGCGCAGCAGGACAAGCCTAGGGTAAACATGAGTAGGGAGGGATGTTGGTTCTACGCAGTGACTCATTGTTACTCCCACTCACTCACTCACTCTGTTTGGATGCATTTGTGTGTATTTGCCTCGACAATGCACATGCATTGAGTTAAGAGTTGGTGTGTGTCTACTCATGCATTGTGTACTGATGCGGTTTAAGTAGGGTGAAGGGCAGTGCTGACTGACCACAGTAAGAGGTCAGCTCACTGTCCTTATATAAGGCAAAACGGTGACTGCGGCTCAACTCCACGCTACTCCCTACAGCTCTACTTGTACAACCTCTTCTTCCTACTGCTGGACTTGGTAGATGACTTTCTCTTCTGTGTCCTTCCATCTGTCCCCCACTGTCTTCTGTACCCTCTTTCTTTCACATTTTTGGCTTTATTTATACTCTGTCACTCTGCACAGTGATTACCATTTCAGTAAATACAGCTGCCTCAACACAGGTCTGAAAAGTTTGAAAATACTACAACAGAAGTTGACACTCTTCCTTAGCATATAAAATACATATAAATCTGAGGATAGATATGAAAGTCTTTTCATGAAAGAAATGAAGATCTGAGTGTCATGTATATTTTGTAACAATTTATACATTTTTACGGTTTCAGAAGTACAAATTGATTCAGCACGTCAAGGTTTAAGGAAAAAATGAGCACCATAATATGAAAATGGAGACTGTCATGTTGTTTCAGAACTGGATCTCGGCTACAATGAGAAAAGCTACAGACATCATTCAAATACTGTCAAACAGACATTTGATGCTACAGTAAGCAAAACAACATGTGGGACCAAAGACAAACAGATGGCCGCTAACAAATGGGCCACAAAACATGAACGACATTGTTTGGAAGGAAGGTTCGGGTATTGTATTCCCTGAGTTTTAGTTCAAGGAAGTTTATTTTCACCAGCCTTTTGAGAACAGAATAGTGACTTTTTGTAGGCCAGTGAGTAAGAAACCTGGCATCGATATTATTCTGGACACCTGTTTTTCACCGAAACTCAAATTTCTATCTTTTTGATTGTTTTGTTTTTAATTGAAGTCAACCCCCCCAAAAAGCACAATTTTTTAAATCTTTTTTTCCTAGCTCTGCATTTTAAATCTGTACTTGTGGCTGTTTGATTTGAATTTGCATTGTCCTGCTCATAGTGCATTATTGTCTTTTGTTTGTCTTGTTTAATTGTCTGTGACTCAAAGATAAATTCAGTTACTTTCAATTATTTCACTGACAAACATAGCGTTACCGGGTGCTTCCAATTAACAGTGATGCAACAGACCAAGCATCTGAATCAAGTTTTGAACAAGGTTTTTTTTGTACAGGTCTAGTGTTAATCCTCTATAAAGTTTGTCCTGGAAAAAACAAAACAAAAGAAACATGGTTTTGTTGATGAAATCACTGAAAACACTGCTTTTTCATGGTAACTCAAAATGTCTTATAAAACCCAACTGCTGATTTATGATAGATAAACCCATCTGCTCCAGCTCTATTTTTACTTCTGACTTTTTTTTTCTTTTGCCCTCTCTTTTCCTTGCTTTGTCTCTCTCTCTCCCTCTTTCCCTCTCCCTTCATCCTCCTCACTTTTGTCCCCTATGTCTTGCCATGACATGTGTTAGCCCTCAGCATGCCCCTAGCTTGGCATGGCATGCTTTGACCCCAAATTTGGGATGAAGATGACAAGATAGCAGGGTCGCCCACTTCATGATTCACTGGTGGCCCCCTGGCTGGATGAAGCAGATTGGAAAAAGTATCTCTGCTCACTCCTCCTGGATGCATATTTTTGTGCCACTGCAATATTTGGCTCTGAAAGTCCAAGGATGTGGCTCTCTTATTTTGTATGAGTGGAATGGGGAGCACATTTACTGCCGCTGTAAAAGATGGTGCAAGAGCAAGGAGTGCACATCACCTGAAATGTCTCTCTGAGCATTTTTGACAAAGGCCATTTATATATGGGAGATCTGTTTGAGATTGTCTGCACTGTGCTTTCAGTTGCTAAATGGCTTCAGCATAAGAGGGGAGTTTTTAGGCAGAACTGTATTTGGTACAATGCTGCATCAGTTTTGACTGTCTGCAGGGCCACTTTCTGTCTCTTTTAATCCAGAAGACAGCACTGCATATTTAGTCCCAGTGTTTCTGCCTCACAGTTAAAATGGTGCTTTAGCTAACGATGTCTGTTGGACATTGGTATTAATGGCTGAGTAATGTGAACATGGGCTCTGCAACTGGTCACACAGCTGTCCCTGTATATTTAATTGCAGCTGCCTTTTTGCAGCTAATCGCGAATTGTCTCTGATATTATGGTGTCACAGGTAATTTGGTTCTAAAATCCATTTTCACATTTGTGTGTGAATAGTGTTTTAAATGTAATTATATTTTGTATTATATAATAACCAACTATATCCTTTCATGCTCTTGCTTCAGGAAATGTATGCCCTCACTCTGTCAGTCTCTTTTTGTCCCTGTTCCCATCCCAACACTGCTGTCATTTAATGTTTATGCATGCGCGATTGATTAATGTTGTTAGGGTAACAAAAAGCAATGTTGTTGTGATGCTTCAAGCATGCAGCTTATTCCCCAAAAAAAGAAAAAAAAGAATTCTCTGCTTTTGTCTTGGACTTGCTCACTGCTGCGCTGGCTATTCAAAACATAACACACTCACACTTAATCAGTTAAATGTAAAATAAGTCTGTTATATGCATTCACAAAACACCATAGCCAAACGCCAGAGAGCAAAACGTGTCCCTGAGTCAGGATTTCACCTTTGACGTCCCAGAAGCTTCAAGTGCTCTCAGCAGTAGCTTCCACACATTTGCTGCCCCACCCCCTGCAGCCTTGTGACACTGTACAATCCAGCTAGCGTCATGCCTCTGCAATAGTCAAAGATGATTCCTGAGCAGTAGCGGGTAATTTGGAATGAAGGGAATTTACCCCAAATAGAACAGAACTCCCCCTGAGGATAGCGAGAGCAAACTGCTGTTATTAGGTCATGGTTGAGACACAGCAGTGACTATCTGCTCTTTCTGTAACCTCCTGCAGCTGCAATCAAAGAGTTTATGGATGATGTATACGGTGTTAGTCGTGTCAGAGCGATGATTCCAATGTCATCTCTTTATGTTGGAACTTCAAGTTGACAACAACTGTTAAATCAGAGCACTTGTTTTGTCATGATCCATTTTTTTCATTTGTGTGTTTGAGATGGATCCAGTTTGTTTTGTTGACTGGCAGGTTGGATCATTGATTTCTCATCAGCCTTTTGAATTGCAGCCATCAGGGAATGCTTAAGGTCCCTTTTGAATCAGTTAATTAGTTATAATCAATTGGCACGATTGATTGCTGACCATATTACAGCTTATGGTGAATGCCCATTTAAAAACTAGTGCTCTTTTTTGTTCCAAACAGTCTCCCTACCGTCTAGATTTGGCACCATCGTATATCTGTAAATAAAAGGGTTAAATGTCTGAAGGGTCACATTTGACATGATTAGTCTGGAGAATGCAGCCATCAGTGTGTTGCTCTTGACTGCCTGTTTTTTCCAAGTTGGAACATTTCCTCTCCTTGTTTCAATTTCTTGTTGTCCGACTCTTTCACCTTGTCATCATCCACTCTGTTCCACTACATTCCCCATTAACCTTCTAAAAGATGGACGAGTAGTACCGCTTGCTTTCCTCGTCTGCTTCTCTACTCCCTGTGCCTAATTGGCATAGAGTGCTGACATTTACACTCTTCGCCCTCAGTGACATGGCTCCATTTCCACTGTGAAACTCCTTATTGTGCTGAAATGTTCTTGCTTTTTTTTTCTTTCCATCTCCGCTGTTCATTCTTTAATTTTCCCTGTTGAAGTCATCTGTTTTGACCTGTGTCTGTCAAAGTCATAATTACCCCCATAGATTGGCTGTGAGTTGACTCAGTTGCCAACCTCCATGGGATGCAAACACACCAACATTTCGTGACAACGAAGTTTAACAAAATGAGCCTCCAATAGAGTTTCCATTGAAAATGGTCAGTTCATCAAATGTTGCCCTCATCCACAGTGACAGAGGGCGAAGTCCACCGCTCAGGCGCAAAATTGAAGATGCCTGGCTGGCAGTGCTCCTGAAAGCCCCCCCCATCATCCCACTGTGACTGACTTGGTAGGGATGAAAGACCCTGACAATAAGCCCTGGCTCACACAAAATGGAGGACATTGGCTCTTGGCTGAGCAGTGGGGGATTTCCACAGGCCAAGAGTGAGATTAACTCACCTCCGAGCTTCGATGCTGTGCTGCTGACTCGGCCGGTGAAAGTGGAGAGGGACGGGAGCGATGGGAGTCAGAAAAGAAACATAAAAAGCTATTAAATTCAAAGGTTATTACATTTCTGCCAAAGTTAAAGGAACTCTGCTGGCTGAAATATTTGGCAGTCCCCAGTGATCTTATATCAGGGCCCATCCAGCAGATCTGCTGTTCAGTCATTTTGACACTTACTCAAAATTTTAAGAGTTTTGGAATGAAAAATTAGTCTTCAGCCATTTTACTAAGGACACTTTGGTTGTACCAATTTTGATACCCTTTTGCCTTCTGAAGTACCTAAATTTGTGGATTCAACAAAATGACAGAAGTATTCCTTCACAATTTTGGTCCATACTGGAAAGAAAGCGACATGCAGATTTGTAGTGTGCACCTTGAAGATGCAAACTTATCATTCCAACACATCGAAAGGTGCTTCGTGGAATTGTGATAAGGTGGCATCAGAGTTTTATTTGAGTACAGCAAAGTCATGGATGTTTTCAAGGAACCAGTCTGAGTTAGGGAATATGAGCTTGCCTATGGCACATCCACCGGATGAATGTAGTCATTTTGAGACAAGTACACTTTGATCATTAAGGGATGCAAAATGGTCAGCAACAGTATTTGGGCAAGTCATTTAAGTGATACTCAACTAGTACTAAGGAGCCTAAAGTTTGCCAAGAAACTATCCCCTATACCTACACCGGCATAAATTGTTTATACAAGGCATGATGGAGCCATGCTTTCATTTTTACCCCAAATTCTGACCATCTGAATGACACAGCCGAAATCAAGTCTGGCTGTCACATATACCATTGGACCACAGCTTCTCCTAAACCTTGTGCCATTGTGCAGAAAATGTTTCCAAAACAACTCCTCCCGCGTTCCCTACAGTCGGCATGATAACTGCTTCTCTATCGTGCAAGAGGTAATCAAATTTCTCTTTACCTCACAGAAATGTGTTCCTGTGTCGGACAGCACGAAGGTCAATGCATGTGCTAGTCTAATCGGCACGTAAGCCAGCCTCTTGCAAACAGTCTTTGCAAACCTTCTCCATTTGATCAAACTGCATGCCTCATCAGTTGTGGTGGCTGGTTTTAGGTGGTTAGGCAAGATGCAGCAGACAAATTGTCAATTTTATTTGTCTGTGGTGCCAAACTACTGGAACTGACTTCTGAGGCATTTTCTGACGCACCAGTTGACCTCTCCCTGTTGCGTCGTGACATTTATGGACATTATGATGTGTGACAAATCTGGAGGATTACAATGACCTTTTATTGACCCTCATCATATGGAACACTTGCGTGGTGACTTATAAATTTTAATTCAGCATCTTGATATTCTACACCTGTGCAAGGGGATAGATTATCCTGGCAAATAAAAAAACAACAACCAAACAGCAAGTCTTTGATGTATTCTGCGAAAGTCTACAAAAGCTAGTGTTGTGTGTACTTTTGTTCAGTGTATTTGCTTTAATGAGCTGCTGAGGATGTGTGAGTGTAGCTTAGTGCTATTTTTTACCCTGTTTGACACCAGTGGAGTTTGTCCCGTAAGGTCTGTCCTAAAGACCTTAATGGTGCCTTAAGCAAATGCAAGCTCACACATCCTTTCTCTGTATCCATCTCACAAACCTAGCAGCTCCGAACAACTGGAGATGAAATCCGCTAAAGGGCTAAGAATAATTAACCCCTGTATGTTCATTCAAAAGTGTGCTACTTGTGTTTGTATGACAGATAATGATTGCATTCATAGAGAAACTTCAGAGGGGTATGGGCGGAAAGCATAGTGGCATTGTCATTCATAGCCCTATATCTGCCTGATTGTGGCTGTCTTTTATTTTCCTACTGCACCGTTGTCATTTGCTGTATTATTTTTCATCCCGCCCTTACAAAAAGGCACCTGTCACTGTGTATTTGTATGCGTGTGTTTGTCTCTTCATGCTGGGAGCAACACAAAACCTCAGCCTCCTTTGAAAATGCAAATAGGTTCTATTTGTGGTGATTCTGTCAGAGTGTGGGTGAGCGTATTGTAGAGAAGTTTTATATGTAGCTGTGAGTGTACGAGCTGTGTGTGGCTACATCTGTGTCAGCTGGCATTTATGCCTCTGTTATACATAGTGTGTTTTTGCATTGTCGCGTCAATGGTAATTGCGGACTTTGATTTTGTGGTGCGTGTCTGTCAGTGTTGACAGCAGGCAAGGTTGTTTGTAGGTGTGTTTTGTGTGTGTAGTTGTGCATGCATGAAAGACTGCTGTTCAAATATTCCATAGTGAGCACAGAGACCTGATCTCTTGCTGTAAGGCGGAAGCAGAAGGTGAAAGGTGGAACAAAGAGTTTGACTCTGTGCAGTTCTGTGTTTGTGCTTGTATGAGTAAGGCGTACGGGGGTTGTTGACTGTGTTTTATCGGATTATTGACAATGTTCAAACAGTTAAAGCTACAGCGCATCACAAGATAGTCTTTTGTGTTTCATATAAAATATCTCTATGTGCTACCTCCTTAATGTTTTTAAACCTGATTCCAAGTATCCAATCCTCATTCTACAGTAGCAGCACTTATAGAATAAAGCAACTTTTATGACTTAAACGTTTCCACCTTTTTAATTCTTGACTTGTAAACGCAGTCTCAAAATCTTGGGTTGGATTCTCCATGTCCTCTTAATGACCCCTCTCCCTATTTGTTTTCCATTCAGGAAAAGAATAAGGACAAAGACAAACGGTTCCGTCCACTTTATGACATCCCCTACATGTTTGAAGCCCGCGAGTTCCTGAGGAAGAAGCTCATTGGAAAGAAGGTGAGAACTTGTGATTGACTTTGAAAAGCTTTGGCACTGTGTCCTGTCTGAGTCTGTTTGCCAGAATGTTAATCAACATGATTGCCTCAAATCAGCTTTTAAGGAATTAAACAATAAGTCTAAAAAGGAACTCCCCCAGTGGCTGCACATACAGTCCCAACACCCATTTCCTCTTCGCCAATAGCCAAGCACACAACAATTTTGAAGCCTAAAGCGAGATATCAGTTTCTCTCTTTCTCGTATGTGTGAATACCAAGTGCGTTTGGTAGATGCCCTGGAGCTTGGTATTGCCCCGGACGCACCCTTTAAACAAGCAGTGTTGATTTCTCCCTCTTGTGTCTATTGATCTGCCGGGTCTGTATACCTTGGGGGCCGCTATGATTTACACACATCTAACCCAGCACAGCCCAGTGCCGAGCTAAAGAGCGCTTCAGTCACACTCCAGTGCGCACCACTGCTTCAACATCTGTATTTCTACGCTGAATGTTGGTCTGAGAGGGGGGAAATGTCTCAGATTTGAACTGGATCTGTTGCTGCTCTGACATTTAATTTGAATCTACCAGGGTTTTGAACTTTTTAACACCCAGCAGATGTGATGGTGTCTAGGAATAAGGGAAGTGACGATGTGCAGACGGGATCCTGCATGGAATGCCTTTTATTGTTTGTGGACTAAAATAACTGACTAGGTTTGACTAAGATTAGGCAAGAAACAAAGGCAGTTGGCGCCAAACCATCAAACAGAACATCAAGTTAACCAATAGATCCAAAAGTGGTACAGCGGCGGATTCATATAAAATTATAGCCATCTGGTTCTATAGCGGCACCTGCGACGGTGTCACAAAGGTTTTTGTTTTTTTTCTTCAAATTCCTTCTTGGGTGTTTTAGCAAATTTATATCAAGAGTTTTATGTCGGGTGCCAAGATGGTCAGCAAGCATATGAATTGTGACTATCAAATATAAAATTCCGCTCAAAAACAGGAATATGTAAACAAAGGTGGCAAAGACACATGACTGTGTATGCCCTTAAAAGTTAAAGAACTACTCATCCCAGAAGGCATTTCCAATGATATATCCATCATTCCAGCGCTGTTTGAAATAATTACGTGTGGTGACCAACTTACATTGTGACGAGCTAACATGTATCTAATGTTGGTAAACATGAAATTGCCAGGAAGGGAAATCATTTTTCTGCAGCCAGGTTCCTCTCAACAACAATGGTAACTTGTGAAACTGAAAATGAGTGAGAGAGATTGATTCTGTATGCATAACCATGGTAACGACGCACCCTCCCCAGATTAGAGAGGTCAACCATACCCTTTGGGAAATGTAGCGTTTCTCCTTGAGAATGCATGTAAAACACTTTCTTTTTTTTGTTTTGAAAAGAGGGTTGATTTCCCACAAGCTTGAGGCTTGTCCTGGAGCAGTTCTCATTGTTTCACAACCTTCTCGCTCATGGTGGTTGACCTCAGACCTATTTTCAACAGTTTGGCCGATAATCATCTCCTCTGTGGAGAAAATGAATGGGGTTTTCACTTGGAAAATATCTGTCGTCCACCCCCCCATTGAAATCAGAAACTGCAGCACAATGAAAAAAATGGAGCTACAGTGATTCATAATATAATTAGCTGGCACCTGAGGACAGTAAAAGTACATATCCAACTTTGTCTTGCATACCAGAGTCAAGTTCTCATTGTAAGGTGGGTTGTTTCTCATATCAGGGTCCCCTTGGTAAATCAGTCAAATCGTGCTTACATCCTTTTCTGTACAGTGGCAATTTTGCCGCCTCCAGTGGTAATAATGGCACAGGGAGAGAGGTTGACTGTTTCTGAGGGGTACGCCCAGAGCTGTTGTCCACTGCCTGAGTGGAACGATGATTTGTTGACGCCTAACTCAAGCATTTTAGTTTCAGAGGCGCTGCGGTCTAATGGGAGCTACAGCACATTGGGGGAGAAAAAAAAACTGTCGTTTTTCTCGTAGAAAATCTACATGAAATTGCAGTTTTTTGAGGACAATCACGTTGACAAAATGACTTCTCTAGTCAGATGTTATCTCATCAGGTCAGTGCTGTTTTGCGGCTCCCTTCCAGCTGTCAGATTTTCAAGCTTAGACCACCACAAATCAATTCTTAGTGCGCTTTTGACATTCCCAGCCTGCGTTTCTGTCAGGCTGAGCATTTTCCACACATACAGATTGCAGTCGTCCAAACCGCAGCACCCAAAACAATAGATGGAACAAACACTTCAGCCTCATAAGTTTACAGAGTTGAAAGTAACAACAACAACAAAAACACATTAGCAGTACAGCCTGAGAAATGCAAAAACATACACCCACTCAAAGCCAAAAGTTCCTTTTGGCATTCAGTACAGGAGTGAGATTCATATCCCTGTCCCAGCCTCTCATCACAGTCCTTTTTAATAATCCTCATTAATGTTTTTTTAATGACTGATAATTTTGCCGTTAGCCGGCTTTTGATGAGTGAAGAGAGAATAATGATTCTGCTGTTTATTTGTAGTGCTTGTGTTTGGAGATAATGAATGTGTGAGAGATGGGAATAGGGAGACCAAATCTTAAAATGTGTGTCTCCAGTATGTAACTAACTCTACACAAAGTCATATAATGACTGCAGAGCACCATGTTGGGGTTGTTTATAGGATTGCATGTCCACATGGTATTTTGGTGAAATCATCAAACATTTATATAGACATCAAGAGACAAATCCACAAGAACACTGCCTTTACCCGACTGTTGTGTTGAAGTGTTCGCTCAGACTCCAGCCTAAGGCTTGCAGCCTCGACAACGACAACAATAGCAGTGGAGTAGAATAATTCAATACATGATAATCGTGCTGGTGCTACGAGGTGCAACAAGTCTACTCCATGATTTACATGACATGCTTCACATATTGTGTTATGACTGTCGACGATACACCCCCACGCAAGCAAGCATACGCGCGAAATCCTTCTACTCTCTCAGATCGATCTGTGCCGTTTGTTAAGACTGACGAGGGTGTTAGAGGGCGTTTAAAAAAAAAAAAAAAGTCAACTCCGCTAAAATGTTCTTGTGCCTTTTGTTGCCTCAGGGAAATTGTTGTTTGTAGACTGTCAGAGAGGGAAATATACACAAATGTGTGTTTGTCCAAAGGAGTTGGTACCTTAAGTGTGACTAGAATATCAAAGTCAGTGACCTTGTTTACACCCTACATTTAAATGGGCTCTGGCTAATTCAATCACACATGCATGGCTTTCAGTGCATGTGTGTGTCCACTCTATGCCAGAGATTCTATCACTCTCAGCAACTGGATGTGATGTCATCACAGGGTCATTTGTCTACATGTTGGGCATTGTGACTGATAAACGGCAAATCAGCTACACAAATTGAGTTTATGGGTTCACCTGAATTAATGCAACGGCAGCTAAAAGAATGAAACATCCTAACCAAGGCTCAGTGCAGGGAGTCAATACATCCACAAATGCAGCAGAAGCAGCATGCTTATTGTATTACATTAAGAATATCATCCGAGTGTCCTTGGATGGCTCTCAGCCAAAGATAACATCACTGCTACACAGATATGCTGCCAATCAATGAGCTAAAGAGCAGTACCCAAGTATTTTAGTCCATTGAGAGCTACCATGACTGAACGCACTGGAAAATGTGTAGTCAGCTGGGGCAAATAAGCTAGCTCTGACCACAGGCTGCTGGAGAACTCGGAAAAACAAAAGCTACATCACTACCACCTGTCACTTCATTGATGTTGACCACAAGAGCTCCCTTGGACTCTGTGCTATGTTATGCACAACTCTAACTTACCATCAGTAGTGGTTTAAAAGGGAAAGGCCTCTTGCATGTGAAACCATTAAAAAATAATAATAATTTGTCGGTTGCAAAATGAGTCAAAACCGACATCCCTGCACAAGCAACACAGCAACCCTCCAAAGCCCAACCCGAAACCATCAGTCTAAGCTTGTGGCCTCCCAGGCGAATGCTTATAGCGCTTTTTGAAGTGTGTTGCATTTAAGTGGAAAGCTCTCGCCTGTTTAGCAGCAATACAGCCTCATCCCTACTTACTCTCCAAAAATCAATAACAGAAGAGCTCTGGAACATTGCTTCTCTTCCATTCCTTCATTGTTGCTAATCCACCAAGGCTACAGCTCTGAATTAAACCCTCTGTCTCCTTGTATAATGTGGTTTTTTTTGTGTGTTTGTGTGTGGTTTTTTTTTTTAAGTAATTGCAGAACTTGCCTTGAATACACCCACCCAGAGTTGACTGATTCTACTGGTAACATGACATGATGAAACAGTTTCTTTGTTGGAGAAAAACATTGATCCGATGAGCTCCGCGGAGGAGGAGGGGAGAGAACAATTATCCAATCTGTGCTAATATATGGGTCTAACGCAGTTGTCAGATGTTGTCTTCAGGGAAAACCTCTCTCATAACCGTGTGGCATGTGGTTTAAATATCGCTCAGTTTGTTTTTACTTTGGTCCATTCCACTCCACTTCCACAATCATATTAGATTGAGTCAGATACTTCGGTCTCTAGTGACTGATTTGGGTAAATCGAATTTTACAGAAAGCCGTCAGAGTGGAGTCAATGTCTGACTGAAGATGGAAACCTAAGTTGACAATTCTGTCTGATATCAGGCTGTTGCAGAACCTTTTTAGAATGTTGAATTTTTCTATATATATATTTTTTGGGGGGGGGGGGTATCACCCTTCAGCTGTCTTGGCAGCAAGAAGGAAGTACTTTGGATGAAGTGATCACACACACTCGCTTTGGGTGTATATTTACTCCCAAACATAATGCTTTAACAATCAAGGGTTTAATGTTAATCTGTGCTACCTTGGCCTACTTCAGTGAAGTTGGATGCAGGTAGCTGCACAAGTGTTGAGATGCATGTTGCTCTCCAACAAAGAGAGGAGTTTAACCGACCCACTTACACTGTCAGCCTGTCTCTGAACACTAAGCTCTATAGAGACAGATTTGGAGCAGGGAGCATGAGTAGAAGACTCTCAGACCACAGCTTCCCTTGAAATTCTCTTCCAGGAAACTCCATATTTATGTCTTTCTTTCTTCTATGACACAAAGACAAAAAAAAAGTAAATCACCATTGGGGTAATTGGGCCTTAACCCAGTTGATTTAAAATGGAAATGCCCTGTACACTGTGGTTGCGTGGGAGGTTGTCCCTAAAGAGTACCCGTCAGGGTTGTGACTGTACATTCATTGTCAAACTACCAAAGGTGCACCATGGAGCTCCAGCTGGACTGGATCATCACCTGAAGTCACAAGGTTTAGTACAACATCAGACGTCCTCAGTGTACAATCCATATAATCCATATAACCCTAACCCTAACCCTGAATTTGGGAGACGAGGAGATTTTTTCCTCGACTAAACCTTCTAGGACGTGACTAAGCATCAAGTCTCAGCATTCTGAGCTAAACCTCACACCCATAACGCCACTGCTCCACTTCAGAAGAATGAAGCAACATTAAATACCCGCATTTCCCCCCCCCCCTTCTCTCTATTAAACCCGCTATTCTTCATCCCTACAAGGACACCACTGTGCTTTTGATCTTTTTATAAAGCACATCTGATATCCATATTCAAAAGATTGCCTTTTTTTTTCTTGGCTAAGGGGGAGTCTATATTTGATAAGTGAAAAGCAGAAAAGAATTGATGCAAAACCCGTTGTTGAATTTGAAAGGACTGATGGCAAAATCTTTATCACTTCCAATACAATCAGCATAAAATAGAACTGCAAAAACTAACTTCATTAACTTTCCCCCAGTCATAAGAGCGTGAAAGTTTATCATCAGGTGTTCGTGGATGTTTACTTTTGCTTTAACTTTTATTGTTAAAAAAACAAACAAACAAACAAAAAACATTTCTTTAAGGTAGGCTAAATATGCCTCAAAGCAGTTTCTTCTTCTCTGTCATTTTATGTCGGTCTCTCTCACATATAAATAAATTAATGAATAAATATATATATATCCCCGCCCCCATTGAAATGGCAGCGCTTGCATGGTGACATAATCCCAAAAAGCTTGATTTGGCTAACTTTATAAGTAGTGCTTCTTGTGCGCCTGGGTCTCAGCCTCAGCAGAAAAAAAAAAAAAGTCCAATGGAAATGTTGCATTAAGCCACTTATCAGGGTTGAGCACATTCGGATAATCCTGCATGCTCAAAGTGGCTCCTGTTATGCAGCTGCTTGTGTAGTACTGTTAGTGCCAGAGTTTTCCCCTCTTATTGGTGTGCATGTGAGTGTGCATGCCATGAGAATTTTCATGTATTGACTGAGGTATTTGATATAGTGTGTATTAGCGGGTGAGATTTGATTTGGGGGGGCTTGAGGTGTGTGTGTGTGTGTGTGTGTGTGTGTGTGTGTGTGTGTGTGTGTGTTAAGTGAGATGCTAAGCGTGTAGACCCAAGCGTCACTAGGTCCCACGGTTCAAAATCCAGATGGGGCTTCCTCTACCTCCTCCTCCACGTCCCTCTCTTCCTCTCTGGATTATACTGTCCCAGCTTGGTTTTTTTCCCCCCCTTCCAGCATAGCTCTGTTCATTAAGCTTGAAAAGATTCTTTGGTGGGGGGTGGGGGCAGTTACAAAGCATAAGCGTATCAATCATTCATACCATAACAAATCAATATACAGAGACCATGTACCCCCTGCGCAGTGTAGCTACCTGCAGGAGGCATAAAACACACCTGCTTGACTTCATGTGCTACTACCAAACAATGATGCTGCAGAATTTTTACCAGCCTCCACTGGAGTTTAGGTTGGCCGGCTTTGATTTGTGGGCAAGGTGTAGGTCAGTCTTGACTCCTCAGTCTGGAAGCGTTATAAGGATCCTCGTCAAATATTCCCTCCCCAGGTCTTTTTTTTTTACAGTGCCCGAGCACAATGACTGCTTCTATAATCATCACAGTCAGATGATCATCAGCTGTAATCACAGTCCGCTAAAACACTTCTCCCCCTCAAACACACATTTCTCGTTTACCTCGCTTTCCTCATACTGCATTGGTCTCATACCTATTTGCCACATCAAGCCTTACAGTTGCCGTGAGATCGGAGCTGTTCAAACCCAAGTTTCCGCTGATGGGCCGTATCTGTGGCACACAAAGCACACATTAGGCTGCATGAATACGTATAGGTTTGTTTGTAGAATAGCTGTAAACGCTCCAAAGGGAGAAGTTTAAAAAGTGGTTGCTGTTATGAACTGGTTTAAATGAAGTCATTTCCATATGTATGTACATGTCAAGGACTGCAGCCTTTTAACTCCTTATAGGAAAAAGTACTCCTGCTGTGCTCATGCTGTGCTAGATTACTGTTGCCCACTTTAAGGCATGGCAGAAGTACCCTTAAAGGGTTCAGTTAATTAAGAGGATGGAAAATTAAAATCCTTCTAGTAACCAAGGCTTTTTCTGGTTTTAGTTGGAATATCAATTTAGATATTGTGCATGCATGAAGTAACATAGATGCACAAAGGAGTGTCACTCAAATAATACCTTATTAGACATGTGTACTGTGCATTGGTGTTGCAACAAACATGAATAATTTTGACAAAACCAACTGAATCCCTTGATGCTACAGGGTTCCCCCCAGCAGAACAAAAAACATTTAGGCTCACACCTCTCCTGCTGTCCCTGTTCTTATCAACCCCCCTACACACACACACACACACACACACACACACACACACACACACACACTTTCTAATCCATCTACTGCATCTCCCCCTCTGTCTCACTCTTCTATGGGGGGGGGGGGGGGGGGGTCTTATAGATAGCTCTGGCTTATCAGGAGATCAGTTAGATGTCCGTGGAGAATGGGTCTTGATTTCCTCTAATCTAATATAGCCTGGTCAAAGTTTATAATCTGTCATCTCCTCGCTTAATGGGGAAGTAGCCTACTGGTTGTCTGGTTACACAGTTTATGGCATCCAGCATATCTTGCTTTTGCGTGTCAATCTTAACACCCAAAGCTCTTCCCTTTTTCATGTTCTTATTCACTTTTGCTGTTGAAGCTTATCTAATTTACCAGACCTGCGTTCTCCGTTTTTCATTACTCTGTGTCCCTTTAGACATTAATATAACCATGAGGAACAATGCAAATTGTGTTGTTGTTTCTTTCCTCCCTCCCCTCTTCATTTTAATTACCTCAAATTTTAATGAGACTGAATAGACATGAAACTGTGTGTCATGTTTGGGCTACAAGGACATGAGGAACGTCCATGGGAAGGTGACGTTCACTGAATTTCCTACATGACAATAAGAAGGGTTTTATTTGTGTGCTTACACAATTAATACAATTTGGGGGCGTCTGGACAGCTGGGATGCTGCACAATGTACTGGTGTTGAGAGGATCATGACCAACTATGTTAAGACGACATGAGGGATTGTCAGGACATTGGTGGAATAAAACATACATTGATGTTGTCGGGGTGAGGAGGGAAAAATGGATTCGCATAGAAATGCAAGGTTATATAATGAATAGAAATAATGATTAGAACTCAGTTTAGCGGCCTATGATGATCTCTGGGTAAACGTGTTAACAAATTGCACAAGTTGAAAGGACAGTCACTGTGTTTTAAAGGGATAGTTCGGTTACTTTGAAGTGACTCAGTGCTCAGATCCACAAAGAATATGTGGTTAGACTTAATAAAAAAATACTCTGATACCTAAAAGTGTGAAGAACGTACTGCATACGTTCTGCTGAGAATGAAGCTCCTCTCTTCCCCTGCTCATGTCACCAAGTCCTCCTGTCCATGTAATGACAAGTCCGTGTCATCCTGTGTCCTTGTTGGAATCTTTCATGTCCTTGTAATAGCCCTGTCTGCAGAGTCTGGGTTTGACTTGTTTTCTACGCTGTGATGCTGTGATACAGAACCACATTCCCACATTATTTTTCCCCCCGTCACACTCGTCTGACATTGTTGACACACAGCTCTTTAACTGCCGATTGGGTGTACGGGTATGGCTTCATCCCAGCTGTTAGCGCTGACATCCTGAGTCTAGCCCACAAAGCAGCAGGCTTTCCCCGTCACGTCTGTAGACACACACACACACACACACACACACACACACACACACACACACACACACACACACACACACACACACACACACAGCTGAGTGACAAAACTCCAGGGTGGGTGGGAGTCTTTCCCCAGGGAGCTGTGTTGAGAACACAGTGTAGTCATTTGCGTTCTTTCACCATTAGTGTGTGTGTGTCTGTATTGTCCCAAACACCCACACTGTGTTAATACTCATCCTCTTGGGACATCTACAGTGCTGCCTGACATGATTCACACTGACTGGGAGTGACCTTGAGAATTAGAGACACACACACTCACATACACACACACACACACACACACACACACACACACACACACACACACACACACACACACACACACACACACACACGTCACAACACCCTCAACACTTATTGTTTGTCTCAGTTCTCTGGGTGTGTTTTTTGACCTCGTGTGGTTACATGCCCCTTTAGGTCAACGTGACAGTGGACTACATCAGAGCAGCCACTGGTCCCGGAGAAGGGACCCCTGCCTTCCCAGAACGCACCTGTGCTACAGTCACGATCGGCGGCATGTAAGTAATGGAACGCATTGCTGAGAAGCCTGCTTTGTGTTTGTGTACCGCTCAGATTTATAGTCCTGTTGCTGATAAAATATACCATTCCAGAGACGCTTTCTGCATCAATGAACCCCGTCTCCTGCCATAAAACAGTTAAAGAACAAGTTAAATGCATCTAACATAAAATGACAGAGTCATAATTTGTATGAGCTGAGAACTGCGTTTCATCCTAAATCACAAAGAAACCTTGAAAGTGCTTTTTTTTTGGTATTTTAATTTTTCATGAGAAGGGTCACCTTAGTGCAAGCAATTACTTTCTATCTTCAAACACGCTTTTTGAAGATGATCTGTTTGAAACATGTATTTTATGCACTCTCCAAGATATAAACGATATTGAACTTCTGTGAGGTTTGAATTTAATCAAAACTGGATTTTGGGGGGGGGGGGGGGGGGGGGGCTTTAATGTCACAATACTTGAAATGAAACTTCAGAAGTCAGCCCCCCCACACCCCCCCCCCCCCAAAAAAAAATAAAATGGTTGGAAGCACACTTCCTGATTTTTATTAGTCCAGACATGAATCCGAATTGCACACACGGAAACACGATCCCTGTTTGCCATTGCGCCGACTGTTTCATATCTGATGGTACAGTGCAAGGTCATGACCTGAACTCCTCACCCTTCCAATTACAAATTGGCATTAGCTCCCTACACCAGCCGTTCTGCTCCACGGGCAACATTTGGCATGGCCTCCCATGAATGCAGGGGTCAGGGGGGTAGGGCAGTAATTTGGGTGGAGATTTGAACTTTGTATGACCTCGCCTTATGGTATATTCACTTCCTGGGTGCTCAGTAGGATGGATTATGGAATAATCGTAACTCTATTCATATATTTTGAAGCAGTCGTGACCCAAAAGGTGGCCGGTTCAATCCTGAGGACCGAGGGACAGTGCTTGCTCCTCACTCGTTACCTCACCTCCTTATTCCTCATAAGGGAAGAGTCTCTTAATCCCAACTTTAAATTGTCCCAGCAAAAACAACCTCACTTAACCTTCTCTGAATATTTAAAGGTTAAAAAAACAACAAAAAAACAAAGCATGCTACTTAAATCTGCATGGAGGTCTTATAGTGGAAGTTGCTAAAAGGAGACGTACGACTATTATAGCGAACCCGGTGATAGCATTTCCTGCGACTGAGATAAATAGCATTAGTTGCTGCTAGCAGTTTTGCTCTCACACCTTTGATATTGTCGGCATCTGTGTCCTTAACATCGTGAAACACAATGCTACGAAGCTAATTTGTCTCCGTATATCTGTATCTCACACGGCCCGAACATTAATGTACAATATGCACAGAAGCACAACAAGGAAGTGGTTTGTGAAGTTAACGTCAGTTTTTAAATGATATTTATTTGTTATCAAATCCATCGTTATTGATGTCTTTGTGTGTTAGCTTATTTATTCAGTATGAAGCCAAGGAGCTGTGCAGCTTTTCACTGAAGTAACTTCCTGGTCTTCCTCTCTCCAGTAACATAGCAGAAGCTCTGGTCAGTAAAGGCCTGGCCACAGTCATCAGATACAGACAGGATGACGACCAGCGCTCCTCCCACTACGACGAACTGCTTGCTGCAGAGGCACGGTCAGGAACATGCGCACACACACACACACACACACACACACACACACACACACACACGCACACACACACACCTTCACGCACATAGCGTTCACTCTCCTTCAGTCTTCCCCTATATGAACCTGCACTGCTACACACTTGGCACACACAACTCTCAAGTAAACCACCGCATTCACGTGAACACACGCATCCACACAGTACCATCATCTCTTCCACAAACCCCTTGTCACACACACACACACACACACACACACACACACACACACACACACACCGCCATCCCACGACTTTTACGTGACCTTGACATATTCAGCTATTAGGATGTTGAGGAGAATTGAATATGACCTTGAGGATTTTTTTCCCCCCTTCCCCAAATTGCATTTCACTTATTTCCAGAATTTATTATTTTTTGCCACGCCACCGTCTCAGATCACAACCTTCATTGCTCTCGGTCACATGTAGCACATACATGCCTGGACACACATACACCCGTCTAAACATTGGATGCTAAATCAGACTCTCTCTTTATACAGACTCTATGAATATAATTATATGGAGGTGCAGTGGAGAGATTTAGTACGAGCTTTATTACTCTGCCATAGATTAGGATCTGGCTATAGGTAGAGCAGATGCTGCTACAGCCTCCTTTTATAGAACTATCTCTCCCGTTTTCTCTGCTGCAGTGTCACTCCTCTCAGGTCTCCCTGCTCCTGTTCGCCTTCTGTCTTTGTACATCTCGTCCTTGTTTCTCCACCTTAGTTGTTTTCCAATTTGTCCTTCCACCAGCTTCTGTGTCTTCTCTCTTGCTCTCTCCCACTCTTTCGCTCTGTCCTAATCGGTCTTTCCGTGTCCCTGGTGGGGTCTTATTAGAGCTGATGAGAGGTTTCTGTCTATAGCCTTGGTTTTATTTTTAGTTCTGGCTGCACGAGGCCTTCAAGGAACTATTAAACGCACATGTATGAATGCTCGGTGTTGAAGCTTTATCATGGAGCCAATGGCTCGCACATCAGTGACCCAGAGGTGACACGAATCCCTCCACAGCGGTCATCTCATGCAGGCCCCCAGGCTTTTTAAAGCAGCCATTGCTTGCACCAGTCATCATTGTGTGAAAACCCGTCCCGGCTGGCTCTTCCTTTCCCGCCATTGATTCTTAGAATAATTTATCCTGCATATTAAAATGTTCCACCCACCCCCCCCTTTCATCTCAAACCTGTAGATAATCTGGATAGAGGAATTAAAAAAAAAATCCACTAGCGTGTCCATTTGAGCCATAATAAAGAGAAAGTGGTATGACTTTGCATTCATGATGACACGAGCTCCCTTATTATAACTGCCATGATCACTCAGTCAGGCCTATTAGGCCTCCAGCCTTCCTCCATGTGTTATGATGACAATGGAGCATTGATGGCAACATGTGTTGTTTTGTGCTTTGACTCGATTGCAGGGCCATCAAGAATGGGAAGGGGCTCCACAGCAAGAAGGAGGTGCCCATCCACAGAGTGGCTGATATCTCTGGGGTAGGTTTTTCTTTGCGCCTGAATGCACCGCTTTATCTTATTTTCAGCTCCTTTTGTCTTTTCTTTTCTTGTTGTTGTTTTCACGACATTTGAATAGGATAAGCATCTGCCAAGAGTGTGGATTCATTTACACAATACGCCCCGTGACACTCGGAAGATGCTCCAGGACCTCAACGCCCTCAAAACCACTGAACTATTTACCTACACACGCACGCACACACACACACACACACACACACACACACACACACACACACACACACACACACACACAGAGTAATTCTCAGAAGACAATCTAATCCTCAATTCAGCAGGCCACCCACTAATCTTCACAGCCAGTTCCCTAACCTTAAAATAATCAGAGCCATTAATGGAATCATCAGTGATGCTTGGTCCTAGCTTGTTTATGTGTGCCCAGGGGCTTGATAGAGGCATTATTTGGCTAATGAAGCCTGATTTGAAGAGTACTCACCAAATGAACATGAGAGACAAAGAAAGTCACAAAGTGATCAAGTGGGATTCTTTATTAGCTTGCTGGTAGCGATGAGGTGACACAAGTGGAGCCAGAACCAGTGATTAATTGACATACGCGCTGATAAATATAATCAATACCGGCATGTTGATGGGTATCGGAGCTCGTTAGGTACTGACCTCGCTGCTGGAGGAATTTTGTAACATTCTCACACCACACAAAAGGGAAACTTTACTTCTCCATCAATCATTATTTGTTTATTCTTATATTATATTTATATTATGTCTTTACATATTAACCTTTGTTAATCTTGGAGAAAAACACATCTGGAAAGACTCGGTGATAGTCACGGATCTTCACATCGCGCACACAGACACACACACACTCACTCACACCCACGCACACACACCCACAGACCGCCTAAACCAACCTGTAGTAGCTGCTAGTGTTACAAAAGCTCCATCCACTGACTGTCCACCTACAAACAAATCAGAAGCCATGGCGACGCACCGCGACCCCAGCCTTGTGCATTTGCAACAGCGTTTTAACCCCGTGCAGCTCAGCCTCTTTTTTTTTTTTTTTTTTTTTTAAATCCCACATTGCTTATCAAACCACACAGCAAATAAAAGTTACACAACAGCTGTAAAATACTTTATTCAGATTCACTGGAGTGCCATTATAATCTATGTGAGTGCGGACTCGCTGTCTCTTATACATTTTAATAAGCTACTCAATGGTCTGCTGTGAACGACTCCAAATTGAACTTGAGAAACATTAGCACCTCATTGTCTCTCTCGCTTGAGCTCTCGTGTAGTATCCATACTTGTAGGCTCTAGAGACGCATTTGGTTAAATTAATCAGGCTTTCCAATTCAGTATTTGTCCTTTTTAACTCCGAATGGTCTACAGGATGCATCACCTTGTATTTTTACAGAGGCATTCAGTGGAATTGCAAAAAAAAAAAAAAAAAAAGTTCTTAAATGCAAATGCAACTCTAGAGTCTATTTATACTCCTTCCACATGGTCAGGACTGTGTCAGCAGGACAGATAACGTACTGGACCCTGTAAAGATGATTAAAACAAGGCGGTTGTTATGCTGACTGTGCAGCGCTGCTTCGTCAGAGGGTTTTAGTGCCTTTTCAGACTTTTAAAACACCCCCAACCCCCCTTTCCCAAATTAAGTGGCTAAACTGACATTTTATGTACGACAATGTCTTGAATAATTGTGGGTGGCGTTGCTCAATAATTAATTTCACTTTATTAATGCAACAAAAAAAAAAGAAATAGATGCAATACGCCACTCCACATTTCCAGCTGGAGAGTAACCGTGCAAAAGCTGCGGTGGTCTCTCTCTCTCTCTCTCTCTCTCTCTCTCTCTCTCGCTCTCTCTCGCTCTCTCGCTGTCTCTCTCTCTCGCTGTCTCTCTCTCTCACATCTATATGTAAAAAAAGCATGATTGTGCCTTGTCATATGTACATGAAGCCCCTCTCTTATTAGTCCCAGCATGGGTTGTGGTTTAGGTCAGTGCCAATATAAGCAGCTGCATCTCCTCCCTTCCCCTCAACATCCCCTCTGTTTCCACTCAGAGACATGGCATACGTGTGTGTGTGTGTGTGTGTGTGTGTGTATATCTATATGTCTATATATGTATCTATTAATAAAGATAGATAGATGGATGGATAGATATATTTTGCAGCACAGTCCAGGATGGTTGCCAGGCAGTGCAGGCGAGTAGGCGTTTGTGTACGGGCACGCACCAGTTGTTTGGCTAGGCTAATGTAATGAGCGTTCTCATAAAAGGATAAAAATAGCAACATTGTCACCCCCCCCCTTCCCTCTAAAACATCTTTCCCCTTCCTTCCGTTTAATCCCACCCCCCCCCCCCCCTAATACACGCCCACGCACAGCTGTACACGTGCACAGGCGCACCCCCACAAACACCAAAATACACACTGCTATACGTCAGCTTCCTCTAGCCTGGTGGTAAAGGTTTGCAGAAAAGGATTATGTACATTGAGTGGGAAGCAATCACAAATAGAGCAGAGATGGGTTTATAAACATAAAATGTAGGAGATGAACAGAGGTGGTGGGAGGAGAGTGGATAAAGCACTTGACTCACCTCATACCTCTAAAGGTTGCATAATGATCTCCTCTCCCCTCTCATGTCTCTTCATTTTTTTTTTTTTTTCCCTGAACCAAGTTCGACTGCACACAGCCCACTCACACTGTAGGTGCTGGAAATCTGTTTGTGTGAACGGGAGAATGTTTGGATCGGTTGTCTTCCCACTCAAGTGGCCACTTAGGACTTTTTGTAGGTGGAGTTCGGGAGGTGGAGTTTAAGGCTTTAGGGCACCTGACCTCTCAGTCCCATTGTCGCTGTGTTTG
Organism: Aulostomus chinensis; assembly: GCF_037954235.1. Taxonomy (NCBI): domain Eukaryota; kingdom Metazoa; phylum Chordata; class Actinopteri; order Syngnathiformes; family Aulostomidae; genus Aulostomus; species Aulostomus chinensis. Next base: position 14,918,091 of record NC_141323.1, on the reverse strand, counting down.
AGTCCCACCGCCAACATGTTGCATCTCTAGCTGGGTTTCCATCCCCCTGTTTTTGTGCAGGTTTTGAAGTAGCGCATCAGAAAATCATGGCATCACTCTCATGAGGTGGTGTTTGACACACGCGAAGAAGAGTTAGTGCACAAATTGAAAAATGGAAACACATTTGGCGAATAAGTTCTGAAATGGCAAACAAACTCAGGCGATGACTGTTTCCTTTGACGGCGTATTTCTGGTTTTCTCATAACGTGAGGCAACATGGCGGATAACAACATTGACAACAGATACGTGTGGGCCAGCGAGGAGACCAGAATATTCCTCACTGAAATCCATTAAAAACATCTGCATTATAATGTGCGTGTTGCCAGGGCGACTCCTTTTTTGTTTCCAGTTTGTAACCTTGACTTCATGTTGGCGTAAATTGCCTATGCCGCCATCTCCTGACAGAACTGGTGTTCCTCCCCAAGCAGTAGATGGAAACGTACTTAATTCAGATTTCTCTTTTTCTAAACTTTAAGATCTGCTTTTCACCGAGACAGAAATCAAGTGGGTGTGCCCCCCCCCCCCCCCAAAAAGAAAAGAACCCTAAAATATGTCAGTGTTATTTCTGGTGTTGTACAAGTCTGAACTGTCACATCCATTTACAGTAGCAAACAGGCTTTTTCCTTGTTTGAACTCCTACCTTCCCCTCCGAGCCTTGGCTCCCACTCCCATGACCACTCCACCACACTCACAGTGCACTCCTGCTCCATGACTGACCGACTTCTGTTGTGCCTACACGCTCACGCTTGGAGTAGGCACACATTAAATTATTATTACCCTTTTTTGTTTTTCGGTTGTTTATTATGAATCTCGTCCCGCTTCGGCATCGCCAGCTCTGCTTGAATAAACATGATTTCTCTCTGCTTGTAATTTTGGGAGCCCAAGCACATCAATAAGCCACTGATGCAGCCTGGTAGACAGAAGATGGTGAAGGCAGAAAGAGAGGGAATAATGTTTGATTGCATGAGATTCCTACGTGTTACTCAGAAGCGATGCAGACTTCATTCGCTTAAGATTTAAAGATGTCTGGAAAAAAACGCCTTGCAGATTTCTCTCATCAGTGAACATTTTTAGTCTATTTGGGTTACTTTTTTTTTTTTGGGTGGGAGATTTCTGTATTTGAATTGATTTTTGCCACTTTTTATAGCCTCGTAACTTTCAATCTGACCGCAGATAAATGCCAAGATGAAAGCAATTTCACCCACCAAGTTACTATTATTAAATCTCCTTTTCAGAGCATTATAGTCGCCGTCTTTGCTTCACACAAATTTTGAGGAAAATACAAAATAAAAATGAATAATTTATATTGCCAAATAACATCGAAGTAGTTTCCAGTAGCTTGAAAATCAGCAAGAGAATATCAGGGCTCCTGAGAAACTTTTTCCACTTGCAGCATTGTTGCTCCTCACTGAAAATTTAAGGATCACAATCACTAAATTTAGGCACACCATTCGAATCCAGCCGCATCGCATTTATGTTCTGTGTCTGGACCTGTGTCGACCGAAGCATTTTTTCCAGCATCTGTTGTGTGTGTTTTTAAATTGATCACAGTGGGAGCGCTGTGTTTTTAACAATGCCACTAGTGCGTTAGCGAGTGTTTTCTTGTTTTTGGGCAACTGCTGAGAGTTGGGGGGAAAAAATTCAGTTTAAAACACATTGTCCCCCACTGAGACTTTTTACCTTAGTCAACCAATCACAGTTGCACAGAGGCAGGACAGATAAAACGAGGACAAACCTTCACGTCCTTCCTGTACAAGTGATGAACAACAATATGGAAGCACTTGATGGCAAGATGTTTTCTATACTTGCAAAATTGGTCTGTCCTCCCGCTCTATCTCTGTGGTGGAGTCTTTATTTCACTCAGAGCAAGGACAGGAGGAAGTACCTTGTGCTGACATTTTTACTTTGAAGGGCCTTCTGTACCATAGCAACGACAGGCTGCACCTCCAAAGCGCCCTCACATGCTCCAAGCTGGGTGTTTTCAGCAGGAAAATATTGCTTCGGTGGACACAGGCCCTTACTTATTTACTTAACATTAACTTTAAAACATAGAGGGTCTTGTCACACATTTGCATGTCCATCTAATGTCTTCTCTCTCTCTCTCTTTGTCCATCAGGAGACACAGAAAGCCAAGCAGTTCTTGCCTTTCCTGCAGAGGGCGGGCCGGTCAGAAGCTGTGGTAGAATATGTCTTCAGTGGCTCCCGCCTCAAGCTGTACATGCCCAAAGAAACCTGCCTCATCACATTCCTCCTCGCTGGTGGGTCCATTTCTCTCCCCGACACAAAGGTCACATCCTTCCGCGTGCTTCTAGGTTGTTCTCGATGCCTTTCAAGAACATGCCAATGAGCCTCTACTCGGTAGCATCAGAGAGTTTATTGGATGAAGTCTACCTGCCAGGATGGAAATCAGAGTTTAAGCCACTCCTCCACTTTCTGGCTGCCAACCCTGAGAGGTCAAAGGGGTGTGTGTGTGTGTGTGTGTGTGTGGGTGTGGGGGGGTGAATCCAACCCACCCACCTTCACAATACTGCAGTTGGCATGGAGCATGTGTCTCCTTTGACCTCTGCTACCTCCTCTGGTTCTCTCTGCCAAGTTGGAAACAGACTCTATCTGTCTCTCCTCTACATGTCTACTTTAATGGCCGACCTAATCAGCACCCAAACAAAAGCTGGTTTCAGATCTAGTCAGTGCGCAGGTATTGAGATACCAAACTCTGTAAAACGGGATTTTTTTTCTCCCACTGTCAGCAGTTCCTCAACCTTTCACAATCCCTCTGTTCCTGAAAATATCAGACAGAAATCATTTTGTAATATGTATCCACTTGGTGAGAGTGGTGCGTGCTCTGAATGTAGAGCCGCACCTATTGACCTTTAACAACCATTAGTGCATGCTTCCTCCTTACATTGTTTGCCAATCGGCAGTCCGGGGAGACAGATGACTAATAACGAAAATAAATTTGTCCATTCCATCCATTTTTTTTATGCCCATTGTCAATATGGAGGTTGAGAGCAAAATGCAGACAGGATGAAATAGACTGATAGCAGGTTGAGTCATTGGCTATTTCAGATACTGACTTGGCAGTTTGCACTTTAGGGTTAGAGAATTCCTTCTTATTTTAAATAAAATCAGTGAGACTGTGTCTTTCGCAGCCAACAGTGATGTGTACATCCTTCCGAATAGGGAGAAAGTCAGGATACTATCATGATTTATGATAGTCTGCTAAACTGGATCTATTAACAGACAATTTGTGGCTAAAGAAGGAAAAACACTCCTAACAATTACGGAGGCATGACATCGGCAGATATTGGTCACTTTTTAAAATATATCTGCCCAATCACAGATATTGATGACTGTAAATCAAAATTAGCTTCTCCATTTTTGTGATATTCCTCTTTCACATTCAACTTTTTAATAGTTTTTTTTTTCTTCCCGAACAAAATGCTCATGTCCCATAAACCTGTTATTATAGAGATGATATTGGCATCTGCAGATATTGGCCAGCAGATATCATGCATCCCTTCTGACTGCACTCATCTTTCTTCACTAGCATTGTGGTGTCAGTTTCAAAGAATTAGACAGTTCAGATAAAACAAACACAAGCCTCAATCTTTTTTGCGCCACCCCTGCTGCCAGATTATGGGAAGAGCAGTGCTTTTCTGTGGTTTCAACAGCCAGTTGTACTTTGTTGTTGCAAGAAAAATTATTTCAATCCATCTCCATTTCAGTCAGAGGTTTTACCCGCCTTACAGTTCCTCCATTTCCAGTCGGACAAACACCACATATTTCTGACCGAAATTGAGATTCAGCTTAATTATGCATGACAGTAACATTGATATATTCATTAATTTTTGTAATTTGCTTCTGATTGTCTTTTGCTATCCACTGATCGTTTTTTTGTAATTGCCTTCCACAAGATGTAATGGCATGATAAGAAAACCCCATATTGCAGCATATAAGCTTCTGGTGTGCTTTCATTATCCTTTAATTAGACCGCTTAGCATAAACACACGCAACTATGTTAAGAAGATAATGTCAAACGTGTGTGACAAGATGTTGTCAGTTTTTTGGAATGATTTGATTAAAGCAAAAAGGTTATTAGAGACTCGTAAGAAGCACATTAGAGCTGATAGCTCCTGAGTGTATTTGATTAAGGTTGTCCTGGGAAGAAAAGATTCATTTGCAGGAAATGAGATGACACATATATTCTTGAATAAACACGTTAAGATAGATTAGCCCTGATTGATGCACATGATCCCCTTTCATTCATTGCTTATTTTTAACTTCTATTCCAGTTAGACCCTCTGCGTCACCTTCAGGGCTCCCTCCTGATTGCTATGTTTTTTTCCCCATGTCCTCTATTCCCTTCTCATCTTTTTTCTCTCAGATTCGAGGTATAATATCACGTCTAGTGTTTGACGGCTTCAGTGTGCAAGTATGATGTCGCGTGCATAGTTTTCTTTGCATGACGTTGAACCCTTAGCCATAAATGAAAGGAAGGCCTTAGGCACAAACTGCCTCGTATTATCCTCTAAGCTTCAAGCAGTTTCTCTTTCCTGTCAAAGCTATCATAGTTTCCATGTTTTATTAACCTGTCTGCACAGATGGTGTGTATCTGAAATGACATGCAGTGGATCGGTTACCCCAAACCTCTCTTGTTTATCTCTGTGGTAGACTAGAGCAGTACTTCGCTCTCCATCACTGATTTGTGATGTTTGAAACACAAAGAAGGTCCAGAGTTGGTTATGTATGCTTCAGATTGTTTCTGATATGCCTAGTATTTTAAGTGCAACTACAGCAATAGCTCTGTCGGAAATATACTCTGTGCACAGTTGAATAATCAAGTCATATACATGATTGTACTTGCATGAGAGGTTGGAGTGAGATCTGGAAGACCAAAAATACTGACAAATTGGCCTATGCTGGTCAGAAAGACGAATGAAACCTGGTTTGACTGTACAGACTGGCAGGAATGTTGGTCCACCCTTCATTTATGCAGCAATAACTGTACAAACACGACCTTCACTGAAGAGTCAGGAGAAAGGCAACCTTAGCTTTGTCCTCACCATGGAATCATCAGATCAGACGCAACAGCTCTTCTGCGTACAAGTCTGGTGCGTTCCGTAAGCTAGTGTAGTAGCCCGATGACTTTGGTTAAATGAAGGAGCAGCATTTCATGAAATATTAGCATGCCAACTCCTCCCATGGAATACAGGCAAACCTCCACGCCACGCATTACCTCCAAATTCTGGAAGCAAAATTCACCACTTGTGGGGAAAGAAAATGAAAAGGGAACAGCTCCTACTACAAGATAATGATGGATGGAGTACCTCAAAGTAGAGATGTGCAGCCACATAATATCGCTGTAATAGACTGGAAGGAAATCCCAAAGGCTAGAATTGGAAGACTTTTAATAGGATGTAATATCTGCCAAAAAAGGTAACACCCAGTGTAGAGAGTCCTTAGCATATGCCCAAACGATAATTTTATTTTCACTTCAAGTATAAAATGAAGAACTGACTCCAACTGGTACTGCTGCGGGTGACATCATAGTTGCAGTACAGCGGCCACCACCCTTTAGACAACACTTGTGATCCCACCAGATGCACAGCGGTGCAGTCGTATCTAATTTTGGATCAAGGTAGGCAGGAAGTCGTACACAGCAGCGGCACAGAATTTGGTCAGTTTGCAAAATCCAACACCCCATGCAGACCCCCACATGCGACAACATCAGGTGCACAGATGCTAAACTTGTAAGACACACGGGGCAGAGGAGGATCTGATACCAGCATAATCCCACTCAAGCCTTTCCAGGCAATGTTTTTATTGTTGCTCCATTTGCTGCAGAAATGCCTGAGTTATTAATTAATGACAGAGACTTTAGAGACTTTGTCCAACTATGTTCCAATGCATTTGTTGGATAAAATAACTATTGCTTACAATTATTTTTGCTCTATTTGTTTCATATTTGAGGCGAACAGTTAATTCCGCTCAGCTGAGTTCCCCTCTTACTCAGTACTTCTTAGGCACTCCAGGTGAACATTAACTACATTCTTGCAAAAAGAACTATGTTCAAGTCATTAGCTACCCTGTACTCATTGACGCCAAAACTTTCTTCTAACAGTGTTGATGGAGGCCATTGAGGAACAAACCATTTACAGTTGTGCCGCAAACAAAAGGATCCCAAAGCACCTACTGATCTAACACGGAAGGTCTAAATTTATAGACTCAAAAACATGCATCTTTGAATATGAACTGCCAGCCATTCCCTGATTGTACTCTCAACCCCTCTCATTGTAAGAGCTTGTTTCTCCAGCGAGGCAACTTAAAGCCTCTCTATCTCTTTCTTTGATGGATAAAGACAGTGTTTTCAGACAAGGGCAGGGTAGGGAACAAAGAAATAGCTAGAGAGGCCCGCGCATCAAAGACGACGGCCGGAGGTGCACTTCAAGAGTTGAGGGGAAGTTCCCTTCTCTCTCTTTCCGCATCACCTTTCTTTTCTTCTCCACACTCTTACTGCAGTGCCACTTCCGTATGCAAGGTAAAGGGTAAAAGAATCTCTCGAAGGTAAGGTAAGAGTATCGCGCAGGAAAGGGAACTGAGGTATATAGAAGGATGGTGCAAGGAGAACGGGGACGGGATAAAAGAAAGAAGGGTTGTGGTAAAGAGAAGACCAAAAAGAAATATAAAAAGTCCAGCTGATGTAAAGTACGGCGGTATAGAGGCCTGTTGCAGCTGAGGGAGAAGCAGCCTCGAAAAGGTTGTAAAAGTTAACCAGCTTTCAAAGTTTCTGATAGAGGCCACAGCAGGTGAAGTGTACTTTGGAAGTCACTCTGAAAGGTATGTTGAGCAGCAGTCTGTCAAAAAGATGAAACACCCATCACTCGGACACAAAGATTTACAGTGTCAGCAAGAGGCATTCACCATCACTGTGTGTGTGTCTAGCTCAGTGCCATTTGCCTGATTTTTGATAGCGCGGTGTGTGTGTGTGTGTGTGTTACAGCTGTGTGTTCTCTCACCTGTGTGCTGCCTGCCACACTCCTGTGAGGTGTGTAGGAAATGGAAAGATGGTAGGGTGAAGTGGAGCTGAAAATTTGAGGACTTCAGAATATGTATGTGTGCCCCCCCCCCCCCTTCTGCATAATATCTCGTGGGAATATTCTGCAAATAAAAAGTCTTATGATCCCTACAGTACATATTTTTACCTCATGGGTGACAATTGCAGTACATTCGGGATTCATTTTATGAGCTGCCTCATAATAGAGTCGCTGCGAAGAAAAACTAGTTTTCGTGTGACTTTGCATGGGCTTGAGTGTCATGATTTACTAATAAGATGTTTGGAGACATTCACCAGAACAGTGAAGGACAAGAAAGATTATTAAAAGATAAAACCCACGTCTTCTACATACACTTGTTGTACGCATCTTCCCTGCTTTAGCCCTTTGTTTGCCTGTCACGAGGCTAATTATGTCCTGTCAACAGCGTGCCACTCAAAGATAAGCTGTGGTAACATGGAAACCTTAAATGAATTAGTTAATACCAAGCTAATTTCATCCCTCAAATATTCATTTATACTCGCAGAAATGCAAAAACCACGAAGGTTTAACCATATATTGATATTATGGAGTAAAAGAATCTGCGGTACGATTTGTGAAGTTTTGCAAAAAAAAAAAAAAATGACGCTGTTGCCACCCGGAATAATTTCTGCAAGATTTTAATTTTTATTTATTTATTTTATTTATTTTTCCTGCCGGGTTTGTCGAGGGAGGGATGTCGAACCAATCCCGGTCCTTGTTTTCACGGGTCAACGGAAAACACATTCAATTACAAAGTCTTGAAAAATGTATTAGAAAAGAAACTGCTTACTAGCAAGTGGATGCATATGCATTCACCCAGTTAGTTGTGGAGGTGTGAGAAGCATGACAACTACGGTCTCTAACTTTAAAGTAGGCACCTAAAGTAGCGTGGGGGCTGTTATAGTTTCTGCTACAGAAGATCGAATTCTTAGTTTTTAATGGAGAGTAATATGGCTGAGCTATGGAGGAATGTTAAGGTTAAGAGAAGAAGGGGGAAATAAGAGGAGGAAGGTTTTTTTTTTTTCTCCCATTATGCGCTTCAAGAAAAAAGTAAATCAGAAGATGGAGATTTTTTTTTTAAATTATTTTTGCACTTTCAGAATAATACTAACCTAATACTCCTTCATATTTTGTTTAAAAGGCAGTCAGTGTTTGATATAGCCTCAAAAGGTCAACTTTAATCCCGGAATGTGAAGTTTGTTCTCAAAAAGCTCAGTTTACTTTATTCTCAACATTGCTACTTTTTTTTTTTTGTTGGAAGTGCACTACTTAAACAAAAACACAAAAAATAGAAAGCCATCATGCCCTCCCCCCATCCCTGGACCCAATACTCCGTTGTTCTTAGCAGAGCTGAGAGTTGGGTGGTTGTTTCTGATTTCTTATCGAAAAATACACATTATTACTGCTTTGAATAACTGCCTTACCGCGTGGATTCCCTAAAGTGGGGCTGGGGACCCTAGAGGATGAGGACGGTTCTAAAATGTTTTCCACAAATCTAATTTCAACACGATTAAACATTATAGAATGATTATGCGCGTGTTAAGAACACGCTTTCAACCACCTCCGGGGATATAAATCTATGATTGATGCAATGCTCTGATGGGTAGACACCAGAATGAGCAGGATGCTATACACCAGCTTTGTGTGTGTGTGTCCCCCCCCCCTTTTTTTTGTCTACTGTGATGTCACTAGAGATCTGTGCATGTCTTGTTTGTGTCTGAGCTCAGATGAGATAAATAGCCTGTTAGTTTGACCCAGATGTTTCTTTGTGTCAGGTGTGAGTTATGTGTCATCGCGCAGGTTAAACACAAAGTGACTTCCTGGCTTGTACTTGAAATGCTGCATGAAAGGTACTGTGTGTGTGTGTGAGGATATTGAGGTTTTTTTAAGGGAAAAACAAAGTTCAGTTGAGGTGAAAATGCATGTTTACCTGGAAGAGGAACCATTTCTTGGACCCATTATGCTGGATTATTGACCTATTTTGACCTGATTTTAGTATAATAATCCTGCTATTTCTCCTTTTGTCTTCTTTTTTTTTCTTGGGGGGGGGGGGGGTGGCAGGGGATGTGTGTGTTTTTGTCTTCTCGAAGAGCTTTAGCTGTGAATCCCTGTGAGACATTTTACTGTACACGCAGTGTAATTAAACTTTTGCTCTTTGTGTGTTACATTACTGAGAAGTCTCTCGGTTGATTACGCTGGAGGCTCTAACCCTTATCGCAGCTCTGGCTAGCCCAAGCAGAAATATCTCTTTGGGCAATTACTTTATTCATCATTATTTTTTTTGGAACTGGTATCCCTTCTGTTTTTCTCAGGATATCTCTTCTTTCTCGTCTTTATTCTGCTTCCATCACCTATCCTCCTCTCTTCGCTCTGGTGCTGTTGCCGTGTCCCATGTGGAAGCTCTGTCCTGGTCCACTTCTATAAATACTCTCAGATGGACTTGGTCAGCTCCGTCTCTCCTTCCAACTCTCTGCTCTTCAGGAATCTTTGTTTGTTTTTTTCTTTTAATATTTTATCAAACATAAATATAGACAGTCCATAAAGCCACTTAGTTGTTGCGAGTTTTGAAACATCAGCCCTGATTTTTATTTGGCAGGTTGGATCAGGACATAGGTCAGTTTCTAATTCTCTTTTAATTTACCATTGGTAATTAACAACAAAGCTTGGGCCACAGAGGGACGCAGTGCTGAAGGGATGTAATTTGTTTTTTGTCCGCAAATTGTAATTGTCTGTGGTGTGCAGTGATAAACTTTTCTTTAGAACAGGAACTTGGCTCAATATTTTCTCGGAACTCCGGTGCTGACTGTCCTGTGGCCTCATTTTTGCTTTCCCTGGGTCATTTTCTCTTCCCGGCTGGTGTGAATAACCCAATGTATCCTGGACTTGTTCTCACAAATGGGACAGACATGGTGCTGAAGGAAAAGCTAGTTGGTTCTTAAATTGAATTCTAAAACCATGAAAGGAAACTAATGCTTTTGCCAGTAAGGTTGGCTGAATGGTTCCAGTCACACTTTTGGCTGCTGGTCTTAATTACAGAACTGCTTACGGTAATTTGGGTCTGGCAGGGACGTGGTGCTTTCAGAAAGCAAAGGACAGAACACTTTAATCACAAAACAAATATAAAATATTTGATAAAAATTATGAAATTGATTGAGATTTTGACCCTTTCAAATCTCTCATTCAAGCTTAATCAATCAACACAGTGTCTTTACAAAACGTCTGACAATTTGTCCACATGCAGGCCTGCTTTGAAGGCTGTTAAAGTTTATTAGTTAAACAAGAGTAATTGACAAATGGTGCCAATTTAATTTTGCAAGATTTATAAGCATTCATAACAGCATGTGTAACTAAATACTACGTTCTCTTCTTGCCAAGTTTCTCTGAGGTCATGTCGGACAAACGCAAAACTTTTTTTATCGTTTTGATCTGGCGGTCAATAAATTGATTGGATTACTAATTTTAAAGGTATATGCAAAAGGATATTTTAGTGTGATGAAAAAAAATTAAGGACTAAATGGATGTACTTAGTAATGTCCACTTGTGATTGGATAATGCAAGTCGCTTGTCTGGAAATGGCCTTCGAACTGGAGCTCGGTAGTATCTATCTGATGGTAAAACGTAAGAACACGAGGAGAAAAGGGGTCGGAACATGCAACCCTCAAACAGCCAAAGGAGAGCGGCTTCCAAAGCCGGGGTCAACTCACCGTGAGGTGGCCATGAGTTACAAGGGCGACCTTACTTTATATGTCTCTGTGGGTCCTGAGGCGTTTATCTGTCAGGTCTGTCAAGCTCATTCATGTAAACACAGATTCTGATTGGAAAATGACCGAAAATAAGAGATTTTTTGCTTTGTTGGGACCTCGTTGAAGAATTTAACTCCCAACCAAAGGTCTTTTCCCTCTGAACTTTTAGTCCTGGAACTAAAAAGGCTCTGCTCCACTTGTTTTCTTTTCCGTTAGGGGTTCTTGTTCCCTTTAGCAAAATCAGATACCATCCCTGGTACTAAACAGTTGAAACGAAAGTTGTCCTCCAACGGTTCCTAGTTCCTGAGGAATGATCTGACGGAACTACCGCTCGCGAATGCTTCTTGCTTGCAGACTTCTGTCAGTATAAAAAGAAGGAACTTTCCAGATAAAACCACACTGTAACTCTTGCCATGACTTTTATTTCCCCCTTTTTAATTCAACATTTTCTGGCACAACTTCCCATTGCATGAATACACAGTGTGAGTGTATACATACGTGTAAGTCCTGGGGCGTCAGAAAAAAAATCAGGATGCTCAACTAATACACATGTATAAGAAATTGTATAGAACACACATTTTCTATAAGGTTCAGAACCGTGTATGTTCTGTCACTTCCTTTACAGCCCATACACCTTTGCTGCTTACGTGTCCTTTTCTTAATGTTTATACTCACTCACTCACCGCCCCCCCCCCACACACACACACACGCGCACACACACTTTTACCCTTAAGCGATGCGATCTCGACAAGAAAAAAAACTCAGAAAAGAAAAGCTGATGTCGAAAGGTTCCAAAGACAAAAATCCCACTAAGACTGCAATTCAGTGGAAACAAGAGATACACAAATGTTTGATGCCCTCAGGATTGACCCCTTGATGGGTAATTATCCGCTGAATGCCGGTCATGATATTGTCGGCTTTGACCCTGACCTGGATCTTTATTAAAACAGAGCAGAGCATGTTGCAAATCTAAGTCTAATACATGACTTTCAGCCATTTATATGAACGCTGAGTATTTCCGCGGGTTATTTTTAGATGTGCAGATCCAATGATTATTAAGCCAAATAGCGGAATCTTGCTGTTCTTGTGATCACCTGCCACAACGAGCTTTTCACTCATAATTGTTGTCTTTGTCTAGGTATCGAATGTCCACGCAGTTCCAGGAATACACCCGGGGGGGTGTTGGTGGCTGAGCCCTTCAGTGACGAGGCCATGCTGTTCACTAAAGAGCTGGTGCTCCAGAGGGAGGTAAGCAATTTAGCAGGGCATTTTTTTGGACCTGGTTCTTTTTTCTTTTCTTTTTTTCTTATCTTTGCAATGCCCATTCCAATGCTGGTAACACCCAGCGTTTCTCAGTTTTTGCCACCTTCCACTGGGCACTTTGCTTTCACACTTACAGACCAAGTAAAGTCTGCTTTGTGCAGAAGATCATTTCGGTTCAGCGAAGTTGGAAGAATAATGACTATTGTGTTATTATTACCAAAAAGCTACAAATGCCAATTTCCCAAAAAAGGAGTTCTGCTCTTTTGTTGTGTGTGGATCCCACCATTTCCAGGACCATTTAGTTGTGCAACGTATTTCAAAATCAACACATTTCCACCGATTTGACTTTTTTTTCAGAAACAAACCTCAGAAAATAGAATAGATGAAATTTTGTACTTCTGCAAGCTCGATATCATAAATGTGTTTATTTTTTTTTAACCCTCCTAGTGAGATGAATCATGGCATCACCAGATTTGTAATTTGAAGACTGAAAACACAACCAAAACCTTGACAAAGGTGGCAACAGTCAAGCAGACTATCCACCACTGCAAATGCTGTCCAAACACTCCCAGTTTATTAAAAAAAAAAGCAAAAAACCCTCACCTGATAGTGGATCAGTGCTTTCGGGCTTTAGAAAACTCTAGCCACTGCATGCCTGTTCATTCACATGCTAATAGGTTTTTATAGGAAGCAGTGAATAGAGCAAAGCCATGATGGAACTCGCTATAATCCTGCTACCACTTATCCGGGCCACACACACACACACACACACACACACACACACACACACTCACTCACTCGTGCTATCTTTTACTCCCCTCTCCAGCCCCTATCTGTATTTTCTTTTTTAAAGGGGCATTTTTTTGGCCTTGGGTGGCTGACTCTTCTCTTCTCTGGTGTTTTAATTGTCATGGAAATGTAGCTTCGGCCAGTGTTGTAGGTTGAGTAGTGCTAGTGTGTGTGTGTGTGTGTGTACGTGTGTGAGCATGGCCAGTAATGCAATATTAATACAAGCAAACAGAGTTTTTGACTGGGAGGGATGCTTCCACATAGGGCCCATGCGGAGGTGCTGCAGTGTGTGCGTATATACACAAGGGGCAGCTAAAATGCCTTTACAGTAATACTACAATATTTCAGATAAATTTAGAACAATTTCTTTCACTATTGGGAAAAAAATTGAATAATATTATACCATAATTAGGACAAACAAAATGATGTGAATTCAGTTTCAATCCTTTTCCAATTAGCTCCTCTTGTTGCTGACTAGCTCGGTGCGGCTATTACCACAAGGTGGCAGCAGCATTAATAGTGCAGTAGTGACATTGATAGTGCAGCATAAATCAAATGAACCTGCCCTTGGAAAGCTTCAGCAAAGGGTTAACGTAACTCAATGATAATTTAACATTTCACCCGTATATCCCAGATTGCCTGTGTTATTACACACACACGCACGGACTGGTTTACAGATGCCACAGATAAACAAACGCCCTTAAACCATTGGCAGTATTTTCACCTACGTAATACTCACAGGGACGTTGTGTAGCTTCTAATGGTCGTATCAGTGATGAACTGTCATGCTGACACATTGAACATCTGTACGGGTCTTGGGCTTGACCACATGTCCCTGGTTGAGGCAACTCCAGCGATAGTGGCGTAGCTGCTAGCTCATCATGGAATTCCTGGTCCATTGCAGGCAACCTTGAAAAGTCTCTTCTACCTGTTTTTACCCCCCCCCCCCTCGCTCCCGGCTGTGCACACGATGGTGTGTTTTTGCTTTAAGCAGTTTAACACATTTGCTGTGTTTCCAGGTTTTGACCGTCAAAAGTTTTCTTGAATATTTTCCACATTTATTGTGCTGGATAACCACTTCCACACCGATGAAGTTGCTCCCAGCACTCCGGTGGTCGTGAGACGACACGCTGTGAGATGCGTGTCCACGCGTCATTTCCGCAATACACCACCACTCAGCTCACAATCAGATCTATTATCACTTCCCTATGCAAAATCGTCATTCGTGGTCGCGAAATACCATGATTGTATCGTTTACATCATGATATGGCACTACTTTATCACGTAAAATTCTAATACAACCGCGTGATTGATTGACATATTTGCAAGGGTTCCACAACTGCTTTGTTTCTCTCCTCAGTTTTTCTTGTTATTTACACAGATTAAATTAAGCGTTTGGCATCATGCACGCAAGCTCCTCCATCCATACACACAAACACATACACACACACACACACACACACACTCTCTCTCTCTCTCTCTCTCTCTCTCTCTCTCTCTCTCTCTCTCACACATTCTGTCCCTTGCCAGTCATTGGCGGTGTCAGCAAGTTTTTCACAGGTAGGTGGGAGTTGGAAGGCAGGACTGAGCCATATAATGAGTCCTGAGCCCAGTGCGGGGGCTGCTTGGCTGGCTGCACTGACCTGCTGTTATGGGCTAATATGAACAGACGCACACACACGAACACATACATAACATCTCAGTTAAGCAATTATTTCACCCAGTTAAAAGTTTAAAATACAGAAAATAAGTTGGTGGCATTTTTCTTTCTGTTATTCACAGCTTTAAGATGGGACAAAATAGAATACGGCAAGGGACAAACCATTGTAACTCAGAGTCTGTTGTAGTTCTGTTTACTTGTCAAGCGGGTTTCAAGAATGGATTTGTCACAGAAATGGAAACGTGCATCAGTTGGTTTGGAGGGATTAGAATGGGCGACGTCATGCTTTCAGAAGATGGCGGTGTAGTCAACTTTACAGAAGACTGGCTGCAGAGGGGGATGGTACATCGGTGAAAAATGGAGGGAAGTTTGAAGCAATCAAAGTTGGAACTGAATACCAGCTAGTTTTGGACTTGTTGCATGCTGAGATGATTTTGGGAATATTTATAAGGATTTCTGACTTCTGTTTTGCATATTTACCCATTTAAAAAAAAAAAAAAAAAAAAAAAAGGACCTCAAAGCGAGCGTGAAAATGAAAATAAAAAAAGAAAAGAAATTCTCACCTTCTCACCAACCTTTTGCATCAAAATTCATGGAGAGAAACCAGACTTCTGTAATATAAAACACACCCCGACACTGAATGGAGTTGCTGGAGTGAAGAGTGGAGAGCGAAAAAATAAAAAGCTTCCAATGTAGGACAGAAAAGGGAGGAAGTGTCCTTCAACCAGCTTGCTCTTCATCATCCTCTCGCTGCAGAGCAACCAAACCGTAACCAGGTTGTCGAGGTGTGTCACCCTCGGCTCCATGAATATGGATGGTTTGATTTCATTTGCATACGATTCTGCTGTTGATTCATCTCTGAATAGCAGCTGATTGCGGGAGCTTTTTAAGACGTTCAGAAGATACGGCCTCGCGTGAATAACATTTGATATGGCGTTCGCTGGCGTATTTTATTTGCATTCATAAAATATTTTTCTCCTTTACACGACTCGACAGTCATTTTCGGGTTTTCAAGGGCTTTTGTTGATCTGATGACATGTTGACTCTAAACTTTTGTTCCCCGCCATTTGGATTCAGCTCCTCTATAATTAAGCTGATCTTTTCTTTTCAAAGACAAGTGCTGTTGTTTTGATCTTTTTTTCTTCTTATCTGATGGCCATTTCCGTCTCCACTCTTTGCTCTTACTCCACGAATTTGTCCCCGTGTCTTTTTCTCTACTGTCCAGTCTCGTTATTTAGCTCGCTGCCATTTCTCTTTTCCCCTTCTTTCTCAAATTTTCTCCCTAAACCGCCACACAGTTATGTCTTAATTTCTCCTGATGCAGACACGCATAATTAATGTGGCATGCAGTGAGGGGAGAAGCCCTGGTTTCTGTCTCCTCTATTTATAACCCACCCACCCACCCCCCATCCCCTCTGTGTCTAGTGATTCTCTGGCGTCAAACATTTCTTTCACTTTTCAGACCCCCCCCCCCCCCCCCCCCAAAAATCACTTTGTGTTTGTCTGCTCGGTCTCTCCCTTTAATCCCTCACTTCCTCCCCTCGTCTTCCTCGTCTGTTTGCCACCCCTCTCCCTCCTCTCTCTGTGTAGTGTTAATCTCTGACAGAACACTGCTCCCGTACCCCAGCGTGGAGCTGAAAAACAGCAGCACAGAAGTCTGAGACAAAAAAAAGTGCATCGGTAAAACACCACTCCCAAGACATTTCCATTTTTTTTTTGTTTTAGTTTTGATGTCCGTCCGTCCGTCCGCCGCGCCCCCCCCCCCCCCCCCCCACACACACACACACTTCCATTGACAAAAGCATCCATTCACTTCTCTGTCACTGAACCTCTGTTAAGTCTTCCTCATGCTTTCGGGTGGTAACTTCAAAAAAGAAAGCATGGTCACATGCGTGGTGGCGGTAGAAGAATTCTACTGCATTAAGTGTTCGTCGAGGATGAGTCAGCTCCAGACGAGACATAATTAGTGGTGTCGTGTTCCCTTAATAAAATCCTACGTCAGTGAGACAATATTTAAACAGTTTTCCAATGCTTCATTAACATACTGAATCTTTCATGAGTGTCACTCGCAATCCAGAGGTGTCTGCGGGTCGGGTTTTCAGGCCTGCAACCGGCTTCTTCTGCTGCTGCACAGGTTAAAGAGATGGATGTCATGGCTAAGGACGCAGCAAGTGATAATTTTCACTGATTAAACGGCTGCTGAATTTCAGGCGTCGTCTGTGATTCGTTCGTAGACAATAAGATGCCAAGAGTGAGAAATGCTCATCACAGTTTTCCAGAGCTTAAATATTTGAGTTCTGGGTTGCACAGTAATATCGGTCTTGGTATCGCACTGGTGGCCCATAACTCTATCTCTCTTCTTTGCTTATCATCTGTGATAAATGTTTCTTTGTTTTGGGAACAGATCAGTGCTTACATGTGTCCCCCCAAGTATGTACAAAATGTGAATATAAACTTTTTTCCCCAATTGTCTCGACAAAAGCATCAGTAGATATCAGCTCTCGGCCAAAGAAGTTGCAAAAATATCAGCCAAAAGTTCCGGTATCCATGCATCCGCTGATTCAAATTGCTACTTTTGTGCGGATATCAGTCCTGATCCCCCTGCTTTTGTCACAGTCAGAACATTTTCTTCCTTCTCTCCATCTTCCATCTCTAGTTTTTCATTCTTTGCCGCTTTGTTGTTTTGCACCAAAAAAACCTCTCCAACGACCCCTTATTAGATCAATTCCTGTTTTCTCAGGAAGACGCCGAACCAGCACAGTCGTGGTTGATTGAGCGGGGACAAGGGCCGGCTAAGTGGGCAATGATTGGTGCTATACTGGTGTGCCTACGCCCACTGTCGGTCCTATTGACCTAATTCAGTCTAGGTGGTCTCATCCATTCTGCGGCCCACTCACCCACTTTCTCCCTCTGCCACAGATGCTTCTGCTTCTCTTGCTCAAACACACCCAAGTGCCGTGTCACCCGGGTCCCCGGTGACGCAGCAGCTCGAAAGTTGCTGTTTTAAATTCCATCTGCACACAGTATATATAATATAAATTATAATTTATATTATTAATCCCTCTCCCTCCCTCTCTCTTGAACTCTTGATGCAACAGCAGTCATGCGTAGAATTTTATAGACAACAATTTAGAAATGCTTAATTTAATCTATAATTGAGCTGAATTAAAAAAAAAAAAGGAAATAAGATGTTGAAAATTGAAAGCCATAATTGCAGTAATCAACCAAGCAAAAGAATAACAGTCTGATGAGCATTTGAACGTAATGACTATTGACCTTATGAACAACACACACTTACCTCAGTTTTCTCTGCAGTGTTTGGTGTAATGTGCTGTTGCTCTCCTCTACAAAGCATCCTAAACTGTGCCCAGATGTCCTTAAACCCACCGTTGGTCCTAGCTCACCTTGTGATAAGACTAAGCCGCGCCGGCGTGGGGGTGGGGGGCGGGCTGGGCTGGCTGGGCCGGCTGGCGACCTGCAAGTTGGTTGTCAAGGCATCGATGAGTCACCGTGCCAGTGTGGCATCACAGATCTCACAGATGCCCCGCTAACGCCTGCCTCCAAAGATCTTAGGGCTTCCTGCTTTGAGAACTGTTGTTGGTGAGCATTTTTAATTAAATGCTCATAAAACCCCACATCTTTGTCACATCGGGGGATTTTGCTGTCTGTCCGCTTGTATTTATGAGGTAGTAGTTATTTTACCACCACCACAAGTTTGATTAGGCACACTGTCGCATTTGGACAGTCGTTATCTGCTTGTCGTTATTTTCTCATATCTGTCCCTGCACATCTGCGGCCAGTGATTAATTCATTTAGCATTCCTCACACAGGCACCCGGAATGCATCCTTCATGCATTTTAAGCCTCTTTTATGTGTCTTATTTTGCCTTTCAGGGCCAGAGGACAGCATTGGATTTCTCTGCAGCTTCTATGCTCTCACATTGATTTCCAATCACGCTTGAATTATTTTGGCATGAGGCCGATTTCACAAGTACTGCGTCTTACACTCTTTGACGATGTCTTTTTTTAAGGTCTCTCCCTCACTCACACACTTTACTCATATCCCATTGTTCATAAAGGCCTTTTTCCGCATGTTTTATTTTTTTTTTCTCCTCTGCTCTCTTTTCTACCATCAGAGGTATTTGTCTGAAAGATGATGAATAATGCATGGTGTGGTTTCCCGGTCAGTGAGACAGACAGACGGTGGGGACACCGAACTGCCCCTCGGGTCCTTTTTTCCCCACCACATACCGTAGTTCAACTAACCATGAGTGCAGACGGCAGCACCATACCCACATTACTGCTGCTTTATAGCCGCACACAGGATGTGTCCCCATTCATTCATAAATGAAGCATTAGCTGAACAGCATTTGGAATATATCTGTACCAGGAAGGTTTCGTCCTTTTATCGTCAGATGATGGCTAACACTACTTACAGTTGCTGCAAGTTCTTTAAAAACATCCCTTAAAGCAAAACAAAGCACACAAATGTTTGTGCATTTGTTCCTATACATTTCTTTTTGTGTTTATCTGGTGTAGGTTTACACTCAACAATAGTTTGTGTTCTCTGCTGTAGGATTTATCCTGAAATGAGGAAGAAGTTAATAACTCAATAACAAGCAAACCCCACAATTTAAATTGAAATAATATTCGTCAGTTAAAGTTTAACCTTGACTAATTTGCGCCAAAGCTTTTGTAGCTGTTGGTGAGAGGGGGAGAAAAAAAAAAAAGACAAAACAAAGCTCCGTCTGTTTTGTCGGCTCGTTGTGGCGTTGTCCCTTTAAAAAAAAAAAAAGAAAAAGAAAAAAAGCCATGAATTACAGCCTGAAGGTGAATAGGGCGACCCACATAAACGCATTCATACCATCACAGCAACCCGGCGATAGATGGGTCTGAATAGAGATGGAGAGATGAGAAAGAAAGCAGAAACCTGCTCACCGCTTTATCGCCCCCAACTTGTTTACGAGGACGACCTTGTGCTTAAGGTGTGTGTGTGTGTGTGTGTGTGTGTGTGTGTGTGTGTGTGTGAAGGAATTGTAACTTCAGCGTCCACTCTGATAAGCATATCCTGCAAGCAGTTCAAAGACACTGCCACACGGTGCTTGGGGACCAGCTGAATCCTGTTAGCTTTTCCCTCTACATGAAGGGCACTGCAGTACTCTTCCACATCAATGAGGGCAACAGAATAATACTCACATGCACTGCACAGACTCACACACACTGTTTTATTCACCGTATTCAAATATTTTTGTCCTCTTTCTTTACCTTTTACACTTCTTACTACGTATTCCATTGCCCTTTTAACCTACTTTAAAGCTGTAAAGGTATGGAATGTCAGGCAGAAGTGTTTGTGTTCATTTGTAGACTGACAAATATCGTAAATTGTGATTGAACCAGAGGCCTGAGGGCCAAATATATTTCATAACTGATAGAAGCAGCAAGGAAAAAGGAGAAAAGCCTTCCATTGTCTCCACTGTGTCTTTGTTTGCTTTCTCCTGGTGATACTCCAGTCCCTCTCACCGAAAAAGGAAATAGCCAAACTACATATTGAATTTTCGTCCCGTCTGTGAATGGCGGAGGCAGCCAGCCAGTTAGCCACTGGCTGTGTCAATAGAAATGTCTTTACCTGTCTTATTATTTGGCTGCTGCTCTTCCCTTCTCTCTCTCTCGCTCTCTCTCTCTTTCTCTCTCTCTTTAACTTTCATTTCACTGCTTTATCACAAAAATACATTTCAGTTTTTTTTTTTTGCAATATAGTTGGTCCATCGAGAAGCGGTAAAAAGAGAGTGCAGTCACAAAGATTGATAGAAGAAAGAATTCATTAGCGAAAAATCAGAGGTGGGTGTTAGCGCGTCACATTGACTGTGTTATTGAATGTTGCCAGTCTAGTAGGGCACGCTCAATAGCTCAATAGTGGGCTGACAGTTGGACCAATTAGTCTTGCTGTGGCTTTCTGTCCCAACATGTAGGTTATGTCAGTGCCTCTGTTGTGCACTTAAAATGCTACTTCACATGCCACACAAGAACTGTTCACGCCAAGTTTTCCGAAAGACTTTGACTCTGACAGTGTTCATCGTCCATGCGTGCGCCGTCCTGTTGTTCCTCCTTCGGTCAGCTGCTTCTCCTTCATCTCTCACAGCTTCATGTTTTGTTTTTCTTATCGTCTTGCCTCGCCGTTCCTCTGCCTTCACAAGTATTTAATCTTCGTTCGCTGAAGAAATGTTGTTGTTTGCACATGCACAAATGCTTCTGTTGTCCCGTTTATGATCTTTCATCACCCCAATGTAAACCCCCCCTTAGTGATTTTTTTTTCTTCGTGTGTGTGCGTGTTGGTTTCAGCTATTTTCTCTTCTTTTCAGTCTGACCCAAAGGGAAAATACTCTTACACACAGTTGCGTACGCATTCCCTCAAGACGCACATACTGATCTTCTGGCTACGAGTCGTTTGTGATCTAAACTTGAACTTTGCAATTGGCAGATTTGTCCATGTAGATGAATCCAGGACTGATTATAAAAGTTCTTTCTGACATAAAACAAAGCTTTGTGCAGCAGTGTCCCAACACTTAGACGGGTTCGCTCTTTGTCAGTTTCCGTCAACCCTGGTGAGAAAGGCCAAAGTTTGTACAGATGGGTGGGAACAGTCAAGAGAGCGGGTGGAACTTGCATTAATTAACTCATTTGCTGTAGTGTTCATGTTATTGACAGAAGCTGTAAGCTTAAATTTTCAGTGGACCACTCGTTTTTTTTTAGGTTTTTTTTTTAAGATTCCTTCAAGTAAAACGAGACTAAAATGGAAAATTAAATAACTAATATGCATTTTCGTCAAAAGCCCAGGACTAAAACTAAATCAGGCTCACCGCAAAGTTTCAAAGTCACTTTCACTAGCCTTGTTTCCAAGTTTAACAAAAAGAGAAAAATAAATGAATGCAAATACTGCGCATTGCCCTAGAGCAGCTGGAACGGATAAACTAGTTCAGTCCGAAGATGGTGGTATAGAGAACATACACTAACATGGCTGCAATTGAATTAGAAGTAGAGGTTACAAGCTGAAAAACGAAACAAGTCATCGCCCTGGCAACGCACACATTATTATGCATATTTATATCACGGAAGACAGCGAGGAGAAACCAGAAAGATGTCATCAGGGGAAGCTGTTGTCACGTGAGTTCAGTGTTCACTTCAGTTGTTTTTTCCATCTCACATTTTGTGTATTAAGTCTTGAAACTTCAAAATGAGCATAAAAAAACCAGGGTGATGAGAATCCAGCTACTGATCAAGACACGACTGAAGTAGTTCTGATTTCCTTTAAGCATTTAGGTCTAATTGAAGTAAACCGTACCTCACTAAGTATAAACAGGATGGAGATTATTTTATGTCTATCATCGCGTCGCGTTCCTGTGACCAATACGTCTAAATAAACTACAATTTTCACCTTGAATTCCCTGGGTTGGGGTTTGACCCACATAGTACTCGGAAGTAGAAGCAGAACATACTTCATGTCCTTCACCATATGCTAGCTGAATGTCTGATGAGCGCCTCAGAGGAAATGGCTATCGGCTTCTATATTTTATTGATGCTCGGATTGATGGTATTCTGTTGATAACTGTGACACACCCGTGTTAACATATTGACAGTTCTGACCATCAAGCGCTCATTCATCTTCTCGAAACACATACATCAAGTGGAATAAAGAGGCGTATCGACATTTCTGTTGCCAAGTAGTTATTTTCTCTGGAATCGCTAACATTTGTGTGTGTACATGGGCGAGTTCAGAAAATAGCCTCTCAGTTGGGCTAATTGTTCCCTTGACAACAACAGCAGTTGCCGCATATCTACTTTCCTTATGTGACGGATTAAAACTCACATTTCTTACTGAAGTCAGTTGCCATGACATAAAGGTCTCTGCGCCTCTTCTCCCACTCTATTTTCATTTTCTTACAGCTGAGGTTCGATTGATGCTGACCACAGATTGTCTTTGCATGGCCCCCCCCAGTTGCTGCGTCATGTCAGCCCTGTTACTTTTCCTGCTTATTGACTTGTCTGTTGCATGGAGAGCACATTCTGCTCTCTGTTTAGCCTTCACGTGCACAAGACCTCCTTTATCTGCGTTCATGTATCAGGTTTTTGAAGTAATAACCGCCTCAAACGTACGAATAAGCGCTAAATTTGTCTGAAAAGGAGAGACATTTTAGGCGGTAATCCTTTACCCCTCACTCTCAGCTTCTTTATCTCTTGGCATCTCCTTCCATCTACATTTCTTTATCTACCTCTTTCCAATGGGGGGCTATCTAAGCTGCTATGTCAGCCATCAGGAACCCCACCGCCTCCTTTCTATGTTACTTACTGACATAGAGAAGAAGACAGGTGTTGGGGATTTTTGTGTGTGGAATAACCAATGGGGGATTGGGCTCTTAGCCTCAAATTCAGATAGATAAAGCTAATGGTAGAAGTGGGTGACAGACTTAGGTGTGTGTGTGTGTGTGTGTGTGTGTGTGTGTGTGTGAGCTTCAATTGAGGCCAGCTATGGAAATGTAGTTTCTTTAAACCCCTTTGCTGGCTGGAATCTCTCTCTCTGCTCTCTCAGTGTGCAGGGGTGTATGCAGGGGGAGTTCCAAAAAAGGCTGGCTGGGGCACTGCAGTTTCTTAAAATGCTTCTTTTGCCAGCTGAATCTATCTTGAGTGTGTGTGTGTTTGCTGCTGCTGCTGCTGCGTGTGTATTTTCAGCAAGGCTTGCCTGAAAGGTAATGAGTACTTCCAAAACCTCCCTAAATTTCATTACCTTTGATGTCTCCATTGCTTGTCTGTCCGCACACCAATGAAGCGATGCCATTCACGTCATCTTCATCAATCGCTACTTAATGAAGATGACACACTCCTTATGTGGTACGTTCGGGTAGTTTTCTGTTTTGCTCGGCCCTTGAAGAGACTTCTTTTATTGCTGCACCTTGACTGCTGGTCGTCTTGTCATCTATCGCGACGACGAGCGAATGATGTCGCTCCTACAACTGTGTCCTCTGATGTTCTTAGAGGGTGAATACTTAGCACTTAGTACTGAAAACGAAAGCTCACTTCCATACATTTAACACTCCTACCCCATATTGTTTGTCTGCCACCTCATTGCAACTCGATTGCCACTTCTTTCTTTTTTTTTCTTCACCGAGAATTAACACGCGCACACACACACACACACACACACGCGCACACACACACACACACACACACACACACACACACAATCTCTCACACACAGTTATTATCTCCTGGAACAATACTAATAGATGCATGTACTGCTGTGAGCAAACAGTTTGGGCTTCTGATGCCAACAGAGTGGGAGGGTGAACGCTTGCCAAGTCTCCTCTCTCCTCTTCTCTCTCCCCTCATGTCTCTCTCTTTTCCTCTCCTCTCTCCCCTCATGTCTCTCTCTTTTCCTCTCCTCTCTCCTCCCCTCTCCTCCTCTCCCTCTCAATTTCCGTTATCATTCTCTATCATATTACTGTGTCATTGTTGCCACCTACTTTTATTACATTCTTCCTGTCTTATGGCATCAGGCCCTGATGATAAAAGGCAACCTGTTATCTTTTTTCCTACTTTCTCTATTATATATGTTATTGTTGGATCTTCTTATTAACATTGGAAAAGTCAAAGTAACCCCAGTGAACACCTCTTCAAATATTCAGCCCTACTGTTGTGTTGAACCGCCGGCGGCTGTGTACTCTTTCGATGCTCATCTGCTGTAGGTGCAGCACGCCCACTAAGTCCAGGGAAGCTGCCCCTTGGCAGGCTTCTGGAAGTGGGCCTATCAGAAGAAAGTGGGCTTTTAGAGAAGGGCGCCAGCACGGCTTGTTTCTGACAGAAGAGAAAAGCCTGTAGATTTCTGGCACTTGCAACGTGAAATACGCATTATGAATTAATAAACAAGCAGAAATTGGAATTTAATTGTGGAATAGATGTTAAACTGAAGGCTCCGAATATTAACAAATAAGAAGCATGGCAATTAACTGTCCCGGAATTAAACACAATAGGTCCCCATCAATGCCTCGTACCGTGATTTGAAATCATATGACAAAAACAACAGAAAAAAACCTTCATATGAAGGTCAAATACACAAGCCAATATAGTTAACCAGACAGAGAGACGGAGTATAACTGGCTGTCTAATTATTGGCTCCCCCGCTGGGCAGGTACTTGTGTATCAGCCAAGCCAACGAGGTCGCGCCCAGCTTGAGGGCAACGCAGCCTCTGATTCACTTCTCGTTAAAAAATATCGCTTGTGAAATGCCCTGCCCGGCCCTCAAAACAATAATTGTTGACCAATCTGCTGGACTGATTAAAATCATGTAAAAACGATTACGTGCTGCTACATATAGAACCGTAGCCCTAATATTGTTGCCAGTTTCCTTTTCTGGTATCAGGCCTAAAGCCCCTCCTGCGCTGGGTTTGAGAGTTTCACTTTCCCTTTAACAAGTTACATTTTGTAATTTCCTCCTCCTTTGATGCTCGTCTTTTGCTAGTCCCTTTGTAGTTTGCTTTTTTGAAAAGTCTCACAAAGTAAAAGTTTTTAGCGTTGTCTCATCTGACATTAATAAGCAGCTACCGGATCAAAATATTCTGGTTTTTGGTGATGGTGTTACGCTTTTGATTAGTTATGTACTCTGAGGTGGCAGAGTTAGGGGTTGGTGCAGGTTCAGCTGTAGTCCCTCCCACACCAGCTCCTTCACACACTACACACATGCAATCACAAACCCAGTCTTTCTTTCTTTTTTTTTTTTGGATATACAATCTAAACAAAAGCCTGCTCTACTCCACAGAGTGCACACTCTCTTAAACTCAAGTCCAATAAGATTAAATGAAGTCCGAATGGGGAAAAAAAACAAAACAAAAACTCACAATGAGCTAAAAAGTCTTATTGTTTCACTGCGAGATCTGCCAGTGAGCCCACTTTCCGTTCTATTAAATAAGGATTGTGTAGTCAGCAGGCACTTCTGGAGACATTATTTATTTGAGTTCCTTATAAACTTGTGCCTGGGATCAGCACCTAGACCCTGCGGCCTCATAAAAGAGCTTTTGAGCTTATTTCCCTTTCTCTTTTTTTTTTTGACTGTAGACGCTGAGGTCAAACCACGCCTTGTTGAATCCAAATTCATTAATTAAATCGTCTCCCATACTAAACAATTAAATTCCCACTGCAAACAACTTGACGATAGATTTGTCATAAGCCCACAACAAGCTCTAATATAAGCCAAAAAGAAGGGTGGGGGGGAGAGACAGAGATATTGAAACACACAACAGTTTGCTGCAGTAGCTGAATAATTCTGTCACAGCATGAAAAAACTCAGTTTCAACCCCTGGATGCTTCATGCAGCTCGCTTTCATCTCCACGTTGCTTTCATGTGCCATTCTGAGCTCAGCACTTCACGTTTTCTCTGTCAGGCCCGTTGACATTGGCACATGGCTTGTGATCCCAAAGTTAACATCTGGTGTAAATTGACAATCCAACAGTTGCAGAACAAACACAGAACTCTCCTTCAAGTGTCAGGTAGGGTTCTTGGTAATCTGAATTACCTTTTCTTTATTTCCTCCCCCTATCCTTTCCCAGCTTGTCTTTTCTTCTTGCCCTTTTCTCTCACTCTATTTCATACCCAAAAAAAAGGCGTCATAAATGACGTGTATTTCTCTTTAATTAGGTGTTTTTTTCTCTGCCGCCTTTCTTAAATATCTTGAGCAAAGCAGGGAGCCATTTTGTCACCCCAGTTTCACCCCTTAGCAGTCACCAAGATGTCTACACCCAGATGTCCAAGAAAAGATAAAATACCAGAACACTCAAGCTTGCCCTGCACCCTGGATGGAATATCAGTCTCCTTACTTCCCAGAGAGGCTTCTTACTTTTCTTTTATTCACCACGACTTCTTTCGTTTGACTTCAACTACTTTTTAATGCCCTGTACGTGTGAGTGACAGCGACATGGCGTCGCCTTCGTCGGGGCTAGAAATGAGCCAAGTTTAATGCAAATAATTCTCAAACTGAAAGAACTAGTGAGCCATTTTTAAATTTTCTAATAGTTGTGCAAAACTATAAGCTTAAAAAGGAATAAAAACAACCTGATGCATTATTTGGATTTGAAATACACAAACATACATTTAAGATTGATGCAGACCTGGTAGGCGGTTCAAAATTCTGTTCTGTTTAAGTAATTTCAACTGGTTTTGGATGGATGGTGTGTGTGAGTGTGTTTATGTGTCAATGAATGAGGGTGGGTCCTGAGCACAGTATACTATGCTGCTGGGCCTATGATCATGATTTCTCTTTCGCCGTAAATCTCAACAAAAGCATTAAAGTTTATGGTCAATGGCTTCGTGGGTTTTTTTTTTTTTTTTTTTTTGCTTGGTGTGTATGTGCATGCTTTCCTGTGTCTTTATTTGTGTTCGCGAACACGCAAGAACCTCGGCACCCTCCCTCCTCACATGTATTTCTGAGCCCCATTTGCTGTTCTCAGTGGACATGATTTACAACGCACGCGCACACACACACACACACACACACACACACACACACACACACACACACACACACCTCGGCCTCAACTACTGGACGGGATCATAAAAGGAAGGCTTCATCGTCTCAAGAAAGCATAGGGATGTTTTTCACACACCAAAAGGGCCATAAAGTGTCTCACAAGGGGGTGTAACACACTCGAGTGGCCCTCCTCATGGCAGAAACGGCACATACAACACACCTGCCATTCCGTCTCAGCAAAATCTTCATCCAGATCTGCTTGAATGGCCCCTAATCAACACAAATGCCTTGCTAGTACTGGGCTTATCGCCAACGTGACTGTATACGCTGATGGATTTTTTTTTTCAGCCACCTCCTTTGACCTCAGTAACAACAAATCATATCACCAGCTGGTCACTGAATATGTCTATTTCTCACACAGTCAAAGGGGACAAGCACCAGCAGACACCAACCGTTTACCTCCAGCCCGTCAAAACCTCCCGACTCCTCCCATAGTCATTCATTTGCAGCGGTAACACGACGTAGCCAAATATTTCTGAGAAGCAGAGTTAAAAAATAATTAAAAAAATTCTGAAGTCTGGAATCTGCATCCTTTTATTTGACATTAGGACCCAAACAACTCTCTGGCCCTGACTCATGTTGACTCACAAGGCAGCACGCTCCCAGGCCTGCTTAGAATAGCCTGCTGTCTGCTCCACTAGTACACTAGTGGCTAGTGCTGACACACACACACACACACACACACACACACACACACACACACACACAGCCTCGCGCATGCACTCTGTCGTACACGTAGTTCGGCGCATAAACTACTGATGCAAATTTTAAGATCCTCCATTAATCCTCCACTCGATTAATCTTAAAAGCTAATAAAACACATACTACTTTTTTTTGTAGTACAAATGAAATCATAAATGAAATTATACCTCCAGTCAAAATTGCTGCTCTTACATGCACAACACTCTAAAAAAAAAAAAAAAAAAAAATTATACATCATTAAATAATTAAAGAAAAGCATCCATAACGATATGTAAAGCCAACATTGGCTCCAGCCACATAAAACAATCTCATGAAGTTGCCAGTAAAGCACCGACTACTGCTGCACAAACTAGGGGATTATTTAGCAGGAACGCTTGGATTAAGACTACAATGCCCACATGAACTAGAACAATGAAAATGTTAACCATTATTTTATTTACCTAACACTTGTAATTCTCCAGTCAGATGGGGGGGGGGGGGCAGAATTTAAGATTGCTTAAAAAAATAACAGGGTTTCAGGCAGTTTGAATGACTCCTACTCTGCAGGAGAGGTCCTGTTTGTGTTTACTGCAGGTTTAAGGACCTGTTAATTTCAGTGCCCTCTTTGTCACACAGAAAGCACATACGTATGCACACGCTTGTACCGTGGCAGTTATTGTCCCTACAGTTCCATTTGTGCTGACCTCCTGAGCCTGCTATCCTCTCTGCCTTCAAATTCACCGGTCTTCCACCCTTAAGTACCCCCAATGGTCCTGTCCATTACTGGTATCAGCACTTCTCATCCTCTTACAACCCCCCTCCTCCCCTTTACCATTACCACCTCACACACACACACGCACACGCACACGCACACGCACACACACACGCACACACGCACACACACACACACACACACACACACACACACACACACACACCATGTGTTGCAGCACAGGCCATTCAGGAATCATGTGGGAGCCCCGTTCCATCTGTAGCTGGCACTCTTGCATCACATTTGCTCTGCCTTACTCCTTTCCCAAGCGCCTCTGCTCTCCCTCGCTCTCGCTGCTGCTTTGCTTCCCCCTGTTTTGGTATCTGCACCTGTTCTTTCTTTCTTTCTTTCTTTCTTTCTTTCTTTTTGGTATTTTAAAACATCACTTGTTTGTCTCTATTTTTCCTTTGTCACACCCTTCTTTTTTCAAATCTTTTTCTCATCTCACACTCACAGATCGTCCCTGAAACTCCTCATCCGCCTCTCCCATTTTTTTCCTGTCTACATTGTTTTTGTTTTTTATGCTTTATGCATTTTATTCCCTCTGTCTCTACTTCTGTTCTCCTCCTCCCTTATTTCATTTTCACATCCTGTCTTTGCCTTCCTTCCCTAGGCTCTGTGAACTGTAGGTAAATGGGTGCACCGTGCTTCCTCTTTCAAATGGCTTCATAATTGCTAATGAAGCACACAGACAGGAAAAAAAAAGAGTACATGGGGGAGGAAGGTGTGGAGGGGAGGGTTTTCCCATGGAGACATGGCCCTTCAAACTTCCGGATTGATGACCCTCGAGTCATCTTGACTGATTAGTATGACAGCGCCTTTTTTTTCATAGCCCAGTGCAGCATCACATGTGACCACATAAAACAGCATTTTCTATTGAACAAAGTGTTGTTTCATAAGCCTGCTGTACCACTGAGGAATAGACAAAAGCAACAGCACAACTGCGCTATAATGACATAACACATCTTAATACAGTTAAACCCATTTACTCATTCAAGTTAAGCACATGTTTCACATTAGGGACAACTGGAAAACCTCTAGCTAGTCTCCTGAACTATAAAGCGTATTATTTATATCCTTAAATAATCATCTATAGCCCAACACACTGTAAAGCATAGTTTGCGCAAATACAGCAGGCTTGCATATCTGATTTATCAAGCTCAGTTTGCAGAAAACAATTAAAATGCAGGCTGACTCATCAACAGACATGGGAGAGAAGGTGAGGAGAGCGAGAGCGAGAGCTTTGGTTGATGCCTGTATTTTGCCCAAGTGACCAGTTGTGACGGCCCTTGGTGCACTGCAGTGGGTTATTTTTACCACAATCCAATGACATCTATTGGAGGGTAGAACTCTCATTTTGTACAAAGCCTTAATTAAGTTCTTACCACACCCCCTCATTGTTTAGTCTTTTTTTATTTTTTGGGTAGATGAGGAAAATCTGTCTGTCTTCTCTTTCCACGCCAGACACCCTTCCCTCCCCTCCCTTCCCCTTATGAGTCCAGCGTGCCACTTCATGAAGAACGTTTTACCCTTTCCCTTTCATGTGCTGAAAAATGATTATCTCTATGAAATATTTTTCTGCCTCTGATTGAAGCAGGACTACGCCATCATCTCTCCTCCTGATCAGAACTAACCGTGTAAAGTGGCACAGTGTTGAAGGACATTTTCCAGTTTCCATTCAGCTATTCAATTTTACAACAAATGCTGTACAAGATTCGAAACGTTCCCAAACCTCTTCTAAAATTGCTAAATGTTACAGGCACAATGTGCTCGGCCATCTCTTTCAGTGGTCCTCGTTAACTTCCATTTCTTACGGTCTCTCACCCTGTCGCTCCCTTTGCCACCTCCTAATTTCTCTGAGCTGGACTGTCACCCTCGCATCATTCTCCTCTGCTGACAGCTTCCACTGCAGGGTTAAGCGCATTGTAAACTCTCAGCTAACCACTGATGTGCTTTGTTAACCCTTTCAATCTTCATTCAGACACTCGCCAGTTGAATTTCTGTAGCAAGCATCAAAATCCTACAAACCTCCTGTGGCCCTTGCTGATACTCCTCCCTAACCAGCCTTCCATTCACCTCTCGTTTTTCTAGTTATGTAACCTGGTGTCGTCAACTAGACAGTCTGCGAAGGCCTGTAACTGTGGATCTGATAAAGTCATGCATCACTAGCTAACTATTTTGTTTGGATTCCTTTGATAATAGTGCCATGTTGTAGGGGTGAGCAAGAAAGGGTCGTGTTCAGTTGCTGTGACAGATATGGATCATGCAGCCTTCAATCACTCCCATGGAGTTTTTTACTCTTTGTCAGCTGCCACCCACATATTGCTTTCCTAATTATATCCATCTGCTCTTTCACTTTAATGTACTTTCATGGTAGTTTACTCTATTTTTGTGCTTGAAACACTCTGCTCAGTTTTGTAAGTAAGGAAGGGAACAGAGTCGGAAAGCAGAAAAAAGAAAACTGCAACAGCACTGCTTTTATGCTACAAGCTTGCTCACCGCTGCATACTTTGTATGTTATCTGTCGTTGTTTGGGAGTAAGCTCTGAGACTGCTTTGTGATTTAGAAGGGGGATATTGTCAAAAATGAAAAATGCACAGTTAAAAGCAAGACCCCAATGACTTTGTCACCTTAAGTAGCCCCTTTCTGATTGATGAAGGCAAAACAGCCGGCAATGCAATGAAAAGTGAAATGAGGATGTATATTTTTTGGCAAAGTACAACATAGTCTTAAAAGCTAATACATATTTCACCTCATTTTATCACCTTTTTTCATTCATTAGACATCATATTGTGAAAGAACTGTCTCTGCAGCAGTGTGATGAACATTTCACTTATCATTTAATATCGTGATAGCACTGGAGTTATTCAACAATGTGTTTTGAATTCAAAAACTACACTCTGGTGACTGGCCTTAACTAGATAAAGCCCCATGTCATAGTTGAGAACTGAAAAAACGATTTCAGTACATTTAAAGAACGTAATAATTGCAGATGTTGATTTTTTTTTAAAAATTTAAAACAGAAAAGCACCATCGACTTCTGCACTGTGATTCATTATGCCTGACTCATTCAGCACACGCAGGGTTAAAGTATAGCTGCAGCATCTTACTGCAGTGTCTAAAGCATTTGGCTGATCGTTACAGTATACGCCAAGAGAAGTGGAAAGGGGGAAAAAAACATTTCTCTCTAATACTGTCTGTTTTTCTTCCAAAAATCCTTTTTATTGCATTTATAACATTTGGCACAGTACAAATTCTTGGTGCTTTTACAAGATAAACCTGTAAAGATCAACACTGACCTTTTTCAGGTTTTTGTTAAAGAAAGACTTTTCTGTATAAATATTTCTCTTATCACTGCATTCTCTGTAGCACGGTGTAAAAATCACACAGAATGCCCCCCCTTTTTTTTTTTAAAACAAGACTACCCTCATTTGTCAAAGTCAAGACAGCATCTTAAACAACGTATTGTTTTAAATAGAAGTTACAAGTTAGAAAATAGTTTCAATTTCTTTTTAATATATGTTTCTCTATCACCAGCCCATGGTATTTTCAATTTGTCCATATATATATTTATTTATAAGCATGTACAACAAGAAATCATCAGTCTTTAAGTTGCACTCTGTACAAAAAGTAGTTCCTGTCCCTTTTTCATTGTGCATTCTATTGCATGATTTTAGAAGGAAAGGATGAGGGGGTTGGGGAAGGAGCTAGGGTTCTAGGGAAAGGAGTGGGAGTCTTTTAGGGAGCCTTTTAAATCTGAGTCTCCTGTACCTTCTCCTTGGTGTGAGTTTTTATGACAAAGGGCTCAGCCATTGCTGTGATGGCGCTCGGCAAGGTTCGAGGCAGAGAGTTCCCAACATTGTTGTCTGTCCATTTAGCCCCGTGTCCAGTTGGTTTATAGGTGTTGTATTTGGGCTTAAGAGTGCTGTAGTCCACCTTATGGGGGCTGTAGTCCACTTTGTGTGGACTGTAATCAAGTGTCGGTCTCTGCGTGTGAGGACTGAAGTCAGATTTAAAGGCGCTGTAATCCAGTTTATGGGGGCTGAAATCAGTCTTGAAGGCGCTGTAATCAGTTGCAGGTTTATGGGAGGTGTAAGGGTCCTTGGGTTTGTAGGTACTCTCAGCTTTAGATCTCTGGGCACTGTATTCTGTCTTGGGTTTGGGCTGAGTGCTGTAGTCAGGCTTAAATGGGCTGTAATCCGGTTTAGACCTTGGGTGAGTGCTAAACTCAGGTTTGAATGGACTGTATTCGGCCTTATGTTTATGCTGATTGTTGTAGTCTGATTTCAATGGACTGTAGTCATGTTTGGGTTTTGGTTGGGTGCTGTAATCTCGTTTGAAAGGGCTGAAGTCAGTTTTCTGCCTGGGATGGGTACTGTAATCTGGTTTGAAAGGGCTGTAGTCCACTCGAGCTTTTGGGTGTGCCCCAAATTCTGGTTTGAAAGGACTGTAGTCTGCTTTAGGTTTGTGAGTATTATAGTCCTGTCTAAATGGGCTATAGTCAGGCTTTGGTCTATGAAGGCTAAAATCTGGTGTAGATTTGTGAGTGCTGTAGTCTGGGATGGATTTGTGGCTACTGAAGTCCATATTTGGCTTATATGTGGTATACTCAGCCTTCGGTTTGTGAAGGGTGAAATCTGGCTGGGGTTTGTATTCTGCCTTGGGTTTATGAAAGCTATAATCAGTCTTGTGGGTTAGAAAGTCCAGTTTGTGTATGCTATTATGGTCCCGGATTTCAGGCAAGGTGAGAGCCGCCTCTTGCGCTGCAGACGCGGGTGGTGGAAGGTCCTCCTCATCCACTTGGATAATTTCCACTGTTCGAGCAGCAGCCACTGTGCTCCTCTGCTGGTGGCGTTTTCTCAACTTGTAGAAGGCGATGAGCATGACAGCAGCCAGCAGTGTCACTGCCACAAAACAGCCTATTATGATTTTAGTGGTTTTCATTACTTCATCCAGACTTGGGCCAGACTTTCCAGGCTTTCCCGTGACATCTTTGAGTCCTGGCAGAGCAGATGGTTTGGCTGCACCTGGTGGACTTTCAGTACTTTGCAGCAGCACAGTTGGCGTGGAGATGAAGACTGGTTGAAAAACTGAGGGAGAGGCAGTTGTGGTTGTTGTCCCTATGCCAACTCCTCCTCCAGCCACTCCAGCACCTGCAGTAGCAGCAGCTGTGGTCGTGGTTGTTTTAGGTTTGGGCATCTCTGTGGTTGGCCCCAAGACCTCTACGGTTACTGTGGTGAAGTAACTCAAGTTGGATGTGTTAAGCTCAGCTGCGCTCACATTGAGGTAGGCTGAAGCATTGGAGTTCCCAGCTGCATTAGACACCATGCAGGTGTAAGTGCCTGTGTCAGCTGCCAGAACATTTGAGAAATTGAGGGTACCATCATTGAGTACTGATATTCTCAAATGACTAGAGGCATGTGTCAGGATAGTCCCATTGGGTAGGAGCCAGCGCACTGAAGACATCTGGGCTGTTCGGCAACGAAGCTCAGCCACCCGCCCTGCTGAGATGTTCAAGTCCCTTGGTGCATCAGCAATGAATGGAGCAGAACACTGTGTTGCAGCACCTTCACCTTGGTCCACCTCAACCAGCTGTCGACCTCTCATGTTGGCAGGTGAGTGACAGCGTCCACAGCAAGTGGAGTTAGTTGGGATGTACTCCCTTAGCCAGCGTGCTAACCATACAGCATCACAGCCACAGTTCCAAGGGTTGTGGTGGAGATGTAGCTCCACCAGGTACCTGAGCGGGGAGAAGAGATCATGTGGCACAGCGCTCAGATTGTTATGGGCTAGATTAAGCTCCACCAATGAAGATAAGTCATCAAAGGCATTGCGCTCTATCACCGTGATCTGAGAGTTCATCACCCATAGCTTTTTCAGTGAGCGCAGGCCTTTGAAGGAGCTTGGCTTTATCTCTGGGAAATGATTTTCCGAGATTTCCAGCTCTTCCAGGCCCTTGAGGGGACTCAGGTTTGGCATATCACCCCTTATGTTGCACATTCCCAGGTTGAGGTACTTGAGGTTTTGTAGGCCCTCAAAAGCTCCTTCCGAAATATACTCCAATTTCCTTAGCTCTCCTAGGTCCAGTCGCATTAGGGAGGGCACCCGGTTGAAGGCATAGGAGGGGATACTCTCAATGGGGTTGTTCCTCAGCCACAGTTCTCTTAGTTTAGACAGGTACTCAAAGGCCCCACTGGGCACTACTGTCAACCGGTTATCAAACAGCTCCAGTGTGTTGAGGCTGGTAAGTCCATTAAACGCGCCCACCTCAATCTGTCGTATGGCATTTCGCCCAAGCTGGAGCACCTCAAGGTGGTGCAGGTGGCGGAAGGAGTCAGCCTGCACCGCCTCAATGGCGTTTTCCATTAGATTGAGGTGTCGCGTGTTGGCAGGAATGCCGGGGGGCACACGAGTGAGGCCACGCCGGGTGCACACCACCTTCCCTTGCTGATTACTACAGGAGCACTGCGGTGGACAGCCTTGGGGTCCTTGAGACACCGCCGCCCCCGCCAAGGCCAGGGAGGCGCTGCTCCACGCTCGCGCCATCAGGAAGACTACACAGAGTAGGGCGGCTTTCCTGGCACGATGCACAGCTACCCGCCCCAGGAGACTCATGATGTGGCACGTTCATAATTCAGCATCATCTGGGGGGGAGGATGGGGATGTTTGGGGGCTTTGGGGACAGGGAAAGTAGATGGTGGGCTGGTAGTAGTGTTTAGTAGACCAGAGTTAAAGAGGTTAAGGAAACTGAAAAGGACAAGAGGAAAGGGTGAGGGTTGGGTGCTTGCTAAGGGGCTTAACCTAGCCTTAGTTAAGCAATACTTTTGTTTCCATGAACTGTTTTCAGGGGGAGAAGGAGAGGAGGGGTTAGAGAGGGCTGGCTTTTCTGCAACGTATATGCGAAGGACATGATGCTAAATTAAGCAACCGAAATCTGTATTACAAGACAGCAGGGAGGGTAGGGTGTTACAAATTGATGCAAATTGTGTTTGAAACACTAGACACCTACCTCAAGTTATTATTACAGGTCCTTGAATTGAGATATATAGATTCCCTCCTTTTTTGCAACCAGAAAGATCAGATAAGGTGTATGTATATCCCAAGACGAGCAAAGAAAGCCTTTTTTTTTATATCTGCTCTGTCAAAATTGGTATCATTGCCCAAGAGTTTAACCAAGATGAGCCCTTTTGTAAATCCACGCATCCATATGGAAAGGTTCAAAGGCCCTTAGAGTGTTTGTTTTTCCCTTTTCTTGTTTATCAGGAAAAAAAGATTGTAGATAGGAATCCAGTCAGGCTCCCAAAGCAGCAGTGCTCCGGTGCTTGCTTCTTGCTGTCGGCTCCTCTTCTCTCGCTTGTCCTTGGAATCCGACAATTGATCCCCCTGCTAGACACCTTACCCCGGTCTCCATAGCACAAGCGGCCACACAAACACACATACACAATGTTTTGCGCACCAAAAGCCAAAGCAGAAAGGACAAAAATAGGAAAGTAGGTGGGGATGGGATTGGTGAAGGTTGAATGAAAATTCCACAGTCCTTTACAATGTTCTTTGCCTGTTGTTTGCGATGATTAACAGGGGAAATTGACAACCGGGGAAAAAAAAGACCCCCTCCTGTTTGTATTCCTGTGTTCACTTTTCAGTGGTCAATCAGTTGGTCGGTTGGTCAGTCTGACAGTCCTTCTCCATCTCTCCCCCCTTTTGCTCCCCCTCTCAATGTGGCGTCGTGTCCACTTGATTTTTCTTTTTGTCTTTTTTTTTTTCTTTCCTCCCGGAGTGCTCAGTGGGGGTTGAAAAGGCTAGGCGACACAAACTGCCTTCATTAGCTGCTTCTTCCTCTCAACTGTCCACACACACTACGGTCGCGGTGGCGACAGCAGCAATTGCAAACGCACACACCATCCCTGTGAAGTATACAGCAGCAATAGCGAGCGCACACACAGCAGCAGCTGCAGCCTGCCTCCCGTGCGCTTCCCAATAATCCGTCAATTTCTTCAGAGAGGGAGTGAGATGGGGGGATGGAAAGGGGGTGCTGGGAGGAGTGGGGGTGTTGTAGCTGGGTTGATCAAGGTGGGCTAGAGGGAGGAGGGGTGGTGCGCAGTTTCTCCTTCCTTTCTCGTCTTTTCTTTTTATCTTCTTGTTTTCCAGTTCTTTTTCTCCCCCCCTCTCCTCGTGGTGATCAGTACCTCCTCTCCAATGCAGCGTCCGACTGGGGAGAGGAGCAAGACGGGGAAGGCAAGCGCAGGGTGAGCGCGGCTTACAGGCGTGACGTTAACAGTAGCGTCGATGTGGAAAGGATCCGTTGTAGCAGCAAAAGAGAGATGGTGCGCCAGCTTGGATATCTCTTGCGCTCTCTCTCTCTTGCTCTCTCTCTCTCGCTTGCTCTTACGCGCTCTCTCTGTCTCTCTCTCTCTCTCTCTCTCTGCCTCCCTGCTGCTCTCTCTGCAGTGTCCTGAGGTAGTTGGGTGAGCTCAAAGCACTCAGACCTTTTTAGAGATCTACCGCTTGAAAAACCAGTTTGCTCCTGCTGTCCTCTGCACTCTTTTTAATGCTCACACTCTCTTGTTCTGTGGCTTTCTGGGGCTTTGTGTGGCTTAGGGGAATACACAGACTGCCCAAGCAAAAGACAGAGATGGACAGTGGTATCCCCGCAGCAACCAGGTTTTAACCCATCTCTCCCCATCAATAGTCCAGCCATTCCAAATCTAGCAAAGCTTTCCAGCATTGCTGTAGTGGAATAAAGCAGGCAGATGGAACACTTGGTCTCTCACTCCTGCTCTCTTTCTGGATGCTCTGTCTTCCTCTTTTTTTTTTTAATCTTTGATTTTCCTTAACTTTGCCTCTCCTTGCTCTCTAACCCTTCTTGTTTTGTCCTTTAGTGGAAAATAGAGGAACATGAATGGACTGCTGACGCATCCTGCTCGGAGCAGTGCTTTGGTTAGATGCAGTGTGTTTTGTGCATTAACTCCCCTCGCCCACTTCACCCTCACCTCTCCTCGCTTCCTGTCCTACTCTACTCACTTTTCGTCTGTCGCTGGGTTTACCTCTTCAAATAAAATCTTATTCCATTAAGTTTACATTTGCATCAGTTTTTTTTAATGGTTGCCATTTTTTTCTCTCAACAGTTTGATTTGTGTTTTTGGGGCTTATGGTTTTGGTTTAAGCATCTCATTTATCAACACTGCAATGGAGATTGAATTTATGAAGAATAAATGTATTTGTATGTGAGATTTGAAGGTCTCATTTCAGTACTGAGAAAGAACGATTGATAATGCAGAAGCAAAACATTTTCCGACAGCAGTTGCATTCTGTTACTCCATCCACCTTCAATCATGTATGTCTTTGCAGGTACTTAGAACACTCTAAACACACAGGCCTTAACCCTCAATTTGAGCAAAACTGCGCTCCAGGAAGCACATGGCAATAAAGGTCATGTTAAGGAAGGCAAACGGGAGAAAACAAGACATGCTTTACCTTCTTGCCGCAGGAGAGGAGGCAAAACAAATGCACCCTACTGTCCCATCACCCCTCTATTTCCAATGATTTGTACAAGCCTCATGTCCATTAAACTAGGAAGCAGTGTGGGTAATTGATGGCTGGTAAAGCTAGCTGTGACAGTGCTGCTAGGTGTGTGTGTGTGTGTGTGTGTGTGTGTGTGTGTGTCTTAAGCAGAGAATAAGCGTGTGAAAGAGAGAAAAGGCAAGGGAGGTGGAGAAAGCACGCCAGCTAGAAAAGGTCACACTGCCTGTAGCGCAGTACGTTATTCCTTCCGGCACGAGTATAGAGCCAACTCCTATATTATGCACGCACACACGCACACACACACACACACACACACACACACGCACACACACATTCTTTCTCCTTGACTTCACCGCAATTGAATAAGAATGTACCAGTGAGGTGGCAAACACATCAGTATAGGGGGATTTTCTTGTGTGAAGATTGAAAGGTTGTCTTTCCCTTCAAATAGGGATTCCCTTGTCCTACAGCCATGTGTGGGGTGATAGTGCTGTGCAACTGTATCATCTTCAGCACTTATTTTCAGCATTTGCAAAAACGCATGCAAAAGCAACTTGTAATAATAATACAGGACGCACAGGAAAAAATGCGCTGCTTGAAACCACATCTGCATTTCATTGATCTGTTGTCAGCTAAGTCAACCGCAAATAATGGCTGGTGGTTCTGTGTGTGATTACTGATGACAAAAATCAGATGAAGTACAGTGTGCATTCTGGCATGGCTAGATTTATTTGGACGTCAGATGGTACCTGTGCACTGTCCTGTAGGTGTGGTGTGCCACCACTTGATGAGCAAGTGACCCAGAATTAGTTCAGGTTGTGTTTTACTCACCCAGCCCAGAGTACTATCTAACCAGAATCATCCAATGACCTGAAACATGACCGGCACTGCCCAGGTGGCCCTCCGCTCTCAGTCCTCATCCTGCCTATTTTCATTTTCCTCTCTTTTCTGTCCTGGAGTTATCAGTGGACACTCACCTTTTTTACTAGTGATGGAGCCTGGGTCATGGCCTGTCAAACTCCATAATGCTCCACTGAACAAAAGCGGTCAACCCTTTGGGTTGGAGTTTGATCCTGACCCAGATTGGCCAACGTGGCTGGAAATGCTGTGATCACGGCAAGGTTTTCTCAAGGTCCAGCATATGTGCATGTGCAGCTCACATGGCATTCCTGACACTGGCAAAGAGGTTAGCCAGGAAAGCCTTTTCCAAGCTAGTGGCCTGTACCTGAAAAGCAAGTTGAATGTGTTTAGACATTCAGGGCAATGGTGAATTTGCATAACTGGCTAAGCTGTTACATTTGGAGTGGCTTTCAAGGTGTATGCCAGTATATCCACGGTGGATAGTTGCCAAAAGTGAGGTCAAACAGTTGCCCCATATGTTCACAGTGTAACAGACACTGCCTTGACAAGAGGAGAGTTGTCAGGCCTTGCCTCCAGGATTTAGTGACCAATGACGACCTGACGAGCTGTCAGATATGTGGTAACTTCACGCTTTCATGCCAGTTGCATGCCCCTGACCACTGCCCCCCTGCTTCACCCAGGGCCCCATGGATCATTCCTGCACCAGGCCTGTTGGGCACTGGGTGTAGTTTGGGGGTACTGAACGACCTAGTTTGGTATGGCTTGTCAGCCCTAGCCTTTCAAGGGGTGTATACAAACAGTACTGAATCCATCCCCTCGGGTGAGTGCTAGCAAATCTGGACTGTGGCCAGTCACATGTAGGTCAGCAGCCTGTG
Organism: Aulostomus chinensis; assembly: GCF_037954235.1. Taxonomy (NCBI): domain Eukaryota; kingdom Metazoa; phylum Chordata; class Actinopteri; order Syngnathiformes; family Aulostomidae; genus Aulostomus; species Aulostomus chinensis. The sequence continues at coordinate 14,878,242 of NC_141323.1, read as the reverse complement.
TCTGCTTGCATGTGTGTGCGTGTCAGTAGTTCTATTTGGGTGAATGGCCTCCAGTATGCTATAGCAGAAATGACAATCGGATTAGAGCAATGTATAGTCGAATGATACATCTAATGATAATGTCATTGCCTCTGCCATTGGCGGCATTCAAGGATTTACAGTGCAGATCCTCGGGCAATCCACATCATTTTGTGTGTGAGAGGAAAAGAGATTTTTTTCAAGGAGAAACGAGGCGCGTTATTTTTGGGCTTGTTTTGTGCTTTGTGAATTGTTACAAATGTATTTTGTGCGTTTGTCTGAACGAGTTTGTTCTAGGTATCCAGTGATGCCCGACTGGTTGATTGCTGGTGCAATGTATCTTAAATTTTTTTTTCCTCAGGCCACAGTATTTAAACGTGTACACAGCATACACAAAAATGTCTAATGCTGACCTTGAGGTAAAGGACCTTCTTCAGACACTTTGCTTCCCATTTTCATTTCAATTTCCAGGAATTAATTCTGCGAGAGATTATGTGTACACACACACACACACACACACACACACACACACACACACACACACACACACACGCAGCTATCGGTGTCCCAGTAAAGGCTTAAACTGCTTGGTAGGGGGATTTTTTTCTGTTTATCATTTCGTCATCCCACAATCAAATCATATGACAGCACACGAGAGATTATATTTGGCTTCTGTCTGGCCAATGAGTCTGCGTAGTTAGTCTGATTTCAGTGACCTTGTGTGGCCTCCACTCAAGCATAATACCAACATTTTAGATAAACCTTCATTTAACACTGACACTCTTTACGGTGGCTTTAATCTAGACATTTTATTGGGGAATTGTTCTGTTATTCAGTCTGCTGGCCTTCTGTTCTTTGTTCCCATTCTTTTACTGTCTTGGCCTTTGCCCACTTCTCCTCCTTTTGCTATTTCTATTTTCTTTCATCCTCTTTTGACCTCTTTTGTTCTTAATTTCACTACCCCCCCTCCTCTCTCTTGGTCTCACTTTCCTCCTCAAAACTGCTTCTTCCTACCATGTTCCTTTGGGTCTACTATTTGCAGGACAATCTCAAGTTAATTGTGTTTGCTCATTCAACTGTCAGTGCGTCTGTCTGTGTGTGTGTGTGTGTGTGTACATACACTCCAAAGAGGGCAACATCAGGTCATAGCAACTGGAGGCACATAGTAAAAAGATGAGTGTTTCTTACCCCCCCCCCCCCGTCATACTGTGTTGTTCAGTGTTTGAGCTTCGCTAGCAGCCATTGTCTCCAGACTAATGGGCTTCATTATGATGAGCTGTGTTCATACAGGCTGCCAGAGCAGGGATTAGCCCTAGTGCCGTGTTAGCTGGATGCAGAAGAATGATGATGCTAGGTCTGTGCTCTTAACCAAATCAGCAGGAGACATGATAGTGACAGATTTATCAAAGTGAGTGTCTTTTAAAGTTTGAAAATTGATTAAAAAGCAAAAGATTCTTTACAAGATGTCCTTAAAACATAGGTTTAGTTGTTAGTTGAGTCCAGAATGTTACAGGATGCCCTTTTTGCTTTTTCTCACCATATGCTAATGCTCCCCATGTGTTGCTCTGGCCGTGTCGTTGGTCAGCAGGCCTCATTAGAATTCATTGTGCAACCCTGTATGTGCGTTCATCACAATGTTGCCTTGCCAACTGCCGGGCCGAAGGAAATGGATGTCTCTTTCTCTGAGCAATGTGAAGGTAAAAACATAGTAATTCATTGCAGAGAGAGAGAGCCTAAATCTTGTAGACTTAAAGCTTCTTGGTAGCAAAGGTCCTGTTCTCAACGTGATCCATCATCTCTCTCCTCTTTTATATCTTTCACTTAGTCAAAACAAAAACTTATTATTGAGCAGCAAATGACAGTACTTCCATGTCTGGTTTTGCATTAGCTGTACTTATCTGAGCTTAATTGTTCCATTGAATAAAATGAGCAAAAAAGTGATTTATTGTGCTTAGTAACTTATGCTTCATTGTGCAGTTTTTGTCTTGCCTTTTACAATCACAAACACAAATTTTCTCGTGCTGGAGGTAATTGGATCAACCATTTGCTACTTTAAAAAGGTCTTCATTTCCCTCTAATGCTTGTTTTGCCTGTAGACTACCTGAAATCGCTCAAATCAGATTGATTTGGCTTCTTGAGACACTCCCTTGTTTTTATCAGAGTGAAAACATTACATTTCCTCTCCCACTGTGAAACCTCCCTGACCTTCATATATCCTCCACCCCCGAAAATCCGGTTGACCATTACTTTCTTTGCAGTATTTCCATGAAACTATTAATCCTAGAATCTCCATCAGGCTGCATGTAGGGGAGGATTAGCCCTACTGGGGCCTTTACCAGACCGAGGGATGGGAAAAAAAGGAGAAATGAGCTTTTCGTTTTCATAGAATTCACCTGTATACACCCAGATTATGCCAGCACTGTCAGCAGAGACAGGTTGAGTGCGAGCACACCACTAATCTTTGTTTTTCATGGGCTGCTTCTTTTGTAATCTAACTCATCTGTCTAGTTTACCTTGTGCCAGGTATATGGATGCACACACTGCATAATATTTCAAAAAGCTTCCCTGATCTTAGAAAGCAGTCTGAGGTCTTATTTTCCAATTTCCCTCCAGTTTGGATTTTATTTTTGACTGTCTGTGAAATGACTTTTGTCATAATAACAGGAGTTGGGGTTTGGAGATAAATCTTTTTTATCAATAGGTGTAAATTTATGGATTCCTTTACATATTATGGACCCTGGAAAGATGGCAACATCAGTGGTTGACAGTACCATGCAACCCTGTTGAGCTAATTCTAGTGAATCGCATACAGGGGAGCCAGTTCAGCCAGCACGGTAACAAATTTGTGAGGCGGATGTATGTGTAACTCCAGTAATACAACCCTTCAGCAGTTGTCCCCCCATGCAGGTTGGCGACAGTGGAGTATAGAAAGGCTTAAAAGTTAGGAAAAAGACTTGAGGTAGATGTTGACATCATTGCTTGAGGAATATAAAAAAGAGAAAAAAAGTTGTTAGAAAGCATATTTGGATATAAAAAAAAATGAATGTGCTATACAGGCTAAACAAAAAGTACCCCAAACATTTCAACCTACCAGTCCTTTCAGGCCCTGCAACCTTGCATAAATGTGTTTTCATAGCAGTGCAATCAGGTATATCCCCTGGAGGTAGGCTGCGGGTGGGGTTCAGCAGGGTTCCAGCTATGAATGAGGGGAGGGGTAAGGGGGGCAGCAGGCAGCACTTTCTAAATTGAAGTCAATAATACAGCAGTCCATTCTATCACAGCCATTCCACCCACACAGTCACTAAGGGGAGCAGAGGGTAGGATGTCGATTGAGTTCTCCAAAGTACCAATACGCATGACATGGGTTTGTGTGGGGGAATGCGTATGAAGGGAAATACTGGTGTCAGGGAAGAAGGGAGGGACACATTTGCTGCACAACCCACAAACACGAAACTGTTACACACATACAGGTGTGATTGACTTCTCTGACGCCTGATAAGAAAACACATAAAGCTTTGAAGCATTGAGAATGGATTAAACCAACCCGCGTGGGCCTCAGTGCTACATTGAAGTACTTCTATTCTACATTTAGATATTGCATAAAATCTTGCTAATGTGGGCATATCTGAGACACACGCACGCTGAACCTTATTTTGCCTTTTATTCTTGTCTTCTGCACAGCTTTGGGGGATTAAAACTGGCATGTCAGACCTGTTCTGAGCAGAGGTAGGGAAGGAAACCAGTGAAGGAAAATAATGGTAGAGGGTGAACATCTGACTGACATGGCCTTGTGTTGCGATGCATTTGTGGTAATTTTTCTATTTTTTTTTTTAATCTGATGACTGCTATGTAACAGCAATACACATCTGCACAGTATGGAAGAGGACATGCTTTGTTTGGGAAATTGCACTTTTTGCTTACTTTGTGCTGAGTGGAAGATTGTGTTAAAAAAAAAACTTGATAGGTTGCATTTTTAATACTCCATTTTCCCAGTGGTATGCTGCTGACATGCTTAGGGGTATTTTGTTTTTCTCAAACAAATGGGATTTAAAAATATAAGTTAATTTATAATTCACTTCCTATAGTTGGTAGAATTTTAATCCCATATGTAACTAACCCTTTTTTAATTTGTGTAAGAGTATACACAAAATATGTCCATTGGATGGAAACATTACTGTCACTGACTGTCCCCAAGGTAACTTTTTTTCAGAAAGACTACACAGTTGTCTCATACAGTCATGCTGGGATACATGTCTGGGGTTATTATGCGATGAAATATTTAAATGTTCCATGATATCAAGTGAATAGACTAAATGTATAATGTAGCTATTCTATTCTAGCCTTTAACTGTTGTAAACATAAACTTGAGAGGAATGGGAGGCTGATGAATCTAACAAATGTTCAAAAAACACGCAATAAATCTTGGAAGACCGCCACAGTCGGTTTGTAATACTTGGAAATTTATTGGACGTATGTGCAAGAGGTCGAAAGTCACACACGCGATGAAGCCAAGAATCTGATGAGGGGCTCACCTACCGAATATGCTTACCATTTTCTCTGCCATTTCATGAGATGTCCCTGAGCATTTAGCATAGTCTGGACCACACCCTGATGGTGAGAAACCTGTCCCTTCAGGGATGTAATGGCTTGCAGCTGCGGGTGATGCAAGCATGATCTATGTTTGTCTAAGGTATTCAATACCAAGATACAATCATTGTCACGGTCATCCCCTGGGCTGAGATGAACCATGCAGGAGCTACAGACAGAGATTGTGATCAATTTCACAACACCTCTGACCAAACAACAGCAAGGAGAATACTTCTAGGGATCATACGGGCGTAAGCGGTCGTGGCCGAATGAGCCCATTCCTTCCTAACAGACACTGCAAGCGTGCCTCAGGACGTTCGTCTATGGGACAGCTTTGGGGTTTTGAACGAGCTGATCTGCCATTCTGGCTGTCCCTTTTACACAAATGCTGATTCGGCGCTGTGACTACCTTCGCTGCCGGATCAGATGCAGAACAATCTGTTCCTTCGTTCCGTCTCTTCTAGAGACGGTGAGGCATAACAGCGGCATGATGTTCCTGTCTCGAAAAAAGGCTGTAAAAAAGGGTTACAGCCTTTATACTAAGGAGAGAGCACTTCACCCAGGCTAGTAGTTGAGTAAAAAAAAAAACAACTTAAATTAAATAAATACTTACTTTTTATTAAATTTCAACCTACTGCACATCCAGGTTGCAGACCATGTCTCGCAGTCAGGAATGGCCAGGTAAATTTTTCCCATGATAACCCCCCACCCATACTTGTCTTGATACATGGTTGAACAACGGTAATTTGCCCAAGTCAGGCATTGATTGCGCCCATTGTTTGCATTTCAGCTTTCAGTATGGATTTGCTGTGTCTCTGTGGCTAATTCAGAGTTTTTACTTTTAAGATGGCTTCACATTATTGTGCCGAATCAATGAGGGCACTACTCTTATGGACTGGGTTGAAAATGTGTACGTCTGTTACACCTCTGTGAGGTGGTCACGGGGGATGGAGAACAAGAATAACTGATTCACAAACCTTTTAACGAAACAAATTTGGAATCTGTGTCATGCACATTTTGTCTGGAGGGGGCTTTGCTTACCTACGTGCAAGCTGACGCTTCAAGGGGCGTCATTTGTTCTTCTTCGATGCCTATCACCGTTTTGTCATCCATCTGTTCACTGCTCAGCTGTGCAGAGCAATGAATGACAGAAAGTTGATTGAACGACTGAGACACATTGGTTTTAAGTTTATTTTTTGATGAAGCTATTGAGCTCACCATTTCCTCATTCAGTAGAAAAACCTCAAGACAACAGCCTGCAGGCATTGGGATTTACCTCTTAAAATGTGTTGCATGGGTTTCCAAGCAGCAAGCCTGGGCAACACAAGTGCTGAGCTGGCTACAAGAGTTTTGTTGCGGTTAACTGTATATTGCAATAGTAGGGTGTCTTCTCTTCCCTGTGGCCACATTGTTTAAATGAAATATGAACATTGTGTGTGCAATTGTCACAACAAAACAGGGTCGTCTGTCCTATTTGGAGATACAGTTGTCAAACCTTATACCAGGTGGAGTTAAAAGTACTCCTGTGCATTCAAAGCCGAATTTATCAAGTACAGTTATCTCTGGTGTGTGTGTGTGTGTGTGTGGTATAGAAATTAATACAGGGTTGAGATGTGATAAATGTGTGTGTCTTTTTCGCAAATGTAAATGTTTTAGAATATGACGTGATCCCAGTCCTAATATGACCCCCCCTTTTCAAGACTTTTCCTTTAAAAAAAAAAAAAGCCTTAACCAGGACTTTTGGGGCTCACTTGTTTTACAGGTATTGGGTGCCACCTATTCTTGAGATGGACTGATATGTAAAAGTTTAAATCTGCATTAAAAAAAAGACAAGCCCATTTTCCCAGGTCTATTTCCAAGATATAAAACACCGTCGGAACAATACGGTATGTACAGGCGCTAAAAGTAATCGCTGCTTTGTTCCGACTGAGGATTGAGAAGTCACAACATTTTGAAACGGGTCTGAATTAGTGGGCTAATGTACGTATTTGTTCGCCAACATCACAGGCATCGCTGAAATTGCTCAGAAAAAAATCAGAATCTTAGCCTTTAGTTTCACGCCTCTAGAATGTAGATAAATTTGGCTTTCTTGCCACAACAGAAAAATTTCTAGGCAAAAAAACTAACTAAAAGTGCCTTTTTCCACCTGCCCCAAAAACTCCAATGTTGTGTGAGACCGGGGCGACTAAAAAAAAAGACTTCTTAAACTTGCTAGATTTTTTTTGCATCTTTTAAACCATGAAGAAATCATTTGTATTACTGTATTCATCTATCGATCCTTTGGCCTAACATTTAGGAAAAATAGGTGATGGCCTTTGAAAAAAGTCTCAGCTAAATATCCGTATCATTCAAGAAACAAGGACAGCTACCATCTAACTGCAGTTGAACCCTCAAAGCTGATTCTGATTTTCTACGTCTGTGGTGTTTATCAAACAAAAGGCTGACATTTTTGACTATTTTACTCTATGATTTAACCCGTGTGATGACTTTGAGTCATGAGCTGGACTCATGTCTCATGTCCAACTTGACGATGGAGCCGCTAGTGGTATGAAGCCATTACCGCTGCTCTTTGTAACATGTTATTCTCAAACATACAGTAGATGTGTCAAGCAGTGGGTCATGACACATCTTAATTATCACAAAAATGTTAAACATGTAGCGAGTCTTCCCTTGGAACGTCTTCAATCATTTCTAATGCTATCTTACTTAGATTTGTGTGCTTAAAGCCCTGAATGAAAGTAGAACCCCAGATTAGCTTTATAGAATCTCCCCCCCCCCCCCCCACACACACACACACACACAGCATTTTCAATGGAAAAAGATAAGAAATGTCCATAAAACTGTGATGAACCTACTCCGACAGTGTAGTGACATCATTTGTCTTAAGGACATTTTTCATGCCCTTTTGTTCATGTGCCCTCATTAATTATTCAACCATCTTGCATATTGTACTTGATGGCATTGTAATGTATCGAGCTGTGAATTAGCAGTGATCGGTTTGCAGTCCGACTCAGGTCAGCCACATTTATTAAGACGCTGCCAAGAGGGAAAAACACAATGTTGACATCATGACTAAGTCAAACGTGCATTTGAATTAAACTGAACATTTTAATTTTAAAGCTTTTTAATTTATTAGGAATCATGAGACATACACCCCCCCCTCCCCTTTTTAAGTTTACCAGTAATGCACTTTGATTATGTCTATTAAAGGGAAATTAAAGTAACATAAAAATGTCACTGTTCCAAATGTAATTTATAAGGTTATATAAGTTTGTTCAGATTGAATATCTAATTCAAACTTTTTCCCCTCTTTTTCTTTCATTGCTTGTCCCTCTGCATCTTCCATCTCTCTTTTTCAGCACGACAGTCATGTCAGTGACTGTCACAGTAATGGCAGTCATTAGCAGCATCTGCATTTGCTCTGTTTTATGAGGCGGAAAGAGGAGTAAAAATAGGGAAGACAGGAAAAGAGGAGAAAAAAAACTCGCACCTTCAGACTATTTCGTTATTTGTAGCCTCCTCTTCTCTCTTGTTTCAATCTCATTGCACAAACATTAGTCCCATTTTTCTCCCTTGTCTCCTTATTATGGAGGCATTTCGATACTCAGTCTTTTAACTCGTTTCTATTTGTTCTCCTGCCACCAGGATAAAACAGAGTAAAGGGATGATTGGAAATTTACAGAGAGAAGTGATTACAAACTGGTGTCACGGGACCGTTAGCAGAGATGCTATCGATGCACTCCCGATACAGCTGTACCATCTGAGCAGTTATGTTCTGCTGCAGAGTCCCAGGCAACAGCACATCAACACATGGCTGCGTTTGAATGAGAACCAGTAGATATGCTTTCAATAAGTTGACGAATAAGCATAAGCTTTATTTCAGTTTGAGGTCAGAAAAATATAACTAAAAGTTAATTTTGTCATGCTTTCAGCTTTTTTTTTTTTTTTTTTTTTTTAAATGACATTAATTTAAACAAGCAGAGATTCAGCAGTTTAAAGTTTACAAAGTGTTGGTTATTTATCAGAAGCAATGTAACTTTTAATTGGCATTAGTAGCTCACCCGGTTGGACATAGCCATGTATGTTTTTAGCAAGTAATATAAATGACATCATCTGGGGTTGTGTGCTTCATTCATCAGATATTTTCAGCTAGCTCACCGTTAGCTGTGGGATGTGTTTGATGGACCTATGTAGCATTACTAGTGTAACTAGTTTGTAGTTGATATGTTTTCCTTTGTCTGCACTTTGTGGGGATGGAGGCGAGCTGATGTAGCCTGTGACAGTCCCGGCCACAAAGGGGAAAAGAAGGAAAAGTGAGGTTGAGGCTCGAAACAAATGCTGCGTTCCATTTTACTCAGCAGTGGCATCAACAAAAATACGCTTAGAAATGCAACGCGAGTGTCACCAAATTTGCAGTTCCAGGATTCCATCTTCCCCCTTGTTCCTCTTGTTCCCCTACACGGCAAATGTAGCAGCCGACTCAGTGAAAAGTAATGGGAGGGGATGACGGCTAACATGCTGTTGTATGTGATTGGAGTAAAGACAACTGTGACAGTTGACTGACTTCAGATGCTGTTTCTCTTTGCTAATTTTGTTCTGTTGATGATTATTGTGCCAAACAAACATCGGTTTATCCATGTTTTCTTGAGTAGATGCGCAGGAATCAAAGGTTGGAAGTACACCAACTCTGAACTATTGACTCTCCCATGTGCAGGGAAATTCATAAGAATCGTATTGTTTTCCTGAACTAAATATGTCCCCTCTGTTCTTACATGAAAAGGTTCAGTACTTGATGGTTGATTACCTATTTGTGTGTGTGTGTGTGTATGAGAGAGAGAGAGAACAAATACATTTGCAAAAAAGGAATAAATAAGGCCAAATCGTATTTGCTATTGAATTATCATTTGTTGTCTAGCAACAGACAAACTCTATGACTCCAAAGCAGGTACGACTTGGATTGAATCATTCCTTTCACTCCTACACACACACACACACACACACACACACACACACCACTTCATTCCACGATCTCATTTGGTGATCGTCAGCTGCCATTTACGAGATTAAACGTACAGAGGGGTTGAGCTGGCTTGCCAAAATTAAGCAGCGATATCGCCATCTTTTTCAAGAGGGTTTATCTTGCACACTGCAGAAGGGGGTCAGATCATTTCTCGTGCTACCTGTTGGCACGGCAGGTATAGAGTTGCTGCCTGTAATAGGGTCTGTAAATGTCCTTAACTTGCACAATTAGGGGAACAATTTTTTACTGTGATTAAAATGAGTAATCCTTCAAGGCTTTGCCCATTTGCTCTGTCCCTTTACACCTTCCACCTGTTTCGAAAATTAAATGTGGAACTAGAATAAACGCCATTAGATGAAGCGGTAATGTCTTTCGGCTCATTGGATTCCTGGCAGCCTCACCTGCACTGTTGAGTCTTTACTGTACAACTGTTTTATAGCAATATGGAGTACCTCTTCACTTGCTCATCTCCAGCACTTTTCCCGCACTCAAAGCTCAACCCCTGCCTAACAACTCTCCAGCCAGCCCTAGCAACCGGGCAGAGCTTCTCCTTTTGACAAGCACACAGAAATAGACAAAACGCCATGTTGAAAAATGCCACTGTCGTCACCCCCCCCCTTTTTTTCTCCCTCTCCTTCATTCTCTCACTTTGTCAGCACAGACAGTTTGGGAGGACAGAAATGGCTTTTTGAGTGACACAGGCTGGCTATGCCATTTGCTGTGTCAACTGGTGGAAGAGGATAGAAAAGGAGGTGGAGACAAATGATTATGGCCTTTTCCATGATTGTCACGCGGCCCCTTTCTCACTTTCACTCGCCATCTTCTCCATGTGAGGTCACGGTAGTCAGAGTAACATCGCCACAATACCAGAAGGGTGTGGAAATGTTTTGACAGTGCCAATGCAGCTTTGTCTTCTTGCTCTCTGCCTTTTTTTTTTTTTCTTCCAAGCAACAATTCCATAAATGTGCTTAGTTCAGACTCTTAAATGAGAACATTTACAAATTCTTCTTATTCTCTTTTTTGATTTATAACCAGAAATGATGAGTCCTGTAGTGTTGGATGGACAAAAAAAAAAATGGCTCTGAGAAATTGTGATGAACATTCGTCAGATTCTCTTGATGTTAATGCAATGTAACACTGTGTAAAAGTCAATTAATGGCAGTTTATGTCTTTGACCAAATTGCTGCAGTATATAGCACTTAGTGCTAAATCAACGGAATTCTATCCACATCTTCTTGGAAGTGCTGCACCCAATTCCTCTTTGGGGAACAATTTTATTTGAGCAAAAGAAAAAAAAAGAAGAAGAAGAATCTGATGTGGTTGTCACTCACTATCCTGTGTTAGACAAGATTGCTGCTGGGTTTTCTTCCATGCCACCCCCCCCCCCCCCCCCCCTCCCCAAACACATAGGACTATCTCGGGTGCAATGTGATAGTTTTGTCATTGTAGACACAGAATTATAAATATTTAAAATTCCATTATGAATTCTTTATTTGATTCATAAAGCTTCAGCAAGCGGAGCATGAGTGAGGAAAAAGGGTGTCCGTGTATTTGATCTGAATTACTGCACTCATTGTTGGGGGATTTGACAAACGCGGAAGGTACGGTAGACTGTGTTATCATCTTTACAGTTGTAAGCCTCAGAAGAGATTAATTAATAAACAGGATTATTTTGGACGAGTGCTGTAAATGACAGTCGGCACATCGTTAACCGCACCGTCCTCATTACAGCAGCGAGTACACAGGCCCAGTATTAGCCTGAATGTTCTTTCTCTACCTTACATGTCTGCGGAAAGCCACTGGTACCCTCTCCCCGATGTTAACCATTTTCAGTTGTGGCAAAAATCCAAATGAGAAATTGTGTTCCTCTGTGATTTGCTTCCGATAATGCCGCCCCCCCATGTTTCCAAAATGCAGTTTAGGTAGTTTTCCTTTTGTTCATTTTTTTCCCTGTCTTGATCTAAGATTGCTACAACATATTGTGGTGTTGATAAAAAAAAGAGGAAAATGCACCAAAGGGGAATGATTTTGGGACATTTGTTTTAAACATGTACTCAGTAACTTAAAGCCCACTTCATTTTCCCACCCGCACCCTTGAATCAACCAGTTAAGGGGAATTATCCAGTATTAACAATATTACAAATGTGGCTCGATATTAATCGACTGGCATGCCATGTTGCCCTTCTCTTAAAAATGAGATGGATTGTAGTTATTGCTGATATTGATTTTAATAACTGGTCTGTTAAGGCCCAATGCGGTGCCATGCACCTGCTCAGCTGCCTCTTGGGCTGTGTGTCAGCCGGGCCTTTATTTCATCTCGATAACAAAGGATCTATAAACCAATTTAACTAAAGGTTTGGCATGATTAGCTTTGCCGATCCTTTATTTTTGGTCCTCAAACCTTCCCAGATACAGTAGGAGTTTGATATATAAAGTGTGAATTTAGTACAAAATCGCAGGACCAAAGGTGTTTTTAGGTGCTGAACTGAAATGGGAGGCCGCGGCAGCGAGATGCGGTGTGAGAGTAGAAAGATCAAGCTCCCTCACAGCAGTATCGATCCATCAGGTCAGATAGAGAGCGAGAGGGACTGACTGATGTTGAAGCTTGTCGGTCATTACATCGCCATGGGTCTTGCATTACTTCATCACTGACCAACTCCTAGCCTCCTAATTATTTTAAAGTGGTGGGGGGGGTGGGGACTTCAGGCAGCACAGTAAGGTGATCACTTTGGTCACCCAGCATTGGAAATGCCTGCAGGGTCTACATTTCCATTACTACTCAGTATCACCTTGTTCTTGCATTTGTAAATGGATTTCCAAATGTCTAAAATGTGTAAATTTACATGTTCTTTTACTTTCTATGACTCCAGCCCAACAGAAAGTAAAAGGGCCATTGACATTTCAGATTGCAGATCACCAGCATAGCGCACATTCATTCTGACAATAGTTCACTTAAAATGCCTACAGTAGCACAGTCAATTGAACCCCCCCCCCCCCAGCGGGAGATCTCTCCATAATTTATTGCTTTAGTTTGGTCGTCTACTGTAGGTCATTTGCAGAGGGACAATACCAGCTTCTGCTCTGATTGACTCACTATTGACTTCTGTGTTCTCTCTCTCTGGCTTTGACTCATTTTCTGTGAGGGCGTCACAAGTCTTCCGAAGCTCTTTGAAAAGACTTCTCTGTGTACGATTAACTCTTAGACCTCAGACTTGGCTTAGTGCAGGCGGAGGCTTAGACTTGACCAAAAAAAAATAAAAAATCATTCCAGCTGGATGAAACCTGACAGATGGTGGACTTAAAAGACATCTTTTAAATTTGGTGATATTTCTAACGGGCTCTTATCTGAGGCATGAAACCATCCTAGCATAACCTGCACATTAATGCCTGGATATAATTACGAATTCAAAAAGACGAACGGGTAACAAGGCCAAATCATCTGTCTGAATCATCTTTTCGCGTCTGCATTGGTATATCCTCCTTTAACCCCCTCCACCAATTTCCCTTTATCTTTTTTTTCTGTCAGAATAATAATGTGGAGTAAACATCAATTGTCCATTGATGAAAGAAAAACTCATTAATGGCTATCAGGCAGGTTTAATGGTGGGGATCATGCTTGTTTGGCTGACCGTAATGGCTCTGGCCATTTGAAAAGCTATTTGACTTTTCTCCACCTTGCCACCGACAGACAGCAGCCTGCCACTGACAGTGATACATGGGACCCCCTGAGTCGCATTGATCACTCTGGGAGAGTCTAAACACACATAAGCACACACACACACACACACACACACACACACACCCCACTCTTGTCCAGTGTGCATGATTTACTACGTTTCCTAGAAGCAGTCATTGTTAAAATGGGTCAAAACAATTAAAAACATGATCAACATTGAGGGATTTATTCATAAAAGATGTTTTTTTTAATAGAAATACAAGCTTGCCTCTTACCAAAAGAAAAAAAAAAACAAAAAACAAAAAAGCAAGCACATGTGCAGCTAGGACAGGCCATCAAAAGTGTTCCAGACAGCTGAATGAGTTAATCCCTCTCTGCGACCCTTCAGAATTAGAAGTGAGAGACTGTGTTTTGTCCGAAAAACAGGCGGACAAGCAGAGAAAAAGCACTCAAAAGCATAGGGGTGGAGGCATGCAACATTTACTTTGCTGTTGTGCCAATAAAGTATTTGTATCGCTTAATACAAGGACTGCCATAACTTAAGACCAGGCGAGTAAGTAAGTCATTCCCAGAACAGCCCTTGTGCTGCTAAATTGTTTTCAAAAAACAATTTAGCCATATTGAGACACACTTCAGCTCTGCAGGGATCATCATAGGCAGCAATATTCTACAAAGGTGAAGCCCCTTCTGGCATCACACGGTAAACTGAGCCCTTCACTTAACATAACCTCTGCTCTCCATGTTTATTATTGTACAATCAAAGGTACTTCCAGTCTATTGTCAAGAACGGCCCTGTCGCTGTTACAACTTTTCATCTTTGCTTATGGACATGGGAAACATTTGTTTACCGGCGTATTCTACAACATTCCTCTTCCAGACTTAGTTCGATCAACATCTGACAAATAGCTGTCCATGCTGGCCTGTGGCCTGGTCGCTAATGAACCAACCTAGTTTAGTATTGGTCGGTCCCAGAGCTTGGCCCTTTTGGCCTAGTGTTAAGCTGTGCTGCCAGTTCACCAATGCAGGAACAGTCAATAACTTGCAACCACAGGGACCCTATGGGCTTAGGATGGCTGATGCGAAGCTTCACCTGATCCAACCTTTTCATCTCCAAAAGAATACCACTCTTTTATTTATGGTTTGGCTGAAGTAGTCTTTATCTTCCAAGGTCATTTTTCAAAGTAAACCATCGTTTTCCTGCATTGTTTTTATTCTATTGAGAGAAAGTGTTTAATTTTTTGAGGTCAGCCAATATCTTTCAGCTGTGCACATAACATGACAAATGGCTCCTGTCAGAATGATTCTTTTGGCATCGAATCATTAATTACGACAAATTAGGGTTTAGGGCAATAGACTGTGTCGGATCTCACTTCTCAACTCTGTATACAAATAAACAAAAACATAATGAGTAAAACCATACCATGACAAAGCCTACTTCCCAATGTGCTGTCTGCTGGAAACTAAAGGACGAGATCAGAACGGTATCAATGGGGTCAGTTCCTTCTTGGGTTCCTGACAGACCAAACTGCAAACTTGTAATATGTGTTTTGGTATCTCTATCCTCAAGACACAATAATATGAAGCAACTAGAATAAGTATGTTCTTCCGCTTAATCAGAAGCCCAGGACACATTTGCTTGCGCAAGAATGTCACCGTATCCAACCCCAAGACCGCCTCTGAATGTGGTCTGAGCAGTCTTGGAATCTGGAGACACATTAAAGTCTCTGAATCTCAATCCAGTCCTCATTTGCCTTTTAGCCCAGTCCCCCCCCCCCCCCTTTTTTTTTTTTTTTAATTTTCTTGATTTGGACCCCAAACTACTAGTATGACTCCACCCTCTTCGGTTCCTCTCCCAGGGTGACGACCAGGACTCTGCCTGTTCCCTCGAGTAGCTGCTATTGAGCTTCAGGAGGTTGTCACTTCACAATGATGACACACTGTGACTTAAGCTTTCTCCCTGTTCTCTGTAATAATGGTCTTGGAGTGAAGAAAGCACACCTCTCACTGCAAATTAGCTACTTGAGTCATGTCAGGATAATGATAAACTCCATTTGCATCAATCAAATTTCTTTAAAGTCTCTCTGTATCTATTATGAATCGTTTTTGGAATCATATCCTCGCATCTCTAGTTCTAATATACCTTTTTTGTACTGGGGCGATACACAGTTCATCAGTTTGCAAGCTCAACTCTTTAACACAGACTGCAACTGTTCTCCCCTGTGTGCGTGTGTTTTTTTTTTTTTTTTTTTAATTACAGGCCCCATTAACACACACTTTACATCCTTGCCTGATCTATGCCATTAAGGGATCAATAGAGGTTTGTTTAATTCATTCATTTCTTCTTTTTTCTTTGTAGAAGGTGATCTATATTTATGGATTTTTACCCATACCAACTAGCCCTTTCTGATTAGTCACATGCTAACACACTTAGCTGTTTTCTGCCTTAGCATTACTGGTGACGATATAGTTAGGCATTTAAAAAAAAAAAAAAAAGAGAGAAAACCTCTGGGGGGGAAAAAAGTGTTTTATCATAATTAAATAGTGTACTGTATGTATGTTTAGGGATTTACCTGTTTCTGTATTTCCCAGTTATGCTGTGCTACCGTGTTCCATTAAGAGCAGTTTATGGAGCTTGGTAATTTTCATACACTATTGATGAAGTGCTGTGGTATGATTGTAACAGGATGCCACGTGGCTCCTGCTTCTAAATCGAACGACAGCTCTCATCTTGTACACAAACACATTCAGGGTGTCAAAAATAGGAGCAGCTTGTCAGTTTTACCTTTTTATCCCTCTCGAACTTTGAGTTTATGACATACATGGTGTAGTGGTGGGTTTTTTTTGTTTTGGGGGGGGGGGGGGGGGGGTTTGGTCACGTGTCACCTTCCTATAGCCAGTCCCTCAAGAAAATTGCAATTCTGCGGTTGTGTAACTTAATGCGAAATTGGCCAAACTCCGAAGAAAATGCTGGGTCTGGAACATTTACAAAATTCGGCAATAATTGAAAAAAGGTGCATTTTTCATGGAGTGACATGAATTCTGACGCATTATGGCCTTGCGCAAGCATCCATGTGAAAACAACGAAGAAGCCAACCTGTCTCATTGAATACATGAATTTCATATGACCTTACAGTTGCAAGAGATTGCACTCCCGTGCTGCTCAAACTGACTATTGCACGCCTGTGCATACAGTTTTGTGGTTAATTACTCTGGGTTTCATAATAGAACCACTGTTTGATTCTTGTTCATTAAGAATGTATGCACTTATTTTATAGCAGGGGTCTTTTATTTAACAATTTAGAAAAAAAAAATGTTCTCAGCTCCTTCTGGGATTTAGAACGTCACCATAGGGAGTAAATAAGTAGAATTCTATGTAGTAACAATGGGGGAGGCAATCCATATTTTTCTGCAAAAATCAAACAAAAAAATAATCTGCAATTTTTTTTTGAAATTTTTGAGAGAAATTGCCACAGAATTGAGCATTTTGGACTGTAGCAATCCCAAAAACAGCTCCGTGGAATCCTTGAGGGACTGCATCGCGAAGCCAAAACAGTTCTTTTTGTCAGAACTGTCATGGCTTCCTGCAGCGGTCTCATTAACGGTGTATATACTACTCAGCTATCATTCCGTTATTTTTCTCCATCCTCATCAGTCGTCTCAGACGGTTTGATTTCGTTTGCAGTTGAGCTCTGATTAACCGTCTCCGCCAAACAGACACACCTTCACAAGATATTGATTTCTGGTTCAAATCTGATCAAGGTTATGGTTTTATTAGTTGCTTAGGGGGGGGTAAAAAATATATGTATCCTCGAATACAGGTCTGTGTCCACTTCGAAAAATGAGCCTTATAAAGCCATCAGATGGGGCAATATTGCAAGATGATGGACTTCACTTGGATGGGGCTCTACATATCCCCCAATGGAGTTTTCACGCAAGACTGGGCCGAGAGAAGTGAGACTGACCTGCCAACACTCTGCTTTTTCTACTTAAATCCACATGTGCACATAAAGGACAAACTGTCCTTCTCACGTGGCATTCATGGCTCTGAATAAAGTGTATAGAGCGATTGATTTTTGTAAGTGGATGAGGAAAGTTGGGAATATGAATTAGGGCACAGAGACCATCTGCCCGCTCTCCCCCGTTAGTTCCCTTTTCACTGCACTTAGCACCTAATTCTTGGGGCTTAGGATCACTCATTGCTTCAAGGTTTGATCCCTTTGCCCCGGAGCCCACACGCTTCCCCTCTCCATCACTGAATGAAAAACCTGGAAGAGTCACGGCTGTGTCAAGGCCTGGAATGATAGAACATTCACAAACACAACAAAATAAAAACAGAAAATGTTTGAAAAGTTATGGAATTTTGCTTCATGAATGTCTGCAAAATGGTAATTGACTGGGGGGGGGGGGGGTATTTCTCCTTACATGTTAATGCACATTTGTGTCATTAATTTTAGCTAATCAGCCGGCAACAGAATATCTGGTCATGAAAACTGACGTCAAAGCTGAATGGATGAACCATGAAAAGTTTTTCAGGTACAATTGTGTTTGAACTGTGACTACTCATGTTTCATTTGATCCGTCTGAGTCTGGAGGGTGAGGGAAATGAGCAGTAATTGTAGGACAGAAAGAAAAACGCAATACTGGCCTCAGGTACCTGTTATATTTGGACACACATACACACACACACACACACACACACACACACACACACACACACACACACACACACACACACACACACACTCCGATTAACTGTGATGAACACTTGACCCTGTTACTCCAGTCTGCAATTCCACTTAAGCATGCAAAAACAAACCTAAATGACGATCATGGCTTGCGCTGTTGAGTTGGCACTTAAACTGTTAGTTTAACTATTATTTTAATATGTCACGTAATTTTCTGGCAGACACAGATACACACGCACAGATTTAGCACTGTAGCCTCCTTGTTGCTTAATGAGAATAAATGAAGACGTGCCAGACTGTCTCCACCTACCAGTTTGCTGGTGTTCATTGCTGACATTTGCACAGTACAGGACACACCAGCTCACACTTTTCTCTCTGTCACACACACACACACACACACACACACACACACACACACACACACACACACACACACACACACACACACACACACACACACACACACTCATGCAAACTTGAGTGTACGTCCATGTTAATGATGATCCACTGTGCTTACAGACCAATTGTACTCCTCCATGGTTTGCATTATTTATATAGACTGTTGTTTTCCCTCTGAGAGACAGCAGAGCATATAATATATGTATTAAGTAACAGATGAATATTCTTTATAACTTGTGTGCCACTTGGGTTTTTACATGACTTGGGTCCTGATTTTTGCCCATTGGGTATTTAAAATTGCTTATTGATAAAAACTAATTTCCGTTTCCTCCCTGTGTTTAAATTAGTGGGTTTTTTCAATTTATATTAGTGCATATTTTGGCTCTGACATAGATTCCAGTCTTTTATGTAATTTATTTTTTTATTTAATTTCTTTCTCACTTTCAAACAGTTAAGTGAATTAAATCTGCCGCGGTTTAAAAACATGCCCTTAGGCCAGGTTTCACTTCAATGCTACCAAATGGCTTTGTCTTCTTTACTTGAATGACTGCAGCAGCGTATGTGCCTGCACACACAAACATGTGGCTTTGTGTATGCTTATTTTTATTTATTTTTTTCCCTTTTCTCTCTTTCCATCTACCGCGTCGACACAATCCCGGCATTTATGAGATTACCAGAGCCCATTTGTGTTCCGGCGGGAGCCATCTTGGCTCGGAGGAGGCCTCCGCTGGGAACCATCTGGGCTCGACTCAAAGCAGTTTCCACTCTGCCTCCCCCCCTGTCCTCTCCACATTGTCACCAAAGCTATTTACTTTAAAGTGAGGAGGAACCCAAAAATCCATGTGGGTATTTTGTTAAAACTCTGAAATTTAGTCCTGTGTTCTGGGATGGCAACGTTGTATTCATGCTGTTTTCTAAGAAAAGAGTGAGGAGAGGTTATCGGAGCAACCAAAGGGAGCAAAAGAAAAAAAAAAAAAACGTTGGCATGGGGGTGCAGTGGTTAGCGCTGTTGCCTCACAGCAAGAAGGTTCCGGGTTCGAGTTCCGGCACGGGATCTTTCTGTGTGGAGTCTCCATGTTCTCCTCGTACCTGTGTGGGTTCTCTCTGGTACTCCAGCTTCCTCCCACAGTCCAAAGACATCAAGAGGGGACGAGGCTGATTGATACTCTAAATTGACCGTAGGTGTGACTGTGAGTGTGAATGGTTGTCTGTCTCTATGTGTTGGCCCTGTGATGGACTGGTGACCTGTCCAGGGTGAACCCCGCCTCTCGACAGAAGGTTGCTGGGATAGGCTCCACCCCCCCGCGACCCTGAACAGGAATAAGCAGTAGAAAATGGATGGAAAACTTCGTCACATTTCTCAGTGAGTGTAGAGACAGCAGAAAACAATTTGCAAATTCGTCAGTAATAAAATTTTTACCTGAAAGAAGGGATGTCTTTGCAAACAGTTTTAGAAGTTACAAAGAATATAAAGGTTTGGTTTCTCTACCTGGCGGATTTAAGTTAATTATTTATTCTTCTACTCTTTCCAGTCTATTTAGTCAGCTCTAGGTTCTGCAGCTTGTCGCTAACTGAACGTTAGCTGCTCCTTGAGGCCAAAAATGACATTAAGAATGAACCCAAACTGTAGAGTTGGTGGGTGGCAGAGCTGCTTATTGTCATATTTGGATCCATGTAAGGAATACTTTGAACTAGGACTGAACGATAAATTGAATTTTTTTTCAAGAGTTAAGGCCCATGCAATAACTTCAGAAAAGTCTAAAAATTGCAGTAACCCAATCACAAAATGTATTCAAGGCAAAATCTGCATGAAAACAAATGACATATTGAAGGGCTGCAGAGATTCCAGCAAGCAAATATTCTACAGACACATTTCTGTGTTTTTCAAAAAAAAATACAAAAACATACGTCCTTCTATTCATAAATCAAATCCTAATGCATTTATACATCGTTCAAAAATACCGTTCAACCCTTTCAGATTACATTCATGTTTTCATCATTTTGTCGAGTAAAAATGTCAAAGACCAGCCGCAACACAACTCAAACCCCCTTCAAAGTGCCTTTTAACTAAATAGCTGAATCAAAAAAAAAAGATGTTTTAAAGACACAAAGAGCAGCATGTCAAAAGCAGAGGAACGTGACGGAGGAATGATTGAAAACACTCGTCAGACAAGCGGTTGAAAACGAGCAAAAAAAAAAAAAGCACAATAGGAACGGCTGTGAGAGAAAGTGAAAGCTGCTCATTACTGACAAAGACTGCTTGAGGGATAAACCAGCTATGATCAGTTAATTTTTCAGTGATATTAAGTGTGACATATTGTACCAACACAGCATTACTTTGCTGTCTTGGTATTGATTTAAAGCGTCTCCAAGCCGATATTATTCTTTCAGTGTAAAATTGGGCCTCTGCTCTCTTCTTATACATTCATTTTCCCGTCGTAATATCAAATATAACCAATTAATTACCCTTTTCCAGCTTCTTTTCTGCTTCCACCTTTTTAATGGCAGGTCCTGTATTTGTGGGGATGCTTGACTTAAGGTTAGAATTCATGCATCCCCTCCTTTTTTAAACTTGTGTCTCAGTGTTACACACCAGCTACTTCGTCAGTGTGTTGTGTGACGCTAATCCGCACAATTTATGTTGACTTCACGTCGACTACGAGCTTGAGCCCCTCTGCTCCGATCACGAGCCATAAATCATCTATCATCACCAAATTCAGTGTTACACCCTTTTAGTGAACTTCTTTCCAATGCCACAAGTTACTTTCCTGGAATTGCGTGAACCTACACCTCATTTTTGAGTTAAAAATAAACTCATAAAAACTACAAAAAAAAAAGAAAAAAAATTGACCCCAGGACAACATGAAGACTAAAATGATCTACGTACTTTTATATTTGCGCCATTGTAGTCATTTATTTTTAATCACAGCTTTCACCCCCGCTCAAAAAAATGACCTTCAGCGCGTCTTTTTGTGAGTTGTGTATCATGGCGGCGCACTGATTAGTGTGCATTCTGGTGAACTACTCCTGAGAAGGCCTGTTTGATAGGAATGTCATGTGCAGTCGTAGCACATCTGTCAGTGGAGTACTGTTGCAGGCTATTTTTCCTTATCATAACATTGACAGTATGTGGTTAATGAATTTTCCCCTCGAAGTGTTCCGGGAAAAAAGAAAAAGGAGGCTAATTTGTTCTATTATGGGGAGACTTCAAGACTGAGTGTGTGTGTGTGTTGTCAATTATTTACCCTTCAATATTATCCACAGTGTATCTTAACCAGTTTCTGGGTGTCACATGTTAACATCAATTCTCATAACAGCACGATTGATCTTGTTCCACAAGGCCACTGGCTGCACCAATCAAAGCCGGTAACTTCTAATAGACTTCCTATTTTTCTGCCAAATTGAAATTCTTTTTACAAAACTAACTGCGGTCTTTTTTTCAGGAAGTGTCCCGCGCCCCCCCCCCCCCTTTTTTAAATTTTTTTTGTTTTGCATTTTCTATTTTGTTGGCTGTTGATAGTTCTCGTAAATTCTAGCCTTTACTCTTTTTTTTCTTTTTTCCCTGCACTTGCCCACTTCCCTCGTTTGACGTTCAGGTGCACTGAGGACCATTTCTGTCCTAATAGCCTAGTTATGTAACCGCTTCTGCACTTAGAGACAAAGAGAGATAAAATGGGGTGAGTGTCTTTGACAGCGATACGGAGGAAGACAGACGGAGAATAAAAAGAGGGAAGAGAGAAAAAAAAAGCAGATTATACATGAGGAGACGAGAGGTCTGAGCGAACTTGGATTGTATCACGGTCAGGACCTGGGAGGATATACACACTCACCGGCCACTTCATTACATACACTCGTACAATGTAATGTGATTCAGTACAACAGTTCAGCCATAAAATACTCTTTTACAGAGCTACGTAGAACTGCTACTGGGGTACGTAATGAACAAGGGTGCAAGTGTCACAATGTTATAATTGGAGATTTCTAAAGCAGCACAGCTTCAGTTGAAAATGTATGCACATTCATACCAATAATTACGTTCGTATCATCAACCAAGGGCTTTAATCATTCAGAATCAGCAACCCATTTATTCACAAGTCGGTTATTAAAACATGCTCTTTTCAACACAGGTAAATGCGTATTGTCTGATTGGAGGGGGGGGGGGGGGTTGCGACATTCCCGTTCATGGTTAGAGCACCAACACACGCACATACACGGTCCAAAAACTGTTTGTTCCTCCTCAGCACCTCCTGGTTGTCGTCACGTTCCAGAGTTAAGGCTCCACCCACGAATTCGGTTTCATAAATGCACGTGTTTGATATTCACACTGATTGAGTAAAAAAAAAAAAAAAGCAGAACAAAGAAAAACAGGCAGTGGCTTCAACGCATTCTATTCTTTTAAAGAAAACTGACTGCAGAGCTGCGAAGGTGGGCGACCCATGGGGAGTCCATCGATGTAACTGTTATAAGCCGCTGCTTTATTTTCTTATTTCGCCTGTACAGGACTTCTTTTACATTTCTGAGGCTAAAAATGTGGACCAGACCCAAACATTTAGATGTGCAGACCAACGGAACATCACGCCAAAAAAAGTGTTTCACTCTCACATTTTCTTCGGAACGTGCCTTCGTCAGGGTGGTCACAAGTGAACAGATGTGGCCCCTTTTCAAGAAGTTAATTACAGGTGATCAATTAGTATTCTACTCAATTAGACTATTAAAAAAATACTTACGTGTGTCACAAATTGCAGGAGCCCTCAATAGGCATTTGTGCCCCCGAAGACTAGTTCTGACCCATTTTTTTTTATAGTCCTGCCCTGAGTGCGTAATCAAAACGCAGCGATCTAAAAAGCTTGAAATCTATGTAGCGACCATAAATGCCGAGCTTGTCAGTTTTCTGCTTGATAATAGAACAGATTATACATTCATTAATAAAAGCTGAGAACAAGGCAGAGCAGTTTACAAACTTAATTCCCCTCAGATTTCCCTTGTGGCCGGAGCACTAAGCAGCCTGAGTCTTAATCGCTTGACTTCTCCCTATCTCCTCAGCACACCTGCCCTCTCACTTTCTCGCTGACTGAGGCTTTAGAGTAGATGAAAAAAATTCAATCGATTTTTCTTTCTTTTTTCTTTTTTTTTTTCTTCTTCTCCTCACCCCCCTGCTCGTCCATCACTTATGAAACAAAAACCTAATGAATAGATAATTAGTCTGAATAGGCACAATTTAGTTTTAGACCATTATGGGCAATGTTGTGAAATCTTTTCCTCCTTTGTCAGCAGGGTTAGCTCTTTCAATGCCCTCATTTGTTGACTTTAGGGAATTGCAAGGTGGCTGTCACTAATTGCAAATGATTTACATTGCAAAAAAGTAGCGTGACAATATTAAGAGTCTTAATTAAGGTTGAAGTGCATACGCAAAACTAATTTAAAGGCGCTTGTCGTGTTTGCAAAGGTCCAGCGATGTCTTTTTGCTTGCAAATAGAAATAGACTGTAATGCACAAAAGTGAATGCCATGGACAGAAGTTCACCAAAATTTCCATGACATAAGATGAAAAGTGTGTGTGTGTGTGTTTGAAGGGCTGGGAAATCCCCAGTAGAGCAATGAAATAGAATCTTGTGTGTGTGCAACCAAATCAATAGAGTGCTCTCGGGCCTCCATCGATGCCTTTCCTCAGAGGTGGTATCTCCACTTCATTGCTTTAATGAAATCTCAAACCTAATCGGAGGTACAGAACATTAACCGAGTCTCTTTTCCCTTTCCCGTTCCAGGTGGAAGTTGAAGTGGAGAGCATGGACAAAGCAGGGAACTTCATTGGCTGGCTGCACATCGAAGGCGTCAATCTGTCTGTCGCACTGGTCGAAAACGCTCTGTCCAAGGTCCACTTTACAGCCGAGCGCAGCGCCTACTACAAAACCCTGGTTTCAGCAGAGGAAGCATGCCGACAGAGGAAAGAGAAGGTAGGCCCCTTTAGATGGAGAACTGCAACTATGGAACCATCAAAGTGATGAGTACACTCCCAGCAGTCATAAAACTGTCGACATAAAACGTCTGTGAAGTGAAAGAATCACCTGAATTTATTTTAGCGTACTTCACATTCATTTATAGACTGCACCATCCTTCCGAACTGAGAGGCGAGCAAACTTTTAAGGCCCTTTGTTCGAGTGAGGGAAAAGACAAAAGCGCATTCTTTTATAGGTTGGCAACAGGGTGCCTCCTCTGGCAACACCCAGCGTACTCTCAACAGCAGCTCCACTCTTCTCCCTCATAAACATTCACATACTGCCCTTGTCAAAGGCAAAGCCCGTCCCCTGTAACTGCCTGACAGCAAATTAGGACAGGTGCTGCCATGACCTTCGGTTCCCACTTAAACAAAAAAACGAGCTTTTCTTTTCCATCAGTTTACATGAAAACATCAGTGAAGGGGAAAGGTACATCTAGTACGGCGTTTCTTTCGATCATGAGAGGCATTGCTAAGTTGTCCTACTACCAGTCCCTCAAGGATTCCGTTAATTAATTAATTTATTTTTTACCATTTTTGCTTATCAAATACTATACATGTGTAATTTCTTACCTTTGAGAATATCTTAGTTCCCAATTCCTTTTATTTTAAAAAAGACCTCTGCTGTTTTTTGAAACCTCTTTTTTGATAATAGAACCCCCAAATCAGAAGCGTCATGGAATTGAAGTCGCTCCTAGAAAACAACGGCTCCTGCTTCAACAAAAAAGCTGGAAAAGCTCCCTGGTTTTTTGTGTAAGGGTTGGAATTTTGTTCGATTGCGCATGAATTTACTTGGAGGCAGACTTTGGTTTGTACTGGACCGACTGGACTCAGAGTATTTTAGCAGCATCCTGTCATTTCCTCCAGACGCAGCCAGAGAAATGTAGAAACAGTCCATCTTTGGTTGGAAATTGCCACGCATTTGCTTTTATCTATTTCCTTTCCTCAATGGGAGTCCATTGATGGATGAAGGCCTCTTGCACACTGATCCCGATCTCGCCCTGCATTTTCATTATGGCTCCACGAGTCACCCCTGCCAGATGCATGAAGTGCCCAGCCAGCTGCCATCCTTGTCCCTTTTTCCCTCTATCTCACTAACTTATCTCTTTTATCCTCTACCCCTCCCTCCTCTTACCCTCTATCTAACCTATTTGGGTCCTTTAGGAGACACAAATGCTTCTTCTCATCATATAGATTTTAAGTATCGCGGGAGAAAGAACAGGCCAGTGTTCTTTTTCCATCTTCTGCTCTGACTCATCTTCCTCGACTTCCCTCTTTCACATACTGTCACTCTCGCTCACAGGTGAAACTTTCTTTCCTCAAAGAAACAGGAAAAACTCGCCAGGGATGTTGAACGAACACACACACACACACACACACACACACACACACACACACACACACACACACACACACCTGCTATGTTTAATCAAACTTCACCAAGAGAGTACATTTCTGATGACAATTTTTCACCTCCTGATAGATGCCACGAGCACCCCTGCACGGATCAACCACAGCCTGATTTGTTTAGTGTGTGCAGTGGAGAGAGTGCTGTGTTAATAAAGCACTGGGCACTTAGTTGTATGTGTGAATGCATAGTATGCACTTGGAAGCAGATGAGGGGTGTGTGCGTGCGTGTGTGTGTGTGGGGGGGGGGTCGTAGTTCTAATTAACCCACAGAGACCATCTAGAGAAAAGCTGAGAGCTTTGCAATTTTTTTCTGTCTTTTGAAGTCCTGGCTGGTTTCCCCCCCCCCTCTCTCTGTGCAGGTTTAGGAGAAGAAGAGGTAGGGCAGATTGCATCTCTTCCTGTCTTCCTCTTTTCTCATTGCACTGTCTTTTATTGTCCCTACGGCTGTGGATATGGAAGGCGTCAGTGCTACTGCTGTGTCAGGCGTCCCTACAAGAAAACAAGGTTGTCGTAATGAAATGGACTCGGAGGAGGCGTGCGGACACACGTGCATGCGCGCGCGCGCGCACACACACACACACACTCTCACACACACACACACAGACTCATTAAAAAAAAAGCAACTTTGCGTTGGTGGTCCAGCAGGGACTCAGGGACCACAAGGGGGGATTGAGGCTTGCTGCAGTAGCATCCTGAACCAAAACTGCTTAGTTCGTGTGACTTAAGTGAATATGAGTTTTTTGCTACAATGAGACCAAAGGGATACAGTGATTGTGTTCTAAATGAAGCATTCCAAAGGGTTTGAAGAGGAGCCTCAGCAAATTTTGATCTTGTGTATCAGCACCTCTTCAAAAAAAAACAAAAAAAAAAACAACCCACAATATTTGAAGCGGTCCACATCACCAGAAGGCTGAAGGCCTCGGCATAATCCATTTCTTCTCGCCCTATTATTTATTTTTAAGCTATTGTTTCCATAAATCTCTCTGAAGTGTGTCACCCTGTCAGAAACCCATTCTCCAGCTTCAGACGCACACATTTATATTTTCGTGTCATGTTAACAATGAGTCTGTTATTGCCAAGCGGCGCCGTCCCATAAATCTCATTCCCGCCTTTGCTAAAGCAAATCTTGTTTATTTGAAATCTCCTCTTAGGTAGAAAAAAAACCCCTACTTAAATCTTGCTTACCAGGCATCTCTGTAAACAAGACTCATTTTCACACCACATTGTGTTATTGTACTACATGACGGCTCATTGTAGCTTCATGACGTTCCAGTATTCCAGGCCAAAGACATTTAGTTTTTGACTAAGATGGCAGCCGTTTGGTTAAAAAAGCACAGATTTTTTTTTTTTTTAATTTTTTGACTGCAGGCACAGCTTTTATTTACGTTCCCCAAAGACTCAAACAGGTGTGGGAGCTGGTTTGTCAATATTTGATTGTGCCTCAAGGGACTTCCTCTTCTTTCCCTTTTTTTTTCCCTCAGTGGGAAAATACAGAAACAAAAAAAAAGAAGAAAAAAGAAAAGCTCTGAATTAACTTTTGAATGAGAATCAACCAAAGGGAACATGCTTGTGACAGGAGTGGGTGAATCAACAGTCAGCCCTTCAGTTGTAACCAGTATGTGCTTCTGTTGAGGGTTTTCCCCCCCCCTCCTTGCTGTAATTACCCGACCTTAGAGGAGATTAATGCACTCCAGTGGATCTCCGACTGGGAGAAAGGAAGATGGAAAAGAAAAAGGGAGCGCAGAGAAAGAAAGGGCAAAAGAGGATATGACAACCCCCGTTAAAGATATTTCATGTCACGGGACTCTTTCATCAGCGCCTGACCCCCCCACCCCCCACCCCCCACCACCCCCCCCCCACACACACACACACCTTCCTACAAGCCCTCCTCAGCCCTCTTCATAGACTAGCCTTTTTTTTTTTTTTTATCTATTCACATCCTTATGCTCTTCGCTTTCACCCACCCCTTTTCCATCCTTCTCCAACTAATCATCTTTCAATCCCTTCTTATTAACTGGATTAATGTCTTGTCAGATGCCCTGTGTCATGCCCTTGCCCCCCCCCCCCCCCCCCCCCCCGGCGGCTGCCACTTCCTTTTTTTGGGTCGACTTGGCTTCTTGGCGTGGACTCTGGTCTGAGTGAGTCAGCACCTGCATTGTTTCTAACCTTTTTAAGAGGAAAAGAACCCAGAAATCCCTGGAAGCATAAAGCTACGATCCAGTGCTGCCTCTCCTCATACTTGAGCCGTCCATCAATGCCACATGTCACAGCACTTGAACCGACGTTGTTTTGACATTGAGCTCGCTGACGTGTCCTTGATGATGCTTGATTGAAGTACATAGCCTTTTCTCTCCCTCCCCTCTTTTTTTGGGTAGAATCCAGGATTGCAAAACAATCCAAACTGACTGTCCTGCCGGCCGATTGTCTGCACGCTTGCCAAAACATTCAAAAGGGATAGTCAGCAATTATTCTTATTGGTTCATTCGATTAGAGGGAATATCTTCTCAGTTTGCTCGTTGTACGCTGGTGTTCATTCCAGCCGTGGATAGAGTTGCTCAGACTTTAATTTTTCTTCACCGAGGGTTGTTTAATCCATTCACAAGACAGAAAAACACAAAAACAGCACCTCAAGTAACAGAAATTTTTGGCATAAACCAGTTTCTTCTGAATATTAAAAAAAAAAAAAAACTTATAAAGATGCGTCACGTATCAATTAGGGATGCAGGATAATATCAGCAGAGATTGGCCATTTTTAAAATAAATCACTTATAAACGATGCCTGTCTCATTATCTTTGGGTTATGAGGAAGAAACGGTAAATGGATAAATTATGATCTTTTCCAAATGATTTAGAATTGAAGAACAAATTTCAACATTCACCGTGTTGACAGACATTTTTGAGGACGTAAATGTCACATAAACATGTTTTTTTTTCTATCAATATTGGTAAATATCAGTCATAAAGGTTGTAAAAAATATTGGCGCCAAAGTTAAATATCGTGTATCCTTGGTATCAATTTTACCTGACTGCCAGAACATGTTTAGTGTGTATCGATTATAGGCTATTAATTTGTAGAATGAATTGGATATTTAAGTGGGAATTTAAATAAGATACATATTTATACCTTTTGATGAAACGACCGAAGCTTGGCTCTCCATACCACGGCTTCTCAAAAAGAAGCTTATAAAAAAAATGTGACTCGCTCTTATTTTTTTTTCATCTTTTAAGCCTCACGAGGAATCGGCTGAATGCGAAACCGCCATTTAATATCCAAGCAGCAAATGACTGAAGAGATTTTTTTTTAAAAACTTTTTGTATTCTTTTATCCGGTTTTAAATATCGGGATCAGCGCTGGAATTCCGTTGTTTCCTTATCGCCAAGGGTTTGTCACACCACAGGAAGTCCAATAACATCAGCGAGATAGAACCCTGCCATGTTTCTTTCTGTCCCAGTTGTTAATAATTCACAATAATTCCGGCGTATCCCTGACAGGGGTCTAATTTACTGTCGCTGTTGAAGCTACCAGCGATAATGTTATCAACACAACGGATAAGCTGCTCCTCAGCTTGGACTTTTTGGTTGGATTTTGATGCCTATTTAGATGTTGACAGATTCATTGTCACACAACATATGCCGCTTGTACCTTCAGATATAAATTTCTTCTATTTATTGAAGCTAGATGTTACCCTGCTGTTATCTTCTTTCATATTTGTTTATAATTTAGTTTCTCACTGAAGTATAAATGCTGTTCACCTTTACCACATAGCTCAAAAACGATTATTTTTCCTCTGTAAACGAACAAATAAGTCCTGGATTTAATATTACTGGTTGGTTTCGGCGTTCATCTCACTTGGAGTGGTTCACTCTCAAGGGGTCATGTTGTTAACCCCTTCCACCCCCAGCCCCCACCCAATCCGCCACAAATCTGTCATTTGCCATGATTTTTGTACTGTGCGCGCAACAACGACTGCAAAAATACCCACACATGTCCCTGTCCACCCATCTAAGCTTTGTCTTCTCAGCAGCAGTCAGCACATCACACACCTGGCTAAACAGGAACACGCTGTGCATGAATCAAGATAATTGGGCTCTTAGTGAAGCTAAATAGGCTTGTGTCTCTTAGTATGGCTGGAGGAAGTTTACCTCCAGAGACTGGTATCACTCAAGGATTAACTGCGTTTCGCGTTCGTGCCTGCCCTAATAGAATAGGA
Organism: Aulostomus chinensis; assembly: GCF_037954235.1. Taxonomy (NCBI): domain Eukaryota; kingdom Metazoa; phylum Chordata; class Actinopteri; order Syngnathiformes; family Aulostomidae; genus Aulostomus; species Aulostomus chinensis. The sequence continues at coordinate 14,848,242 of NC_141323.1, read as the reverse complement.
AAGTCGACGTCAAGCCCTTTTACCTGAAGCCATTTCCGTCCGTGAATTTAAAGGAAATGCATGATTTGTACAGCGAAAAGGAGCATTTTCTGTTACGCGTGCTCCTTCTGTTGTCTGTATGTACAGCAAGCAGCCTTTGGTTTCCATGGATGACTGTCTCTTTTCTATTAATACCATGCTCACTGCTTTCTTCAGCCCTCAGGCCGCTTGAAATGCTTTCAGGGTTGCAATCCTTTTCCCTGTCCCTCCCTCCGACTTCTTTCTGTCTTTCTTTCTTTTTAGCCTCTCATTGTGGAAACAACAGTGGTATTTAATGTCATGGCAAAAATCAAGGGGATAGATACTGAAGTCAGAGAGGGCCCTGGCTCTGTGCTCACTCCCATAGTCACAGAAAGATTCTTGGCAAACATGAAATGATTACTGTTATTACTTTTCTAGCACCAATTACTGTACTTAAGGACCTTAAAGGAAAAAAAAAGGAGCCCTAATGACCTTCAAGGGCAAAAGAGGTGATTACACCTTTATGATCCTTCTAGTCATTCTCTCTATTCTGTCTTCTATCTTCATCGTGACTTCTGGAGGCTGTGGTGTCCAGACGGTAACAACAGTCATTGGCAGTGATACGCAGGTGAGAAACGGGTCTAGTCCAACAGTAATAAAAGGCGCCGGAAACTGCTTCTCACGCCGGGAATGGAAATGAAATGCCTCTGCGGTTCTTCAGTAAAGTGAGGAGGAAGTTATTAAGGAGCAGTTGAGGAGTGTGCCCCCCCCCCCCCCCACACACACACACACACTTGAGTCATCACAGAAACGTTAATCCCCCTGACATTTCTCTTGTACTACTTGAAGTCCTTGTGACTCAGGTTTAGGTCATTATTAAAAGAAATAAATGATTATAATGGTCTAGATTATCAATTAGCACCAGATAAGTCTGTCTGAGTAAGACTACATTGATTCGATTTGCCAGAAGTTGTTTTTTTGTTGTTTTTTTTTGCAGTTAGTCAGTTGTTTTTCCGACTGGGTTGAATGGGTAACATTCGGATAAAAAAAGAAGAAAAAAAAATAGCACTTTGTCGTGTCATGTAGAGCCAACTCTTGCAAACTCCCTCATCGTTAATTAAGAATTTTGGACTTCGGCCACTGTTTGTTTTGAGACTCACTTTCCTTTTTTCTTCTTCTTCTCCCTGTCGTGTTTCCTCCCGTTAGAGGCATCTTAATGCATCCTTCAGGCATTACATAATATAGGATTTGGTTATGAAGCAGTAACACTGGCTAAAGCAATTTCAGAATCCGGTTTTTGTTTTGTTTTGTTTTTTTTAGGTGGAGCCTCCGAGCTGTAGGGAGAACCTGTGTAAAAGTTCTGAGTTGTAGGCAACTGGACTCGTTTCAGGTTTCTTTAAGAGGTTTCTCCTCTCCGGGAGGCTTCTTCAGTTCAGTTCCTGGTCCATACGACCCAAGTGGGTTGTGCCTACAACTCTCACGCGACCCGACTGTGGACCCCCCCCCCCCCCCAAGACTTTTGTTTTAGCTTTTTTTTTAAGGCATTTTGCCTCTGAATCAAGAGGCTTTTTTTAAATTGAACTGACTTTGGTGGATAGTTGCAGGCTTTAACTCTGTGAAGGTGTGACCCCTTAAAGCCAGGTGATCCGCTAACAACCCACATGAGTAGGGGTTGGGTCAAAGACTCTCTAACAACCCTCGTGTCAGCGACTCTCACGTGACCCCCAACAGCCGTGAAACCAAGAGCTCCCCTGTGACCTTAACAACTCTGGAAGGGGGTAAAAGTTTAAAGCCTGTAACTCCACACCAGTTGGATGGAAGAGACAAATCCTCCAGGAGTCCAGGCACCCACGACACAGCATCTATAAAAGGAACGGTTGAACATCATTAAACAGTTTCTTCCAACTGTTGATGAAGCTCATGTCACAGATGCACATTTTTATCCCCCTGACCTGCTAAATTCGTATTTAGGGTTGCATGTGTAGCTTGAAACGAACAGTTTGATTTGCAGGATAACAGCAATCCTTGTGTGTGTGTGTGTTTCCTGAGTTTGAAGTACTAGTAATTATGTACGCCATTAGAAATAACACTAAAAATGGTTTGAATTTTTTTTTTTCTTTTTAAGCAAACCATTACTTTGGAAATCTAATGAGGATCAGGATGATGGTGGTGTTAATTGCCAAAAATGACCTTTGCGACCTTAATATAGCTGGTGCTAATGAACATCTAACAAAAAAAAAAGTCTCTTGTAATCTGAATCAGTAATTTGCTACACCGTGTTCCCCCAGCAGGGTACATTCACATCTGTTGTAGGAATATGTAATACATTTTTGATTTCACAATCCAGTTCTGATAAAATTACATGCTAAACAGTATAAGTAGTAATTAATCAAAGTTCACAGTAGAGTAAATGCGCACTCACACATGGACTTTGCAGCACCAAGCCAGGCGGAATATGACAGCAGAACAATATTAGAGCTTTCTGCGATAGCCTATCACCTTTCAAATCAGTGGCTCGGGGGGAGCCTGTTCTCAGCTGGAAATTACAACGCAATACAGTGAGCGAACGCTTGGCCTCGTTGCCAGCGTGTCAATACAGGAGCGAGATGAAGGTTGCAGGGTTTGTTGGCAAGTGTGAGAGGACAGCGGGATCACAGCAAGGGGGGACATTATTGCCTGCAGGGTGGCCACAATGGAGGAGGTGACCCGTATGAGACCTCACATCTCTGGAAAAGATGGAGGAGACTGTACCTTCCATTTATATAGCACAAATATTCAGGATCCAGACTGTGTGTCTGTGTGAATACTGTTCTCGTTGTTTGTTTGCATGCCTGTGTGAGAGTATATCCCTGTCTTTGTGATGTCTTCTCAATGCTGTGTGCATAAAATGAACCACCTACTGCACAAAAAAGAGCTGACAGAGGCTTTTTCCTATAGCTAAAAGATTACATAATATGATTTTCAGTGTACTGTGTACACATCTACACACACTCACGTACACAAACTTGCTTGCAGATGGAGGGAATCGCCAAACATGCACACACCACATTCTCACTGTCTCTTTCCTGCTTACTCAAACACACTTTGAGCATGTGCAGGCTGACTGTGCAGACAAACGTACACATGCACACGCTCTCTGGGGGCAGCCCCTCCACTGTAGACGGCAAGCTGGACCCTAAGTGCCCCGAGGCAGAGAGACCGAAAGACAGAGAAAGAGATCAGTGGACCCAGTGATGTGTGTGCCTCTCTTTCTCTCTCTGTCTCTCTCTCTGTCTCTCTCTCTCTCTCCGTCTCAATGTAGTTATCCTTCTCCCCAGTTCCAAGCTGCAAATTCAGCAGTCTGTCAGCTCTACTCTCGCACTCTTCTGAATACAAATGTGCAAACATTGTCTTTCTGTCTTTATCCGCCCACTTCTCCCGTGAAGTGCATTTGTTCATACGGTGATCACCTGCAAAAGTGTCGTTCAAACTCGCTCTGATGATCAAGAAAATAAAACCCGCAAGACACGCTTAGTGATGGGAGTCTGTCTCAACAGTCTCACCGCTTTGATCGCTGAATTATACATTAACACAAGTTGCAGAATTACATGCTGACTTGGAAAATTGTCATCTGCAAAAAATGCATCCAGCCATAGTTTTTAGGAAGTGCACATGCTCAGAAATCTTTGCCTGCATGTGTAATTTGTGCTTGTACTGTTGCATATAATCTTCAATGCGTCTTCATATTGTTTGTATCCCCATCAATTTATGTGCATGTTTGTTGTCGTATACAGTAGATGCCAATCATAAGCATGTGTCATATGTATTTGTCTATATGTCCTTGGCCTTCCCCTTTCTCTAGTCATGCACAGAATTCTTGTGGGCTGTTAGTGGCGGTCCTCAGGGGCAGGTTTGCGGCTGCCTCTGGTTCATTAGTGCAGAAATAACTCAGGCCGTTCCTCTTAACCCCCCCTTCCCGCTGCACACCCCTCACCCCTTCACTCTGCAGTCGGGATGAAGCGCTGAAGAAGGGGAGAGAGAGGTCTGAAAAGAGTGCGAGGAGGTGAAACACTGGCAGAGAGAATAATGTGATATGACATAGTGTGTTGCATTATGGCTGATTATCACATGCTCAGCTCCGCCACCCGCAAAAGAAAACCCCCCTCAGGTCTTCCTGCTTGCCTCTGCCCCCCCTGCCTCTTATATCTTGCCCCCCCCCCCCTTCCTCCTCTGTTCCTATTTCTCTCCCATCTCTGCTGATGAAAGTGAGTGTGAAGGACATGCACTGACTGGAGTTGGGCTTGCGGATTATTTGTTCCCTTTTTTTCTGGTTTGTCCCTCCTGGGACACCGGAAGGAGACACTTTTCCACTTGGTTTGCTGAGAACTGGCTGTGGCTGACTGCTTCCTACCTCCACTAGAATGACTGTGTGAAATACAGGCAGTGAGGCTTAAATTTACAACACGGATATATTTGACCTCAGACTGCAGTGCTTTGATAAGTCTGTTACCGCAAAGGTTATATCCTTGTGCAATGGCTATTAATTGATGCTGTATTATTAGTGTTTACTTAATAAGCTTGCACATATTTACCTGAAACTACTTATCCTTGAAATATTCACCAAGGAATATCGTTTGAAGGTGTCGTTTTTGTGTTCATCCTTGAATGCAGTTTAATAAACTTTGCCATTAAATATTTTAGAAGTTTTTACCGCGTGGCGGTGACATTCCGAGAACCTTGCAATCTGTACAGACAACCTGCCATGATGTATTGGCCCGGCAATTCATGTGAGCATCCAATATGGGTAGAGGCAGTGCTGTTTTCTCATGCAGATAACTGACATTTATGTATTTTTGGAGTCATCAGGCAGATGCTGTGAAAACATTAAGTCTGCATGCGCTTCTGGTGTCTTCTCTAATCGTCCTTGTTTAATCAGGGGACGGAAGAAAACAGTGCGGCCTGTCCACGTTTGTTCTAAAAATAAGACACGCAAGTTAGACATTTACACAGACTTTGACATTTTTTAGGGACCCTGCTTGCAGCCACACTTGGCTCCATTTAATATGGGTCGGCAGTGAAATACTCTTCCCTTCCTCTTTTCTCTCTGCTCACCCTTCTCCTTTGCATTCCTCTGCTGTCGCATAAAGGCTAAATATTTGTTCCTTGAGGGCATCATTTAAATTCTCTCTCTGCTGGATGGACCTTCAAACCTTTTTGTGTTATTCGTACTAAGGCACTCTAGTCAGACCTTGTTGAATTTGCCCCAATCACCTGTTGTCACCTAAAAAGGCCGGTGGTATGTGCTGCGTCTTTTCTCTGACCTTGCAATAATATGTACCGGTATTTATGAATATCACGGTTACAGTGATCTTCCAGACAGGTCTTCGCTGAGCCAGCTGAAGTAAATGTACTACCACCCAGTGAGGAGAGAAGAAGCCCGGGATGCTACCACCTGATCAGTTTTCTTAAATACCTGCTCATGGACACAGTCCTCCACACATTGGCATGTGGGTCTTAGTCGATCAGCCAATCCCTGCCCCAAAGGCATATATTCATTCTTTTCCTCCATTCATTTCATGACAGCTCCCCCACCGCCTCTTATTCTTCCGCTTTCTCTTAATTTTTTATCCTTGTTCAACTCCGTCTTCTTCTCGCATATTTTGCTCTTGCCTCAGTTACCTACACACTGTTATCTCCATCTTTCTTTTTCAAATGTTATCATCTTTAATTCAACCTTTTTGTCCTCTTTCTGGCTCCGCCTCTCTCCTTTTTACACATTGCCAATTTAATCCCCGAATTAGGCATCCAATTTATAATTCTCCCCTTACTTCACATGCTCGCTAATGCTTTCTCACTGTGAGGTGAATGCAAAGTATATTGATTCATTCATGGCCTTTTTTTCTTCTTCTACGGCCCTCTTGTCTTTCTGATGGCACCACTTCGCTGCTAAATTTCTAGCATGTATTCAGGAATATTGGATGTTTAATGGAGCAGAGCCCTCTAACCAGTATCAATGGGCTATTACCCTTCTTCTTTACCAGCAGGAGATTGATGGGTACCAACCTTTCTGCCCACTCTAGAGGGTCATGCATGTAAGCTCTTGTGTTTATCTGTCAAACTGAAGTGTCTGGCACTCAGTCATTAAATGGAAATCTGAAGGATCGTCGCATTGTCCAGCTAAAAGTACACTCCGGGAGTAGAGGCCAGTGTATTTTTCCTTGGCCCACGTTACTCCCCTCACCAAAGTTTCATTAACAATTAGCCAGCTAGAGAGCTCGTTCTTTAATTTAGCTGACAACTTTGTACATACATCTGATACTTCTGGACACATAATCAGTAATTTCCTGGAATCATCAACCGTCGAGAGTCTTATAACATCATATATCCTCCAGCAAGGCCTGAACAGATCCCGGCTTGTGTCCAAATGGCGAGGTGCTTTGATTCAAAGGCTCTCCATACTTGAGCCACGGCCATCTGGAAGTTCTTTGAGCCGCATTGGTGGCACTGCGGATGCCTCGTTTTTTTCTTTTCTCCCTACGCACCCTGCTGCATCCAGCTTCCACTGGGAGATTCCTTGCTCTCTAGCGCGCCTGTTGACAGATCATGCATTTGCAAAACTTCCTTTCAAAGGCCTCATCCAAGAAATCCTCTCTTGGGGCTGGCACTTCCAAAAGCACTGCTTGCTTGGTGGACACAAGGACAATTTCTGGTTGCAGTGGTGGTTGCAATATCATTGGAGAAGCTGCCTTTTGAGGTCCACCAAGCACAAGTGTTTGCCTCTCCTGAGCTGTTACGAAGGCAGCAGCCAACTCGAAGGCACCATCTCAACTTCTGCACTAATGGCTCCAGCCAAGGTCCCCGGAGCCTGATCATGGCTCCATCTGTTGCATCCCTCCAAGTTTGTGCTCATGTGTAGAGGATATGCATATCAGCTTGGCCAGAACAAACAAAAAAGACATGGGTGAGAACATAACCACTTTAGAGGAAGTAATAAAATAAAGTTTGTTGTCGGGATCCTAGTTAAGTCATAAAATTCAAGTGCATTTCATATTACCGTGGCTCGTTTGAGGCAAGCCATTCAACATGTTTGTTCGACCTTAAAAACGTTGTTCCTTAACACAACACTGATGGGTTTCTTTCATGGTCTGTCAACACTGGAACACAGTGACATACATAAAGAAGAACGGAGTAACACACTGCTGAATTGCTTTTAGGTTTCACAGACTGTTTACATTGGTTTGACTGACAACTTGGAGCATGGCTTGTCAAGGATTTTGCAGTTTCTTTTCCCCAACATGACACATTTCTTGATGAACATCCAGGTTTGAGATACTTACAGAAATTATCAAGCTTTCCCTTGTTATTTAGGTTAGTCCCCTTTTACTGTGTTCAGTCTCTTGGCTGGCTACCCTGCAGAAACACAGTAAATCTAGAGAATGGGAGCACTCTGCTAGTTCTGGGACTGTGATTTGGTGTGTGTGTGTGTGTATGTGTCTGTGTGTGTGTTTTTTTGTTGTTGTTGTTTTATTTTTTTGAATTTTACAGAATCTCTCTTCCTCTTGCTCATGCTTCAGGGAGCGACAGTTACATAAACGGGCTCTCGTCATCTCTGATTTCAACTCTTGCCGCTGTACCAGTCTTCTTATGTCCCCTTCTTTATCTATTTTTTGTTTCTTTTTCCTCTCAAAATCTTTATTGTTACGTTTCCTTTTTCTGCTTCTCTCCTGTATTTCTACACGTTAATAAGGGTCTTGCCACAGCAATTTGCGTGCGTCCAATGAGATGGCACTCGCATTTACGTAACCGAAACAAGTGACACTTGAGACGCTGACTAATCGCCACTTATGTCTAAAGTTCATGTTTCGGTTTCTCTGTCTGTCCCACTGTTTTGTATGAATGTGTATAGATTAGTCAGGCCCTGTGGGTGGCACCATGTACAGTATAGCTCTGCACTATGGAATCAAAACAGAAAAAGTCAGAACGCTCTGCGCCTTGTCATGCCGCTAGTGTTTGTGGCATAACGTGAAAATGCTTCGGCTGCAGGAAAACAGCTTTGCTAGACACAGGCCCTTACTGAGTGCTTGATAGGGATAAACTTCTGAAAATGTTTTCAAAAGAATTGCTTTCAGTGCATGAAGTTCTTATTTTCTAAGGCTGTTAAAAAAAATGCTAATTCCATTCTTGTTTGGAATCATGGTCTAACACATTTGGATAAGAGTGCTAATCTCAGTCCCACCTATAAAGATGTCGATTGGATCAGTTGTTCATCAGACTGAGAGAAGCTCTTCACACCAACAAAACAAGACCATTGAATCAGGCTGTGAATGGCGAGATGCAGTTACCCATTCAAAGACTTCAGAAGACTTTACATCTGATGTGATGATATCGCCATCTCTCCCCTTCCCTTTCAGTTCTCCCCTCCCCCTCGTCATTTCCCTCTCCTCCTTCTAGTTATCCCTCCAGTTTTCGCTCTCTTTCTCTGCTCCTCGCCGTTGCCAGAGCCATATTAACCTCTCTGTCACTCGCCGCGATCCCGCATCTCTCCCAGTGCCCTAATCCCCCACCACCTCTGCTTTCTAGCCCACCCACCACCCCCCCCCCGCGCCACCTTGCCGCATACCTCCGTTGTTTTTACTTCTTTCTTAAATGTTTCTGATCAGGAGGCCTTCTTTAGAAAAAGAGGCAGATAACACCATTCTGGGGGAAAAAAAAGGTTGTCATGGCAATACTGTGGCAACTGGAGGAATTAGCCTATTAATTAAAAAGTTGGTTAACTGCATTTTCATTGCATACTCATATATTGTAACATCAAGGTGGTCCTTTATTCTTAATCTCTCTACTTTTCCAGCAGCCTTTTTCTTGTTCTCCAGTCTTGTCCTCTCCTTGTTCCTTTTTAAGCTCTTCCATTTCAAGCATTGAGACCGAGCCGTGCTCTCGTGGACAATAATCCGCTTGAGTTGATAAACATATCTTATAGAGAACAGGGGGCGGGAAGAGAAGGAAAATAAGGAGGGGGAAAAAAAGGCAGAGGGCTAAAATGTTGTGCATTCCTTATTAATTTTCAGCTCACTTTTCTTCAGCACGTTGTTTAGCCAGGCGGGTCATATTTGCAGGGAGGCTGAACTGCAACCGTTTTGCATCAATGTCACAGGGCGCGCTGTCGTAGGGCAAAACAGAAAACTAATGTGAAGGGCGAAGGACTGCTGAGAATTCATCTGCTGGATTACAAAAATCAGGACAATGTCGCTCTGTACAGCCTTCGCCGCTTTTTATGGAACTTGCGATACACAATCAAAAGTGTCTCTTGGTTCCATCTGAATTATTTTCCCGTCTCCTTTCTTTCCCCTCATTGTCTCTGCCATTGGAAGATTGAGTGTCTATATCATGTGCTCTCCCACTTGCAGCTGGTGGGCTTTAATTGCATGCTTATTCCCCAGCACGGCTTTTGTTTTGCTCTGACGACATCTTGCTCGGCTTGATCATCTTTTAATGACCGCGGATAGACACACACACACTGCCCCGGATCAAAAACGGCCCACTTGACATAAGGCTCCATATGCTTGAGTGCAACTGCCTCAGGGGATGACGTGTGTTGTTGTGCGCACGATCTGTGTTCAACGACTGGTGCGTGCTCACAGCCGTCTGGTTCCCCGCTCCCCATACCAGCAGCAGAATGGTGTGGATGGTGTCACAGGTGTAAGTTTGTGTGTGTGTGTGTGTGTGTGTGTGTGTGTGTGTGTGTGTGTGTGTGTGTGTGTGCGCACGTAGCGCCCCAATTACATATGCACCTACATGTCCTGTTTCCATGGTAACGCCATGCCCTCCTTTGGTTGATGCACACATACCACCAGTAAGGTAGCAAGTTTGTGCTTGTTGCTAATAATACTTTGTCAGCAGGAAGACAGACCCTCGCCCACCCCACACATGTAAGTGGATCAATTTATGTCCATTTAAAAAGTGTAACAAGTTGCCACCACAATAGCCTACGGTTAACTGTAAGCCCCCGACTGTCGTGTGTGTATATGTGTGTGTTTGGCAACATAAGGGGGGTCATATTAGCCATGTAAGCCGGGGTTGAGTAGCCTCGCTGTCTGCCCGCAGCCTCTTTGATGGGAGAACATCTGTTGGCTGTGATATCAAGCTAGGGAGGATCTCTTTCTCTCTTTTTCTCTCTCCTTCCTCCTCTCTCCTTTACTTGGTCTTACATTTCTTTTATGAAATCCCCAGCTGCTCAGCAACCCCCTCACCATCACCACCACCACCACCACCACCAAAAAACCTGCACCACCTGTGCAGTTTTAATGCATAATTTATCTGCTAAGTAACCACATCCAGGGGAGTCATCCCTGTATCCCTCTGCTGCTTCTCTGCTCACCCTGGAAAACCCGTTTGGCTTGAACGATGGAAGTGGACACCTCAAATCTCTTTCTTATTGTATTTTTGTATTTTGATCCATTTACTTCAATTAAGTCCTATCGAAATCCAAGTGGGAAGTAGCCATTATTTCAAGGCTGAGAGGTTGGTGACCACTGCTTTGGGTTGCGGTTACCTTGTGAAGTCTCTAACGTACAAACTGCCACCTGCCATATGGCGACGTCGTCAAACCGAGGGGTGATGCTGTACCGGTTATGTCCCCTTGATTTTATGTAAATAATTTGCCCGAGGAATTCTGTGGGTACAATATGTGAAACCAACTGCATCCCCTGACACGGTACACTAGCGATGGGTGATTTTATGCCAGTGTGCCGCTGACACGTTTCACTACCGTGTCCACGTGTATGTCCTTGCAGGCTCATGAGCAGTCGGGTTGTATTAGCCCACAGTGGCAGGAGCGATGCTGCGACCACATTGTAGCTCAACATGGCCCCTGTTCTTCCCGAGGCCACAACATGCATGTGTTAGTGTGTGCTTTTCCCAGTATGTTAACCACACAGGCTGACGTGTTATATTTGGAAAGAAGGCCAGCAAAGGAGGGAATGACAGGGAAGCTGCTCCACATCCTACCACAACCACTACTGCCACTGTCTTTGTACCCACCTTGAACTTACTTGTGAAACAATTCATTCATATTTGTCGTCTTTTAACTCCATGCAAATGTGTCCAGTTGCTATATGGGCTGTAAAAAATGAGCGGTGGACAGAACAAGGAAGGCGTTGGACCGAATATCCCCTGAAATACTGGCTCTTGTTCCCAGAGGAAGATGTTTCTTCGCACCTCTTTGATGCAAGTTGTTTTTTAATTGAAATGATATTTGAACACCGAGGCTTTTGAATTTTGCAAAAGCCCCGTTTGTCCTCTAATTTTCTGACAACCCCATCGTAAGATTACATGTGTTAAATCATACCAGCACGAACGACAGCTTGTAAATAGAAATCAGCTGCAGCGAACCTGCTCCAAAGGAGTGGCCATGAAATTTGTAGTCACCTGCCATCTGTTGGCGGTTGTTTTGTGTGTGTGTGTGTGTGTGTGTGTGCGCGCGCGTGTGTGTTTGTGTGAGTTTAGAGCTCTTTACACGGTTATATATTTGAGGAATACTTTTTGATGTTTTGCCTAAAATCATGAATGTCTTTTGACTACAAGCACAACCAAGTACAAAGATTTTTCTTGTTGAGATCAGTCAGGATTTTAAGTGTTAAGTTCCAATGATTTCAAACCTAGAGAGCGTAACGGGCGCCCCTCAATGAAGCATCTGTCCAGGATGGGAATCAAAGTAAAGTGTTCAGGCTGTTGAATTTAATTGAAACATCCCTTTCTGACTTTACTGCACTTCCATCTCTCAAAGTCAAAAGAGGGATCGGTATTTCCTGACACCTAGCATCGCAACAGGGCAAGCAATTCACAAGCTCATGTGTTGTTTGTTTCCCCCTCTGTTATGTCGAACAACTTCTATATGAGCTTGTCCACAAAAAAAAAGCTACAAGTGAACAGGGAGCGACGGGATGAGGAAGAACGTTCCTTCCATTGAATTAATGAACCATTCTCTCTAAAGGGGATTCATTAGGGATATAATAGGGTCTAAATTGATTTACAAAGTGCACTCTTATGAATAACAGGCTCTCATTGATTTCAATTGTTCTCAAAGTGTGATCGGGTAATGAATTAACAATGGAACTATGCAAGTTCCCCATGTAAGAAGGAAGGAGAGCTTTATATTATCTCGCTCGTATTGTTCTGCGCCACATTCGGTTTGTGGCAGCGGAACTACACGAGTTTCTCAGAGGTTGAGTGCCGCTTGTCCACCGAGGACGTCTGCTGAGTGCTTCAATCCCTGCGTGAAGATCGATGAACACGGAATCGAGGAGAAGGATACAAAAGAGCGTTTTTATGTCCTTAAAAGCCCGGTTAAAGAGACAAATGACACTCTCAGCAGACACACACACACTCTACTGGAATTGACAACACTGCACACCTTTTTTTTCCAAAAGGCGTTCTGACCAGCCCTCACCCCCTCATTCTGGTGTTGGGTGTGCATCCATCTGTCCGTGCGTGTGAATGTGCCAGTAGGCCTTCGACGCTCTTCATCAAGTATAAGATTTACTTCAGTCTAACCACCATTTCACTCATCAGCAGACCGCTTAACCTTGACCAAAGCCTCACTTTTTTTAATGTTTCACTGGATATGAAAACCAATTTAGTTGTTGAATTTAGAGCATTTGTGCTAATTTGTGCTGTATTAAAATAAATAAATCAATAAATAAATCAAGCGACGTTGCGGAGGTGTAAAGTTTTGGACGCAAGCGGACAGAAGCAAGGAAACAAAAAAGAACGAGAGGTTGATGGGAAGAACACGTACTTGTGAAGTGGAACCGGCCTAATCCTCTCCCTACAAGCTTTGGAACACTCCTTCTCTGCTTTGAGGTTCTGATGGTCCACATGAGAGCAACTTTTACTGCCTTCCTCAAATTGCTGAACTCACTTATCCCCCACTTTTTTTGCGCTAAGTGTGTTTTGTTATGCAGGAGTTGTCAAGGTCAGTCTTACCTGCCATCTCTCTCAGCTTGGCCTCCATTATAAGAACTTGTTGTCCTTTTCGGCTTGAGCTTAATGGTCAGCAGTCACCCCCCACCCCCACCCGCTCACCCCCTCCATCTTTCCATCTCTTGCCCCTCCCGCTGTCTCTCTTATTGTCTCTGGCAGCTTGGTGGCTCTAGCATCTGGCTGCAGTTGCAGAGCAGAAGCAGCAGTCACATACCTGCATTCAAGTGGAACAAACAGGATGGTTGGCTGCTCACGGAAGGTCATCAGCCCTGGGCACTGTGTGTGTGTGTGTGTGTGTGTGTGTGTGTGTGTGTGTGTGTGTGTGTGTGTGTGTGTGTGTGTGCGTGCTCAAAAAAAAGACATGAGGCTCTACAGTGTTTCTAATGGCGAACTCACACACAACCTTCTGATGTTTTAGACTATCAGACTGACTACTGGAATGTTTTTGGGAAGGAGTCAGTCCTGAACACACATGTAAGTTTGCATTGTCGGACGTCCAGTTCCACTGTCAAAAAGTCTATTGATTTTTTTTTTTTTAACCGTTCTTGCTCTTAAATGTCAAAATTGTGTTCTACGGCATAAAATACATAAATAAATGCATGAATTTCAGGCATTGAAAGAAAAAAAAGGCACACAGCTTAGTTGCGCTAATGCTGAGGTCATGTGATAATCTTGCAGTTGACCCTTTGCTAAGCCACACCCCAAAACACATACCAGCCATTCACAGCGCAGCTTTCAAGGCAGCACTCTGTAGACTCCAATGCAAAAAAAAAAAGAGAGTGATTTTCTTGAGTGTCGATTATTATTTTGTGGACTTTAAGCTAGTTATGGTTCAACTTTGTGACACTTGTTACCCAGAGAAGATGGAGTGAGATGTACTTTTTTTTTCTCCAGTGCTGACTCATTTTAACACCCTCAGTTTATCCTTAAGATGCATATTGTAGGCCCTCCTGTCTGCTTCTGTCTAAAATTGAGTTTTTGTTTTTCAAAAAAATGAGACTATTTCTCCAGGGGGTACAGCGAGTGACAATTGGAAAGCTGTGCTCGCTCCTAGATTTTGTGTCTTAACCGCTCGTGCACTCGTGCAATCAGGATGAAACACAGCAGGCTTTCAGTCGTTCTCAGCGTAAACCTGCATCACAAGGATTCGGTCACCACAGCTGCAGAGATGCAAATCAGCAGTTGAGTGGCGCAACAACTGAGAGTTGTGGCAGGTTTCAACAAATGTCCTGTAGCGTACAAGTTGACACCTCAAACGAAACAATAGCGCTTTTGTTGGTTGCCAAAGAGAAACAAATACACAGCTATTTACAGCAATGCTGAATATGTAAATATTAAATAACAGGCTCAGTCCAAACAAGGTTGCAGGCTTGCCAGAAAAAATGCACTGAATGAGAGGTGAGAGACTGTATATCCAGAAGTCACCTCATTTCTAGCCTCTAAATGTCACTCATCTACATGAACTTTCACTGGACGCACGAGTTGTTCTTGTTTTTGTTTTTTATAAACCTGCCTCTTGTCACCTTGACGTCCAGGCTCAACACGCTGCTGTTCTTGATGTCCGGTCTGACCGTGATCCCGCCCACAAGAAGGCGTCTGAGTGATGTCACCAGGCTAATGAGCACCGACGCTCAAATCTGCGTCGTTCCTAATCGGTGCTGTAGGTTTAATTAACGCACACGAACAGGTTTTAGTGTGGGAAGCATCAGCATCCACATATTCCGGCATTTGTGTGCGTACGCGCGTGCTAATACTGCACACGCTAAAAAATAGAAGATAGAAATCCTACTTGATCTTGAGTTTATGAAGCATGACTGCTGTTGGAGTCTTCATTAACCTTGCTGCACCCTCAGATTTTTTTTTTTTTTTTTTACCTGCTTTCCTTGTCTTTTTCTTTTCTCTCCTGCTTTTCTGCTACGTTTGTGGGCTGAATAATTGATCCTAATTGGGTAGAATGACCCCATCGCTTATTAGCGAGCGGGAGTGGGGGGGCAGGCGCTCTCACGTCTTCTGACACTTGTTTAATGGCCACGAATTGAAAGCGTGTTCGTCTTCAAGGATGATATTTCTTTCTCCTCCTTTTCTGTCTCTTACCTACGGAGAAGCCCGCGCTGGAAAAAATTCTCGCCAGTGTACGCTGACGAATCTACGAGGTAAAAGGATGATCTAAAAGCCATTAAAAAAAAAAAAAGAACAAAGAAGAAGCAGCCTTGGGTGTGATTATCTAAGCCTGGCTCTGCAGATAAGCAAAGGCTAAGTGAAAAATTTGACAACGCTAAAAGTGGCGACTCAAATCATCTCAGTCAAAGCACACGGTTTAAAAAACGAGCCAGATGGCTCCTACGTTCAGAGAAGATGATTTTCTCCGTCAGCTATAAAGACTTCTCAAATAACTCGCAGGTTAACGAGCAGCTACACAAGAAGTTTAAGCTAGGCCTGGTTGCACTTTTTGACTTTAGAGTCGCGCCCACCCCCCCCCCCCCCCCCCCCCACACACACACACACACTTCCCTGTTCACTCCTTTACACTCCTAACGCTTCATCTCCAGGGAGTTGATTAGTTCGCTTTCATCCTGACTGTCTCCTTTCTCTGTTGGTGCGCCCATGCACGTGCCACTATTATTGCTCTTGAAGCTGCGTACAAATACACTGTATTTGGTCTGAACAACCACCCACTCTTTTCTACCGCATCCCTTGCTTTTCTGTAAACATGCGCGCACACACACACTCACACACACACACACACACACCACACATCAACTGACATCTGTGCAGTTTGATATGTGGCCCAAGGCAAAGCACTTCTTCCTAATGAGCCTCCTGCCCTCTGTTTCTCCTGGGGAGCTGAAAGTGAACTAACCTTGATGCAGCACAGAAAGGATGTAACCTGCTTAACACACACACACACACACACACACACACACACACACACAGCTCGTGAGGATCCTCATTCCCATTTCTATGATGTCCTCACCAGCACCGTCAGGCTAACCTCACCTTAATCCAAGCCTCAACCCGAGACTAAATCCTCCCCCAAATGGCCAAATTGGTCCATAAATACTTCAAGGGATGATTTAACCAAATCATAAACAATCACGTATCTCATAAATAATCCATTTATTTCTTCCATGGAAACTGTTTGACCCGAAGCGGACGTTTAATATGTGGCAGCTAACTCTTCAGCCTCAGCATTCATGTAGTATAAAGTATTTTTTTCACACATTTGAATGTTGATGCGGCTGACAAATGTTTCCTCTGAAGTAAGCTCGAAGCGTCTTTATAGCATTGCGACAGTTCATAAGAATAAAGTGGAAACAATAGAAATTTTGGCAGAAAATGTGCAGTGAGAGATTTCACTGGTTGCGTTTACACAGGCGACGATATTCTTTCAAATTGAATGAAATGATACCTTGCATGCAATGCCACGTAAACTGCTTTTTCTAATCTGAATATACGAATCAGACACGGGGAGGAACCCAGTCTTCGTCTCATTATCGAGTTGTGTTGTCCTAAAAGATCTACTAGAGCACGTAGGCGCTCGAGTACCAGTACCAGTTGCTACATAAATAAATGGTTTCTGCTCAAATTCTTGAAGAAAACTCCTAGACGGAGCAATAAAGACGCGTGCAGCCGTCTTCAAGCATCGGTCAGACTTTGCTCTACAGCGTGCAAACATGTATGTTTCTGTTTTCCTCCAATGATTGAAAATGTTATGTTTGGGTTTTTTTGGCGTATTTTTATTTACTGCATTGTCAACTGTGTGTATTGTAGATCTGGGCCAACTACGAGGAGAAACCAGTGGAGGAAGTTGTGCATCTATCGGAGGAGAAGGAACGCGTGGCCAACTACAAATCAGTATATGTCACCGAAATCAGCGACACCCTGCACTTCTACGCCCAGGATGTGGAGACAGGTACCCAGAGCCTCTTCTTTAGATGCGTGAATCAGATTTAGACACTTGTCTGACGTAAATGATCCCAAGTAGCAGCTGACAGTGTAAAACACTCCTCCATATCCAGGTGGGACTCTTCTCTCTTCCCTCTCTCTCGCTCGCTCGCACTCTCACTTCAACACCACACTGACTTTATTCATGACGATCACCTCTGCCGCTCAGACGTTCACTTCATCCTTCTGCCGCAGCATCCCTCCCACCAGCAAAAACAAAACAAAGGACATCCCACTTGTTATTTCTAGTGAATGACAGGAATAAATCACGCCTTCCTCTCCTGTCAGCGGTGACAGGGGGAGGGATGGATCATGGTCTCTCCCTCAGACGAGCTGTCTGGGAGGGGGGGTGGTACAGAATGAATGCTCTCATAATACCCTTTCTCCCTTTTCTGGTTTGGGCTGGTTAATGGTCCACATTCTAGGTGTGTGCTTAATGAGCCGTCTCTCACCGTTCTAAAATCAAGGTGTGTACACACGCGCCGCGTTTGATCGTCCGCACATTTGTTGATTATCACAATCCCACATGTTTGCTCCCGGGGAAGCTGGCCAAGGTAACGACAGCGGCCACTGAGCTTTTCATTTGGTGGCTTTCCGAAGTCAAATACTAAGAGAAGTACACGATTAGAAATAGAGATACTGGTTGTTTTCAGGGCCCATAGCAATTATTAGCTGACATTCAGTTGCAGTAAATGTTGAAGGTTCTCTCCAACAGAGAACTGCTCTTAAATGACTATTTTTGTTGGAATATTTGTTCTATGAGTAATACATTATTGACAAAGTGTATTAAATGTTAACTTTGAACAAGCCTTTTAAATAACAGCTTAGGTTGTGTTTTCTTTTTTGGGGGGGGGGGGGGGGGGGTGGGTTGGATTAAAATTAAAATGTGTTACGTTACCAGAAGGCTGATGCTGAACTGAATGGGGAAAAAAAACAAACCATGAAATTCTACAGACTTTATGCCAAATAATTGACTTTTTTTTAAAAAATTATTATTATTCCCTCTGCTACGTGATTGAGTTTGCGTGTCAATAAAAGTATGGCAACACAGATAAAATGAAAACATTTAACTATCATGTTGTCCTTTTAACCTCTTTTGAAAAGAGGTTTGTTTGCTCAGTTTGAGGCGTAGTTCCATTTCGATAAGTTTTTTTTTCTCCCCCCGAATTCCCAAAAAAATAAATAAAATGAAACTTCATGAAAGAAGTTCACTAGAAGAGTGTAAGACATATTTTGCTGATAATATATAATGAATGGCTTCTAAACAGTCAATGAACACAACACAGCGGTTAAGCTGGTGAGCATTTGATCCCTCAGAAGGAAGAACCTGAAAACTTTGGGCTTCGTGACTTATTTGTACCTCCGTATTCCTCCTCTCAAACCAGCACCTCCGGGGGAGCTGGAACAGACCTGAAGCCTCCATCAGTGGTGCCTGACACTGAGGTCTTCCCCTCTTAACCAGCCTTCACATCTGGCTTCACTGGCAGTCGACTCCTGAGTCTGTGAAATTGACTTTGGCCACCTCTTAATTTGCCTCACTGTTGTAATTAATTCATTGGACTTCACCCGCAGCCAATAGGAGAGGCCGAGCGTCACTGGCTCCATAATGATCCAATCATGTATAAAGCATTTGGACCACAGCGGTGCTTTTTTAAGCCCCACCCCCACCCCTACCTCTGTTTCCTTCATTAGACCCACTATTCCTTAAAACCTCTCCATGTTACCAAGTGTGTGCTTGACGCCTCCTTTTCATCTTCCTGCCACGAGCTGTAGATTCGAATCTAAAGCCCTTACACTGCCTCTGGCTACTGCAGCTTCACCCGCCTTTAAGTCGGCAGTGATGTTAAGGTTACGTGCTCAGCTTTATCGCTGATCAACCTCACGTGGCGCTGGGAAGAGGTTGTTAAATGCACTGTACCTCACACGTGTTGAACTGACGCGGGGGTTTACGCCCTCGGCGTCACTGGAGGCAGGCGGATGATATGGAATATCCAAAACAGTTTAGGGAAACATGCTGAGCGAATCAAAGACTTGCACTGATTCCTAGCCCAGTTCTCATTAGCTCCTTGTATGGAGAAGGGAAGAAGAGGAACAGCAACATGCAAAGTGTTGTACTTTTTTTCTCATTAGTGACATAAGTGTTGCGTTTATAGAAATTGTACACATCTTTACTTGCGGCCCTCGGCCTATTCTTAGCGGGAACTTATTTCATCTTACATAAAAGCTTGATTTTAGATGATCCAGCAATGCAGCGGCCATCTTATTTATTTATTTTTTTTCCGTTTAATTGGCTTGTGTTCCTCCACCGAGAGGCTTATGCGCTAGTTTGGAGGGAAAAAAAAAAAGTGTTATTCTCAGCAGGGAAGCAAAACCTGACCGGTCCTCACCCTCTTCCTCCCTCCCCTCATCTCCCTCTCTGTCAGGCCTGTTAGCACCTCCCTGCCTCCCTCCATCTCTTTCTCTCCCTTGGTCTCTTTGATTTTCGCTGACGCTTCCTCAAAGCTACATTAAGTCATACCAACCCCTTGAAGAGCATATCAAAGTGTTAGAGCCTGTAAAATCATACAAGCTGAGTGCTTTGCAATAACATTACATGCCCCCCACCCCATCACCCCCTCCTCACAAAAAGTGTCTTCCCTTTCCCTCAATTTTCTGGAGTGTAGAAATGTATATGGTCCGATAAGCTCAGAGGCAGAATTTCATAAACGCTCTTGTGATTGCAGCTGATGACACCATAACACTTCACATGCCGTTAAAGTCAGCGCGCTCGTAACGCCGGTGCCACAGCATGTGACACATACGACGGCCCGTGTGTGCAGCAATTGGCCACACAACTTAACCTCTCGCAAATCATGTCCAGAAAGGTCCCGTCAAGTCGCGATCACTTCAGACCCTGGTGGAAGTACAAAGTTCCTTTACATCAGTTCAAGTAGAAACACCTACATATAATAGTACTCCGGTGGAAGTGACGACCTCTTCGAAATTCTACGGAAGCAGAGAGTAGTATTGGATCATATGTACACATTCTACATGTTTGTGCTCCGCGGGGCTAAAGAACGTTGAGTTCGGGAACTGCTGACGTCTAAAGGTCCTGTTCTGGTGCTGTTGTTTTTTTGTTGTTGTTGTTGTTTTTTTTAATTTCCTTTACAGATTTGCTGATGTTTTGCTACTAGTACCATTTTTTTTCTGTATTAAAACCAAGTTGACATGATATTCACATTTTGTACTCTATGTGAATCATGAACACGCGAAAGGTTGTTTTCAAAAACATTTGACAAATCCAGTAAACCATGCGTTTTTTTGTTTCCGTGTCACTGATAATGAGCAAAGAAAAGGAGACCTGAGCCAAACTGGACTGATACAATTTCTTCTTTTTTTTTTTTGTATTTAAGTTAAACAAGGGGTCGATATCTTCTTATACCGATGATCATTATCGTGCATTCGTAAAATGCTGCCGAGTGTAAACGTTTCCTCACAACTGCCGTGGACTAAAAGTTCAAATAAGTAAAGTACAGATACTTCGAAACTGCACCTGAGCAAAGATCCTTGTAAGTACAATTGCCTGAATCTGAACAGCAAACAGTGCAGTGTTTTATCAAAACTACAGTCGGAAACAGTTCACACTGTCCGTTTGATTCTGTCGAATGTAGGATTATTGCAGCAGTGCAGCACTGTTCTGGTGTTTTCCGTGATGCAGAATATCTAAAGGGGATAGAACACCTTCATATTGATGTTCAATCCATTACAACTGCGCCACAAACAACTCCCTGAACTTACCACCGATTTGCATCAGCACTGTGCATCCTTAACGAAAAACTTCACCTTCAGAGACCTACATTATGCAACCAGAGTCTGAGTGTTCCCAGCCACCACACCTACCGCCTTCTCTCTTTTTTTTTTTTCCCCCCTCCTGTTACGCTGTTAGCAGCTAAGCTCATATTCAAAATTCAGTCAGTGTTCTTTTCAGCCACTGCCAGCACTCCATTTGCCAGATGGAGGCAACACTTTAATTGAGAACTCCTTGACCATCCTTGAGCACACTTACGACAGGGAGCTCAAAACTTAACCGGCTTTTCCCTGGTCTGTCGCTCCCTTCGTGTTCCGTTTGGAAGCTGGGGACGAAACCTCGTGGAACTTAAAGGAGGAGAGGGGGGGAAAAAATGGTATTTCCAGTTTAAATGTGTACAAATCACATCAATGTATTAAAACTACCCCCCCCCCACACACACACACACCCAAAGATTCCTTCAATGAATTACATTTTAGAAAACTGCTGATAAAATATGTACACCAAATCAAAGTACTCTCATCCTGCAATTAATACTTGATCATTCCCACATTTCTAAAACCAGTCTAAAAGTGTTTATCCAACGCAGTGTCCCATCAAATACAGTCATTAAAGGAAAGTATTTTGTCACATTTATATGAATTGGGTTTTTAAAATATATTAGAAACACTTAGAACAGCGGTACAGTTCAAGAGCAGCACAAATTACACCTTCTTTGATATGCATTCAATAAATCAACACCTCTCTTGAACAGATCCAATAAAAATGGAACTGAGTCGTTTGTTTGGAAGGGAGGATTGATCGCATAGCCGCGCCTCGTTGGTCTTATCTAGATGCGCTTGTATGTGGCAGCTAAGTTAAACTGGTACAAAGTTGCAGCAGATTGTGCCTTCATTGTTCCGACCACGATGAAGCGCACGTAGACACCTCAACGTATTACCAGCAAATCATGAGCTGACGGTACATTTGAATAAGCGGCGTAACAACATCATGTTTACAGCCATTAATGTTTAGATGCACTCTTCCCCCAACCATTAACCTTTTGGGAGTTGCGGCCGTCTTCGACTTCTGGATGTATTTATTATTTGCTGTGGTCTGCTGAGGGCAATGATAATTGAAAAGGCCTCCCAATAGTTTTTACACTTCAATGAACATTTTGTAGGCACTGGAAATAATCTTTAGCCCGATAAACTATTGTGGAGAAAAAAAAAGGCCGCTTTCGCTCTCGGTACATTGTACATACTCTATTTTAATTTAATAACTCTTAAGTGTGTATTTTTATTTTCATGAGCTTGATTAATTTCACGTTCGGGATGAGGTTTTTGTTTTTTTTTCCCCTCCCGAGTCACTGAGAAGCTTGAGGGATTGCACTCTTTAATCCTCGGTTCATTTTAAAGGTTTTTATTTTTAATCTGTTAATGTACTCGTTTATCTCTCATTGTCTCAGCCCACACCGCGCACGCACGCACACACACACACACACACACACACTCACACACTCACACACACCTTATCTCGTCTTCATACTACTGTTTCTCCTTTTCTCCCCCTTATTTTCCTCGTCTGTGTTGGTCTCTCTCTCCGGAGGCTATATGTAATTACTGTCAGAGGGGGGACCTGCATAGATCTGTGTGACCTTGGACACTGGAAAAGACAGAGGCCACTCCAGGCACAGGGGGAGGAAGAAACTCTCTTCTATACACTGTTATGTGTGTGGGTTTTTTTTTTCTTCCCCCTACTATGCCGGAGAGTCGACATAATTAAAAACTTGCTAAATATAGCCCTGAAGTCTTTGTGGGTGTGGAGCTGCAACCTCAATATTGGTGGTTGTTATCAAAGACATAAAGTACACGAGTATAAGTTTCTCCATAAATGTGCAAGCTGTGGCCCTAAGTCTATTGTACACACTAATAAAAGACTGTCTGACGGATAAATCTTAGCGAATTGCGTTTTATTGGCATGTGGGAAAATCATCAGCTGAAGAGTGAAAAAACAACACAAAGATGGGAAAACATACTTCAAAGTTTAAAAAGTCAGGTTCAGCTTGTGTCTTTGTTTTCTTTTCTGTTCATCTCCATGAACAGACACTGCTTATAAGTAGAGAATCTGTAGGGGAGGGAGAAAACGCTTACGGTTTCTGTTTGAGCAGTTTTGTCCTGTCACATCTGAACGGGCCTCAGTTGCATCCACGTAAACGGAGAAGAGGAGGAATACATCAATCAGCAAAATCTCTGTAGTTTGTCGATAGTTGTAAAAAGTTTACTTAGTTAACTGTGTATCCGCTGGCTATACCGGACACCCGAAAAACCAGCCCTTGCTCCCAGAGGCTAAGTCATGCCCCAAAGCTGATGAGTTCAGGGATTGCAGTTCTCTTTACTATGACAGCTCCCAGGAAAACCTTTTGGACAACTTTGACCTCACGATCCCTTTACTGGCTTACTGAGTTAAGCTAAAGTTACATTTCAGTGTCCTCATCAATGACAATGAGATAGAATAGAAAGTCAGATTTGTTTGGAGTCAGTCAATGCTGATTAATCCTCTTGATTTGAGTTTGCTATATTCTATTATTCAACAAAGCAATACACAGGAAGGGGGGGGGGGTAAGAAGGTACTCGAAAACTAAAAATTAGGGATGCAGGAAGCCCACAGAAAACACAAAATAAATATTACATTAAAAAATTCTCTGTGGGAAGTCTAATGGGCTGTGGCAGTCTTTGATTAATGTCCCTAATACCTCAACATCTTCCCATCAGGCCTTTGTGTCCTCGGCGTGCTACTCAGACAGCTAGCCGTTGTAAAAAGGTCCTCTAACGTTGCCTAGCTAGCAGCCTCCTCCTTAGTTGGACCTCCTCGAGACTGGATTGTACTCCCAGTAACACATTTTCAACCCAACCCGAGCCTCAGCTGCAGCACAGTTGGCGGTACATCCTGTCTAGTGCTTGTTTCCTGGCACCCATACAGACTGGTATTGAGTAGAGTCACCCCCCCCCCACTCCCACTACCACCACAACCACAACCAGGTGCCACTCCGTCCACATTATTCACACTTCTACCTTTTACACGCAGCAGCTGTTCACCACCTAATGATGCTGGACCCAGCCACTGATGGAGCATGGCAGCGAGGGAGTAGCTCTCTCTATCTCTTTCTCTCTCTCTCTCTCTCTCTGGCTGCACTTCAAACCAAGGGCCCCTTTCTTTCTCTTTTTTTATGTTTTGAAAGAGAACTCCATTACTTTGAAATATATTTCAATCTTATCTTCTTATGCGCTTGTCTGAATTGCCAAATGAGACGGTTTATATTGGCTTATCGCCTCGGTGTCCTTTTTAATGTACGCTTCTCCAGTCAAAGACATAGTTTGCATTATGTGGCAACCCTACGAGCGATAACAGATCATCAGTACCCGGCTCTCTCCGGGTCCAACCTGACATTATGATGAGGCAAGTCGCTGCAGAAACAGGACATGAGTTACTGTAGCATTTCGTATTGATCAGGTTGAGCGCTCCACTAATGAGCGATCACATCAACAAAGCAGAGCCATGATTACTTTATAGAATTAGATAAAAACAACAACAGCAACAAAGGTACACACTTTAGAAATGTTTGTTGCTAAGCTGCAGTTGTTGTTTTTATTCAACCTTCTTTTTAAATTTCTGTTGGCACTACGGGCATCACTCCAAATTCAGTCATGGGTTAAGATAATTGACTCCCTATACCAGTGCGTTATGAAATTACTTCATCAAAGTCGTTTGAGAAAAGAGGGTTTAATCATGTGAGTTATTTGTTGAGCAAAACAATGAAAGGAAGTAAATGTGAAATGGAATAATTTATATCGGGAGTGCAAACGGGGACAAAAGAACAACAAAATACACAACTAAACAATTTCTCAGGACTAAAAGAACTTTCTTCTTGTCATTCCTCTCAATTTTTAAAGATTTATTCAAGACGCTATTGGACCATATATGAAAAGCGTAAGCAAGCAGGTGAACGAAAAGCAGCGCTCCAATTCACTGCTGCTGTTTTCTGACTTCTCTAGCACCCCCCCTCCCCCCCGCCACTCCAGCAGATGCAATATTTAGGGGTTCGACCCATGCCTGCTGGATGATCTGCACCCCCTCCGCAGGCTTTATTTAATTAGATATGTGGCAGAGCTTCACCAGCGGCAAAAGAGTGCCTTTATTCACACCCTTACGCTATTCTTGTGTCAGTTAGTGAACCATTTTCAGCTCCGGCTGGAGTGTTTTTTCCTCAAAATTAGCCCGCCCCCTCCCGACCCCCTCCCCTAAATGTTTCTAACCATTAGTTTCATTCAGTGAGGTATGACAGGTAGCACAGAGAGGGGGGTGATGGTTTTTCTCAATTACAAAAATTTGCTGTAAAAAAATAAAAGCTCCAGACTGCCAGGAAAGGCTCGAGTGGAACCAGGTAATCGTTGATGGGTGGCTGTAGGGAGTCATTGCACGAGATATAATACGTATTGCCCTCCGGTGGGAGCGGGGCAGCCGTAGCCAAACAGGAGGGGGGGGGGGGTATTTGTTTAATATAGTAGCCTCCCCGCAACACTCTGCGGATGCTGACACCAGGTTTAAGACTGATGCAGGAAGGGGAGTAAAGAGAGGCTCAGCTCTCGCCTCACAGGCTGTCCTCGGCGAGGAAAAAAAAAACTACAAATAACCTCCGGAGCACCGGCTCTTTGTTGACCATCTACATTAGACTTGCAACAGAAACGCAGGGCCTCCCCTGCCTGTGTTTGTTGTTTGTCAGTGCTGCCTTTTTTTTTTTTTATTCTCCCCCTTTTTGAAGTGCCGCTCGCATGTCCTGAAATGCGTCCATTCGCCGTTCCGCAGAGGATAAAGCTCGTCTAAACCTCATGCATATTTAACAACCCTAACAGGTGAGCTCAACAACAAGCTCCGGTGAGCGGGCTGTGAATCTCTCGGATGGTCGATTGTGACCCACCCACGTGTCCGCAGCAAAGACCCCGCATAGTCTCGCCCAAACATCACCCTCCTTTTTTTTTTGTGTGTGTGTGGATAGAAGTCAGGTCTGCAGATTTGTATAATCAGATCCACTCATGTCGCTTATTTCCCTCAGCAGGTGTCTTTCTCATGAATACACTCCACTTAGTGTCTTATTTGCATTCATTCTTCTGAGCCGGGGAATTAGAATGCTTTCATATACAACCGTTGCTCTCTTGGCCTCTGTTTTATCATGATTATTTACCCTTCTGTGCTTTAATAGCTTTTGTAGAAAAGCTTAATAGAATTACGTGTGGCCTTGGGATGCAGAGTAAACAGACACGCCATCTATTGTGTTCATTCACCCCCACACTCTTGTCCCTGTGTGTGCTACAATATAATCAAATGGTCCTCACCAAAACTGTTGCCCGACTCTCCACCATTTGTCTCTTTCCCTCACTTCTCAATTGATTTGGTGTGTGTGTGTGTGTGTGTGTGTGTTTTTTTTTTAAAAGCCTAATCGTTCCCTCAGTCTGCGCTGGGCATTCACAATGTAATTATATATGATTTACAAACAGCTGCAGTCATAATGGTGTATAAACAGATTACAGAATGAGAGCGAGGGCAAAAAACAAGAGACAACGGAGAAATAAAGAGTTGACGACAGACAGAAATTGGCGAGCATCAGTCAGTGGTTTGGCTGTTTCTGGGTTTTTTTTAAGGGGGGGGGGTTATGTTTTTTTGGATCATCGCTTTGGCTCGATACAAAAATGAACACTCGTGCTCGGCATGGTTCACTCCCTCCGCATGCTGATATTTAGTTGTCTTTATACAGATATTAAACAGTAATCTGCCTCGGTCCTCTTATAAGAGTTTTGCGCAGTTTACCCCAGCAGGCCTAGATTTTTCTTTGGCCTGCAGCATTTGAGCTCATTTCAGTTTATTTCCATGCTAATTGCACTCACAATGTGCCATTACTGCTGTTGCTCGTATTTATTCCTTGCACATGCCTGCCTTTTCTTACTTTTATGTTGTGATATGACTTCTTTCCATTGGTGATTTTCTCACAGTGCCTTTCCAGACAAGCAATCACTGGTACTTAGATCGTCTAATCTGCGTTTCTGATAAATTTGCTCCCCCAAAGATAGTTCATCCAACAGGAAATGAGACTAACACAGAATAATAATGCATGAGGTGCACTCTGCATGCTAAATCTAATGTCTTAGAGTTTGGATTAAAAGAAGTACAGTCCAAGTACCACATATTGATTTGTCCACAGCGCGTCTTAAATTGTTGATAAAATGAAGCTGTAAATTGTTGTTATGAGATTTTTTTTTTCTTAAAAAAAAAAAGAGGTCAGTCATGGACATGGATTTATTATTTAAGTGTGACTGGACTTGGCTTGTAAGTAATTGGAGTTAATCTAAAGGTCAGAACAGATCATAAATCAGCGCGGTAAAACTGCTGATCCATAACTGTGCCCTTTGACTGCATAACTCCAACCTTTATAATAGTGATATCACTTCAAACCATAGCGCCATGGAATCCCTTCGACTTTTCAACCCTGATTTCATTTGTGGCTTCTCCAAAAAACAGCCACACCAGAAAGTTTCTAGTTCAGCGAGAAAGTAAGTTCGTGAAGTAAGTTAGTTAGTTGGGCTACCGACAGTTTTCATTTTAAGGAGCTCGTCACAATTCCGTAAGAATAGAAAACAAACGTGGGCACCGCAGGAAAACCATAGACTTTTATCAACTGCACACAATTTCCCGGTTGTATCGGTGATTTTCTTTTTCCCAGGCGGAAATGGTAGGACATGAACTTTCCTCACCTCTATCTGAGGAAATGTAGCATTTTTTTGTTCATAATTTATACTAAAACGCTTTAGACTCGCAGGGTGTTTGCATAATGATAGGAAAGGTGGATTTATCAACGTAAAGTTGGACTTTCAAAGTACATGCAGCTAAAATTACATTAAGTCAATCTTTTTGAAGTCGGGGGGGGGGGGGTCGTTTTTATCCTTCTGGCTTGGGTTGTTTGGCGGTTGCTTGGGTGAAGCCATGCATCTCTCGACAGACTGCTGTAGCGTTGTCCGTTTTTCCTTCAGTCGACTTTGATTTGGAGTTCAACATGGATGCCGCTTGTTAACTTGTTTGGTATGCGATTCAGAAGGTGAAAGTCGTGGGTGAAAGTCGTGTTTGCTACGAGCTGTAACCGAGCAGACATTCTTCCAAATAAAGTCAGTAGTCCAAGTAGTCGGGAATGTAATTCAAAGCTTGCATGGCATGATGCCGTTTAGAGCACTGAAGCAGACTCCCTCAAGTTTGGATGCAGTGTACAATTTCGGGATCTCATCTGCTGAGTGGAACGCTATCCGTGATCTGGCCTTTTCTTAAATTAATGCAACCCATATTAAAGGAGCTGCCTCCATATGGTCTCAGTCCTGCATTTACCATTTGCATTAATAAAGCATCGCTAACTAGCCTGGACCATCAGGATTCATCCATTAAGGCTCCATATGTGCTGATTTAAATATATTTATATAGCAGCTAGAACCCTCTTAAAAGTTCATGTGTCATTCACTGGCTTCTCTCTGGACCCAAAGTGGAACATGGCCCAGGAATGGAGATGAATAAGTCAGTGTGTAATATGAATGTAGACTCTGAGGATGCACACGCAATTTTCGTTTAATTAGGTTAATAAACGGAGGAGGTGACAACCATTTCTGCTCAGTAAATCTGCAAGACGGCAGCAGTGGCGCACAATGACGCGTTTGAGGTGAGGGTTTCGGGAAACAATTCATCTGAAATGTTCCCCCAAAACGGCTCCCTCGAAAAAAAGCTGCTCTGTTTTAAGAGTGTGTGTGTGTGTGCATGTGGGTGTGTGTTCTTTCACCGCATTCATCAGCAGTTGGTGTAACGGTGGGTGGCCAATGAAATATTTGGACACCCCAGTCACCCCTCTCTGCCCTCCCCACCCCACCTCCCTCCCTCAATCAAATCAAGCTCCAAGCTTTTCCTTCACACTCTAAATCCCTCCTTCGCCCTCGTCTGTATTTATCCTCCAAATTTGACATCATGCTAATAAAGGTGTCCTCTCCGCCGTTGGTTGGCAGCTGCCCGCCCGTCTCTGTACCAGTAACCTTGGGAAAACTGCATAATTATATATTCTTCTTCTAATGACAATGTGCGGCAGCTGTAAAAGGTCTGGGTCTGAGCTGTTTGTTTTAGAGTTGCATGCATAGTAAGCAGAACCTACAAATTTTACACACACACACAAACACACACACACTTCCAAATTTGCATGCAAAGGTTAGTAGGGGAAATCAAGTCAAGACTTAAGGAAATGTGTTTACTTGCACCGCATTAACCTGGTTACTTTGAGACCCACATTTACATCCAGATGGACATTAATCAAGTTGATCCTCTCTTACTCAACGTTGGCATTATCTCAAGTGTGTACGCTGCATGAAGGCATCCTATCTTCACACCTGTACACCTTTAAATTGGCTAAGCTGCAAAACCTCATTTACTCATCATTTTTGTGTTTAGTTTTGGTAGATATGGGATATAAATGCTTCGGTTACAATGACAACTACAGATCTATCATCCACACATTTGTCAGGGTGACATTTTTCACTCCCAACCAACACGGGCGAAGTCATGGCACCAGAGAGAAGCACAAGCATCATCGTAACGTTACCGGACTGTAGTATCTTGGGCTCGTGTACAATCTTTGGTAGTCGTGGTACAAGTAACATGGAGGAATAGAGTTTCTGTTGCATTTTTTTTTTCTGGTTGAAAAAAATTCAACACAGATTGATTGTTTGAGCTTAAACGCAGGCAAGTTGAATTTTTGAATGGGAGTGAATGCCGTTCAAAAACCAAGTGTTAGTGGATTTTTCGGGCAGCGGCAATGAAGTAAAGGACACATTTCTCGGTCCTCTTGGTTTTGTTTGGTTTGTCTGCCATATCCATTTTAAACCCAGGTTAGCCAATACTGTACCTCCAAGAAATTTAAGCTGCTCTCTTTCTTTCCTTGACCTATAAAACTCAGATTCTTACACTTGGAGACAATTGGTTACTATAGAAATCTAAATGCAGACTGACAGTTACTGGCACAGGAAAACTATGGAAAAGTGGATCTAGTATTCTATTTTAGTGCCTCTATTTCACTGTGCTGTTGTATGACTTTGTGCAGTCAAAGCTGTTCTACTACGCACGTTCCCACAGCCCCTCTCCAGGTAGCTAATCAGTAGAAATGGCTTCTAAATATACCGCCATAGAATTTTTACTTGCGCCACTTTGCTAAACTAGCTGCCATAATTGCTTCAAACACACTTCATGTATGCACACACGCACACACTCAGCCGCTTGCAAACGCTGATACACATGCATGTGTAAACATATTTTATGAGGCACAAACAAATACACACACACATTACACAAACACCACTGAGTGGCACTCCTAGAGATACCACGTACTTAGTGGCTCTGACAATCAGCTCCCCAATTGCATCTGATGGGTGCAAATCGGGCTCCCCCTCGCTGCAGATGCTGAATCCACCGAGCACTGACAGACTCCCTGATTTCCCCAAATTTTCCATTATGTCTGCAGCCGCGTTCTGGCCTTGAATCCACTGTAATAGTTCTGCCTCGCATGATATAATGGCTTGATAGGCCGTAAAGGCCCATTGCGAGAGCTGCCTGGCTTTACTCAAAGCTGTATATCTCCAACAGGGTCAAATGGGCGTTAGCTGCATGATGCTAATGGCTTAACGGCTACGAAAATCACACACGTGTTCATTTGTGTATTTTTAGGGCCGGCTCGCTGCTGGACGCCTGGAATTGAAATAGATTTGCTGACCCGATAGGTTAGAGCACTTAAGTATTAATGGAAAACATCGGTGAAATACTGGCCTCCTTGTGCCAAGCCAAGAATGTTATTTACATTTTCTTTTGTGTGAAAGGCTGTGTGTTCTACCAAAATGGATTTCTGATTGTTTCTGCCATATGAATCGAGTTTTGAAGCTGTTTGAAGCAGTTCACTCAGGACAGAAGTGTCTCATAACAAGCAATAAAGTATGCAAAGCACTGAATCTCATTTACCATTCACAAGCAACAGTTAGCCAGCACCACTCACACTGGAATTTTCAATGTAAGAAGTTGTTGTCTCACCTCTCCAATGACCATCTTTCCCAGGAGGCCAGTTGGAGAGTCTGATGGAGACCATGAGGGCAGAGATTGCCACCCAGCCACCAGTGGAAGGATCCTACGCTCCACGCCGAGGGGACTACTGCATAGCCAAGTTTGCTGATGGCGAATGGTAAGCTTGTCTACCTTCCGCCGTAAAAACACAGGGTTCATCCGCATTGCGTTACATCAGCGGGGCAGATACTGCTTTGCTGGCACTGTACTGCTGTTTTTACAGAGTTTCTGTCCTTTAAATGTCTGAAGGACCGCATTGTTGTATGATGAGGACAGAAAAATACACTTAAGAAAAATGCAGCTCTTTTGCACGGCCACGCGCTTCTCTCGCAAAATGAAGGTCAACGTGGCCTCTCCAATTATTTACAATGGTTAGTGACTGCAACGACCGTCGTAACGCTCACGTTTGCGTACCATGGAGAAACCTGGTATGTTTCTGCCATTCCGGACCGTCCTCCGCCTCACTTCATACCAAAAGATGCTGCTGAAAATCTCTGCGGAGCGACACATCAAAAGGGAAATGCAGATCAGAGAAGCTCATGATTTAAAATTAAGGAGAGAAAAAAATGTTAATTTATGACATGTGTTTCGGAATCAATGAAATACTAACAATTTGCTCGCCTACCTGCAACCGAGAGACGCACGTTGGCTGACGTGAAGCAGCTTTTCTCGTGACAGCTCGTGAAAAAAGTACTGTCTTTATAGTTAGAGTATTATAAGACTTTTGAATATCTGAGGCAAATCTCACCTCAGTTTAAATATTTTACTGTTTATTGGAGCTACATTTCCTTTTTGTACTGCTAAGGTGAATTTTCTCAAAAGTGGGATGTTTGAGAGCTTTAAGCGTCAGTAAGAAAAAAAAGACCAAAAAAACAGTCGCAGGATGATTTCCTGAAACTTGGTGCAGAGGGTGTAGCATGGGCTATGAAAGAACCCTTTACATTTTAGGTCACATTTATCCAACAAATCAATTTTTTTTTTAATATCCTTTTTTTTTTTTTTTAATTTTTTTACATTGTTCTTGGATGTATACGCTCTCCTATGATTAGCTCTCCTCTTTTCTCCTCGAGCATACCTGACGTTTAATTTTTACCTTGTCTCTATTTAAGCCTGTGATGCGTTAACTGCAGACACCCACGGGGTGTAATTAGCTCACTGCCACAGCCATGGCCCTTTAGAATCAGCAGTAGCTTGACATTAACACTCACTCACACACACACACACACACACACACACACACACACACACGCACACACCTCTCTTCATCTACTTTTCTCTCCCGATGCTAGAAGTTTACAGATGGTCATGGGGACAGATAAAAGTCACGGTGTCTGAGGGAGGCCGAGAGAAGGAGAGGGTGTGTGTGTGTGTGTGTGTGTGTGTGTGTGTGTGTGTGTGTGTGTGTGTGTGTGTGTGTGTGTGTGTGTGTGTGTGTGTGTGTGTGTGTGTGTGTGTGTCTATGATAAGAAGGTGACATCGAGAATTAAAAAAAAAAAAAGAAAAAAAGTGAAACTGATTAGAAACCCAAATGTTCCCCTGACGCAGGTTAGATGCGCTCTTTCCTCAGTCTTTCCCTTCCTTCCTCTCCAGGTTCCACCTCCGGTTGGGCTGCTGTTTGTACGAGAAGTGTGTTTCGTAAAATGTGTCATCCCTTCCCAGTTGTCTGAGATTTTTGTCCCCCCCCCCCCCCCCCCCCATTACCCGTCTAATTACGCTCATGTTCATATTGTTCCGTAGCGTTCTCCGCTGTGATGTATATGGTATGTGGGGTTGTTTCATTAGGGGGCTAATTAGAAATCCATCGCCTTCCACGGCCCCTCAGAACACCAGAGTCTAAAAGGATAAAAAAGAAAACACACTAAAAAAAGAGAGAAAAAAAAACCCCTCAGTTGATCAGTCACTCACTCTTCATCTCTCACTCTTTCTGTGTGTTCCTCTGTTCTTTGTCTTGGTGTTAATCACTTATTCAGTTTTAACTTGGTTCTCTTGTGTCTCTCCTTGCCCACGTGGGCCTAATTATTTGGCTTTCTCCCACTCTCCTTGGTTCTCGGCCAGTTTGTCTTTCTCACTTTCTTTTCATTTTTTTTCTTTTTTTTTTGGCAGAGGCGACAGTCGACAGGGTGACGGTCAGATGAAGAGACACTTCCTGAATTGAGTTTGAGATGAGAAGGTTCTTCTGTAGCTTTTATTTGAATTCAGGGTTTAAGGTCGGTTTTGTTTTGAAATGCCAGGTCAGGAAAGTGTGTGAGAAATCCATACGGAGAGTTTTCACAATCGGCTGCCGAAACGATTCAAATCAAACAAAAAACGATTACAATTACAACGCAACCACTGCCATTCATCGCGCTAAGCTAACTAGCCGGTCAAGCTGTAGGCCCCCGTATGAGCACCCAGAGGAGAGACGGCTGTCTGTCTTCTCGTCTGGCTCTGGGGCAGCACGGCAAAATGAACAAACTTCCTAAAAAGTTGGCGTGGTTTAAAGTAAAGTGATGTGTCGAACAACAGAAGCTTTCAGCAGCAGAGTAAAGCACCACTACCAGGATAGTTTTCAGGCTGTAGACACCATTCTCTTTGTTGAGCCCTGGAGTTCAGAACCGTACAAAGAAACTGGATCTCAGTTTGTCTTTTATTTTGTTTTGCCACTATTTGTGTGACCATTTTTCGATCATACTTACTATCCGCTCTGATAGAACCAAAGACGGGCAGTTATTACATTTATTTACTCAGGTAGACGAAGGTTTTAACTTCTGTCCTTCATTGCGAGAGCCATCTTTGTAGTTTTCATAGCCCCGCCATGTCCTGGCGGGTCGTCTCTGCCGGCCCCCCACTGCCCCATCACACCAGACAGTTCCTCCAACCCCTTCTCCCCAGGGAAATAAGTGCGGAATCATTTACTCATCTGCCCTCTTTCTTCATCTGTGTCTCTACCCCCCAACCCCACCCCCGCCCCCATCCTGCTGCAGGTACAGAGCCCGAGTGGAGAAAGTTGAGTCACCTGCGAAGGTTCATGTCTTCTACATCGACTACGGCAATGTGAGTAACTGCTTTGAAACGTGTGCGTGTGTGTGTGTGTGTGTAGGGGGGGCAACAAAAAAAGGTCCTCAATGTTGCAAGGTCATTAAAAAATAATGCTATTGTTTGAGGAAAACACACACACATTAGCATATTTTTGTAATGGCCAAAACAACAGCCAGAAGGAATGTTCTATCTGAAGAGGGATTTTTCTTGTTCGCTTGTTTTTTTGTGTTTTTTTTTTTCTGTTCTTTTTTTATTTCCTTGTTCAAAGCAGCCGAACGGCCTTTATGTATCCTTTCAGCTGGGGTATTTAGGACAAATACTATGCAGTCGTGTTTGTTTTCATTTTTATTGTTTATGACTGAAGCAAAGAGTGCCACTGAGTGCATCATTTTTATTCCTTTTCATAATAAAAAAAGAAATCCCTCTCTTTGGATTTCTTATATTATTCTGTGATGACAGAGGCGGTGCATCCTTGCGAGTGTGCGTCGAACCACGTGCATGCACATGATTGCATCACCAAGTGGTTCATGCAGACAACCCCCAGGCCTGCAGGAGATTTCCCATGATGCAGTGGAGCAGCACAGTGTGCGACTGACTTCAGAGTGTGTGTGTGTGTGTGTCGGGGGGCGGCACGGTTCGCAGTTTGGCTGGCAGACGCAATGCGTCCTGGCATGTTGCTCAAAGTGTGATTCTCTGAGGCCGACCTGTCACGCACGCGCGCGCGCACACACACACAAACAAAACCATAAAAAAGAAAAAAAACTTGCACATATCTACCTCATTGTCCGTAGTTTGACGTCATTCCCAGTTGAGTCACTCTGGCCTTGATAGTTTTTAATGTTGCCACTTCTGCGAGGTACAGGACAGTTGTTGAATTATGATGTGATCGTTGGCAAACACAGCAGACCACGTTTGTCTTTCATTTTAAAAGTCTACACTTACAGTCCTGTCAAAATAAAATATGGCGTCAATGAATCTTTCAAACGCATAATAAATGTTCAAGGTATCCTCTGTCTAGACTATACAGTCTAATGAACACAAGCTAAGATAAGATAGTGGTCATTAAATTAACTCCCCACTTCTAATGGCGGGTTTTGTCTGACTTCTTCCCAATAAGGTCTGGCTGTCGGTAGCTGGTTACAGGATCTGTTAACTTTATTACATCAATGAAATGTAGTAAATACTTTTTTATATGTACAGAAAATGTTGTGTCAACGTAGGAACATTATGCAGGCTGTGTGCTCCATAACGAAGCTAACTGCTTTTATATATGTTTATTTGATGTCCATTGTAAGTAAGAACATGACTTTATAAAAAAGATTCACGCTAATACAATTCCTTGGTGTCATAATGGCAAGGCCATTTTTTTAATATATTGCTATTGTGGATTCTAACGATGGGTCAAACAGTGCCTGGGGATATGTAAATTTTATTAAAATATTGAACACGCAGTGACAGCCCTTTTCTCTGGGTATTTTTATGAATTTCTCATGAAAAAATAAGCGGACCTTGACAGTTTAAAGGCACTTCTACTTTGTTTTAATGACCCCGTTACACAAAATGTTTATGTAACACACGACCCTCAGCAGTAATTCACTGTATTAAAATACATAACATCATCAAGGGTCAGTAATTGTTGCCCCTTTCATCTATTACTCATCTTTTGACTGTTGTCTAATCCGACACGAATCTGGCGACTATCAGCTCGACGTCTATTGGCATCTTTACTCTGCTTTTAGCTAAATAAGAGAGCAGATGGAGCTTAGTGAAAGGAGCCTCTCTACTGCTCTAAAACAGCTGTGAAATTATTGCTAAGGTGACATATAAAAGCGTGCAGCCCTTAAACTAGAAAATGGCATCTGTCCTTCTTTCACAGTTGTAAACTATCTCCGTTAAAGTGACAGACAGCTTTTCAGAACTGATTCGGCTTAGGGAAAAAGAAATTAATCTTACGGTCTTCACTTGGAAAACCGGTTGCTTTGAGAGATTCACTTTATAATGCCAGCAATCCAAAAAGTAATCTTAATCACAAGCTTTCAAAAAAAAAAAAAAAAAACCTTGTTAAACAATTTATGTAATCATACTGAACAGGCGGGACATCTTCTTCTAAATCCGCTTCACTTTGAGTGGTAACAACAGGTGTCTGTCATGTTTGCTTTGATGCTTTGATCATCAAAAACATGACCTTCATTTTCCGTGTTTCTTACCAGAAATCAGAAGACAGTACTTTAGCACGCGTACACCCAGTGTTTGTGAAATGATCTTGGTAAAAGGGATCCTTCATAACCATTAGTAACCCTTAGTTAAGTATTTTTATTATTGCTTAGTTTACAAATGATTAACAGATAACTGATGTTTTCGTTTAAATTTCATGTGTTACAGCAAAGATGGATTGAAAACTGGGGTAGATTAGGGTGGGTTTAGCGTGAAGTGTTTCATGCCCCCCACTTTACAAGAAGGTCACAAAAAGGATTAATAAATGGTAAATTGTGCTTCACTAATGCAATTTTACATGTAACTAAGCGTTACTTAACGGTTTTTCCCGTTCCCTTATTGGAAATGTGATCATGACGGCTATTGTGTCTGATTTCTGTCCTGTCGTCACCCTCCCTCAGAGAGAAACCGTGCCATCCACTCGTCTGGCCGTCATCCCCCCTGCCTTCAGCACCAGGACCCTGCCACCACAGGCCACAGAGTACACCTTTGCCTTCATCCAGGTTCCGCAGGATGTAAGTGCACGAGTGAACTTGTGCAAATAAGAAATATGTGTTGCAGCTGAAAGCTTTGAAATTAACTTTCAGGAATCAACTTCTCCAGCCTGACAGCTTTTTTTTTTTTTTAAAGTTGACTTCCCTGACAAGGCTTTAAAAAACTGTTTCACTTATTGCACAAGGTAATAAAGTCTGTAACTGACAGGCAGGGTCGGGTTTTCATTCCAAGCAAGTATTAGTGAAAAGTATACTCATGCATAATGCATGCTCTGCAAAGCAGACAAACACCAAGCTGGTGATTTATACGGTTGTAAAAAAAAATAAGAGCGTAATTGACATACTAGCTAAGACACGTTGTCATTTAATGAGCAGACTGATAATGTCGTCTACATTTCTTCAGCAAGCTTGACCTCTCACACATCCTATTGGGAGACAGACCATCCAGGTACCCTGTTTGAGTGTTCGTGCATGCAAATGTCCATCTGATAGCTGAGCAGCAGTTACTGTTTTTTTCTCCCGCAGCCCTAATCTGCTTGTTTACAGCTGAGTGTGTTTACTCAACCCCTGGTGACCACTTGTGTGTGTGTGTAGGGGGGTCGACTCATTGGTAGCATCCTGAGCCTGCAGCATCCTGAATAGTTGGAACGGACACAAACATGTTTTCTTTCGGTATGTGCCTGATTGGCACGGTAGTAAGCCCTGTCTTTAATTGTGTATCTGTGTGAGGGTGTGTGTGTGTGTGTGTGTGTGTGTGTGTGTGTGTGTGTGTGTGTGTGTGTGAGAGAGAGAGAGCGAGAGAGAGAGAGAGAGCGAGCTCATGTGCATTTGAGTGCTTCTGAAAACAAAGTTAGCTCAAGGGTTATTTGTTCCACTTAAGCCAGATAAGATGTGGAGCATATTTTGTGAAGTCACAAGAATTTAATTAATCGGAACTATCTTTTCACTTTGAATTTCTTTATCTCGACTCATAAACCAGTTAATTAGGTACACTAACCGATACAGCACAGTGCAGTAAAATACATCAATATATATAACCTTTTCTTCTTTTTGCCTTTAATTCTGTCAAGACAAAACTTGAACTGGACTTTTATGCTTGGATCCCATCAGAGTTTTTGCTTCTGTTGTAAGTAGCTAGTGTACAGCAGCCATCTCACAAGGAAGCTGCTTTCAGTGGTTAATTTATCATTTTCTTTCTGTCACAGCTTGTGACTGTAGGTGAGAATGTAAATCAACCATTAAATTGAAACGCAACACATCAAACCTGTATGACTGCTGATGACGCGTCAACCCGCCTTCCGTTACATACACAAAAACACGCCTTATTTAGCCGTTTATGATCTCAGTGGCTGTCTCAACTTGTCTGTTAAGAGGATTTCCATGTTTGTAGTAAGAAGGGGTGACCCCAACTTCCTGGTTACGTGCTGCCCCGTATATATTTTCGGGTGCCCGTTGGTTAGCGGTCCTACATGTAGCACCTTTTCTGATCAATGAAGTTTGTCTTACCTTGTTTGAGCGGCTACACCTGCAGTTTGTCTTAAAAGCCATAAAGAGGTAGTAACGGTCAGTGTGATCACCCTGCTGTGGTCAGCCGAGGTGTGATCTTAACACTGTGAGCTTCTGGCTGTGTAAAAAGGCCAATTAAACTATCAAGCACAAGTTGATACAATCAACTTATATGATAAAAAGAATTTTACTGACGGTGTTTTAACGTTAAGTTAAAATGCTCTACGAACTTGAAAATGAAATTCTTTCTTTTGTTGTTGGTTTTTTTTCAAGTGTACTTATTTTGAAAAAGTTTATTGGATTACACAAGCTTCTCATTTTGTAGGTGAATGTGTCACTTGAGTGTATCAGTGATAGGTGTGTGTCTGTGTGTGTGTGTGTGTGTGTGTGTGTGTGTGTGTGTGAGAGAGAGAGAGAGAGACTGCGTGGATGCTGTCACCCGTCCCCTGACTCAGTATCTCCGCTGGGGTGAAGTGGCCCATCTGTTGGTCCAGCCCCGTCGTCACAGGCATTGCCTATACTTTGCCACCCTCGAGACACACAAACACCCACCTAGTCGCACAAAGCTTTACCACACGTTGGAAACTGACGGGCGTCTTCCTCCTCGTCTCCTCACTCTCTCTGTCACGCCGTATCTACCCAACCCTTTTCCTGTTTTCAATTCCTTCCCCTTTTTATGCATTCGCCTTCCTGTTTTATCTCAGGCTTTTGTACTGTGTCACTCACACTGACGACGCCGTGCCCCACTTGTGCTGCACACATACACACATTAAAAAAAGAAGAAAAAAAAAAGAAGAGGTTGTTGCCTTTGTCTCTCAAACGTGCCACCTGGTGCCCCGCACAAAATGTCTTCACAAGTTATATGGGCTCACAGTCTCTTAAAATCTGTCTCTTCACACCAGTGACATTATGCTAGTGGGATCATTCTGCTGCTTGCCAATGCTGCGCAGTGACATTATCTTTTGGGAGAAAAAAAAAAAAGGCGGCAGCAGCACCATGATGCCCTCCCACTGTTCTGCTGTCTTGAGGTAAAAACACTTACCTAAAAATCTGTCAAGCAAAAGGCTCAGCGCACACATTACTTCCATGACATCAAACTGTGATGGCAACTATCCCTAACAGAGCAATAACTGCTACCACATCTCATTTCTAGCACTCTAATCCCATTTTTTTATGGTTGTTGTGAACTCTTAAGCTGCTTCCACTCCGGGACACCCCCGCCACTTCTTCATAATGCCCGGTCAGCTAATTAAAGGTAGTGGCGCATGCCAAAAGTGCACTTATAATAGTGATGAATAGCAAAATAAACTCTAACAAAAATGCCAGGCGACTTCTCCCAGCTGCCACACAACAGACTGTAATAGGAGACAAGTGGAAATGTTAATTGCTGTAGTGACCAACATAACAATAAAATATGGTAAGCTGGTGTTACCTACTGACATCATTTCAGCCCTTTGGGAAAAAATAAATCAATACTAACTTGTTTTTTGGATTGTAGGTTTCATTCCTGATCCTTTCTGTTTCGTCTTTATCATGGCGTCCAGTAACGGCCTGATATCGAGCTTCTTCCTGGAGAGCAGAGTGTCGATTATTCTATAAGTATGCAACCTTTAGTTGGCCAACAGGTTTTCCGTCCTCACTTTGTTAAAACTAGTATACGCCTTTCATGTCTTGTCAAAAATGAACACTTCTGCAGTTGAGAAATTTTAGCTTTTTAAGATGAAACATTATAAATTCTGCAAAAGAGGTCTGAAAAGCCTCTTTCAGATTAGTAATTTAAGTGAGTGCAAATATCATCTGCCAGGTCCGTTCTGTTCCTCTTTTGGTGGATCCAAGAGGGTCACTAGAATTCTGTCATTTATCTTGTATCACCCCCCCACCACCACCACCACCCCATTTATGTTCTGTAATACTCTCGCCGGGTTGTTCATCTCTGTCTGTCTGTGTGTCAGCCGTCTCATTCATTCTCCCTCTTTCCCACACACTTCCTCCCCCCTGCCCCTCACTCGCCCTGAAGCTCCCCTGTAACGCCTGTGACAAGTTGACCGGGAGGCAGGATGGGGGACAGGGACGGGGACGGGGGACAAAAAAGGCCCCTTAGTTTTGTGCCTTGAACAACCTTTCGCTTGCCCACACATGCTTGCACATTCACCAGAAAATGCACATACCCAAGGGCAGCTAGCTGGAAGGGGGGTTGCCATGGAGACAAGACCAGGGCGAGAAGAAGGGAAGCGAAGAGATGGATGGTGGAGGGTAGGGATGGATGATGGCCAGGGACTGATTTTTTTTTTCTCCTTTTTTGTTTTTAAGTGTCTTCCTGCCTTTGAAGATGCGCCTCGCTTTACTTGTCTTGTTTTTGCCCTCAATGCTGGAGGATGGGAGGTCAGGACCGCATTGCAGCTGTTCTATCTTCTTCTACACCATATGTTCAATCAAACGCTGGCCTTTCACATTTAAGAAGGTTAGGAATAAGAGTGGCTGAGGAGGAAAGAGGAAGAGGGGAGGATGGTGGTGGAGAGTGAAACCATTAGTCAAACTGAACTGTCTTGAAGTGTTGGTGTAAATGGAGTGCTACACACCTAGCATATGGCTTTGTAGGTGATGGTGTAATTGTCATCGATCGGCGTGTTTGATTATGCTTTTACTGAATATATTGTATTTACAAGCGTGTACGGACTCTTATTTTACTCTACATCTTTTCGTGTTTCTATCAATAAAAGTAATCAGGAGTAGGGCACTGATTGACCTCCTCACTCTGATCCGTTCTCCTCCAGGAGGACGCCCGAGCAGATGTGGTTGACTGCGTGGTGAGGGACATCCAGAACAGCCAGTGCCTGTTGAACGTGGAGTACTCCGGCGCCTCCTGTCCACATGTCACAATACAGTTCGCCGACACCAAGGAGGACGTGGGGCTCGGCCTGGTCAAAGAGGGCTTGGTCATGGTGGACGTCCGCAAGGAGAAGCACCTGCAGAAGATGGTGAGTGGAGAGACGCTTCATTTTGGACTAACGGGGGGATTATTTTTATGCGCTTTTCTCACAGAACACGCTCATCTGTTCTGCAGCAATGAGCTGTGAGAGGTTTGAAATGTCTGATACATTTTCAGGTTCATGGCTCAGTCCCTGCCTCAGCTGAAATCATAACATGATCTTGACGAATCTCAATTTTTATGAATTTATTGCCCATTCCTGGTTAATTATACCGCCAAAAACAACTTCAACATGA
This sequence comes from Aulostomus chinensis, assembly GCF_037954235.1. Taxonomy (NCBI): domain Eukaryota; kingdom Metazoa; phylum Chordata; class Actinopteri; order Syngnathiformes; family Aulostomidae; genus Aulostomus; species Aulostomus chinensis. The sequence goes on along the minus strand of NC_141323.1, from coordinate 14,806,935 downwards.
AAGTGTGCGCACAGCAACAAAACAAACAGGACTTAGAGTGTTTGTTTTTTTTTACAGGATGATGTGCAATAAAACTACCTCATCCCACCAAGTGGTTAAATACCAATCACAATATCTTTTGAAATATTACACATGGCTAATGTGTATTATTATTCAGTGCTTTGGAAATGGCTACCACTTCTCCAAATGGGTCAACTGGTAGCAAGCGCTCCTTAAATGTAAATGCACAGTAAATGTTTAGTGTCCCCGTTCATAAACGGGCCCCTTGTGTACTATTTAATGTTAAAAGCACCATATGCCGCCTATGGTTTCCTGACAGTCCAATAATTACCACATTGCCATGCTAGTGAGCATCTACCCTCTGGTTCTCATCTCCCGAGTTTTGTCATGTATGGATTTTTTTTTTTGATACATGAAAGCAACTATTATGCAGAAAGGCCATATGTATTCTTAAAGGAATACTATGACACAGGAGACTAATACTTCTCCTCACTTGTCAATCCAATCAACCAATATACATACCCACACCTCTACAATTTGCCTCAAATGGCAGTCATTTTGTCCAACCGTGAAGCATCACTCATTTACTTTATCCTCATTATGCTAATTCACCCCGCAGACTCTGAGCCATTCTGTACACCAAGATAGAGAAAAATGGAGGATATTTATTCCTGCTGCAATTACTGCCCCTACAACTCCCTCCCAATATCGCTCACAGTGTCATTTATTTAAACGTTCAAACGCACAAAGGAACGGAGAAATATGTTCTCGAGAATGTAATTGCTCATAAACCTTTCAAAATGTATATTCATAGGAATTAATGGCTCGCGGAAACAGCAGAGACTCCATGACAAAAATTCCCTCCCATGTTGGCGGGTAAATAAATGTACACACTGAACCAGCACAGATGAAAGGACTTCCTGCCTAGCAGTCGGTCAATAATGCTCCTTTGCATCACTGTGAGTGCGTTCTGACCCCTGACCCCCCCCCCCAAAGACTTGCAAGAGCAGCATAATACAGTCTCCAAGTAATGGACCCTGTAGACAAAAGACAATGATGAAAACCTCGCAGCCATACCACTAATAGGCTTATAGACTGCACAGATTTAGGTTTTTTTTTTTGTTTTTGTTTTTTTTTGGTCAAATGCTTTCTCTTTAGTATTCAACATCTGCGTCTCCAGCATTCGCTGCCTCCCTGCTGGCTGCAATATTTTGATCTGGAGAAAGCTTAACAAGCAACAGTGTTGCCAATGTGCTTACAAGTGTGTGTTAAAGTAAGCTCTTTCTCGCTGATAATTCCACTGCAGTCGCGTCATTTCCAAAGCTCAAAGATCTGGAAGCTAAGATCTTATTTCCCACTCCATAAAACAAACAAACAAAAATAACCACCAAAAAAAAAAAAACAACTCTAATCAGACCACTTTTCAAGCCTCTTAACCGAAAACGCAAGCTTGGGTGAATTTTATACGCTTACATTTTGTGAATAAAGTGGCTGATTTGTAAGGTCTGCAACAGCTTTACTATCAGGCTCTGTCATATGTGATTGATGATTCTTTTTCTAGTGTAGTGGCGTTAAAAAAAAAACAAACCCAAAAAAACATGCCCAGTTTTTTGCATCAACATCGGGTTGCTTTGGTTAATTTGCTGTATAATTACTGTTGCATTTGATTCATTTGTTAGCGAGCTGCCTTTCTGGCTCATGAGCAGGACCGCTGCCGCTGCTACAACAGACGAGTACATTATCTTACAGGAGCAGTAAAGCCAAAAAAATGTTCTAAGACTCAACCTTTTGTTGACCCTTGGATCTGTGCCCCTATTCTTTCCCTTTATACAGAAGGTTCCCCTTGAGCTTTTGATAGGGTACTATCCAAGCCTTCTTTGCCAGCTGCCCCCGAGCTCATTCTCTCCTCCTTTCTCTCTTTTCACTCACCCAGACTATCATCCTCCCTGTAAAAGTGACTTTTGTCCTTTCTATCTGTTCCACTTTGGCTCTATTCTTTATTCATTATCCATTCCGAGGGATTGGAACACGGTCATTGTAATCTCAACTCTCGTGCTAAACATTGCGTAACAGATGGGCTGTAATTTCCAGTGGCACTTCAGCGACTATCAATAGGCAGTCATAAGTGCACTGAAGGTTAACACCCGTCTTTGAGGATGGCATTGTCCCAAGAGAGGGATATTTATCCATTTGGGGCTTTATTTCCTTTTTCATGTGCATTTCTGCCTTAAGCCCTACATTTCCGCAGGCTCACTACGCGCGCCATATGGATGGTTATTGTCGAGGCGATCCAACAGTATCATAGCAAGGGATACAAAGTCATTTTCGAAGCATAGGTGAAACGATATCCATGTCAGCTGCTGGTATCTGAAGGGAAGCAGGATGAATAACAGCGAGGAGGGGGGAAAAAAAAAAAAAATCGCCGACCAAATGATGTTTCATGCCCTGTGTCAGTTTCCCCTCACTAAGTACAGTATATCAGAGTGACCCAGAGGTGTACATGGACGATAAAGCATGGGATTAAACTATAACTGACATTTTGTCCTACAAAATGGAATGAGCCAAAAATACCATCAGACCCTGAATCGGAACATCCCGTATACATTTCATGCCATTAATATCCATTACACATGCTTAGTGTGCAGGCACATTATAGCAGATTTATTGTGGTAGTGTAATCTGTCATACATCTGGCGTACGGTGTGTAATTCCTCTGCACCTGTTGTTTATGAGGCATTGATATTTAGGTGATCATACGTGAGTGATATAATTGTGTGACTGCATTTCAACAGATGGACATACTGCAGCTGACGCTTTATACAGTAGCTACAGTATTTCGGGACCAATAGCGGCGATACATCTGGCCCTTAACATGTTCTACCTTGTAAATTACTGATTTCTTGTCACACGGCATCATTATTTTTAATACGTGGATATCTACTGAACCTCAGACATTCAGAACCTTTTTTTTTCCCAGTGTAAATGTGTAACAAGCTTGTAAATATTGTTCTCTGAAGCATCCTTTTTTTGCAGTTTGCCTCATGTAAAGAGCATAATGTCCCCACTTACCTCAAACTCCCAAGACAGCTTTTTAAACTCTGACTCACGTGACCAACCGCTGTTGTTTACACAGACGTGCTCCATCGTTGCCTTCATCTGTGGACAGCAGCAAAGAATAATGATGACTCTTCCAGCCCGAGGTCATTCCTCAAGACCTCCGTTTTTCACCGGTAGACTGCTGAAGACCGAAACTGTGGAATGACCTGTTGCGTTTCCTCGTCTCTGCCCTACGTCGCCCGGTTTATTGGCTTGAAGGCGCTGATTTTGATTTTCTTTTATGCAGCATTTTTAAAATCCACTTGACAATTGTCAACCCTTCCATTTCTTTTGATGAAAAATTGCAGTTATAGCTTTTTAATGACCAATGTTCCGCCTTTGAGGTAACGCATGTGTCTACGACCGACCATTCTTGAGGTATTGTACCTCTGTCTCTGAGTGCACTTCTGAGATTCTGAGATTCCATGGACTGGCAGATCGACATTTTCAGCCACGCAAAGTAGGCCTTGTACGTCGTATCGTGAGGTTTATTATCATAGAGGAGCTTTTTGTGGAGCAGCAGTGGCTTGGAGCAGCCAGATCTGTAGTGGTTTCAAGCATGCAATTTTCTTCTGATGACGACTTCTACTCTCAGTTGTGTTCAGCTAATGCATGAATAAGTGCACAGTGATTTCTCTCAGGGAAAAATTGGTTCAGAAATGAGTCAGACTGAATTAACATGATTCAAATCAGTAGGGCGTAGGTATTAACTGCCTTAAATGAACTTGGCAAACAACAGAAAAAATGAAGAAAGTTGATTCGGAAGTATAACTCTAAACTACTGAAATATGTGAACTAAGCATTGGCAGCCATCACGTGATGGACGTATGCCAAACTTCCAACCTAAAAGTTGCACCTCTGGTCGAATGGATATACTAAGCTTTCCTTAAACTGTCCTGGCACTGTCAGCGATACACTGCTGGAAGGGAAAGTTGCCAAACTGGCACACGCACTCACTAACACACTTCATTTTCTCCTTTCATTCCCATTAATGTCTCTCCCCAACTCGTCGTTCAGATTTTGTCCGTTCTTTCTCTTTCCGGAGCTCACTAAATCACATTACACAATTTTTCTTCCTCTATCACTTCTCATCTTTCCACTCCTCTCTTCCCCGCCACTTACGTTCTTGTATACTCGCCCATTACTCTTACTCCACTGCTACATTTCTTCACTTTTCTACACATCTCACTTCACCGTGCTTGTCATAATTGAAAAAAAATATATTTTTTTTCACCCACTCAAAGATTCACTCAATCCTGCGCCCTCCCCTCATCTTCCTGTGTTTTCTTTTTTAACCTTTTGCTATTCATGTTAACCAAACTGAGCTTGAGCACTTCATTTAGACAGCAACGGGGAGGTGGCTCATTTGGCTTTGGAGTGTGCGCTCATTTGCATTTTGTCTTTCAGTGCTATGTCATGATGAATAATAATCACCGGGAATGAAAGTGGAGAGGCGCTTGGATCAGACCTGGTGTTGGCCTAGTAAATGAGCTGTGATTTAAAATGCTGTTATCTGCAATTATTTGCAACTTGCATCAGCTGAATCTGCCCTGTAAACCCAGCCTGGTTTGATAGTCACGCGTGAACGTGTTTCTGTTGGATATTTAAAAGAGGATGTGAAGGGAGTGATGGACCTGATGTATAATTAGATACCCTAGAAATAGCTGGTTGTTACCTTCTATCAAAATTGTAGTGAAAGTAGCGTGAATTTGTAGTTTGTAGACTTAGCTCTGGTCTGTGGGAAAAGGTGTGACAAATTTGCATTTTTAATTTGGTTCACTTTGTTTTGACACCATTTTTCAAGTGCACCACATGTTGTTAGCATACCTGTGGTGTCACACAAAACTGTACAACTACAGCGTCGCGTTTTCAGTGCTTTTATTCCCGTTTTGGCACTTAAAGTGCAGCTTTAAAGGAAGAACAAACCTCTGGACCTGCCCAGCAGAGGTTGAGGTGTGAAAGGGCCTCCTGACCAGCTTCAGTTGTTGACGTCACAGCAGCTGAAAGAATGGAGCCGTCAGATCTTAGTTTGGTATGGTTAATTACCATTCAGCCCCCTGGGAAATACACTTCTCCGTGTAGTGCTGCAGTGCTCGCATCAAGGCTGTGTAGTTTGTGAATGGCTACGTGGGGCTAGACGGACGTCCTCTAAGGTCTCGCTCGCATGAGACGTGTTTTTTTTTATTATTATTATATTTATCAGGTAGTTTTCTTACAGCTCACAGTTAAGATTCCCTCATGTAGTTAATATCGCCATCGGTAACATAATTTTATAAATTGGAGGGGGGGGGGGGGGGTTTGAACCGTAGATGAAGACGAACTGGTGGGATGAGAAGTGTAGGCACATGTGTGGAATCCATACAGGAAACGCATACACAAGACGCCTCCAGGGATGGGTTGTTCCATTTATCAATGTGCGATTGTGCTGTTTGCTACACGTAAGGTGGCTCATGTGATGTAGTCGACCGTCACGTCGCTGGTCCGGACACTGATGCTACGCCTCATGGGACACTCGGTGTTTTTTATAGGGTAGGTTGACTGTATCAAAAGGAGGCCTCGAGGGTAAACAACATTCCATGCAGTTGTGCTATGTGGACTATGTTGCAGACGCTAGTGGTGTCCCTCATGAGCTCTAACACACTTTCAATTACCTGAAACACAGCTCTATCTAGATGCTCCATATCACTGAATATACCGACCTCGGTATATACCGAGCACATCCCTTATAAATTCAGTACCTGAACTCTTACAAACCCAAGACAATTAAGTGTGGAAAATAAAAGCAAGGCAAATCGTTTTGCCCTTTAAATTACTTTTTTCTTCCGTTTAATTTTCCTTTTTTGTGTCGTTTGTGTTTAGGAATCCTAATACATTTCTCGTCGGTTTCTAATTTGTGTGAAGGATCAATAAAATTTCAACACTGCAACATTCAAAATTTAATGAGCACTAATCCTCCATATGACCCATTATGTTATTTATGAATTAAATACACTGCGTCACTGAAACAGAACATTCAATTTTTTTGTAAATGACTGTAATCATCCTCCTGAGTCATTCTCTCATCTCAGTCATTTGAATATTGCTTTTCTCTAAATTTAGTGACTAGAGTCAAATTTCGCAACATGAAAAGATCAGAAGGACACAGGAAGTGATTAGAAAAGTGTTATTATCTCTTCGTTCAACTTGGCCCCCACCATCCGCTCCATATAACATCCATAATTACTCAATTACATCATTTTCACAAATCACGGAGCCCTATTTTATTCGAAACTACACTTTAAAAGAAGAAAATAAACAACAGCTGGGCTTGGGTTTAAGGTTTATGTGTCCGAGCAGAGGCAGCGAGCACCCCATGGAGCCTGCCACACTGGATCAGGTCCCCGTCGCCTCCACCCCAACCCAAATATTCTCCACCGTGTCATCTATAAATGGCTTTTAGCTGTATCCGGAACACCAATTGACTGGCTTTCAGGTCGCTGCCCTCCCTGTTCAACCCCAACGCCTGTCACAGCCCATCAAGAACCCCCCACCTCATCCCAAAGAAATGCCACAGGGCACATATAAAATACACACACACACACACACACACACACACACACACACACACACAGCTTCATGGGTGTGTGACAGCGTGGCCGCTCACCACCAATGGCTCAATACCTAATTTACAAGTTAGGGATGGGGTCTTTTTAGTGGATATTTTCTGCTTCCCAGTTATTGGCCGCATGCAAACACACACATGCACACACACACAAACAAACAGCAGTTGTCTCCCTGCTGCCACTGCTCTGAGGGCCCTTTTGACATGTTCTAGCTGACACACGCCACTTCCTGAACACTACTGCATCTTCTACAGGTCTACACGTAGTCACACACTTCATCCTCCCACACACACACACACACACACACACACACACACACGCTGAGGCCGAGTGGAAGCCAGCCTGCAAGGGAGTGGATGAACCAGATTGTTCAAACTCACATTATTTTTGCGACCTTGTAGGAGAGGGAAAATTGATATTGGAGGAAAGAAAAGCAAAACTTTTAATGCAGCTATTATAAAAAAAAAGTATGTGTGTATCGCATATTTGTGTGTGACATTAGTGTTGACGTAAGACTTTTTCTTTTCACAGTGCCCTTGGGAGAGCAGAAGAGAATGTTCTCTGTGATTTCTGTTATTAGGCTCTGCATTTGTTGAGTGTGCACGTATGTGCTTGAGCTCCACACGCGTGTCCTCCTTAGCACATGCTGCTGGTGGGCTTGTCATCACACATTCCCATCCAAGCGCCTGATCTCCTGCAGCAGCCTTATTAGAACAATGAAATAGGGAGAAATTCTGCCTGACGAGGACAAAGACATTAAAACAGATTTTTCTCCAATAGAACGTCTTTAAAGTTTTATTATCTGTTAAAAAAAAAAAAAAATTGTCACCTTCAGTGTTGAGCGTTTCTGTCCTATACTCACTCAGAAACGCCAAAATTTCCTCGCCTTCCTGTCATGACCGCACACCAGACTCCCTGGTCGGCCATGGTGCTTATGTGACAAGCCTTTCCCTTTCAAACCACTTGTACAATGACAAGTCTGAAGAGACCTTCCCCCAAACCCGGGCCTCCTCGCTGCTTGCCATGCAGTATTCATGCGCTGCCATGTTGAATGACAGACATCTCTTAGGGCTACAATCCACAGCGCCGCCATGTACACTCAACTTGAAACGTTGGCAAGTTACAGACATAAAAGCTGTTCTGTTTCAGCAAATGCTCTGATGATAACCTGTCTTATGAACAGTTTTATGCTCTCAAAAAGAGACCAGAGATGGCAGGAGAAAGGGAATGTAATGAGGATTGAGAAAGCACTGCTAAAAAAGAGCATTGCTGTAACATAGAAACGCCTGTAAAAGGGAGGTTTTTTTTTTCTTCTTCTTTTTTTTTTTGGTTGGTTGGAGATTGACTGCTCATGTCTGGGAGGCTGTGTGTCTGATCGTCATTGCTGTTAATGAGTGAGGCTCTACATGCATGGAAGACGAGCCTCATTGTTCCCCTTTCCACACGAGTTGTCTTTACGTTGCCTGACATCCAGTCTTGGCATCCAGCGCATAACCAGTACTGGATTAGCCGCTTGCTTTTTCATATGTACTCTTAACAAAATCTGGTTCCCCTTGGCTTTTTTTTTTTTTTTTTTCACTTTGCGGTGACATAAAAAAATAGAAGGGGGGCAACTCACCTACGCACCAGATCGTGCACAACCTGTCAGAAAGCTGCCATGTTAGTTCTTGCTCAGATCTGTCACTTTCACACCATGCTCACCAGAACACCACCTGGGCACAGCATACTGGCCAGCGTGGGGAAATACACTGTCTCTCTCACTCTCGCGGGGACAGATTCACAGTCAGGCATACACACTGATGAGTGCCAAAACACCAGACCCGCACCACCTGTCGTTCCGCTCACAAAAAGCAGCACACATCCACATAGTCTCTCACTGATTCCCCATCTATCAAGTCACCTCGATTTTAAAATAGATAACAATATGAATTTGTACGCAACTGTATCAGATAGCGTTTATTCTCAGAAGGCAAATTTACTGGCAAATTGTCGGTGTGAAATTGTAATAAATGAATCTCATGACTTTCTGATGCTGGTTTAGTTGCATACTCTTTTGAAAGTTAAATTTCTGCGAAAACATTAACATGGCACACGTTCAGGTACACACTCACCACGTCCTTCTTAGCCAAACCGAATATTTTATTCAGGACTCTGCTCCTGCCAGCGTCCATGACAACTGGCCACCATACATGGCATCTGTCTGACATATGGGAGCTCTGTAGGGTCATCCAGACGAGCACGCCGTCACCTGCTGTCTTCTGCTATTCAAACGCCCTCGAAACACTGCATTTTGTTTGCTTTGTACCTTCCCTCATTAGGTGTTGAGGTTTAATTCCCATTCAACTTATAAGTGAATGTTGAAGAAAAGGAAATGTGTTTTAGGTTTCCATCAACTAGCTCAATAGGCTACGCAGTGCCACCAAGAGATGGCAGTAAAGGCAGCCTTACGCAGGTCTGCAGCTCGGACAAGAGTTCGATGGGGAGTGCCAGTTGTTATTGGACATGCTGCTCGCTGTCTGGAGACGAAGGCAAAGTTTGTGAATATCCATGAAGACGACAGTGGCAGAAACAGCTGGTCAGGATTTGCTATGTTCTAGCTTGTTCATCCGGCACATTGATTCATTTATTGAAAGAAAAGCATCGAAACCACCTCAAACAAGTGTTAAAAGAAACTTTTTTTGTGAAGCACCTATCAAACTTTTAAGAGCTTGGGAGTGTCAAGTTGTCGAAGGTCAAAGGACAGAGTGTGTTACTTTTTGTACTGATTGTAAAGCACTGAGGGGCAATTTCTGATCCTTGATTTTGGGGTTAATAGATACGATTTCATTGATTAGACATAGTGAGACATTGGATATGTCCTTGAAGCTGTAGCTTAGTTTGCAAGGGGTGACACCACTAGTTTGGCTCCGTCCATAGTGAAGCTGTCTGCCCACCAACATATTTACCTTACAGATGTTATCAGAGAGGTATGCCATCACAATCTCAGCAGGCATCCCTCTTGAGCTAAATCTCCTCTGCCTTGAGCGAACATTCTTTGCCGATCACAATCCCGCATCACAGCTTCTCTTGCATTCCCAAAACATGTATCTAATATCACACTTTGTTTCCCTCAACACGAACCCCTTCCTACTCCACTTGAAGGCATCTCCAGATGAGTTTCGCTGCTGTCGTAAATGAGCCATTCCGCCTCCCTACTGGCGCCGACAGAAAAGCTGTTGAAAGGAGGATCTGGAACATATTCATAGAGCAGACTTCACCGGTGCTCAGCTGCACACCAATTGACTGTTGTGTTGCGCTGTTAAGTAGACTGTTGTCAAACTAAAGAGGCGACCGTGTGGGTTCCAGAATCGCAGCATATAATCTGTGCGCGTTGGGCCGTGTTCCTCTTGACTTTTCTGTTATGAATATTTCCAATTCACCTCAGATACTTCTCCTCTCTAGTTTTCCATGTTGTGGATCAAGATCAGCAAAAACGAATACAAGGACCGAGAGCTTGCCTCTAAAACCCAAGTGACATCACTGGCCCTTTGTGTCTGTGAAATATTGTCGGCTGGGTCTTCCATATGGTGACATCTGCCTGATGGGACCAAGATGCCATATTCCACTGGCTTCCAAAAAATCTCTCCTTTAGTTGGCTTTGATGGATGACTTGTGCAGCAACTGCACTTTCCCCTAGCCACACACTTGCTCATGCACTCTCTCAAGAGTGACTGTGTCGACCTACGTGCACGCGCCGGCTAAGCAATTAAACTCCAGCGCCCCATACACACACTGCAGTTTTAACATCTGGCATTCTTGTTCTAGTACGTGCGTGTGTCTGAGTGTGAATGCCAGCTCATCTGCTGCTATAATAAGCTACAAAACATGGTGCACAATTGAATCTATTACAAGAACACAGTGAGCACATTACCGCCTCTTTCTTTCAAGAAGCATTTGTTTTCTTTGTCTTGTTCCATTAAAGTTGTTTTTATTTATGCATCATTCTCATGTTTCCATGTGCTCAGCCTAGTAATCAGTATGCACCAGTCTATCTTCATGTTTAAATTCACATAAATTTGCAGTACAAGTCTCACAGAACTATATGACTCACAGGCAGGATTAAATGTTTTGGTGGCAAGGCAGCAATCTGTGGGTGTGTGAATGTCCTCACACTCCGTCGTCACTGTGACATTGTGGTACGGTGGACGACAGCCCTGCTCAGAGGGTCTGCTGCTCCGGCTTTCCAAGGTACATACATCCACTTGCACTGTACTCATCTAACCAAAGACTTCCTCGCCGCTCCCCCACCCTCTTCCCTATTACTCATCACTGGTTCATTCAATGAGGCTAAATGGCTGCTCTAGCAGAAGCAGTCAATATGTTCAACACTGCACACACACTGTCTTCCTACGCTCTCTTGTTCTTTTCTGTCCTCTCACTACGTCCATATTGCAGATTTTTGATGTGGAACAAGGCAGACAATTGCTTTCACATTAGAGATAGATGGTCATTCTTTCACAGTACATGGAGTTACAAATATGTGCATCTGGTGCGTACTTGATTAAAAGATGTATGCAGGACGACACAATTTAGGAATAAGAAAATATAATATTATAATATTACATCAACCACAGGAACTTTTGCTTAAAAATGAAAGAATTGGGTTTTTTCAGCATAATTTTGCACCAAAGTGACATTTCTATGCTTATTTTAAAACGTTATTCCCAAACTCTGGTAAACTTGTTTTATCTGGGATAAAAAAAAAAAAACAAACGTAAAGTTTAAAAAAAAAAAACTCTCCTGGTCGTCGTCTTATTGGCTCTCTCATCACATGACTAACCGAGGCACCGGGAACCAACCAATCGTAGGTCAAGCAGGAGTACGGGTGGGGTCTTCCTTTGATATGTTCCCTAACTTGCTTAAATATGTATAAATGATTGAATGACTTCACCCTACACCAGTGGGAGCAGCACAACAGCACCATCCTCTACAGGGCTTCTAGTGTACGGTCTGGCAGAGCTAGCCTTAGCAGTGCTAGCCTAGCCGCTCACAGACAGCACAGATGCATCCTCAATTAAAGTGTGTCATTATTATTATTTGATGGCTATGAGATCCTCATGAGGTTGAATAAAGGGCAAAAAAAAAAAAGATAAAAAATATTGTAATGCCATGATGAGAACTACTTTGTTGTCTTTCCTTTTTTTTTAACCAGTAAAATGATAAAAAAAAATGCAGGAAAATGGAGCCACTCTGAGATTTGCCTTTCATCAGAGATGGCGTAGGTACACAGCAAAAGGTTGAATGATTCAGGGGACTTAGAGGGGAGTTCTGTTCTCTGTTCCAACAATCGTCTGCTGACTCCCACTATGTTCCTCTGCTAAATGAAACACAGGTAGAACCTTGGCATTCACCCCTTGGAGTTTTAGCTCATTACCCCCTGAAGTCGTCCTGCGAAAGCACATTATTAGAAATTGCGCCACAAAGTGCCATGTGTTGATCCGAGTGGTTTTCGCTGGAGTTGAATCATGGAAGGTGGATGAAAGCAACAGCCGTAAACGGTGAACTGTAATGTCCTTGCTCCGTGTGTTTCACCCTCACACAGCGACATAACCGCTCAGTGTGTGTGTGTGCGTGTGTGTGTGTGTGTGTGTGTTATCAAACCCTTTGGAGAATTGTGAAACTTTCCATGTAAGCAGAGCTTGTTTGGTTCACCTTAATCCTTTAATTCCTACGTGTTACATGGTGATGCGATATGCTGATGACTTGTTCTTTCTGCCCTAGGTGACAGAGTACCTGAACAGTCAAGAATCCGCCAAGAGTGCCAGGGTGAGTTCCATCATGTGTCCCCATGAGCTTCCTCTTTCCTCTTTCGCCTGATAGGTTCCTAAAACAAGCATCCACATTACTAATTGCTTTCCTACAACAACGAACAATGAGAGTCTTTTCTCTGCCTCTCCATTTCCACCTCTCCTCCCTCTCCCTCTCTCGATGCATATTACGTTGGCAATCACCATTGCCCCATATGGATTGCTGCCCACAGTCTGTGCAGGTTCATAGTGTGAAAATGGGGGTGGGGACGCGTGAAAATGTGTGCAGAGGAGGAAAAAAACGGGGAGAATAATTAGGAGGAAGGACATCACACACACACACACACACACACACACACACACGAGGCTCCCATGTTAAGATGTCACTGAGCTTAAACACGGCGCCGTCAGTGGAAACGGCCATATTAGAGGCCGCAAAACAATATTAAAATCAAATACATGAGTCATAAAAATAATAATCCATATCAGAGAGGTATGAACTAGTGTCCCTCCGTGTAGTTTTCCTGCCACCCCTCATTACTGCACTAAATTTGCCTTTGAAAATAGTTCTCAACTTATGGACGATTTACTCCTGTAATGTTGCTTAAAATTACAGTGTATAAGGAAATGATTTGGCCTTTCTTTGAGGTGAAACTTTTTAGTAATGATCTACTATGGAAAAGCTTTTAATGAGTGATTTAAAGAAGGAGAGGGGACTTGTTTCTACAGCCAGGTGACAAACAAAAAGAAACTTGACCTTTGACCACCAAAATCTTTAGAGTTTGTCCTGGAGGCCCAGTGGGGGTTTAGCACATTGGACGAGAAGAGCAAAGCTCACAAAGCAAGAACGTCCTGTGTGTGTCATGGAGAACAGGACAAAGAGAGGAGTCATGTCTGCTCTGGTTTAGTTGCAGTTGCTCCTCTTGGGGCAACTTGCCCTTCTCGTGTGCCCTCGGCTGACAAAATTTACACTGAACTGTCAAATGTGCTTTGTAATGGGGAGTTTATGCACTGCAGAGCTACTTTATTATCCAGCTCAATGTTCATCCTGACAGTCTGATTGATATTTTCAGTCGTCTGAAGAGGAGGACCCTACTTACTGATTTCTTTCCCAATGATCTAAATGCAGATGTCACTTTATGCACCAACAATGATTCACCCTGCAAAGCCAATAAAATCTTCCCCAGTTGTCATTTTGGTCCAACATCCAGATCAGCGGCTCAACATTCTCTTGCCTGCCACCGAGCCTGATTTTACTGATCTGCACTTTACATTTCTCCATTCGTTTTTTTTGTCCTTTAATTTGTCGCTCGTATGTGTAAGTGAAGCCCCTCAGGTGAGGTGGAGGAGCCCCGTTCACAGAGACGACACTTACTTCTGGGTTTCTCTTTAAACTTTGACAGCTGAGTGTTGATGGCACACAATCTGAAATGCCTCTCACAAGAACAGACACTGTGATCCTGTTTCCTGTTTACTCATGTAAATGTCAAGCATGGTGGCTCAAAGTCCTAGCGGCGACCCGTCACCAGCCACCTCCCCTGCGCTCTCTAAGTTACCCAGACAACGCAGCAGGCAGAGGTGGAAGCGACTAATCCCAGTCTGACTTCCTAGCGTGTTGACAGGGAGGAGGATGAAGAAAGCAGCAGAGTGAGACCAGAGGAAAGGCCGAACATTTAAAGAAAAACACAAAAAAACAACAAAAATGGCTCATTCATTCATTCTATGTAATAACTGCTGCTAATTCGCACAGTCGCTAATTAGCTATGAATCACAGCGTTAACAGCGTGGCAAAAAAAAGAAACACCCCACACAAACCCTCCATACGTACACACACACACACACACACACACACACAACCTTTTTACAATCACATTTAAATACCTAAAACCTCATCGGTGCAGCTCCTGTGTGATATAGGCGGCGTTTAGGAAACGCCGAGGGTTTATGAGGCGATGCAGGAGTGTAAATGTAATGGAATCGAGGAATTAATAGACTGGGTGGGTATTTGAGTTGCTGTGGGCGAGCGGAGAGAGTTGGATGAAATGGTGGTGATGATGATGCAGGCCTAAGAAAAGAGAGAGATCTCTCACTCTCTCATTGCATGATGGCTTTCCTTCTTGTCTTTCCCCCGACCATTTAGCAGGTAATGTAGCTAGCGACGGTATGGAGGTCCGAGAAGTTGAGAACGCAACTGCGTTTTACGGCTGTTTGTAGGGATGGGCGTGAGTAATAGATTACTCAATTACTCGCCGTCATCAGAGGGGTCAATGGGGCAACTTAATCGTTTCTACTTTGTTTCGTTTGTGTTCTCAAGATCCATCCAGGATCCCATACCAACTAAAATCCCTTCAAATTAAAAGCAACAGTGTTTTTGTTGTTTGTTTTTACTGTTTTGGTATTGTCAGAGCTGGCTTTCTGAAAATAGCCTTATTTTGAAAACTTCTGACAGGAAGTCAAGTGTTCAGGCCCTTGTTGCATCCGGTATATTTTCCCATCCCTCCTCTTTTACGAGTGTTACTCTCACCTTCCGAATTGCTCGGCTACATAAGCTGCTAAGCTAGCTGGACTGATGAGCTCGGACCTTGTTGATTTTTGACGTTTAAGTAAGAGGCTGAAGTTCAACATATTAATGAGCACCCAGGAAACTGTTCATCTTTTACATTGCAACATTTGCATCCCCCAAATCCTCCTCAGACTAATGTAACGAGAGACTAAGAGTCCAGAGCTGCGTTTCCATAGCAGGAACTCTTCGAGGAACTGCTGGATCTTGGGTCTGAATTCAGTTCCTGAGTCTCTGCTCGAGAGGTAGTACTCTCCAATGGCCCAGGAACTTAGGAGGCAGGGCTGCACCACTGAAGAGCTCTGATTGGTCGAGTACTCGCAGCTTTACCACAGGCCATCAGCCTGACTTACATATTCTTCCTGGGACATGAGGCCGCAGTGGAAACACACCAACAACCTCTTAGTTCCTCAAAGAAAAGTAGTTCCTGATACTTCTGGTAGCAATGCATCTCCTTTCTTTCTTTTTTTTTTTGTCAGTTCCAAAAAAGATGTTGGAGATCCAAATGTTGCTGTGTAACAAAGAGTAAAGGTTTCTTGGGGCCTCAGCAATGTGCAGACCTGCTTTTCCTTGTTTGGCTTTTTGTCCTGTATCCATGTGTGTTCCTTTGACAGGTGCACGATTGTTGCTTTTCTACGTTTTGTTGCTTTTTTTTTTTTTTTAGCTGATTAACTTACAAAAACCTGAGAGCGAGACATGCTTTCTCTCATATTTTGCTGGTTTCTGCATTCTAGAAATTCTCTTTCCTCCCGGGATTAAGAGAAAACCTCACTCACCCCTACTTTTTCCTTTATAGAGAGAAGAATAATTATGAAAATAATAGAATCTGTCTGTCGTTCCAACAGCTCAACATTTGGCGCTACGGAGACTTCCGCGCAGACGACGCCGACGAGTTTGGCTACAGCCGTTAAAAAAAAAAAAAAAAAAGCAAATTCAACAAAACCGACCATCCAATCAACACCATTCCAAAGACCAACATGGACGGCGAGTGACTCACTGGACAGAAGACGACGAAAATACATAACAAAAACGACAAGCATTGACTCACTCTTCCATTTAAAGTAATACTTCATCCCTCCAGTCCTGATTTCTCTCTTCCGCTCATGAGTTTCTCTTGTTTTGTTTATGTTTCTCTGGCTAGCTCTTGTAGCTTCACATGCTAGCACTTCAAAACAATTACAAAAAAAAAATCACGCAAGAATCCGTTTCAATTCATCTTATATATATATTTTTTTTCTTTATTTGTACCAAAAACGGGCCACTGCCAGCTCAAACAAGCCTGCGTTATTGCCAATGTGTTCTTTACCGTGTGAACCATCATGATAACTTGCATAAACGTGTTTCAGCCAATCATGTTCTTTGAGGTTCTAACCCAGAACGCTCCATTTTTACATCAAAGTAATGCTTCCCGAATGAACTACATGTAAATGTGAGGATGTGTTGTAAATGGATTTATATCAGGGGGAATGCCGCAGGTGGAGGCACACAGATGACAAAACAAAAAAAACAAAAAAAAGGAGGAGTTTATTTTTGTCTTCAGTGTTTATCTGTGTGATGATGACATTTGCAGACGTTTTCGTGGGCAGTGTTTTGTCGTTTATTCACTGTCACACTTTTATGACCAGTAAATATGGAAGCCATGTGGTATTTTCTCATCTCTCTAGCTCTCTATCTCTCTTCCTCTGTAAAGTTTACATTCTGATGGTGATGAACTGTCGTCGGCGGTCTCTTCTTTCTGTCTCTGTATACCATAGCAGAAACTTGTTTCCCTAATTATGGACCTTTACATTCTATCAAAAATCTCCTGAATAAAAATAAGCAAACTTAAAGTCTTCTGATTTCCTTTTTTTTTGGGGGGGGGGGGGGGGGGGGACCGGAAGATGATTAGAATTTTTCAAAATTGAGTCCTTGAGGAAGGAGGCTGCATATTCCACTCATGATTGAATTTAGAATGTTTGTCTTTAATAAAACAGATGCACTCAAATATAAGGGCCTCTCTCCCTCTCCCTCTCCCTCTCCCTCTCTCATTTTTCTACCTGTAAACGGTCCGGAAAGTTTGATTAAGCCTGGCAGTCTTTTCAGCCAATGTGAAATTAGCAATGCAGATCATGTTTTGGAAGCCTATTTCAATTTGGAGTAGTTTAGTCTCTTTAAAAAAAACCTTTAAAAGAAATCACAGAGTTTCGTGTTGGAGAGAATTTTTTTCCTGTGTAGTTTGTGTCAGTAAATGCAAATTGGGCTTCTGCAGCATTAACATAATGAACTATTCTTAGAGGGTTTATTTTGAAGGGGAACGTGGGTCCCCCCCCCCCCCCCCTTTCGTTTAAATGTTTTTGACAGTTTCCTGACTAAAACCGGTAGAAAGAGTTTTTGATGAATAAATAAAGCCAGTGAAGTTACGGCAATTTACTTCACATCCACCTGCACATGAGAGTACACGTTAAAAATCTGTTCCTGTTTCATATTGACAAACTCTACGTTGTAACTTTTCGGTAAACGTGGGTTTCTCTTCGTTTTTTTTATGTGTAAACAAAATTTTTGCAAGCGCTTTTGCGTGAAGAAAATTCATAGAAATGCTTCGGTAAAAGATGTGCATAAACCTTGATCAAAAATATCTGCAGCATCAACTGTCATTTACCTTTCTGACCTCTGGCAGATATGATAGAGGCCAGCGTTGATGGGAAATGGTTCTCTCAAGTGTTTCAGAAGTGTGTCGGGTGATAAAGGACTCAGAGAATTTAACGTCGTTTTCCATTTGTTTGTTTTTTTCCCGCTTAAAAGGGATAAGATCAACAAAAACATTAAAAAAAAAAAGAAATCAATGTAGGCAAGAAATTAATGAAAATCCCATCTTTAGCTTCAAGGTTTATCGGGGAAATTAAGATTTTACACATTAGCATGGATATAAAATGACCTGCCCTCGGTCTCGGCTGAATCTCGGCTTAATCCCGGCTGAATGTTGCTGAGTGTTGCATTAAATTTGCCTCCACTTCTTTTTATCCAACTTTCATCTTTGTTTCATGAAACAGCTGGAAGGCATGAAAAATTACTGCAGTGGTTTTGTTTTTTGTTTTTTTTTTAGGTTTGTTTCAGTGTAATTTGTATTTCGGGTCAAGCATTTGAAACTGATTGCAGCCGTATCCTCCACAGTACATAATGAAGCTCTCATAAACATTTAATACAGGCTACCGTATAAATAAATGCTCCATCCGCATTAAAATACTGTTGGGTGTAGATCACGCACGCTTCAGCATGAACCACATCGCTGCCTTCTTGTAGCATCACATCTATATTTTAAAGCTTAATTCATGAACTGGTTCATGCTAGAATGAGCCAATGGCAGTACAACACTGTTATATGCTGCAGTACTTTCATCAGCAAGGTCACCTTGATGAGAAAATCAGTCTAGAAACTTACAGATTTTCAAAGTAAATGAATTGCTTTGATTGGCTACATCTCCATCTGTCAGTTATTTAGATTGACAGCTCAGTATGTGTGGTTGTAGTTCTCTGTAAACACACCAGACAGCACTCAGCCATGATGGAAATGACTCTCTGATGCTTGAGTACATTGAACACACTCATTCTTCCAACAACATTCAGTAATTTTATTAAAAAGAAGGGAAATCTGCACAGGAAACTACACCGATCAGCCAAAACATTAAAACCACTCGCAGCTTTCCTATAACCCAAACGTTCCACCTTAGTGGGGTAAATCCTGATCATGGAACTTTATACGTTGTACCTTTCACTCTGGAAACATGTTAAAGGAGACGAATTACAAGATGGAAAATAAAATTTCCATAACAACGTGAAAAAAGAGCAAAAGTGCAGCAGGGTAAAGGCCAAAGTACAGATACAATTTTGAAGCTTTATTTTGAAATATCTAGCGAGCCGCTTCCTTGATATCTGCTTGCATTGTGCTCAGCAGTTTTTTGGGACATAATTTACAAAAGCTGCATTACCGATCACCCTTAAATAATTCTGCAGATAAAATACAAATACTCAACTAAAACGGTTACCTTGACATTACACCCCGTAACCATTCTTGTCCGGTTAGCAGAGTGGCGTTGGAGTGTCCCCTGAGCCAGAGTAGGCTGTGCGAATGAGGCGTTAAGACACGATGACAAAGATGCACCATAAAACAGCTGATTTTAGGCGAGAGAAAGCGTGTTTTTAATTTAGATTGGAGTAAATCGTAGTTTACGGCTGTGCCGGGTTGTTAGCGATCGTCTATCTGTCAACGCAGTTACCATTACAAGACATTTACTTGCTGAAAAACAAGTCCACGGTTTTGGAGACGAGCACACATAAACCTAAGGATATTAAATTGTGTCTATTCTGGGGGGCGCGGCGAGCCAGGATTTGATTTGCAGAGCATCGGCAGAAATAAAACATGCAATGGCAATGCAGTTATGTGTTACATATTTTTATCATTTTCAGTTGCTAAACTCAATTTTTTCTTTCCGTTTATTTATTATACTGGCTGAACACACAAGGCAACTCTTTGGCAATAATTCTCCATTTTGAATTCATATATATATATATATATATATATATATATATATATATATATATATATATATATATATATATATATATATATATATATATTATATATATATATATATATTATATATATATGAGAAAAGGAACTTTTCCTCCTAATCAAACGCAGTAGAAGTGACCAGAGGTTGCTGCTGCCCTCTAAAGAGTATGACCAAGATGGAATTGTACCTACTTAACATTCAAATTCTGGTTTTTAAAATACAGTCCGAGCCCTGGAAGACATGTTTTTCAATCAGACATGGCAAGATGCTGTATTCTTTATGACTTTCTCTGTGGTCCATAGATAACGCGCAGTTTTGCATGATTACAGCAAGAACCGAAGGCGTAAATTACTATTCATGAGTGTGTTTTATACTCTGTGAGGTCTCATTGAATAACTTATATAACCCACGTGAGACACGGTGGGAACTGTCGCTGCTGGACGCCTCTTTTCATTCCAGGTGCCACAAGCAGGAGCCACCAAATCAAAGATGGCCTGAGCAATTTATCACCGGAGCTCATGAGCAATTACCAGAGGTTGGGATGAGAAATATGCTCTCGGAGCAATTACCAATCCTGTCTCTCTTGTTACCCAGACGACTTTGTTCGATTCGTGTCCTTTCGCTGTCTTTAATTGTCCAAAACAATCCATCGTAGCCCCTCTCCATTAGCTTCCTCCTCCTCTCCGAGCAGATCGCTGAAGATATAAAAAGTGTTTGTCAGTTCCGTTGGTTGTCCCCGTTAAGCCTCGCCGTTTCATCTCCCGTGTTTGTTAAGCTGTCATAGTTGAAACAATGCCCAGCAGACGTAACGAGCCGATTACAGAGAAGTGTTGTCAGCAAGTTGTTTTGCTTGGAATTGTGGATTATTTTGTTTTCTACAGCATCCGAGGCAGCTAAATCAAAAACTGTGTCAATAACAATTAAAGCATGAAATGTTGCAGTGTTGCAAAGGATTTACATGAGTAAAGCATCACTTAGGTCCTTTTATTCAATAACTAAATGGCAGTTTTCCGTGATCTAGCCGCCCATTTGTGTTACCTGTGCAGCTGCAAGACTGAAAGAGGCAAAAAGAAAATCAATATTCCCTGCAAACAAAAGGCAACAGAGGAAGAAATATATATTTTTTATGAACCCAAAGCATTTTTCCCCTTTGAGGTGTTTAGAGGAGAAAATAAAACCCGTCTCAATAATTTACCAACCCCAGAAGAAAGAAAGAAAATGCTTCTACATGCGTTTTTTTGGAGTTGAGAGGAATCTGGTTGGATGGATTTCAGCGGTTTGGTTTGTGTGTTTAAGGTAGATGTGAACACACCGAGGGTCACAAAGATCATAAGTG
This sequence comes from Aulostomus chinensis, assembly GCF_037954235.1. Lineage (NCBI taxonomy): Eukaryota > Metazoa > Chordata > Actinopteri > Syngnathiformes > Aulostomidae > Aulostomus > Aulostomus chinensis. The sequence goes on along the minus strand of NC_141323.1, from coordinate 14,786,006 downwards.
TCAAACTGCTGTTTACTCTGAGCCCCTCCGCCTCCAGTCACTTCCGTGGGCTCGGATTTTATTGCTTTTTTCTTTTATTTTGGATAAGAAGTCGCCTGACTTATCCTGGAAATGCTGCAATCTTTAAAAGTTCCTTTATCGTTATGAACGGATTCTGTGCTCTGAATGCAGAGTAGGCAGGCAAAAACATGCTCTGGTTTGTTGTGCAAGAAGTTTTAAGCAAGTAAAATTGTGTGTGTGTGTCAAGAACATTGAAAAATCTCGACCAAAAAGCAGTATCGCAAGGCTGAGGACTACATGCTATCCCCTATGGACACTCCCTTAAAATAAATAGAAGATTGTAGCGCAACGAGAAAGTTACCTCATGAACGTAACCGGAAGCAATTTTGTGAGTTCACAACGTTTTTTTTTGTTTTTTTTTCCACTGATGCGTCACTTATTTTTGACTCCAGGATGCGGGAAAGAGCCAAGCCATGTACGCTTAGCTTGAAGCTACCACCTACCGGAAAAAAAATGCCAGTTTAGAAGCTCTCAAGGGAGTCGTCCGGCTACTTTACCCACACGTGTGTTCAGTCATCCGCAAAACTTTAATTTGAGCTAAACTCGAAGTAGCTATTGTCCAACTGATGAAGCAGCTGGTAGCCGCTGGCTGCGCGAACGTGAATTAGCGCTGAACGAGTTTTGTAGTTGTTAGCCGTCAGTCGCTGTTAGCTCAAAGCTAAATGTACGTGGCCGGCTCTTACTGCATTCGGGAGTCATCAAGAAGTGATGCAGGAGAGCGATGTTTGGGGTCCTCCTGCGGTGTTTGGGATCCTCCTGTGGTGTTTAAGGACTTCCTGAGTCATGAATGAATGCAGCCTTTGTCGTATTTTATGATTGACTTTATTTTTTGGGGGTCGATCGCTGCATTAGCTTTCCCGTCAGCCCAGTCCCAACATGATTTATCTTAGATTTGACTTTATTTACCATTGCAAGGCTTTATTGTGTTCTCATTCTTTGTGCTTTGCATTTAGACCCTTTTACTACTGATTAAATAAAGCATTGTAAAAGTCCAGTTCATTCTGGTCACAGTTTGATGGATGCAGTGGGAAGAAAGAGACAAGGAAAGTTGAGCCAGGTACAAACTGACATGCACTTTGACAAACATTCTTAGATTTTTGATGTTCTGGGTCTTTCGCTTGGAAAATGCAAGGTGCGCATGGAGCTTAACTGCAGGACTTTTCCACCTTAAGACAAATTTTTAAGAAATAATTACAGATAAACAGAGACAGAGAGGAAGTTTGACACCAGTTTTTCCCACTCTGGGTGTGGTGATGTCATCAAGTAACTTCTTTGTCGTAATTTTATCCAAAAGTGGATAAAGTTCCTGGATCAGTCGTGTGAGGCTTCTCCAAACTACAGATGGTGCTTCACTGGCTCCGCCCCTCCACCATCAAACCAATCTGCTCATCTAAAGTCTTAATTTATCATTAATTTCATTGCGCCTCCTGTCGTTTTCTGTCCTCCCCTCAATGTCCGAAAATGTACCTTCACAGCCACCGTCAGTGGTACTTGGACTTTTCCCGCCCGTCTGGTATAAGAATGATGCTTCATAAAACATCAAACTGGTGCAGAATGCCATGTTACACTTGTAGGGAGGTAAAACTAACTAATCAAATGACTTGAATCAAATTAGTTGCAGTATTTTTTATTTTATTTGAATTTTTTTTACTGCAGGACAAGTGACCAGCACTGTGCTCACGCGTGTCCCAGTGACGAGCCTGCCTAATGGTCTCTAATGGTTGGAACTACATGGGAATCAGACAGATGGTGCAGTAAAATGACTTCAGCATTTGGAGATTTTATTGTGCGAGCTAAAAATGTTAATGGAAGAAATAAAATTGCATATAAACATCAGAATAGCATTACTTTGCTGGGAACTATCATAAGTTAGTTTAATTTTATCATGATAATTAACAAAACCTGTTAGATTTGTGGGAGGAGCCCAGTCACCTGGAGCGATCCCATAGGAGGGACACATGAAAACGCTGCACAGAAGAAAAACATTTCATTACTAACTGTTTATGTCCTCTGGCAGGGCAGTTTATGTGTTATTTAGTTACTGTTACCAGCATTACTCAGTGAATACTGATTATTCCAAAATGGAGAATTATGATCAAAGAATTGCCTTGTGTGTTCAGCTGATATCAGAAATACACTGGGAAAAAAATGAGTGACGTAACTCAAAATGATGAAAAAAATCAAAAAGTCCTTCAAACTGCAAAATTGTATCACTAGCTTGAGTGTTTTGCTTTTGCATCGCTTATGCTGAGCTGCTGCAGAGAAGACCTGAATGCAGTAAAATAAAGAAAAGAGAAGTGCATGGACAGGTCACATTGTGACAAGCTAGCTCATGCTACCGCTTTCCTTTGTTAAATGCTAGATCTGACATTGAGAAGAAGATGAAAATTTCAATTTAGGGTCCAGGAAAAGAGAGGGAAAATCAAATGAGACACGGGTCGCTTAGACTGATACGACACATTTGTTAACTTGAAAGGATAAAACACTTTTTTGGTTAAGTATCCCTGAAGGCAGCGAATGCTAACATGCTTCAGCCTCCTTGCTAGCACGTTATGCTCCCATGCCGTGGCTGTAATTTAGGACTGTTGTGGACACTACACAGGTCACATTGAATTTAAAACTAGCTAGCTAACAGTTAGCAACTGCCTTTTAAGATGTAAGTACCTTGAGTCGAAAGAAGTTTTTTTTCCCCTGCTGTTTAACCATTATTATCTCATTATTATATCCTCTCAGTCACGTCAGGATCAGCCTTCACTGATTCACCACCTCCCGCTTCAAAACATGTTATAAAATTGTGGTTGGCCATCTGTTGATTCTCAAATTAACAGTACAGCTCACAACTGTTCAGAAAAATTACATAATGCTATTTGAGCTCATAATAATGAAACGGGAATGCCAGTAGCGATGAAGCTACAGCACCACGCTGGGGTAGCCATAGCACCACGCTGGGGGTAGCTATAGCACCACAATGGGGGTAGCTGTAGCACCACGCTGGGCCAGCCATAGCACTATGCTAGGGGTAGCCATAGCACCACGCTGGGTATAGCCATAGCACCACGCTGGGCCAGCCATAGCACCACACTGGGGGTAGCCATAGAACCACGCTGGGCCAGCCATAGCACCACACTGGGGGTAGCCATAGAACCACGCTGCGATTGATGCATTTAAAATCAAACTACTTCTGCGGGCATTTCTGACTGTGTACGTCAGGGTTGTTTTTTCAAAAACAATCAGCTCATATCACAAAACTATGTATGTACTGACTTTGAGTACATGGAAGCCCCGGAGCTCCTCCCAGGTATACGGTGTAGATCTGTGTTTTCAACTAATGGGCCGGCTTGTTAGCGCCATCTATTGGGCCATGAAATGGTTCCACCTTTTAAGGCAGTTTTTTTAACGGGGGGAAATATTTTTTTTAGTAAGGTGGAATATGAATGTAATATGATATTGTTTAAATCTATAAAACACTGTTAAAATGAGTCATTCTATGGAAAGTCACGACTCAAACAAGAATATTATTGAAGTGAGAGTTTAACAGGCTAACATTAGCTCTTTAAGTACAAACCTCCAATAAAGTAAAGACCCTCAGTTGGTTTTATTGTATTAATTTCAGTTCATTTCACACATTGATGTTGGCATGTATTATACATTTCAAGTAGATTATTACATGAGAGTACAATAGATTTACCCGGTTTCATGGGCCCTCATCTGGTAAAGGTGAGCTTTGAAGTGTGATTACACCGCTTTACACAGAACTTTCTCACTTCCTCGTTCCTCATGGAGGCAGTATATAATTCAGAATACATTTGCATATTTAATATGAAAATTAATTTTAATAAAAACTACTAATACCAGTTCTTAATGCTTCAAACAGACAGGTTCTCAAGGTTGTCGCTAATCTCGATGAATTAAATTTTTTTTTATTAAACTAGCTTGAAATCCGTAATACTCAGAGGAGCTGTTTGCCTTTTCAATCTCATCAGTCTCAGTCCAGCGAGTCCTGGGTGAACTTTTCTATTCCAACCCATTATATTTGAACATCCGCACAGCCATAATGTTAATAAAGTACAAGGTTTTGAGCTTAGCCGCTGGGATCCCAGTCCACCACTGCTGTTCCCTCTGGACCTCCAGTGTCCACACTCGGCTTCATCGTTCATCGTATTAAGGCTAAATGAATTCACGCCCACTGTAGTCTCAGCTGCCACTCATACGTTTATTCTTATGTCACCGTTTATCATCAGTTTATTTGAATACTACAATCAAATTTGTTCTTTTGAATTCCCAGAAGGAAGCAGGTTGGATCTTAAAATAATCATCAAAAAAAAAAAAAAATGAAATAACAACCCGCTTGAAGAACTACTCACTTGTGTAAGACGCCCTCAAGAGCCAGGATTCAACTTTAATTAGGTAGACATGATCCAGAATATATTGATTTACATATAATTCATTTTAGTTTTTCAGTGCAATCATGCTTCTAAGCATTTTCACACCCTAGAGTGTTTTTTTTTCTTTTCTTTTCTAAAGCTCTTACAACCAGCAGTCCTCTTTCTTTGGAGGTCCAAGAAAACGATAAAGTTATTGTTGTGGTCACAGGAGTGAGGATTTGATCCTGCAGGCTAATTTAATTAGCAGTCGAACCACCTGAGACATGCTTTTGAACATTATACTCAGATCAGAGAGCAAAGAATGGGAATTACGTATATAAAAAAAAAAAAAAGTTGGCTTCACTTTCCAATATACTGTATGTTTTACTTCCAATAAGTGAAGGATGATTGTCAGACCAGGCACACGGTGCAATGCCTGAACTCGTATAGGTGGCAGACTGACCCCTCCCAAAGGTCATATATATATCCTGACAGCAGAACTGCGCTACGTAGGTGTGCGAATTGATCTGAGCGCTGATGGAATCGAAACTGAAAGTCACATACAAGAGAGCAAATGCACTTCAGTCGGAGGAGCAGAGGGAAAGTGAGAGGTTATAAAGGCTGCATGCATCATCCTCATATGATTAAACATCGCTGTCAGTTGATACATGAGACACGGATCGTGAAATGAAAGCTGATACCGTCCAACTGATGCAAGTGTGACCTGTGTTCATCATCTTCAAAGCCAGGATGCGGTACTGGATACTGACTGAAAGAAAACTATCTCTGGATGCTGAAACCTTGGACTAAAAACACAGATATGTCCGATTTTAAAATTTTCTTTTAAATGTTAGCGTTTGAAGAGAAACAGTGGAAATATCGCGTCGGGGTTGTATGTGTACCTGTGGATGTCTGTCTGAATCATGTTTGGAGAGAAACCCTTAAAGTGTTAACAAAAACATGGTGTTAATGTGAGGTGACACTCCCCAATCCAGAGTTATCATGCTAACTATAAATAAATTGGACAACCCACAAGCGGCCATCGTCAGCGCGGATTAATTGTAGATGAATTCATTGCTGAAGATGGAAGGGTTGGGGTCTATAATTTGCAGCACAGACTTGAGGAGAGTTGGAATTAACATTTTGGTCCCGAATGAGGCTCGTGCTCGCTACCGTTAGAGTAGCGGCTGCTTCCGTTGGAGTAGCTACTGCTACAAATGAGCATTATGCTAAACAAACATAAAAATGGAAAGAGGAGTTTTTCAGACACATTGGAGTTTCCAGAGGTTTCCATCAGAATGAGTGGACTTGCTGGATATCACTGTTACTTTCTCGCTTCAGGATTGAAGGTTGAAATTAGGGAGACTCCAATCCAGTCACGAACGTAAAGATTATGTCTGTAAATCCATCACACCACTGGTGGGCAGCTAATCTGTTCAGACTAGCCTCGAATTTAAAACGCCCCCACGTTTGTCTGGAGGGGTTAATCAGACCCCCGAATCAACCTCATTATCCTCTAGTGTGGTGCCGGCTTTAGGAAAAAATTCCCACTGTTGTCATGGCAACGGCATTGCTATTTTCCTCCCAATATTACATGACAAACATAATGTTAATTTCATTTTCTGTTGTCAGTGAATACAAGACAGGTAAAACATTTTAGTAGGGGGTCGTTAAAATACTTTGAACTGTGTCTTATAGACTTGAAACCCTCATACATTCTGGTGTATCATCACGTCAACAAAGCCTACAGGGCAATTTTAATAAACGAAGCCCATATCAATAAAGAATGTTCGCCAGGTACAAGATGGGATGTATTATTTGTGTTATCTTTGAGACATGGAGTCAAAATCTGCTTTCTCTACTGTCTGTCTGAGGCTACTCCAAACACACTCAGCACTATGTCAGCATTACCCCCCCCCCCATCCTGTCAATCAAAGGCGGAGTGGGGGGCGGGGTCTTTGCAGTATTGGAAAATAAATAGGGCATACAGTCTTAAAACAGGTCTGAATCAGGGTTGACAGCGACTGTAGCTGCCAATCAATCCAGAATAACATTTTTGTTGATGGCCAGTTGAAGAAAAGTCAGTAAAAAAAATATTAGCAAATCGAAGAGGAATTGAATGAAAATATAGGTTCATCCTCTCTCAAAGACCATTCTGCTGCCTTGATTCATAGCAGCTGCTCTGTCAAGGCCAAGAGCCTGCGCCTCTATTAAAGTCTCCACCTTTGTCATGTTCTGGACCCGAGTTGACTCTGATTTGGGTGGAGGGGGCAGCATTCACTTAAAGTGCATTGCCCAGACAATGAAGTGTTGACGTATAGCACACTGTTCTCCCAGGGAATGACTATAGCGCTAATGCACTTTAGTTGCGTGGCGATTATGTAACCCACTCAGATATCATTAGCTGTCCTTAGCAGTATGAGTGAGAAAGTTGTGGTCTCTCGTCGTTGAGAATACGCTGAAGGTTTTCAGTAAACAAAAGTCTGACTGAGTCCTTTTTTTTTTCCCTTCATTTTTTATTGACATAGTTCAAAATTACAACAACAGGTACCTACCTTAAAAATGGACGACGTCTCGAACCACTCCTCTTTGATTTGATTTAGTTTAACGCTTCCCCATGAGCAACAGCTGTGATGAAAAACTGTAAACCATCTGCCTCGACCACTTGGGGTGAAAGAGAAGCACCCTTGAGCAAGACACAGACCCCTAATTGCTCCTGACGGACTGGCGACCCGTCTAAGGTAAACCCCGCCTCTGGCCCAAAGTGAGCTAGAAGAGGCTCCAGTCCCCCCTGGGACCCTTAACAGAAAATGGACGGATGGATGGAGAAATGTAGTTTAGTACACAGAGTTTCGTGGAAACAAGGTGCAACAGAGATGGAAACAGCAACAGAGGTCGCCCTTTGGATTTACTACGAAATACTCAAAAATGAAGCTTTATCCGTTTAAATTTGGTGTGTTTAAATAATGACCTAAACAATCTAACAATGATCTGGTTGCGCTGCCTTTCAGGCTCATCAGATGCCATTCAGACACGTCTGTTTTCCTCCTCTGTGCAGCAAGTGTGTGCGTCATCCATGGTGTTAGGTTGTCCATGCCCAGACATGTGATTCCCCAGTGTTGATCAGTAGCATTTATTTTCTTCGCTCTATCTGTACTCCAAATGTTGCGGTTATCCTTTGAAATGTGTTCATGTTCCTTTAAGACACCTCGCCAGCTGATTTATTTGAAAATGAGGTTTAATTGAATTAAATCTAATGAAGGCTGCATCAAATTATTGTAATATTCTCTAAATGAATTGTCTATTGGCTGTGGCTACATAATTGCCCTTTTCTAATTTAATATTTTAGTTTTTTAATCTGAGGCATGGCATCAATTCTCACTTAACACCCTGATGTAATGTCCGACAACTGTGTTTCAGATTTAAAGCTCCAGACCACAAATGCACTTTAGGCCTGCAATAATCTATAATGTTATTGGCTGTAAATGGATATGGGCGTCGCCCGGGTGAAATGACTCGTTTCACAGTCACAATTTGATCCATGTGATCTGATGATGATTGGAAAGTCGTGAAGAGCTACCTGGTAGTTCCCAACGGAAGTAAAAGAGGGTGGATTGGCGATATTGAATTGAAGAAGGGGGAAAAATGACATGATTCATTCACTGTTTATAATCTGATACTTGCTATCTTCGAGCTTTAGGATAGAGCCTAAGTTATTGCACCATCACACAAAATTTACTGTTTTTGGTAAGCCAGCCAAATGATTACTATTTCAGTACAATAGTCTAGGGCCTTTACAAGCTCACTTTAACTGTCCATCTAATTTTTTTTTTTTTTTTTTGTTGAAATATTATTATAGACCCACAATTATTTTAACTGCACCGAGCTGGCGAAGGCTGACATGGTAAATGGACTGCATTTACATAGCACTTTGATTCAAAGCGCTTTACTGTGCCTGCCACTTGTTTCATCCATCCATCCTCACAGACTCAGGTGCTGCTGCCACACACGATGCCAACCAGCTCATCAGGAGCACTTGGCGCTTTGGTGTCTTGCTCAAGGACACTTTAGTGTAGTCTCTGGGGTCCTGGGTGGGGGGTGGAGGGGTCCTGGGGGAACCAGTAACCTTCCAAGTACTTGACAGGCACCTCTGGAGTCACAAGAGCTATCCACAAGCTAGTTGAAATAAATGAATAATTAAGTAAAAAAGGATGTGCCACCGTATGAATTTTTCTAATTCATCAATAAATAATCACAAGAAGAGGTCTTTGTTCACTTAAGCACCTACCACATGTAAAACAGTTTTATTGTGGAGTCTTCATACGCTTGCTCACTGCTGCGCGACGTTCTTGTGCGATAAATCATTTTCAGAAAAAAGACTTTGAGTTTACCATAGGATTTGAACAATGACCTCATGAGTCACAGCGAGCCACCATAAGCTCCCTATCCCGAAAATGGTAAAAGGCCTATTTTGTCAGTGAGAGTACACCCAATACTGGATAAGCACTGGGACAACTCAGTCAAGGAAAGTGTCACGGTGCAAATGTAGCTAATATCCACTAGCAAACATTCACCAAACAAAGCTAGCTGCTAGTGTTAGCATCACATGTTTTGGGTGCGATCCATGTGTAGTTGTAGCATTTATAGCCCACAGATGTTCTCTGTATGATTACATTGTTCTGCGGAACATCATTGGGAGGAAACACATTCTTCTTCTTCCTCTGCTATTTGGATAAGTCCTCCCAAACCTACAGCTAATTTTTCATGCAGCTGATCCGCGTTGCATTTTTGCACAATACATGTGAGAGACTACCTTGTGATAGGTTTGCCAATCTTAAATTGGTAGTTGTGACATTGCAAAGGTATAAAACACACATTTCCTGGGATCTAAAAAGATCTTTTTTTTCTTCAAATTGGTGTCTTGGCTGCTAATATTGACACGTCATTATTTATATGTCAGCTTATAATTGATTTGAAAGAGCAAAGTAAGAACCTCCATGATGCTCTTTTAAAGGAACCGGGGACTAATTGACACCAACCTTTCACTCAGTCATTTAGGGAATCAAATAAGTAGTTAATATGCATCATATCTGATTAGAGAGGGTTACCATGACATTTAATGAAGAAGATGTAATTAAATAGCTCATGTATAATTCAACACAATATACCTTCAATTCGGATGATGGCATCTTGTACTCGAGAACCAAAATTAACTTATGTTTCATTAGAAAGTTAGATCAGTGTTGAATGCTAATACACAAAAGAAAGGACTAAAGGGATGTTGGCTGAAGTCCAAAGGAGGCCAACCCCCCCCCCCCCCACACACACACACACACACATACACACACACCATCAGAGTAAAAACCGCCTGTTCACCTTTGCTGTCTTCTCCTTTTGTGCCTGGACCAAGGAACCGCTCCTCTGAAATGACAGCACACACCAGAGGGTGCGAGCTTCATGGCCAGTCGTCTGTCTCTTTCCTTGCGCCTTGCTGTACTTCCGGTACAGTGGCAAGCCGACAATGTAAGTACAGGACACCCACACACACCCAAGCGCATACATATTGGAAAAGCATATCGCACAATGACAGCAAGGACACACACACGTCGTCTCTCCTGTCCTCCAACTTGTGACCGCATCCGGTGACATGTTTTGTACCTTATACAAAACATAAACACATCCTCCCACACACGTCAGTCTACATACAGCCTACATATCTCAAAGTATCCAGCCAACACTTCTTTTCACTCGTGGCTTCAAGCTCACATGTGCTTGCCAATCGCGTAAACCACCCAGGGGGAGCAACCTTATCGAGCGGCACACTGCTCCTCTCTGGTGCCTGCTGTGGTATGCAAGATTCCTCTTGTACATCCTACAGCTCTGGGGGTGCCTGCTGCCCAGGAACCCTCTCCGTCCTCCCCCTCGAGTGATGTGTGCTAGCTGGAGTTGTGCTGTGCCAGCTTCATACCACGGTAATGCCCCGCAACTCTGGAAACGGCACTTGCCACGACAGGTGGCAGCTGGGGACATCACGGGCCTTCAAGTGAGCCTGTTAGTGGGAAGTCTGCATGTTGAGATGTAGCGCGACGACATGGTACGATTACATAACAGGTTCTACATAACACTTGTCAGCAGATATGTTCTGCTCCACTCTGTTCCTCTGTGATACCCAGAAGTGTGACCTGAGCGCAGCAGATCTGTTTGCGTCGAGTTATATTTTTTGTTTGTTTTCTAACCTTTCAATGCTTGAGGACTTTCTGTTGTTGTTGTTTTTTTTCCCCACCAAATGTCAATACCCATATGGCCATGTTCTAATCTCCCGTAAGCTGCAGGCTACTTGAAAACAAACCTGCAACTTTTTTATGGTTTCCCATTAGAGCTCGCTCACTGTGCACCAGCAGAAATGTGAGGATGTACCCTCCATTTGTTGAAATGAGAAGTTACTGTTCACTAAGACAATGTTTTCAAGTCTTTCAAATACTCACAAATAGGCGTCCTGAGCTCCTGGCCATCATCTTGTCTTTGTTACTCCTTTACGCTGACAAAGCCAGCCAGTTGTAGCTTGAAGCTAACTTGTTTGGTGGCTAGCAGGAGCTAAAATAACAAAAAGACAGCAAAATTACCCTAAAATCAGGTCACAAACTCTGAAGCACATTGTCCAGTCCAATTTGCTTTATCCGGCTGCGCACTAAGTCACCCTCAAAACTTTGTTTTTAGCTCAAATCAGACTTCAACCTTTCTTTAAATGCTATAGAGAACATGGGTGACAGTACACTTTGTACTTGAAAGTTTGTAAACTTACACTTTTCGGACAGTTTTGAGGTTGTTTGTAGATGGTGGCTAATATAGCTATTAGCTTCAAGATGAATACACACGGCTAGCTCTTAGTGCATTTTGGAGTCACGGAGAAGAGCTAGCAGGACAAAAAGGTCTTTGTGAGCTAAAAACACCCTTTTCTTTGTAGCTTGTAGAAATGAAAAAGGCTTCTTTCTTTTTTTTTTTCTTGAGTTAAGTATCACTTTAAACCTTCCGTTGCAAGGCGATCAAAAATAGGGCCCACGGGCAAAATTTGAACCACAAAAATTGTAAAATGAACACGAAAAGTAACATGCATGATGATAATTAAATAAGTAAAGCATACTGGGAGGTCAATGTTTGGGGGGAATTTCATTGAATAATAAGTTTGTTTGGCAGTAAGTAGAAGAAAGGGAAAAATAGGGGATGCAAAGACAGTACCACATTATATTTCAGTTTTAGCCCTCTAAGGGAAAAATGTGCCCCCCCCCTTTGAGCACATATATTCATCCAGTCATGGCAGCTTTTTTAGAATTCCGCTGTCTGTAATACGGCCATGATGAAACGCGGAGCAGACTCAGGTACCGACACACTCTAAATCAAATATAAATATTCACCCCCACCCCCACCCCCACCCCCACCCCTTCTCGATCCACTTTTAATTCCTCATCACCATGGCGACAGGCTCTGTCAGGTGTGCCTTGACATGCACACCCCACCCATGGCTATCACTGATTTTCATAAATAGCCTTTTCGCCAGCTTGTCTAGTTTCCCCGGTAACACCAGGTGATTCTCCAAGGCAACCTCCTCCCACAGAGAGGGTCTGCCACATCCCTTTCTTTTTCCTACGGATTTCTGTCCATCACACACACACACACACACAAACACACACACGCTTACTTTCATTTGAGGAGGCATGAAACCCAAAGTCCACTATTAACTTAATGGTGAGATGATTAATGAATTTAATAGATATTTTTAAGAGAGTAAACTATTTTTTTTAAAAATCACGTTGTCCTGTTTTTCTGTTTTTTGGGGTTTTTTGTTAATGGCGTTTTAACCAACCAAGACAGATGAATGCTGCTTATCAGTCAAGAAAATGGCTTCAGTAAACATTAAACCAAGTCTGGATGATTGGGAAATAAAATGCCTGTGAAGTTTTTCCATCACCATGACAACTGACTTCCTTTTGCATGAACAAATGTGATATGTTTCCGCTTGTGTATCGTTTTAGAGACAAAAAATGAAAGGGAATATACTCCCAGTGAAGATGAAAACATTCGTTTTTGGCTCTGATAAATTTTGCCAAACGTGGGGACGCTCTCTTCTTGTGTGTCCTCGGAAATTTTGGTTAAAACCTCTCTTGAACACGTGAACAGAAAACGATGGCCGTGCAGAATGGATCATTATAACAGGAGTTTGTTGAGTTGGAACAATACTTAATCCATCATTTTATCAGTAGATACTGGAACTAATTAATTCAATTAAATTGTGCGAGTTGATTTTAAGCAAAAACTCCCAGTTATCATCTGTTCAGAGCTGCTGTTCTCTCAAGATAAAAGTCCAATGGAGGACTGATGTTCTCCTCGCCGCGTCGACTCTTTGATGATCAAAGATGTTTTCAGTCCACAAGTCATCGTCGCTGTCAGATAGGAACCTTGACAATGAAAGGAAATGAGGAATTTGTTGAACATTTTATTGATCTATTTACTTAAGATGAGTCAGACAAAATCACCTCGTCTCCGGTACCATTGGCTCTGCTGTGGGCGGCACTTTATGTTTGTTACAAGGTTCGTTTCACTGGTTAAATATTCATAAAAAAAAAAAAAAACAGCCCTCTGCCACTCTCTCCCTATGCACTCCCACTTTGGTGCATCTTGGCCTTCTTTTAGGTGTTTTGGCACCGATAGTTTGTTTGCTGTGGATGGTTGATGAGTAGGTGGACTCGGTGCGGTTCCCTCTTGGGTTGGTTTGGTTTCACGCAGGCAAAATGTCAAGTGCACCTGAATGTATCAACAGAAGCCACGAGAGCTGTCGCCTCTTCATTGGTCAGAAATCACATGGGGGGGTGGGGGGGGTGTGGGGTTGAAGTCCAGCTAGTTTTCTTCCAGATTGTCTTGCGTTATTACAAATGTCTGATCAGCGACGAAACTTCTTGGCCGCTCCAGGGTAACTCCTGGGTTCACGTTGCACAGCGATCAGCTAGAACTGCTTACACAGAGTGTCATCATCCCAGCGCAGCAGGCTACCGTGGCGGGTTTTACCCACCATGAATTCAAGGTGCGTCCCGCGTCTGGGTCAGCGCGAGGTGGGATCACGTTCATACCACAATCAAACCGCACCGGAGTTCGTTTGTGAACTCCTTGCAGAGGAGGTCTCGGTCTGCTGTGTTCACACCCGCCCAAACGAACCGCAACTAGAGAGGTAACGGACCAGGGGGATGATTCAAGATGGGTGCGAAAACGCCCTACGGTTTAGGAGAGACAAGGGATCTTGCCGGGTCAGTGTCTACAAGAGTCCAACGAAATTCCTTTAGAGATCATGGATTCTGTCCGTGATAGATCAAGTCATATAGACCATAGATTCTCAGAGTCAAAACAAGATGAGGAAAGCATTAAGACTTCTGTGCTGGTCTGACTGTGTTGCGCGGAGACGAAGCGCCAGATGGCGGCGGGGCTTCTACGCCATTGGGTTTCTTTGCGCGCTCCCCTCCACGGCTCGTACGCAGCTTCCTGTTTTGCGCTAGCGAGAGCGCACCTTTTGGTTGTTTACAATCTTCACGCCATTGAACTGCACAATCTGCCTCAGAGGAGGACTGCCTCCAAACCGTCCGACTCGAATTTCATGAAAAACTTAAACCAAACAACCTTCTGCCGCTGAAGCGCACAGCAACTCCAGCAAGACTCCGGATTTTAGTCTAACTTTGGAAATCTGTCTGTCACTTTGAAATCTCTTAACAAGTGCAGCAGTGGTGTCATCCTTATTGGAATGGAAGTGACTTTTAAAACCTAAATTGGGAATAAAACTTTGATTTAGACATGAAAGACAATTAATATTATAATTTGATAAGATTTTTTTTAGGATCAAATACTTTTTTTTTTTTTTTTTTTTTTTAGTCTAAAAACAGTAGTTCGTTGTATATTTTCCTCAAAGCAAGCATCAAAAAATAAGAAGGCGCTTGGAGAGGGATTTTTATTTTCTCCATGGTTACAAAAAGATTCAAACCCTGTATTTATATCCTCCATTTGAATGAAGCTGCGAGTGTTTGAAAAAGACCCACTGATTTGTGAAGGGAAAAAAACAAAACAAAAAAACCAACGAAAATAAATGTGCAAGTGAGAGCAAAGATAAATAAAATCTGTAAAGGTGAATCTGTTCAGTCGCATCACCGCGTCAAAAACAATGTTAATGAAATCCCTCACCTGCTTGTCACTCAGATTAGAAAAAAAGCTGACTCATCGCGCATGAATGAAAACCTTGTTAATTTTACAAAGTGGCCTCAGTTTGAATTAAAGACGACGTGGGTGGCATTAGAAACGAGCTCCGACAAATTACTTGTTTGTTCTCATTTGTTCATACTATTTTTTTTTGGGGGGGGGGGTGGGAGGAGGGGGGGGGGGGTTGACACTGTTACTGAGTGGTAAAATTGACAAGAAAAATTATTTCCAATCTGTAACCATGGATGATCTCCCCCATAAATCACCGCATTGACAGTTTCGCAGCCGACGACTGCCACCCTCTCTTACCACACACACACACACACACACACACACACACACACACACACACACACACACACACACCTGGCATCTCTCCAATCTCCCTAATGGTCTTGGCATTTGTTGGTGAGGCTAAAATATGACCTGCCCTCTATCTGGCCTCAGCTTTGATGGGAATGGATATATTGTTGGGTGTGGTAATATCCCTGTGTAGTCTAAGGTAATAGGATAAAAGAGATGAGCAGAGGTGCCTCGCCGCTAACAGCCTCCAGAGTTTATCATGTCTTTGAATTGAGACGAGAACAAATTTGGAGCGCAAACACACATTAAACTCAAATTAGATCTCTCTCGCTCGCTCTCTCTCTCTCTCTCTCTCTCTAAAATCAAAAATTTAAAAAAGGAAAACACGTTGTTCATCATGCGTCAACAGGTTTGTGTGGGCAACTCATTACAGAAAGGATTTTTCTTCTTTTTTTTTGGTGGGGGGGGGGTAAAGCGCGTTCCCTCGTTAAATCTGTAAATTGTCATAGCAGCACAATTAAATCATTCCAGCCTTTCTAGAATCCTCAGATCTTTTGATTTTTGACATTAAAACGGCCCCCCCTGCCACTTATTACTGCATATATTAGCCTTTACATGATTGATTGAATTATCCTTTTTTTTTTTCCCCTGCTGTTGCTTTGAATCTGCTCTGAAATAAAAAAAAGGACCAAATAAAAATAAAAATAAAACCTCATACTGCCTGTAGGTTGGGGGCTCAATAGGAATTACCCGGCGGAGCATAGCTAATTACAGAGCATTAGCATATGCAAATGAGAGCGGTTATCTTGTGTACAAAATAGGGCTTATGGTAAACACAGGCTTATCACTTTAACGAGTTTAGCTCTTTAAGTGCTGGTAATTGCATACTGTTTAAACAGATGGGCTTGATTCAGTGAAAATAGAGTTAGGGGCAGAAGCATTCCTCTTTTGTGTCACCTTGGCTGCTGCACTTCCTTCTCAGATTAAAAGGGAATAAAAGATTAGGTGGATGTAAGTGTTAAAAGTGGTGCCATGGAAGTTGGATTACTTTGATGCAACCGCTGCGCCTCATTGTGACGCACGCCGGCAAAAAAAAGGAGAGAGAAAGAGAGAAAAAAACAACAACACAAAGCTCATGTGTCATGACTGAGGCCAAATTTGTTGGCAGCAATTTTCACGTGTGACGCACTTAAACACACACACACACACACAGAGGCAGCGACAGTATCACAAGTCCCTCTACCAATAATCACTGGCAATGTTTGGGCATGTCTGTATGGATAAAGAAAGCCTTCCAAAGACGATGCTGTTTTATAGATGTATGACAAGTGGGCGTCGTGTGTGTCTGAGTGAAAGGCTGCCGGGGCCGCGAGGTAAACTCTACACGTCTCTTCTAGCACCATCTTACGTGCATAAAACCCTTAAGGAGTCAAGCATTGTGAAGCAGAACGTTTTAGTGGTTAGGGACGTTTTTTTTTCTCGACAAATTAAGTCCATAAAAGTGTTCTTGCTCTTGTTATGAAGCAGAAGACATGATACAACTACGCCAGTGCACCTTTATCTCAGGTGCAACATAAAGGAATATTAAATCAACATCTATAGCAGCAAAATAATGTTACTTAGAAAGATGGGCTCATGTTTCCAGGTCATCCATGAGTCCCAGGTGATGAGGTGATTTACGTTTCCCGTAAATGTTCCCGGTAAATCATGTACACGTGAGACGACCGTCACCTTCGACCACCAAAATCTTTTCACTTCGTCCTCATGTCCCAGAGGACATTTGACACAAAATTTAGAGAGGGGGAAAAAAATCCCTTGAGGCTTTACAGAGATATTGCATTAGGTGAGGTGACCTTGACCTTTGACCACAAAAAAATATTGTAATTTCATCCTCAAGTCCTAGTGGACATTGATCCTGGAGCCTATCCCAGCTGACATTGGGTGAGAGGCGGGTCTCACCCTGGATGGGTCGCCAGGGTCATCAGGAGCAATTAGGGGCTCAGTATCTCGCTCAAGGATACTTGGACTAAGCCACCAGAGGGAAGTGAGGGTCGAACCAGCGAGTCTTCGGTTGCTGGACAGCCACTCTGAGCCACGTACGTTGCCCCTCTGTCCTAGTGGACACGACCAAAATTTGAAAGAATTCCCTCAAGGTGTTCTTGACATATCGTGTTAACAAGAATGAGCCAAGTGCAGGTAGAAAACTCCATCAGTGGTACAGCCTGTGGGAAGACCTATCAGTAGATTTTCTTCAGTCTTTAGTGTGTCAGGCGCCGCAGGTGTTGTGGCTCTGATTAAAGTAATGAACATTTCTCTCACGGTCAGCTCTGTCTGTGAGACGGGAAGCTATCAGGTTAAAGCAGGGACCAAGTTAACGGCTTGACATCTAGACACATCAGATCCCCAAATGCTACACCTGATGTCCTCCAGGTCTTGGACGTCGTTGGGAGAAGTTTGCTGTTGAATGATTATTTAAGTCAGTATTCCAATTTCTGCGCTTTTCATAGTCTTCTTACTTTGTGAAACAACAACTTCTGAGCTAGCTAGCTAGCTGATAGCAACCTATACACTGGAACCTGCAAGTTTTGATGCAGATTGTAAGATCAATCAGGTATGTTGGGTTATTTTGTTCAGTAGTTGTAAAGATGGGCAACAAAGGACCCTTCTTGCATCCTGGATTTATAGCCACCGCCGATAATGATAAACTTGTACCGCCCATCCACTACAAGTCATTGCTAAGCTAACGGTGCTAAGCTAACTAGTAGGGAGTTGGTTTCAGTGGGTCTCAGCATCCAGAAACAATTCTGGGTGTGTGGTGTTGGGGTGGAGTGAGCATTAGCACTAGAATTAGCAGTGGCGTGAAATGTTAGCCAACCACAACAACATTGTAAAAAAAACAGAGTAAGTTGAGTGTCAAAAGTACAACAGGAGCTGAAAATAACATTCAGGTCCACCTATAAAGTGTCGCCCCATGACTTCTATGTAGGGAATCCCTACCATCGATCTAGCTTTGTGTCTTCATCTGGGGACGGCAACAAATCAGCGAATTTCCCAAAATGTTGCTGTGTTCCTAAAATGTTTTTAAAAAGTTGCTTTAGAACTTGGATGCATTGCACAGCAGAAGATGTTAACTCCAGTGTAGAAGAGTGAAAAAGATGCACCCTGCTGTCCTCCTCAGAGACGGAGCTCTCAGAAGGGGCAGTCATAGTTTATCAGCAGTAGATCCGGTAGTTAAGGAGACCCTTTGGCTAGAGAGTGTGTGTCCTCAGCTTTGTGAGTGACAGCCAATTCAGGAAAACCCCAGGGTGGACTTTCTAGTCTTTACACCACCATTTTTTTTCTTCTTTTTTTTTGTGTAAATGTCCATGGGGTGATTTCAGAGATACACACATACTCTGCGCATGCTCAATAATGACACTTTTTTTTTCTCTCTAAGGTTGTGCGGGAAACATAGAAAAGGTAGCCAGACGGAAGCTCGAGTATGTCTATGAGTCACCCTGCGGACTTCTTACAGAGTAGATACAATCATTTCATCATGTCGCATTTTGAGCACCACCTTATCTGTTGCTGTAGGGAACAAGGTGTGAGTCAACGCCACCGAAAATACCGTCCCCCCCCCCTCCTTTTTAAGACACTCATTCGATGCTACAGAAAATCCATGGCAATAATTCAGCCCACTGTGGGGGTTGGACTTTAACAATAATTGTGAGCAAGTGCCTCATACATTTTGTGGAGTGGAGAGTAATTACAATCTACATTCCCCCCCCCCCCCCCCTCACTCTGGTAAGAAAACACAGCTGGCTGTACTTTATTCTTGTTTTTTTAATTTTGTTTTTGCTGCACTGTTTCAAATTCGCCTCACAAGTTCACAAAGACACGAACAATTATTTCACCGTAGAAAATTGCAGACATGGGTGTCATTTGACCAAATCTGTATCATAAGAATAGACAAATTCTGTTCATAAATAGGTCTTTACATTGCTCTCAAATACACATTTAAGTTCTGAGATTCAAAACTGAGGTTGTTAGTTTGTTGGTCATAGCGATGATTTTGGCAGCAGCAACAAATAACCCACCGGACTGTTAAAAACTGTTGTGCATGTAACAGTTTCTTTCTTTGAAAACATGTGCATAGAAAAACAACCTTGAGGCATTTTTTTGAGGTCGTGACACTACTCTGATGTAAGAAACTCGTTAGTTGTTAGTAAAGCACAGTGTACTGCAGAAGAGCAGATTTTAATTGGTGGGCAACTGTGGCATAAAGGTCAGAGAAGCGAAGGAACTGGTGCTGAAAGGCCGGTTTGAGCCCTTCGACCAAAAGCATGAAGACGTGGACTAATGCCGCTCATAGGTGCAAATGGGACTGCCTCTAGGTGGCGCTAGAACACATGCCTACCGTACATCATTTGAGGACAGCACAGTGGAACTTTGACGTAAAAAATCATGTTTAATATCCACTCGCTGGCATGGTGACGTGCTTCTAAACAGAGTACATCAAAGTGTAAACAACACGCATCATTTCCTGTTGCTGATCATGTCACCCTGCTGACAAAGAGTGCTGAAATCAGAACTTCTGTGGTAGCATCATCTGATGTCAGATTGGCTGATACTCTAGATTCAGTGTACAAATGGACACGACACCTTCAAACTGACTCACAGCAGTTGCTTTTTTTTTTTTACTGTTTACCTCATCTTGGATTTCAATTAAGGAACTGCCAACTGAGACTGAAAGATTTACACCCGAGAGCAAAAAAAAAAAAATGCTGCCACGCAATTACCCACACAAGTGTGGTGCCAAGTTTCTGAAGTCCAGCAAACTGGTTCCATGTTTTCCATGTATTTGTCTCTGAACTCTCATAAACTCAGACACAGTTGATGGATAAAAGCTAGCCATGTTTTTCTAGCTGCACCACTGCGACCGCGGTGAACTCACGGAGGCTCATCTGTAAAATCTGCACATTACTGTATGATCTGAGTGATAATTGATACATGATACTATTCTGATCGCTTAATATTTCTCTTTAAAGACTCCAGATAAAAAAAGACGTCTTATTTGACATTGCCATAGCCCCGTTAATTACCGTTGAAAGATAAGATAAGTCACTATAGTCTGGGTACGTGCTCGTAAAGTATGCCAAGGGTGAATCTATATTTCTGCAGTATTATGTTTTGTTTGAAATATAAAGATTAAGGACTGGCTAGATAGTGAGAGAAGCATTAATGGAAAATACCCTCAATATTGGACACACTTTGATACATTTAAAGGAGGGGTAGGCGTCGCCTGTTTTGGGCGTTTTTTTTTCTTTCCTTTCTTTTTTTATGTATTTTTTTATTTTCTTTTTTAATTTAACAAAAGAAACACGATATACAAACAATGTGGCATAAATCTTTTGCAAATCCTTTTTTGAATCATACTCTGATCATGAACGCTCCCTCCTGGCTCCCACTCATCCTCCCCCTAAAACCCTCTAATGACCCAGAGTAGGAAGCCATGGCATTGCTACAGATACGTGATCATGTTCCGTCCTCTAGCAACCCAATCCACCACACGTATCTAACATACCAAGCTACATAACATAACACTGTTTCCCCTGTATCACGAGCGACATTATGGTCAATAACAGTAGAGGCGTTTCTTCCAGTGCTACAAAATATGATAAATGGGTAAACGATGTCACTAAATAGATCAGCGACTGTTACATAGCGTTTTGTTCTAGCTCACCACCTACATTGACAATAAATTACCGCAAATAAAGCCTCTCTCGCTCGAAGCAAAGTCGGCAAATGGGTCTCTTACCTGTCCTGCTCCTTGCGCGTCCGTAACTGAACCTTTCGGTTCTTTTAGACTCCTCCAGCGAGCAAACGAATCCCCAAGAATCACTCGCGCTGCACCGAGCCTTTTATCGTACTTTCTCTTATCGATTGCTCTTCTTTTTTTTTTTTGCTGTGTTTTCTTCTGGATTCATGCTCGTCCTCCTTGATGCTGCTCTCCCAACACCGATCCAACATGGCGTTGATACCCACTTGAGGCTTCCCGGTCTCAGCCTTTTGACGGACCGCTAAGCTGCCCAATCAGGTGCATTCTGGTTTCGGCAGTTGATGGACAGCTAAACGGGCCAACCGATCTTGCTGGTAGCAGTTTTTGATTGGGTGGAGGTAAATTCGGCCCTGCAGCCATTATGTATTATTAGGGGTTTTGATGCTTCCTTTTTTAAACAAAATAGTTTCTTGATTGCCATCGAGCCATCGTGACAAATTCAGGGATTATAACAAGAAGCACTTAGAAATCTGGGAGCCTACCTCTCCTTTAAATTTGTATTTAACCCTTTTTTAGCCAGATTAAACATTAAAAGGAAGAATAGACTTAAAAAAATGTATTTAATGTAATTTTGATGTGAAAAGAAGGCCAAAACTTTGAGTACATGTTGACTGTAGAGTAAAAATGCAAAACTGGAGGTTAAAACGGGGTAGAAAGTTTGCATATGCAAAGGTGTCTGTGTAGGTTCTCATTCATCCAGGTCATCGTAGATCGAAGCGAAGTGAAATCTGGTCAACTGGACGTAAGTTTATCTTGAATAGATAAACTCAAGATAAACTTACGTCCAGTTGACCAGATTTCACTTCGCTTCGATCATATGCAAAGGTATAACATGGAGACAAAAAGCTGGAGCTTTGAAGTTTTTAAGCATTATGCAAGAGAAATTTGGGATTAAAAAAAAAAACTTCTGTTCAACTCCAAGTCTTGTTTCAAAAATCAACTGTTATGATTTTAAAATGTTAGCGTCCTCATTTCCCTTTGAATTTTAAATTTTTGGAACTTGAGAAGAAAAGTTGACGTGATTTTGTAAGAGGTGTATATTTGTTTCGATTCATTACAAGATCACTTCAAGGTATCTTCTCAAGTTCCATCAGCCTAGAATTCGAAGGTAATCGGTTCCTTGGCCGCTGCGCTACATTGGAGCAGTGTGTCAGTGCGGCAGCCATGTTGGTCAGGACCAGCCTAACAGATGGAGAGGGACGGTGGTCAATCTACATTTGAAATCATCATAACTCATTGAATTTTCAACCGGTTTTTGAGGCAGCTTGTTGTTATGAGACAGGGTACTGCAAGCTGTTTTGTTTTCTCATACTTAACACAGTTGCACATCTAATGACGTAGCTATTTGACAAGTATCATCGTCAGCACCTTATTGATATATTACTTGAATAAAAAACATGAATCTGATTTGTCCTTTACCTGACATAAACTAGCTTGAATTACTAGCAGGGCAGTCGCATGAGTTGAAGTTAGTTTATGTTAACTTAAAGTCCAACATCTTGTACCAGTCTGAAGGCACCTTAATAGGCAAGATGACCTGAGTAAGACGGCAGTCCACGGCCATGAAGCTGATTCTAAATCAGCTGCATTTTCAATGAGTTGAGAGGATAATAATTGTGGGTGTTTCTCCTTTCTTCTGCAGCAGGAAACAAGCTGGTCCTGACCAATATGGCGGCCGCATTGACATGTATGTATTTATAATGGGCACGTAAACTTTTTCAATTATGGGATCTAAAATAGCAGATATTTTCTTCCAATACAAAATAGATAGCAAGTTAACACCAAATAAGCAGATTTTATTATGTGCATGCAGTCTGTTGTCTTAATTTGAAATATATCTCCCAGCTGGATGATAAATTGGGTTTTGTTTGGCCAAAGTAGCAGGACAGGAAGAGGTCGGGCCGCTGTCCTCTAAGCAATAACTTCCTTTCAGTTGAGTTTATTTCATTCTAAATGTGTCACACGGTTGAGATTAACTACACCGTAATGTCCAGGCTTATCTACGGGTCATTCAGGGTGTCACTCCTCATCTAGAACATGAAGCACTACAGCATATTTTTGACAACAGGTTCAAATGTCTATCATGGCCCATTACTCATCTCTGTATTTGGGCCAAATATAAATGGGCTGTATCAGTGTCTCTACATACATGTGAGGTCTGATTTGAGATATTTCGTGTTTCCCGCCAAAGGTGAGGGTCAGCAGTCCCAGGATTTCTACACATGTGGACTAAACAACTATATTGACTATATCCATACATCGAACGTTCAGTATCAAGTCTGGAAATCCTCCTCTCCGGGGACGCATCTGTCTTCAGAGATGATGATCCTCCCTCATCTTCCTCTAAACCTTCACCTTCTCTCGTCTGTCTCCGAGGGATGATGAGTTGTTAGCACATAATGAATGCAGGGGATGTGTAATTTCCAGGAGGCTACGCCAACGGGGAACTGGGACGGGTAGTTTCCTTGCTGCTCCTTGTCCACACTTGAGGGAAAATTGGGGAATTTTTGGTTATTTTGGCCCCACTTTGAAGGGGACGTAGTAATTGGCTCCCCTCGGAGACTGGCTAGTGTCTGAGCGCCAATTTGCTGAGGCTGCTGCATTCCACATGACCACATATACCATGAAAAATAGATGTGCGTCTCCCTCTGTCTTCAGGGCGGATGGAGAATCTCTGATTTTCACCCTGTTGTGTGCGCACAGGAGGGGAGTGAATACCCGGCGCCATGATTGAATAACATGCTGGGTGTTACATTGCTGAAGTGCTCTGACCGCTGTGCTGCGCGCGTTACCATCAAGAACGGCTCCCTGATGACATCTATCAGGAACTGGGCTTGTTAAATATACATGTATATGCTGTGTGAGGACAGTAGGGTTCAGTCTGTGTGTGTGAGGTTATTTGTGACAGCTGCTCCTGCCCTGCGTTTCCCTGAAGTGTCACTTTACCCTTTTGGGGAATGTCTGACATGTGCTCTGCTTTGTTTACCAGCCTTGCTATCTTTTATAGTTTTTATGTATCTGTCACCTTCAAGATGTGTAAGTTGGCCAGTGTTTGCATTATTTCCCTTATCAAGGTTCCATATAGCCAGGGGATTTCTTCACACAACTTATGTGTAGTAGCAGCAATACAGAGAAGCTCCAATCCACTATTTGCTTTTTTAGTCCGTTGAAAATCAAAGCTATTTTCACAGAACAGTGGGTAGTCAAACATTCTCTGCTATGCCCCCCTTACAAAAATGGCAGGGAAGATGAGTGGAATACCAAAAAAGAGCAGAGCTAGGTATGGGGACAGAATGGAATGATGCCGTCTGTTCTCATTCACTAGTCGTCATTACACCTGCAACAAGGGATGCCTATGATAAAGTGATGATGAGCTGGGAGGAGCCAGGAGCAACACATGTTCGGTGCTGTCAGCCTTCGTTCTGGTGTTTTTGGCAAGATGTCTCGAGATTTTCAGCCATTGGCCTCATGACAAACCCGGGTGTTGTAAGCCAGACTTTGAGGCTTTTATGGGTGTGTTTCTAATAACAAAACTGTTTTGTTTTGTTTTGTTTATTTTGTTTTGGTAAAATGCGGTAACATTTTAAGCCATATCTCTAGCAGCAAAACCAGGTGCTTTTTCTGAGACGTCAGGAGATTTTCAGCCATTGTTCGAGTGAAAAAAACAGGTGTTTTTAGCAAGAGAGTGTGACCTGTGCCACCAGTTTCTGTCAGAAAAACAGGTGTTTTTAAAGAGAAGTCAGGATATTTTAAGCATCTGTCTTTTAATAATGTGTATTTTTAATCCAATCCATATAATTCTAATCAAGGTTTTTTTTGTGCCACGTTCCACTGATAGAGAAGGCATATCTATCATTTGGCATAAGTTTTTCACTGTACAAGTTTGTGCAGGGTGCAGCACGGTGGTGCAGTGGTCAGCACTGTGGCCTCACAGCAAGAAGGTTCCAGGTTTGAGCACAGGATCTTTCCGTGTGAGTCTCCATGTTCTCCCTGTGCCTGCGTGGGCTCTCTCTGGTACTCCGGCTTCCTCCCACAGTCCAAAGACATCAAGTGGGGACGAGGCTGATTGATCATCTAAATTGACCGTAGGCGTGGCTGTGAGTGTGAATGGTTGTCTGTCTATACGTGTTGGCCCTGTGATGGACTGGCGACCCGTACAGGGTGAACCCTGCCTTATGCCCAAAGGCTGCTGGGATAGGCTCCACCCCCCCCCCCCCACCCCCTGCGATCCTTAACAGGATGAGCAGTAGATGATGGATGGATGGATGGATGGATGGAAGTTTGTGCAGATGTAGGGTGTAGGGACAGGGTGTAGATGTAGGGACACAAGCAAAGAGCAAGCAACAAAACACATAAGGTTTTGGTTTAGTCGGCACAGCGGTGTGGCAACAGTTGCACAGGCACAGTGATTGCTCCTATTCATAATACACAAATGATTGTGCATAATTTTTCATAAGATTTTATCAGAATTTTTCATGAAGACTATGATGAATAAATGGGATTTTTTTGCCTGATCTGTAGGAGATCCTTGAATTCAAGCTAACGCTTTGGCGTCCTTACAGGAGTCCTGTGTGTTGCCAGCATGTCTAGTAAGGTGTTAGTGAGTAGTGCAGGCGCATTGATCACTTTTGCTGCTGGATCTTCACCAATAATCGTGCTCATTTTTTTGTAACATGTATAATGTTTCATGAGTGCTGTGGTTTTGATGGTCCTGGTTTGAGGATCGCATTGCCAAGCGCATGAAGAGGAAGGGTCAAGTTATTGGACATATTAGGTTTTCTCCGAGCACACGGCCCATCAATCATAGCGTGCACTCACCCTCCATGTCTTTATAATGCCACAGAACGATCAGATTCTTCTTTCTAGTTTCCTGCGCAAATACACCAAAGCTGGGGAATGCTGGTTCAATCGTGGTGGGGCTCCATAATAAAAAGTCGCTGCGATGGGCTCTGTTCATATCTGCAGGAGGATACAGATGGTGTTGCTAACACTGCAAGGCTGCAAGGTGACTTGTGCATGCAGCGAGATAGCATGTCAAGGAAATCTCATTTCGCAGAATTTTCTGCTGGCTGGTTTGGGCCGACCCCAGATGAATGATAAATGAGCTGTTAAAGCTGAGGTCTTGTGGGCAATCTTCACCCCTAACATAATTGTCAGTGTGGTCAGTGATTGCTGTGGCTCGAAATAAAAGCAGAGATTTGAGCGTGTAAAGACAGTGTACTCATAATATTTAGAAGCTCCTAATTTCCTTCTGTTCTATCAAAAGATCTTTGTAATTACTGGAATAACCAGCTTCAGCTCCTTTATGGAGAAATGATGATGCATGACTGTCGCAGGCGCCGCTCTGTACAAACTGTTCAGCCTTTCACAGAAACAGCAGTCATTGCCATGGTTACCCAAGAAATATGAGCTATATTCCACCTTTTGCTCTTGTGTCAGTATAATCACCGAAAGATGTTGAGACATGACCCACTGTTTCACCGCGGAGCCGCTATTAGAAGAAAAACCATGTTTCCTGAAGGAGTCATTTGGACAGAGGGACATGGAGAAGTGAAATCCTGCAGATGTTGGAAGAGTCTATAAATGCTGATTGTTTTGTTCCGTACAATTGCTTATGGTTGTTTTCTTTTTTTTTTTATCGTGACGTTATTCAAGTTTATCAGAAATGTAAAAGAAAAGGCGTAGGACGTCACGGTTACCATAGCGATTCTGCCTTTGTGCCCCTGCATCCGCTCTTATTGCTCAAAATCTCAATTCAGTCTCAAGGACAGTCCTCCTCACATTCCAATTGTTCATCTGTAGCAGCGGCAGCATCGGGGAACGTGAACGTTAAATGACCCTGTACTTGATGGATTCTGTTTTTGTGAGATTCCCTCAGGGCTAAGGAGCCATTTGACACATGTCATTGCCATGGTAAATGGAAGCTTCATTGGAGAGGTGGGAGAGTCTGTTGAAAGGTCAAGATGTCGGTGAGTGGCTCAATAGACACTAAATAAGGAAGGGAGATATCAGCTGAGGACCTCTGATTGGACAAACTGGAAGCAAATTCCTGGTTGGCTGAGCAGTGTGTCTTTGGATCCTGGACACACACTCACCATGTTCTCATCTGCTCCTGCTAATTAGCTGCTCGCCTGAGAGAGCACTGTGCTGCCCGCCAACTCTGTTAGCCAAGCAAACTGTCCCCATGAATCCCTGCTTCACAAACAAACAGACACAATCATACCCATCTCTCCGCTGCTGCTCCCACCTCGCATGTATCCATGGGAATGGAAGTTTTTTTTTTATCTAACACCCCAGACTCTTTGAGTGATGTGCTGATGTTCAAATTACAGAGTGCGCTCAGTGTGAGGATGGCCTAACCAGAGTTTGTGAAGGGGCACCCTCGTCTCTCATCCTCTTGCTATTCCGCTCCGGCAGCATAATGAGCCATCAGCCACTGCTGACAACCTAACATCAGCTGGCCAATTAATGCCCATGCTTCTTTTTTAATCAGGCGCCTGTGCAGACGCCTCAGTCCAACAATGTCTGAGCCCTGGCTATTTGGAGGCTGCTTTCTGCAAGGCTTTATAATGATTTCCTCCAGAAAAGCAGAATTCACATTCTGCCACATGATTAGTATTCAATGGGGACTTGGACACAAGCCTGGAGGTAATGTTATATCTAGTGGTGAGCCACAAAGCGTGCACACTATACTGCACAATAACTACAATTAAGGACCGTTCGCAAGAGGGATGGCTCAAAGAGGCCTTCAAGAGGTTAGCGGCTCGGATGATTCAACAGAAACACAATGCACACATGTTTCAAAGACAATCTGGTTCGGTCTCTTGAAAGGCATTGCAGAGATAAAACCTGCTTGGCAAAGATAACTGTTGCTGTTAAAGAGTTGGCATGCGATAGCACTTCTTTGAAAAGACGAAATAGATAGAAACAGGTGTTCAAACAGGCAACAAAGCAGAGCTGCTTAAAATGGAGTGGAAGCTAAAGAAGCAAGTGACAAAGAGACCCATTTTCTCATTACCGGGTCAACAGATATGGTATGTTAGCACTGCCAAGCGGAAAGCGGAGGGCCGATGCGATGAAAGAGTGAGGAAGTGAAATGATCGAATAGCGTGAGCTCTCCAAATGGTGCTGTCAGAAGATAAGAGAGCTATTTGGTTGTGGCTGGCGTTCCAGATCCCTCAGCGGACTCTGTTATTGGGTTTAGCCTGGCAGTGGAACCTCACTCTTGTGGAACATGCACAATTCTCTTTCTCCTACAGTATGTTAGTTGACTGGCGATATGAGTTGCAGCAATACACTCTGAATAACATCCCTCGTTTCTTTCCCCTCAGAGGAATAATGCACCTCTCAACTGTACCATGCCTGGTTTATGAACCAGCATCGATTTATATGGTAATTATATCCTGGGACAGATCTAACAAGCTCTAATGTAAGTGTGAGGACTCCTTAGCTAGCTGTATCTCTTGTATCCTCCATTCCCTCGCAGCCTGTGGTCCCACATCTGCAGTCTTGTCACGAAGCTGACACAGGTTATCCTGATGATAGCAGATGTCATTTAATGTGATCTCCAGGGGGGAGAGTGAGCGCGCTAAGGCTAATGGAGAGTAGAGCAAATCTGATTTCTGTTTGACAACATTGTGCTCTTGTCTAACTCCACCTGCCAGATTGCTTTGAACTGGGCGCATAGAGCCGGATACAGCGATGCAAGCTGGGGGGCGCAAACGGGGTGAGGTTGTTTGTTCTATTGCTGCAATCAAGTGCTTTTGTATTCCTGCGGATTCTGCTTCCGCCTAACATTTTCACACAGGAGAGTCGTTCAATGAAACAGCGCCAGCAGCCACTTTTTTCTCCCCCATAGTCTGAATTTGCATTCTTTTAAAGCAACAAACAACTGAATATAAGAGAAGTACCTCGAACTCACAGTATTATATGGAAGTGGGTCAGTTATTAACGCACAGGCCACACCCACTCAGCAGAGCAGATACTTCTCCATGTTGCAGTGTCGACATGGACCACAACTGCTATGACCGATTCACTTCATAACATGGCATTCCTCCTCCGCATTGCTGCATGCTCATGTCCATTGTCCCCTTATCTGAACCTTTCTGCGTTTTATTTCGTCAGTAAATAATTACTCCTGCTTCCTCCATCACATGGTGATTTGTCAACTGAATCTTTGCGCTAAATTGCCCCATCGGGGGCCCCAACCCAACAGAAGAGATGCCATGTTTGGATCTCCAAACATGGCCAATTGTGGATTGACAGACACCTGATCAAGCCAAACGTAACACTGAAGCATAACACTGTGGCATCGCCCCCCACTTGTGTTTTGTTGGTATAATCGCGTGATTGTATAACTTCTCACCTATGGTGTAGGTTACGGCTCAGGGTCCCCGTGGACTCGGCACACAACAATAAATCAAGCTTTAGGACGGCAACTGGCGCTGTCTCTAGATTAAAGGGTGAGGTCCTGTATTAGTAGCAGCTGACATCAATTGGCTTTGATGCCCTGTGACATCACACTCTTCTGGCCAGGCCCCATACTCAGAGACATAAATAGAGCCATCCACAATTCAAAAGCCCCATGAGAAAAACAAAGTGGGTGGTAGATTTTATCAATACACCTTTGGGCCAACAGAGATGGACATTATCAGCAAGGAAATAAATCATGTAAAATGTCACCGTGCTGTCATGAGAAACGTTGCCATTGCCCTATAAACGTCGGCGGCAACATATGCGCTGAGATGAGAGGAGATGGCACATGAGTCAAGTCGCAGAGTTGAAGCATGGTGACAGGTTGGGCAGGTCAATGGCTTACAGGGAGGACATCTCAAATCTCACATTTAAATCTACAACTGGAGAGACATTGGGTACCAAGGCTATGCAACAGATCAGTCTCTGTCACTAGTAGTAAAGCATACTGTCAGCTCTGGGTGCTGGACCTTGATTAGCAACTTCAGCTCTGCTGCCAAGAGCAACTGAGATCTCACGTTGAACTGTTTTGTCCAAAGGTCTGATCCGAATAAAAGATTAAAAGTTTGATCCTAATTGAAAAGTAATTAGGAATGTGAAGCAAGTAGGCATATACACACACACACACACACACACACTGTGCATCGATCCACATACTTGCCAAACGTAGCTGGAGACCAAAGTTGAGTTTTTTGATGAGATTTTTCAAGTGTTGCTCTCAAAAAGGTCGATGGAAACAGTGAAATTAGAGGGGAAAAAAACTTCCAATTTTGCAAAAAAAAGTTTTCATGCTCACTTGATTTTTGCCTTTTTCAAAAAAGAGGAAATGCACAAAACAGGAAATAAAAATCCCGATTTCAATCATCTTTGTCTAGACTCCATGAAATCAAGACCTCGCCAATTTTTTGCTCATACATGGCTTTTTGTCTTCTAATACTGTGTGACGTGGCCTAAACTACCTAAAACTAAGTCTGGCAGAATTCTGTAGCTCATTTTATTGACTCCTCACCAGTGGATGGAAAATAACACCTTGCTTTTTGTGCAAGGTGGACAGAACTCCACATCTCACTTCGAATTTCACTTGACAATTAAATGGAAACGCATCTAGAGTGGGAATTGTAAATGCATCCTGTGCTGTGTACACTCCAGCCCTAATGGCCAGATCTGTTTCATCGGAAAAGGAAATATGGAAGAGTAGAGACTATTCTCATTCTGTATGCATTAAGCATTCACAACATACCCCCTTATCTCTTCGGCTGACACAAGAACCCAGTAATTAAATGTGACTTCTGTCATCTTTCCAACTCAAACAAATGAAATGCCGACGCACACACACTCCCAGGGGCTTTTATGAAGTCTAACCTTCCTGTCAACTGACTTCAGGGTGGGCCAAAGAAGGGGAGTTGTGTGGGGGTAAAAAAAAAAAAAAAAAAAAAAAAAATTAAAATCACACAGACACTTTTAAGATCAAAGTTGGCCAGACAGAGAACGAGCCCTGTGATGTGAAATAATTCACAAAAATCTAATAGCCATCAAAAGGCTCTTTTCCCCCTCAAGAGCTGTGCTGTGGGAAATGTCCAGCGTAGCCTGTGTTCTTAACATCAAAGTAAATGACTCTCTCACTGTGGGTCATTACCGCAAGCAGCTCCTGTCAATAATGAGTAAGCAGCCCTTAATCTAATTTGACAGAGGGGCTGCAGTTGTGGTGAAAAGTCATCTTCTCCATAAAGAGCAATGGAATACTCGCTGTGCCGGGTTTTTCTTTTTAAGTGGGCAGTGGACTGCTTGTTTTTATACGCATGCACGGTCTTACAGACTGAACTCGCTCGCCCGTCCCTTGCCAAACACGTCAGTTGCAGGGTCTTTTGTTTTGATCATCCGGATCTCATGCCAAAATATATTGACTGTGACTGATTCAGTCATTGATGGGTGGCTGCTTGGTGTTGTTGACCGATCCCAACTGACTCTTCCATGTAATGCCTCTAGGACAGTAGAACCCCCAACCCCCCCAATCCATGCTGCCTTTACAACCACTGGGCTCCAGTCAGACTGCCCTGTCAGCCAGTCAGGTCTGCTCGATGCTAATGCAATGTGACCACTTACGGACCTCCACCTCACTTTATCATGTCAAGGGCACATATATATTTATATTTATAAATATGTATATTCATGTTATCAGTGTGCAGAGGCTGAACTCACTTTAGGGCAAAGTTCCCATATCTCTCAAAGGTCGTTGATGATTTGTGTCAGTGACAGCTTTGAGACTTTGTTTGAAAATGACAGAAATCTGTCAGAAAAAGAGGCAAAAAGCTGTCAAAAGATTTAAAAGCTTGGAGGTGGGATTTTAAAAAACAAACAGTTAACAAGAGTGTAAAAATGTAAAACTGAGCTCTGCCTTTTTATAAAGTAAATATTAAACAGTGCGCAGTTACACACAAGAACAGCAGAATTACCTTTTCACTTTATAATGACATGTTTTCAGAAGGCTACCAGGTGTGCGCTCTTTACAAGACGACAGGTTGATGATGACTAGAGCTCTCTTCAAAAGTCATTCTGTGACAATTCAGTTTTTTGCCCACATCTAAAGCACCTTCTGGGTCACCGTTGGCAGACAATTTGTCTTTCACA
Organism: Aulostomus chinensis; assembly: GCF_037954235.1. NCBI lineage: Eukaryota > Metazoa > Chordata > Actinopteri > Syngnathiformes > Aulostomidae > Aulostomus > Aulostomus chinensis. The sequence continues at coordinate 14,754,128 of NC_141323.1, read as the reverse complement.
CCTGTCTGTGTTCACATATGCAAATCTGATTAAATATTGAATAATCACTCCAAATCCATACCAATCACTGCTGCGACACTCAAGTGAATTGACAAGTGGGTCACAACATCTGCCATGCAGCTGCTGTTATGTAATTGCAGATTACTTTCTGTGTTTTAATGCAGATTCTAAGAAGAGCCAGAGTTAAAAGGCAGTGTGACATTTTTGAAGGAAACTGATTTGATTCTTTTTTCTTTTTTTTTTTATAAAGTCTGTGCAGTACAAATTGGCCCTTGTGTATTCTTACATAAAATAGCTATCCTTACTCCTTAAAGGTGCTCGGTTGTGTTGCGAGGGAAGTAAGCGGCATATTTCCTAATAATGGTTAGCCATTGCCGTCGGCCTCTAGTCTTTGAACTGAAGATCAATGAGACATTTCTCTGGAGACAGCACAGACTTGGAACTGGTAATGCCCTTACTGAGACTGCAAACAACCTTCCCACCCTGTTAACCTCAAATATGGGTTATTTATCATTGTAGATGCGTGAAAATACCAGAAACATTACAGTATGTGGCATTTGGCATTGTGCAAGCTATTCATAGTATTTCTTTCTTAGAATTGGAGAATTATGGTCATTTTTTGTGTCTTAGAATGATAAAAGTATATCTGAAGCTCAAGTTCTACAATCCTGTCCTCCCTGAACAACTAGATGATGACTGCCATCTAGTGGCTGTAGTAACTATGAGCCCAGGAAAGTTAGAAGGCAGATGTCATCAATACAAAAGGAGGGAATCCGTATACAGAGGTAGAGGGAGCAGTGGATAGATAGCAAAGATAAGGAAGTACAGTACAGGAGATTCATGTTCAAGGCTCCTGTAAGGGCGGGGTTATCTGGATACTGCACAGTTGCTAACGGTATTTCCATTAAAACAGCACTTAATTGAAAGCAAACCATGATCTTTTCCTAAAACGTAATGTTTTCACGCCTCCACCTAACCGGACCGTGCTAACAATTGTGTCTTTCAGAAGGTCATAAAATACTTTTTATATAGCTGTGGGATGGAGGACTTGTTGTCAGATCAGTAAAACAGCTTGGCCTGTGTCTGATATGGTTGGAAAATCCATGTGTCGTTAATCCAGCAGGTACAAATAGCTTCTCCTTACTTGACCAAAAGTGCGGGGAGGGTAGAAGAAGACAAGAATGAGACAAACATGTTATCCTTTGCTACACTGCTGGCGCAGCGGGTCTCACAGCGTCATGAGTCATCTCATTTTAATATGCTACTTTGATGAGCCGGTGATGGGGGTGTCCCCTGAGACACACACACACACACACACACACACACACACACACACACACACACACACACACACACACACACACACATACACGTGCATTGCTGCCACTTCTATATCACTGATCTAAACATATGTCACGAATGCCTCGTCTTGGTGCACTGAGCTTCTCTTCATATGTCTTCTAGTCTTTCCTGCTTGTCACGCAACTTCAGACTCTTTCGCATGAATTCAAGAATTAACACTGACATGTGCACGTGCACGTGTACGTTCACACATATTTGTCCCACACGTGACTTTGTGCCACCAGCTAGCATGTGAACTTGGCCTGCAGCCTGTGTGTCCATGTGCATAACCACGGACACACATTCATAACTGTATGTGTAAGCATATACGAGTGTGTGTGTGTTATAGTGTAACACTGTAGGTGGGATAGTCGCATGTGCTAGTTAAGCACTTGTGTCCTCGAGGGCAAGATGTACTGAGAAAGAGAGCAGAAGTGTTAGGGGGATGGGAAGTCACGCAAGCATTTTTCTCAATAACCCCCCCTCATCTGTTCATCCATACAAACAGATGTCTGAGCCGGAATTGCAAGAAGAAAAGGCATCATACCATCGTATATTGAGAATACAATATTGGCTAAAATCAAATGAGAAGTTGCCCGAGGGCTGTTTGGATATGTTGACAGTCTGAGGCATATGAAAGAAAAATACGAGGCTGTATACACTTCTGTTTATTTAGCCCATTCTCAAGATGACTAAGAAGCTACACTCTAACTGAGGGAATTGAGACACAGAACGAGAGCAATTTTCCATTTATTTTTTCATCTTCTTTTCAGTTACCTCCTCTTCTCTCCAAGAATGGAACATTAAGTGGGCTTGACTTCATTTGTCAGACCTTTTTTATGTCTCCTGCTAATGACCTTTCAGTTTAAATAAGTAAACATCTCTCTCATCTCTGTGTCTCATTGGAAAATGACCTTGCTTGAAATCTGCAACCTTGTTTCTGAATATATTAGGGTACAGCTCCTCAGCAAGGTGGTGGTGGTGGTGGTGGGGGGGGGGGGGGGGGGTTTGCACACCACAATACCACAATACCCCGACTTGTTTAATGCAGTAGGGGATATGGTTTAAAATCTCAGCTCTACATCCTCTGCAGCTTTTCCAAGTGTGATGTGGTCGGGTGGGAGGCAATTACAGCCACTCAACCAGCCATTTACCAGAGGAACTGCGACTGCAGAATGGGCTAGTTTTGCTCACTTTGGATTGAGCTCATATGCGGTTTAAGCAAGAGCGACAATACGCCTAGGGGACAAGGAGTCCTCTTGTCAGCACACACACCTACACACTCAACCATGTCCATGCTCCATGTACGCCGTCTAATGACGTCTGAATGCAATGCAGAGAGTAGAGCGTGAGCCTACTGATGAAACAAAAAGAGGGTGCATCTATTTAACTTTATTTCTAGACTGTAAAAGAAACAAAATCTAGAACTATTGATCAGTTGTTAAGGACACACATTCACCCACCTACGGGAAGCCAAGAGATAAATGCCTTTCTTCAGAAAGCCATTTATTCGGAGGCAATTATTCTCGATTTGCTAAATTACTAGAGTCACGACTGCCATCACCTTCTGTCATCAAGAGCTACTCCAACTAATAAAACCTTTCTAAAAAGCACAACCTTAAATGGGTTTGACTCACATAAATGAAACTGATGCCTAATATGCTGCCGTAATCCCCATTAAACTGAACCGCATATGCTACTGAGGCCAATTAAAACAATCACACTAGCCTGTGCCCTAATTAGGAACAATTAACATACACGTAAAACATAATTGACTCCTGTGTTTAAAAGCGTCATGTGAGGTACAGACTTGACAGGGTGCCACACCAGGTTTTTTTAATGCATACTGGCAATTTTAAAGTACACCGTGAGTGTGACACACTGTGGGTAAACTGGACGAGCTCAACTATCCCTGTAAGGCTTGCAATTACTTCTAGGTCAGGAGATCATTGCCACACTTGTCTCAATGGGCTGCATTTGGCCTGACACTACACCAGGGCTATTGTTCTGAACTTAACTAAACTTACCATCTGCAAGTACTGATCTGTAATCACAGACACAGCCTTGGAAATCTATGCTACAGGCAATGGGGTGAGAACTGAATCAAAAATGTAGTCAGGAACAATCTTAAGTTGGCACCAGCATAGCAGTCCAAACAGACAAACAAACCCGAGAGGTTTTGACAGGCGAGCGGGTCAGGAACTGGTAACAGATGGCTGGATGCAAAGGCTATGAGCGACAAAGTAACATTGACAATCTGGCAAAGGAAACAAGCTGGAGAGCAGATGAGGAGAATGATGAGACCATTAAAGGCAGGTGGAAATGATTCAGAAATAGGAGCAGGTGAATGTAGAAGTCAGGATTCAGCGAAAGGCCAAGGGTATCTTGTTGGCAGAAGGAAAATAGCAGGTTTGGAAGATTCCTTCGGATAGCAAGGGTCCAAGTTTCATAGGCCAGATCCTGGGACTCGCGGCCGATATGGGTTGACGTCCATGTTCTCTGTGGAGAACGGTGGCACCCAACTTGGCCTTGCACTCAGCCAGGGTTTGCTACTGCACAAGGTGCTTCAATGTCGACTCTGAACGTCTTTCCCACCAACCTTGCAACCAAAAAAATAAAGGCAGAATGTGTCAGGGGAGGGTCTGATAGTGAAGAATGGAAATGTAAAAACTAAAATTGTGTGTTTTATGGTTCCTTGAACTGTACACCACCACGTTGAAAAGGTAAAAAAACACAACCTTGAGAGTCTGACGAGGACTGGACCCTGGAAGAAGATCTTGTATGTCAGTGGGACCTTTGTGGCTGAACAAAGCAAAAATAAGAAGTAACAATGTATGGCAAAATTGTCAGTCGCTACCATCTTTATGAATAGACTTGACTACATCCAATGCTACAGGTAACTATTGACTACATGTTCATCTGCTTTACTGAACTGGAAATGAAGCGAAGAGCAAATTTCTTATCGTGTGAAGGCAAATACCTTAGTGGATCTGCGAAGACTGATTCAGGATCAGACCGGCGAGCCTTTTCCAGAGGCGTCAGAGTCTCTGGGCAGCACAAGTGATAGTAAATGGTCAATGTTAATGGTGATAGGGCAGCAATGAATAAGCAATTGTCCACTAAACTAAAAGCCTCATTTGTGAAACGTTCTTACTTGGTAAAAACAGACCTACAACACTTTCTCGTGAGGCCACATCAGGAGAAAGGAAATTGATCGCACCATTTACATTGGTGAGTTTACTTTGCATAACGCCGATACAGACGAGGGCGACGTGAGCGACCAAGCAAACATTCCATTACAACTGATGCTGAAAACAAGTTGCTAATGTAAAAGCCTGGGGCAACTTTCTCAAAAACAAAGTTATAGTTTATCGATCCAGTAGGGAAAGTCTCTTTTTAATCTCTCCCCAAGGCTTTAGGGGCCAGTTCTACTGTAGAAGAGAGTCAGTGTCTGGCTCAAGGACACTGGATCAGAGGGGTGCTGGTGAGCTTCTTCTAGATGCTTTTTCTGCTTTTTTTTTTAGGGGTAGTGGGCATCTGAATTCCACCACTGATGTACTTAAAAAAAAAAAAAAAAAAAAAGTCATTCGGACCCATTATAATAAAAATTTTCTTTAAAGGCAATAAATAAAGTACCAAAAAGTTTTGTTGCGCATTTATAAGTATCCTGTTGAGAAAAGTTGATGGGGGGGTTTGCTTTTTTCAGTTTTGCTTTTTTTGCTTGAAGTGGTTGGTTTGCTTTTGGGTTTAAGTGATATTTAAAAAAATAAAAGCCAATAATGACAATATTACCCCTTTTTGACTAAGCTGTGAAGTTACGACCCTGGAACTTGTGACTGACCAGCTCATTCCACGGCCGTCATATTGACAGACATTCCCAAACTTTACCTTTGTCTCCAACCGGCACGAAACATGTCCTGCGCTAGCTCGTACTCTCCGTTATTATGCTGAGAGACTGTTTTCCCTTTGCCCTCCTTCTTACGACTTAAAAACAAACACGCGATGAGTGACATTTTGTATCTGATGCTCTTCTTCTAAACAAAGCGTCACTTGTCTACGCGTCAATAAATGACACGTGAAGGGAGCTACAGAGTGCTTTCTTTCTCGATTTCAAGTTTTTCTATCGCCGCGTGGTCCAGCACCTTCCTTGGACGTATTGTTCCCGATGTGCCCGACTGCTATGTTGTTTGTTTGTACCCTTTTTATCACAGCAATGTGTAACATTGCCTATACTGCCACCTTCTGGCACCATTACGAACCCTTTTATATTCACTCCAAACCAGTTGACGTTTCCTTTTTTGTGTCATATCCAGTGTTTTGCTTTAAATTCTCTTGACATGTAAATGAAACTTGACCTGTCCATGGAGCTGCATAAGCAAGCCTCCCCCTCCTTCAGTTCCAAAGCATAATTATGTTGCTCCTCTCCTAAATTCATCAAGCTGGTCTGTGTCAGGTATAATTAGGATAGGTTAGGGAATCCTTAATTTGTTTGGCATTTTAATGATCCAAACCTGAAATGATCTGGCCGGGTTGTTGCCAACTCTTAAGGAGAGTAATTAGTCTAATTTTAGTGCAAAACTTGAGGTTGAATGTTACCCCCACCGAGGATGATTTTCAGCTGATTCTGCAACTTTGTGTCCATATAACATCTACGTGAAACTTAGTAGAAGGCTGTAGGACTGGCCATGGAAGAATGCTTTACTTTGCGCTTGTTTTACATCGATATTTTTTTTCGGAGCGATTAGCTTGTCGCTCTGAAATATGCGCAGCCACAGTCTATAACTGTCCGTTTTCGATGAAGGAGACTTCTCCCTCCACAGTGAAAGGCTTTACAACTTCTAGATTTTATCCATGGCATACACCTACCTATGCAATGGTTTCAGAAACCAGGAAAAAAAAACAACTAAAACTAAATGACTCGCACAGATTTAACTGCACCTTAAAGGCGTCAAAATGTATCCTCAAGCCTCCAGTTTCTCTCATAGTAACTCAACTGAGGTGTTGTTTTTGGGATTTAAACCTTAACTGATAGAAAACCCACTGTCAAGCTCTAATTCTCAGCTACCAAATTCTTAGCTCTCAAATTCTTCCATTCCTTTTGTGTTTGATGCAGAAAAAAGAAAAATTGCTGTATACTTTAACTAAAAATGACAAAATCAGACCAAAAATGCCTTAATTTAGGTATCATTTGAGGAAATTAGGTCTTTACCAAGTTAAGTCATGAGTAATTTGTATATACTTTGCAGGTTTTGCACCAAACAACTACAATGGAACTTCTTTCAGATACAGAACCTTTATTTTTTTGTGATAAGAAACAATCTATTTTGCATTTTTCAATGAAAAGGTCTGTTTTTATGCCTTCTCAGGAGGTAATCACATGGCTTACGAGCAAAATAATTGCATAAGCCAAATGACTTTTTTCATATTCATTTGTAGTAATTCCATTATAATTATTGAGGATATAGTAAAACCCTTCCCTGCTGTTATATTTATTACTTGATGCGGTGTCGCAAACATTTCCTAATTAAACATTGCAATCCAAGAAAGATGCATTCAGCTATAAATTCAGTCGTATATCAGAAAATAAAGGGTCTACATTGGCGGTGGTGATTAATTAACATGTAGAACTAAGAGATGGCAATTAAGACCAGGTCACTTAGCTGTTGGCTTTGGCGCGTGGTACAGGGTTTGCTTGGATTCGAGGGAACATGCTAAATTGTGCCCAATTAACAAATCTGATCTCTGGCTTTTCTTGTTTTTATTTGAGGCCACGGGGACTGAGGAGAACGGCGGGAGTAGTCGTAGTATCCCCCGCGCGTGTGACACAGATACGTTTTCAGGATAAATGGGTGAAACAGCGGGGGCCTCTCTCACCAGGGGGCACATGAATCAAACATACCCCTGTGATTTGTCCTTCACGTCGGGCAGATGGAATTGCGACTGTTGGTGCCCGCCTGATGGCCGCTGAATAATTGTATGCAAGACTGATGGGTACACAAAAGAAGCTGCAGGGTGGCGTGACTACAAAGTCAATGGTGTCGTTTCATATGTGCAACAAAGAAATAATCTCTCGAGGAGAAATGGAAACTCCATTTTTAAGTTAGATTTATGTCCACTACAATACATTTAAAGAAATTGTATTGGAGCTTTGACATTGACATTGCTATGAATATTACCCTCACCAAGGAGCTCATGATTAGGATGGTAGCAGGGTTACACAAAAAACTGTGCATCGATTTTCACCAAATGTAGGGGGGGGGGGGGGGGGGCTTAGAATGGGCGAATAAGAAGTCACCTGATTTTGAACAGATTCGTCATAGTGCCACCTGGTGACAGGAAAAGAGGAAATGGTCAGAACTTCACAACATTTCACACATATGACGAGAATCCTGAAGACAACTTCAAGCTGAATTTAATCGATAATGCCCCCTTGTGGTAACAGGAAGTAAAACTGATGGAACAAGCATCATTTGATTGACATCAGAATTACATATTCCAAGTGTCTGCTCTGTAACATGTAGTACATGTCCATCGCAAGCATTGGTCTAATCCTTCATGCAAAATTGAAATATCCTAACTCCCTGTGTGCCATGCGAGGGCCCCTAATTTGGGCCAAAGTGTGACAGCGTCGTGGGCTGAGTGTCCACCCTGGTAGCGTTGTATTTGTTTTCCCATGTACTTGTTTTCCCTACATATGGTGCTGCTGGTTTTCACTCAGAAAGACACAACTTTTTGGCACTTTTTTTGGGGGGGGGGGGGGGGGGGCAACTTTTGAAAAGTTCAAGCACCACTTCGAGGAGTTAAGCCTAATCCTTCTTTTCTGTTTTTATCCAACAACTTTCGGAGATATCAAAAGAGAAACTGTTGGGCATTTTTCAGTCACTTTATAGATGGGGAAAAAAAAATCTGCAGATAAGATGATGATTAAACGTTAGCTGCAGCTGTACATTTTTATCATGATTTGATATATTCCTCCCCACCCAAACTTGCTTTGCTAGCGTGAAATGGACCTACTGTAGTAGTCCTCAAGCCCTAGAGGGAATCAACCTAATGATGGTCCAGTGGGATCAAACGTCCCAGTTGTAGTCATGGTCTCCCGGTTTTTCGCCTCAGCTTGATCTAGCAGGTTCCTACTGTCAAGTCCCAGTGGTGAAGCTCCCTCTGGTTCTCCAAGGTCTTCTTAGACATGACTGACTGACCACATCCCCATTCTTTCCATCTCACTTACATGGAGAGAAGCACTGAGTGATGAGAGCGGATATGGCTGCTGAATAATATCTCCATAAAAAGATAAAACGTGCTGTTTGAAGGAGTGACACTAGGCTCATTATGCCACGGTGGGGTTGTTTTTTTTTTCCCCCGCCGCCTTGTTGCACCATTTGCCCATACAAGGAGGGATCTATTTTAAGTGTTTGACCTTTACCAGCTACCTCTTCTCTTGTGGAGTGAGTGGAATTGAGGGTTATTGAGGAAAATGGTAGCCACTTGTGTTGCTTGTTGAATTAGGATGACACTTTATGTACCACACTTGCACACACGCGCACTTTCAATGTAAATGTTCACATTGAATTTGCGCCGGCTCAAAAATAGGCTGAACAGTAGCGTTTTGTTTTTTTCACCTCCTGTGATACTACATTCATTCATTTTGAATAAATGGCTGACACACTGTTGTTAATTGTTGGCTTTCTACTCCCAAGACTTGTTTATCTTAGACGATAAAAGAGGGGGAAAAAAAAGTAGAATAAACCCTGCCTGGCATTGTTCCTATGACAACAAGCTTATAGATTTATAATCATGCTTAACTCTCCTCCAATTTGCATTAACACATTTCTGTCTTTGTGGGGTCCAGCCATTCAAATTAATATGCATTAGTTTAACCCTAATCCTAATCTGAAGGCTCAGTATGTTGGCCCCAAAATACTCCTTATATGGAAATGTAGCTGCAAAAGCCTGTCAGCTCAGCATACATCACGCAAGGCCGAGATGCACAGCTGTTGACTGCTGGCAAGTTTGCCAAAAATTGCCACGCCACTTCTTTCTTTGGACCCAAATTAATTTGTTTATGTTATTATGTTAATAAAGGGTAGCATTTCCATATGAATATCAATATTTCAGTACCAAGCGATGCGTCACTTTGAAGACAGCGGCTTGTTGGCACGGACGACAGTGTCATATGAATGGGGGCCCCATTTGGAGTGCAATTTCACTCATCTGATTTTCTCCTCCTCGGATGATCTGAAAAAGGAGATATTTTTAGAGGCCCAGGTGCTTATCCTCTCTTTGTGGTGCTGGAGGCTAATGTTAAATGAACACATCAATCTTAGGTATTTCAGAGGGAGAGCGGAGCAGCAACAGTGCGGTCACACAGTGATCGCGGGTTTCCTGCCGACTGTGTCATTCTAAAGCTTTCTATTTTTCCATCGCCATGATTTGGTGCAACCCTCGAGGCATTATCGGCTTCTCTGTGTGATTCGCCGGGGATGCTTGAGTGACGGCAATTTCGAATCAACATAAATAAAAGCGTGGAGTGGAAAAGAAAGTATGATGTATTAGAAATAAACAGCTAATTCTATGAACAGTTCTCCGCTCTCACAGCAAGGATTAATCCCTTAAACATACATCTAAATTACATCAATTTAAGTACTCTATAAATACATTCATATGCTAATTATAGCTTTCTAATATATCAACATAAGGCATGTGCTGATCTAAATGCAACTAGTTAATCTATCATAATGAGCTATCACTCTGTCGGTGACCTAAATCCCTGCGCGAGTGGGTCAGCGGTCATTAACGGTCTTTTAATACATCACAGGCATGCATATCGGCTATTTAGGAAGCGTATGTGTGAGACTTTGGACTTCTGTGCTGTTGTTAAACCCTGATGGAGAGATTTATCTACTTGCTGATGTAGATTGTTCTATTAAGTCCCTCTTTGTGTTCATGATTAAAAGGCCTCAAGATAATCCATTAGAAGTAACTTAACAGCACCTTTGCAATCATACTTCCTGTGATCACTTTCAAAGAATGGAGATGTAACACTTTAAATGGTCCCCTATAGTGCTTGTTTCTTGCTGCTGAAACAAATTAATGAAATGTAACACTGAGATTTAACACAGATTAATCATGGTGATATCTTTTGGATGTCAGTCACTCCTTTATTGGACAGAATATGAACGTAGTAAACCCCCCCCCCCCCCCCCCCAAAAAAAAGAAAAGGTTTTGGACTAGAGTTCGAATTAGCTAGCATGCACAAGTTACTTGAGACTCTGTACTGGCTTTGGGACTCGTGAGATGAATTTCCATCGTCCATCGTTGTCTTCCGCTTATTCTTTACTAGTAAAGGTCGCGGGGGGGGGGCTGGAGCCTATCCCAGCATCTACGGGCGAGAGGCGGGGTTCACCCTGGACAGGTCGCCAGTCCATCACAGGGCCAACACACAGAGACAGACAACCATTCACACTCACAGTCACACCTACGGTCAATTTAGAGTATCAATCAGCCTCGTCCCCTCTTGATGTCTTTGGACTGTGGGAGGAAGCTGGAGTACCAGAGAGAACCCACACAGGAACAGGGAAAACATGCAAACTCCACACAGAAAGATCCCGCGCCCGAGCCGGGACTCGAACCCGGAACCTTCTTGCTGTGAGGCCACAGTGCTGACCACTGCACCACCGTGCTGCCCCATGAACTGAATTTATTTATCTTTATTTGGCATGTTAATATTAACAAAATGGTGCGCAAAGCCTCAAAGACCTACTTAAGCAACAAAACCATAGCGAGCTGTACACCTGTGTAATTTTTCATTTTCGGATATCACAATTCTTGCAAAGCTCGAACAAAGGAACTGCTAAATGCAACGAAGGTAAAGACAATGCCTTCAAACTGGGATGTGTTTACAGGGTCAACAAGAAGAGGTCAGATATGAGCGCATCCCTTCTAGTCCAATTCATGATGTTAGAAGCTTTGGTTTCAGGAAAAAAAATTGTGTTCAGGACTTTTGATGTATTTGATTACGTTCTTAGAAATGGTAAAATATGTGTAAGAAAGTTACACTGCCATCTAGGGTCCTGGCATGCAAACTACAGCAGGGTCTTTCTGTATGGAGTCTGCATGTTCTCACTGTTCCTGTGTGGGTTCTCTCTGGTACTCCAGCTTCCTCCCACAGTCCAAAGACATCAAGAGGGGACGAGGCTGATTGATACTCTAAATTGACCGTAGGTGTGACTGTGAGTGTGAATGGTTGTCTGTCTCTATGTGTTGGCCCTGTGATGGACTGGTGACCTGTCCAGGGTGAACCCCGCCTCTCGCCCAAAGGCTGCTGGGATAGGCTCCACCCCCCCCCCCGCGACCCTTAACAGGATAAGCAATAGAAAATGGATGGATGTATTCTTATATGCAAAGGATATACTCTTCCGTTTTTGAGTCGGGCCGTTTTCTGAATGTGGGCTTACTTATCTCCACTGCTTTATGTGCTAAAAAGCTGTTGATAACCAAGACGTTTCTGCACAGCGAGTCCTGAATTCATCAGGAAAATATGTTAGGTAATGTCTGAGTGACATTTAAGGAGACAGGGTCGGAAGATAAACAGGATTATACCGCAGACGAGGGCTGTCACAGTACAGATTTACACGACACAATGAGGGGAAAAAAGCAGGCACTGAAGAACTCACTGTATCATTGCGATCGCTGACAAATGTGATCACAACGACGGCAAAGCTATCAGTCAAGTTCATCTGGAAATCTGTTGAACGTGGGTTTTTTTTTCGCTCTCTCTCTTTTTGATTACATTCAAAAGAGGAGCGGTTCGAGGTGAAGTATGAGACAAAATGGTACAAAAAACCCCAAATATTGGATTATTTTCAGTATGACTATCATAACGGCAGCATCTCATGACAACTCCACTGCAAACAGGATACGATAAGAGATATTTTTCTGCAATTCAATTTAATTAATTGGAGGTAAACTTTCATATTTACCCAGCTATTACAGTCACACTCGACTATCATTGGAAACACAGTGGAAATTAAGCGGGGAAAACAAGAGCACAAGTGGTCCCAGCTGTCCTCGGGAGCTGTTCACATTTAACAAAAGACAGTACAGGACAACAGATCAATACAGCAGCAACAGGCCAGTGTGACAGTAGAAGGTGCAAAATCGTAACCGCGGGCCTGCTGTGCGCCAATATTTTGGAATAGTACATTTCTGAGCGTCTCAACTCAATTCCTCTAATTTGGTTTGCCGAGATAACCAACGCCGTTATGACAATGGCGCTCGTCTCCATCCGAGGGAATGTGATTGATTCGCCAGTCTGGCTGAAGGAAGTTCGGCTGGGAATTGTTACACAGTGGAACGCCACGATGGCCTTTTGTAGGCCATTGATTGATTTCTAAGTAAGGCAGGATTCTGATGAGCGCAGCTTACTATTGATTCGCTACTGTCTGATGTTGTCGGCGATGTCGCAGTGCGTCTGAACTGCTGCACAATGAAGGCGGGGATCATTTTTCAGCATTGGTAGGAACTGATGGTTATTTGCAGTATTTCTTCATCTGTTTGTGTTTATCCACTATCCGTGCAGTGCTTTTTTTTTTTCCTCCTTTCCTTTTAATGGGTGCAGCTCTTTCCTGATTGGCTGAGTAAGCACATGCATGCAAATTCTCATTGCACAGATGACTGGATAGTCGGTGTTCGAGACAAACCGATGTGACTGTTCATCTTTGTAAAACAATAACGCCATAAGAGGACTGTCACATAAACAATACACCCCAGGAACTACACGTCCAGCACACCCAGCTTGTTTTTCAGCTGGCAGATCCCCCGACCAGTAGAACTAATCTACCGAGCTGGAAGGCTATGAATGTTTAAGTGTCTCCTAACAATTAAAAAAGGTGGCATGAATATAAATCTTGTGCTCAAATCAATAAGTACAGCAACGGTACAGCGGGTCCTGCAACAGCATATCATCTCAGTCACAGCCTGTAGTGGCACCCTGGGCCTCAGCTGCTCGAGGCGCATACAGAAAAAACATCTCAATCATCAACACATAGATGGGATAAAGACCCCTCAGTGGGCCAAATACAGGCAATTCTCCTCCAACAAAATTGTCAATAATGGGACTAGATGATGTATCGGTGGCCCTGCAATCAATACTCCTCAGTAGTGCCATATAGCATTTGGTTGGGTTAAGTGTGCTTACAACACTTTGTAGCCATAATAAATGAGTCAAAGAGCAGTAATGAGGTCATATATTACTTATATGTTTAGCTTGGCACCCTATAGGTCTCTTTCACTTATTTAAATTGACAATTAAAACTAGCTGAGGAAAAATCGAAATTAAAAAGCAAACTGTGGCTTGAAGGGTTCGTTCGTTTATTGGCTTTTATGCTTGTGAACCTGTCTTCTAGCTGTGACTCAATTTGAGGGAAATAATTAACGACGGCCAACAAACAAATGGAAAAAAAAAAAAAAAAGATGTGTAGTTTTCGGGGGAAAGGGTATTTCACAGAGGTCTTCATAAATTGCGCGGATGAAAATTTAAGAAAAGTAATATGCACCAACACCTTCCTCTCTCCCTTTCCCTCCATTTCTGTTGCATTTTCAAGGCTTAAAATGAGACCATATGCCCAGTGAATCCATGCCCAGGGTCACCTTGAAAGTATTAGGATTTAATATGATTGAACGTGCAGTCTTAGCGAAGGATTAATGCGATGTTGTCCGCGTGCTCTGTGAAAATGAACGAAGTCAACACCGTGCTTGTAGGTACGGGGCGAAATAGAGAGAGAGGGGGAGGTTTCCCGGACGACTTTTGGCGTGGACCGGCTAAAATATAGCATGGGTCGTTTTCAAGTTACTGTGGCGAAAGTCGGAGGTGGACGAGCCGCAATCATGCGTCCTCCCGCCTCAACTCTCTCTCTCTCTGCCTCTCCCTCTCTCTCGCTCCCTGTCCCTTCATCTTCCACATTCAGGGTCAAGCATGGCTTTAAATGTTATCTGATTGCAGAGAGCTTTCCAATGCCTAGATTCGGCAGTGAAATTAATCTCTGACTAAAATATTGATGGTACACAGAACCTATCAAGTTAGATAAAATAATCAGGCAATAAGGGAGGAGGCGTATAAAAAAATAAAGAAAGAAGCGCAGTAGATAAGTAAAATCAATGGGACGGCGTCACCCCTGGTTTAGCAGCTGAGGCGTCGAGAGTTTGATCAACTACAGTGCAGATACGAGTCCGGATATAGAGTGGAATTAATCTAAAATTGTTTGACCTTGAAGTGTGACCTTTCATTAAGGTAATCCCAGAAATCTGCATAGGTTTGTCGAAACAAGGCGTGGTGATTAAACCGTTTCCAATTCCCTTGATTGAAATGTCATTAAGCCTCGACTTTCAGAAATTAGCACGTCAATGCTTCGTTTATATGAAAAATTGCATGACTAACAATATTGACTTGCACATTGCTTCCTTTAAGACATCGGGGATAGTTTCCCTTGCTCTGTGGCGGCCATTATAATTCCATTGGACAGGCCTTAATCCTCAACAATGGAAGGGCATACTTTACATTAGACAATATACAATAGTGACCTTCCACATTCACCTTCCAGGGTTTAGAGTAATAATACAAAACATGCAAGCGTTAATCTTTTCTGCTATGCTTCAATCCTCAGTAGGACCCTGGGGGAATGTCACAAAGGCGGCAGCAGAAAATGCCTCCCATGCGTATTTCTCCTGGCAACTGTGGGAACAGGGAAATAATATAATAAAACATTCATCACTCATTTTGTTATGCTGAGGTTGAAGAAAAAGGAGAAAGAGAGCAGGTGTCCCAGAAAAATCAGGTGCATATGTGTAACAGAGACTGACAGGCCTTTTTCAAGTGGAAAAATAGCATTAATTCATTCCCCACACTCTATGTCCTTTTCTCTCTCTTTTTTTTTGTGCAATATTCATGTCACCGAGTACAATGCAAGGAGCCATGTTACTGGTGTAAGGCTAAGAATAGATGAATCCACCCTTTTGGGGTTTTTTTGGTTTTGTTTTTTTTTGGGGGGGGGGTGGGGGGGTGGATATTAAAGGGAGGAGAAACGCCACGCGCAAACTGACCCAGATAACAACAACAGAAAGTCTGGAGGGGCAAACAAAACAGTCCACACACGAGAGAGGGCGAATTAGAGAGAGCATGAGCTGTAAAAGAGCAAGAGAACAGACTTTAAAAATTGTTCTCTTGACAAAAAGTTAGTTGAGAAGTACGAGGGAAAAATGGGATGAATATTTTAAGACGCAAGCTCTCTCTCTCTCTCTCTCTCTCTCTCTCTCTCTCTCAGAAGGAGGGAAGAGATGAGTAAGAGTGAGAATAAAAAAACAAGCAGCTCTTGTGACGTTCAAACTGTCGACTTGCAAAAAGTGGGAGGGGTTTTTTTTTTTGGTGGTGGTGATGGTGGTGTCGGGGGGGGGGGGGGGGGGGGATACATGCAGCATTTGTTGAAGCCTGCTTCTGTGTACATTTCACTCAGCCTAGCGGAGTGCACCATCAGCTTATTGGGGTAATCATCCGAAGAAGAGAAAACACAAATATGGCAAACGGGGGCCGGTTTCTTGACATTGTTAGAACATCTGCAGTTGTTGCAGTTCTATTTCCAGAACACTTTGTTGTTTGCGCTGAGCTAAGTGCTAGAGTAAGCTGCCAGAGTAAGCTGTGTAACAGTAGCCTATTCAGTGCATCCTTAAGCAGTGCAATGGTTTAAAATTCACAATAGGCTCACCTAAGACTTTGCAGACGGCGAAAATCAACCATTCCTTTTGATGCTTTGAAAAGTGCCTGTCAGTGTGCTAAGGGTTAGCCGGCGTGGCCTTGGAGGACGTCTTAGCTGATGCACGGAATGCTAATATGCTAATACAGCCTGATCTCAAAATGATTAAAAGAAATATGTGAGGTGACCATGACCTCCCGCATATTACGTGGCGGTGGCAACATTAAAATGAAGTGCCGTCACCATGGAAACGGGGATGTTAATTAGAATCATTTCCTGGCGTACATACGGATCCTTTTGTTATGGCGGACATGTAAAACTATGATACGATTAATGTCGTTTTCAGAAAACTATTTTACTGTTGAGCACTCATGACAGCTTCTTGAAATGAAATTGTAAGAATGCTCTATGATGTTCCAGTACGGTATAGATCTTGCGGAGGTCGCAGGTGGAGATGCTAGTAGCATGAGCTAGTTAGCAGAAGTTAGCCTGTTAGCCTAGATAGGTAACACTCAATTTAAGTGGGGTTTCCACATTGCCTCTTATCCCACATCAACCACACAAAACCAGGCACTTGATACTGAGGGGAGTGTGCGGTTATACCACCGATGTACCCGCCATTCAACACAAAAACAATTGGTTAATGTCAGAAAAGCACTGTGGGTGGTTGTGAAGGATGTTTTCAACGACACTCTATGGGATTTGAACACCTGTGGAGTGCTTTTTTGGTCCAAATGACCCTGTAAAATGGACATTTTGGCTGGATAATGTGGCTAATTTTCAAAGTAAAACAGCCTCTGTGTTTAAACGTGCATCTAAATCAGACGAGCTAAACTTTATCTCGTACCATTTCGACAGCAAAACTTGCTGCAGTTTTCTAAAAATCACGTGATGTTGCTGCGATGTGTCCTATCTCAGGTTTTTGCTTGAAGCTTGACAGACAAAACACGTCAAAGTACAGAATCAAAATTATCATGAAAAGACAGACTAAATTAGCCCCTTTTTTCTTTTTTTTGGGATTAACATGCAGCGCAGATTATGTTTTCCTTAAAGTAAACACAGCAAGTCATGACTAGACAGCAGACTACAGCACAAATCAGACAATAATAATGCTCTGAAATCGTCCAGATGGGATGTGAAGGAGGACGGAAGAAGACCACGTTGGACATTCAATGACCAGTTGGCATTATGTGGCACCACCATTTAGTGCTGTTTTTTTTTTATTATTTTACATTCTTTCAGCTTGGTCTGAGCTAATTTTACCACATCTATCACATGGAAAATCTGTATCACTTCTTAACTCTAACACTAAATGCTATGCCAGACTAAAAATGCTAATGTGTGCTACAATATGTCATTTGTCCTTGTGCCTGGCTGGCCTGCAGCCTGACTGAGCATGGCCTACGGTATCCAGACTGTCAAGTCCGCTCTCCTTCTCCCTCTGTGCCTGGGAGAGGGGACTCTGACCCCGCCATGATGACACTGCTCCAGAAGAGATTATAGACCCTGATACTCCGCCGTGCCAGCATTATGCACACACTGCCCTTTAACTAAGATACAGAGGCTAGCTGCCAGCTCTGTCCAGCCCCATCAGATCTGCCTACCCACGTTTATGCAGGAGAGCTAACAGAAACAACCCCAGATAGTAAATGGCACATATGCAAGAAATATGCAGATGGAAACGCGTCATTTATATACAGAAAATACACCCCAAGTGTAAAGCAGTCAGATGCACATAAAAGCAGAGGTTTTGCAAAAAGCTGTGTTATCTATTATTTAAAGCAATACGGCAAATTTCAATAAAGAGTATTACATTAGCAAGCTGCACATGTTCGTCCTCCTCACAGGCTGATATTTTCAGGTTTGCTACACTTTTCTCCACACTTGTGATATCACAGTAGGTGTGTTCATCAGTGCGGCGTAGCCTGAAACGTCCTTCAAACCTCAAACCGACACAGCAGCACTCTCTGCTCTTGATGATTTACTGTTAAATTACCTGTTAAAGGAAAGCAGAGAATGTTTTTCACAAGTTCCAAAGCTATAGTAATGTTCCAGAAGTATAAAAAAAAAGGAAAAAAAAAAGACAAGATTCATTACTTCCTTTATGGTGTGTGCTTTCATACATTTTGATCAGGTAAATGACATCTTGCAGTCTTTGACAGAGGTGGTGTACAGCATTCTGAATACAGGTTGTTCCTGATGTTTTGGGTCAACCATGAAAAATGAGTCACTACAGTGTGAGTATAGGTGATTCATTGTCTGAGGGGGGAAAAAATGGACAAATATCCGGGAAAATACGTAGGAAATGATTCGTGACTAAATTCGTTTGGACAACAGAGTTTCAAAAAATAGCTCAGTGGAAACAGAGTTTGGAGGTTTATTGTTTCTAATGATAATTTTCACACGTTAACACCGCTCTAATGTTTTCTTTTTTTGAAAATGCGATCGTAGAAGTACAAAGCTAACGTTATGCTATGCTTCGGTGTTGCCTCAACTGGCTTTGCCCTTCTTCCACTTTATGCTTGTTAGCAACCACCATTTTAAGACACAAACACTTTTAAATTCTCCAGCGTGCTAACTTTTGCTGCTGAATTTAATTTGGATATCTAAGTCTAATATTTAATAAATTCAACCAATAATGAGGCAAAATAATCCCAATGAATTTGAGATGAAGGAGCCAGAAGTTCATGCAAACCGACGTCCAGTATTAAGGACCCATTCCGCGTCACTTTATGACAACTTAAAATTGATGAACAGACTTGTTTTTCCCTAACTTTATTAATTTTGGCAGCTGTGACCAGAGCTCATCTCATGACGCCGTTGAAGTCGGTTTTCTTTTAGTATTCTTGAAAAAGAGGTTGAATATATTTCAACAATGTACTGTGGAATTGAACAAAAAAGTGTATTCAGACGTGTTCATCACTTTTATGTGTCCTCTCAGAACTCTCCATGAATTGGAATTTGCTCATTTCTAGTGTGTTGACTGAGGGTTTTATATATTTTTCAATAAAAGTTGCTCTGGTATTTTTTTTTAGTTTACTTGTGTTTCAGCCAGTTGCGTACGTTATTCTGAGTGTGGAGTTTCTAAGACTTCAGAAAACACATCATGCAAAAAGTGTGACGCACTTAGTTCTTTAGGTACTCTTGTACAATCTTATATGATCCAGTCCAACGGTTCTGCATTGATTTCTGCCTTTACAACAGTTGTGATGAGAGTTGATTGATGTAGAGAGACAGTTCGGATTGTAGTTACATTGTAACGGGAGGCGTTGCTGACATTTACAAATATGAAAAAGAAACACTTTTCTATAAAATGAGCTTTTAAAACGCCACCCACTACAAGCTGCAGTTATCAACATCAAGTAGAATCATGACCTTTTCTGACAGTGTCAACAACTATTGAGAAATTATAAGAGCCATAAATGGAAAATTCATGGCCTAGGTGTTGTATTAGACTGCAATACATATACGTAATGAATACTTGGTAAGTGTCCTGTATAATGGGAAATGAACGAGAGGTCATCAGAATCCATTCAGTAAAGTAATGACAGACTTTGACAGTGTTTATAGGAAATAATTCCTGCATCCCGTCACATTAACATCTCAAATCCCATCTGTACTTCACAAGCACGGACCGCAGAAGTCCTGAACGCTCTGGGTTCTAGACGACTTTCATTGCTCAACTCTAACATCCTTACTTAATTGCTAAATTAAAAGGGCTTTAATTGAATTTCTCACTTTGACTTTGGGGACTCACTAATGTCACTGGATGAAAAACTCTCTTTGCTGTAATGAGACTTAAGATGTCACTGCCAGCGCGCCTCCCCCCTCATCCCCCCCTGACCCTTGTAACCCAAACAACTCATCTCAGGGCTCCTTTGTAATTTCATGATTGAGGGATTTTATGACATGATTACAAACTTGACCCTTCCAAAAATGTATTAGCTTCTGGCTAAAAATTAATTGTTCATTGCCCAGGCTTGTTTATGGCTTGTTGAGACATTGAAGACACAATCAGGTTAGAAACAAAAAGTCCCTAAGGAGGAAACGACAAAACAGAGGAGATTTCGTCAAAAGTTTCAACACTCTTTTGCATAATGAGGGAGCCCGTGTTAGACTACCAGGACCATGATGTAGTAACAGATGGGAAGGTAAAGAAGAGATGTTAACTGGAGCTGAAATGACAAGATAATTCATCAATTCATTGGAAGATTATTCCACAAAAATGGCTTGATTTTTTTTTTTTTTGACATTAAAAACTTGAAATACTGTATTGTTGTTTTATGCCAACACAATATGTACTGTCATAGTGACCACTGACCACCCAAATCCTATCAGTTCATCCTTGGGTCCCAGTAAGCATTTTGGCCAAATTTTAAGAAATTCCATTAAAGAATCCCTGATACAACCCAGTACCGGGACGGGCAAGCTGAAAACATGATGCCTCTGGCCTTCGGATGTAAAGAATGGTTCCATTGTTTCAGAGTGAGACAAAAACAAAAATGTGAGTGCAAAACTACCTTTGTTTCTTTAAAAGTATCACATCAAAAATATAAATAAAACTCATAATACATCATCTTTTTTCTCTCAAGGTGGTCATTGTTCTTGTTTCAAATCTTGATCATTTTTTAAAAACTGGGGGATAAATTTAAACTAACTTTTAAAATATAATTGTAAGAACACGAGTTAAGATATATGTGCAATGTCTTGTGTGGAAAAGTGGTACTTAAGAGGACAAATTTAGCATGACACAGTTGGAAGTAAGTTTTATTGCTAGTCTTAATGGGGCTAACGCTAGCTAGGCTAGTGCTATGAGCTAACGGACAAAACATCGGGTTGGTAACACTTTCTGCTTTGCTTCCTCTGGTTATTGTGGGTTTCTACTCAGAATTCTTTCCCTGTTCTTTTCACACAACGATATTCCAACTCATAAATATCAAATATGTCTGATGCTTCTGGATGAAATCTGGAAAGATAAGATAATATCAGTGAGAACCGCACTTGTAGGCCCATTCAACCTCATTATCCCGTTAGCAAATACCAACTTTGAGTCTCTCAGTGGTTATTTCAAAGTGCCAGATGTATATCAAAGTAACCCTGCTGCCTCTTTATTCATTCATTCATTCAGCCTGACATTGTAACCGTGACATATGACTTCCTTTACAGAACACTGATTTACATTGTTTACTCTGATGCTATATTAAGTCAACGCACAATCTGCAGTTTTGTCTAGTATTCACAACATGAAATATTTGCACGTTAAAGATTAATGTTGAGTACAACACCATGTGAAGCTGCATCAATTACATCCATATCTCCGTCGTTATTTTTCATGGCTGTAAGAAGACAAGGGGGCCATTTTTAATCCCTTCTACAAAGCGACAAATGTCTCCGTTCAGGCCGAAACAGACCACAGATGTATGTGAGGCGAGTTTGGCGCCCGCAGTTCACAAACTAATCAAACCACACTTGTATGCACACATGGAGAAAGTCAAAGTAGACAGAAGAGAGAAAATGCGACGATCGCTAATGTCTTTGGCCCCACTGGGCGAAAAAGCTTCAAACAAACAAACCAGATCAATTAACATTTATCTTTCATTTAAGACATCTGCAGGTGATAAACAGTGTTCAAATGTGAAGAACAATGAGTGAATTATCAAACAGCAGGTCCTTCAGTCTTTTTGACGATCATTTGTGCGGTGTCTTTGGCCAGAAATAACAATTACCCAGGAAACAATTTAGAAGGTTATGATTGTTTTCTCACTCGGGTAGAACCAATCGGACTTCATAATTAATGTCTGTCACTGTTATTTTTCTCTTTCTCAAGTGTTTTTTTTTTTGTTGTTGTTGTTGTTAATAATGGCCACCTCTTAAGTTTTGTAGAATCCAATTCTAGTACCACTTATCAAAAAACACAAAAACAACAAAAAAAATCAAGTCGACTAACATGAAATACATAACTAGATTGTTTTTGCCCAATTGAGTCTATTAATCCTGGAGAGACTATGTGGCAGAACGAAACTGAACTGTGCTATTCTTGGCACTTTTGCTCTGTGCGTCATTGCACAAGCAAAGAGCTGAGCATGTTTGTGTGTGTGTGTGTGTGTGTGTGTGTGTGTGTGTGTGTGTGTGTGTGTGTGTGTGTTTCCATCTAAAGAGACACCGCCCTGGAGGCAACAGCTCAAACCTGCTGCTGTCACATACAAACAATAAGACCTGATTTGATGAACTGACAATGACACAGAGACGGTGAAAATTCTGACTATTTTCATTACTTTTATTCAGGATTTGGAGGGACAATAACAGTGGCAAGAAATAAATACCGTGTTCCAATAAAATAAATGAACTTGTGTCATTATATAACATCAGCAAAAATCACCGTGTTGGGCACATGTGCACGCCAGTAGATTCTTCCTGCTGCGGCAGTATTCTGTTGCTAATGTCCTTGGCTCTTCTTGCAAAGCGGCAGTCTCATTAGATCGAAATGATCACGAATGAAACAACGTGCAAACTGATCCCGCCGTCTTTGCAAGCTGTTAATTAAATATCAGCTTTTGGCTGGCAAGTAGGTGAATGCTGGTCCCCTACCCGTGCCCCATGCCCCCCCCCCCCCCCCCCCCCCCCCCCAGCACCGCCACCACCACCTCTGCAGGCCTCCATTCTCAAAGAAATTAGTCTTTTAAGAAGATCCAGATCGGCCCTTGGCTTAAGTGGCTGAATGTTGCCTTTACAGTATAAGATAAAACTATAGAGGTGGTGTGTGTGTGTGTGTGTGTGGGGGGGGGGGTGGGGGGGCAGATTCAATAAGTCACAAAATGAGCTGGGCAGTGGCAGCAGAGTGTGTGAGGTGATGGGCTCATAAATAGCGAGGGCTCATAATTCTAAAAATGTCAGAGGCCAAATTGATATTTTTCTATTGACAGCGATAAGGCATGTGGGCAATACATAGAGAGGGGCTTATTAAATTCCCCATAAAGCCCATCATTGTGAGGCAGAGCAGAGGGCTTTCTGTTAACATGCCACTTTATGGATGCATGGTAATTGTTCCGCTATGGCCTCCGCGCGGCTTCTTTGTGTGTCGCTTATTAATGACGCCCCATCAAACATATTGGACCATTATTGTTCACTTATCAACGGCCAACCTCAGATCAACCATGCGGTAAGACTTAGCTTGAATTCTGAGTGGAACACGTGGAACTGGAAAGCACTCAGAAAAAGCGTATGTACCTCCACGGAGGAGGCTTCGTATGGAATATAGTAGCTTTGCCCTCGGGGGGTGTTCTTGAGGAGGGATTTTCTCTGGTTGTAAATATAGACCTGGTTTCATGTAGTACACTCTCCTGCAATGTTAAAGAGGTTTGGGTTTCTCTTACAGTTCACTCGGTTATATGCACGGTTGTTGTTACCAGGGGGAATGGATGTATTGTGTTGCTGTTGGTGGGAAAAATAAATTTGTACCATCATTTTCTTCCCAGCTGCCACCAATCGGCGAAGAAAAGATCCGCACAAATTCCAGGAGCTCATCTGTCTGTTTGATATCTGTTGTCTAATCCAATTTCATCAAAATATGCTCATTTTCTGGACATATCAGCCGATATAAAGTGAAAATAGCTCCTCAAAACCAACTGTTACACAAGCTTTTGGCTAGGTTTTGAATAATCATCACTTTATTAAGGAAAAATTATAATTATTCCCTTTAACAGAATTAACGCCTTTCACTTGATTCCATTTGAAAACATTACCTTCCCATCCTATGTGTTTTATAGTACCAATTTAGGATAAGATGAGGGGAATGCTATATTATTCTGCTATATTATTGCTTTTTAAGTGGCACAGTATCAAGATGTGATAGTCAAATTAACCTGGATGAATAAAAACGCAATAGCTTACCTTCACCTTGCCAAATAGTGACCCTGCATTGATGTACGGAAAATTAGGTTATAAGTCATCTGCAACTGGTAATTAATGGTTTATGAAGTGTTTACAATGCAAGTAATAATGCACGTCAATACATTTATGAATCTTTTATTAGAGAAGACTCATTGTGAAGTGGTACAGTTTTATTTTATGTTCATGAAATGTGATATAAACACAAACTGCACTGAATTTCAACATTTCAATTTTGATCAAAATTCATCGATCACACATCTAGAAAGGTCCCCCCTCGTGATTCCATGCTGCCTTTGAGAAGATGATTGATCCAGACCGACTCAAAAATTGTATCGTTTGTTCCCTGAATTATTAGATCTTTTTTTCCAGGAAGTTTAATCAAAATCCACCTGTTAAGTTTTTTTGTTTTGTTTTGAGGATATCCTGCTTACAAAACACGCCGACACACCCGGGTGATCCCAACCCCTGCTTGGTGGAGGTAGAGAGGCAAAAGAAAAACCTTTGACACCAAAGGGTGGAGATTTCAGTGTTTTCATTTATTCATACAGTGGGTTCTGTCTGGCTTTTATGAGCCCAAAGAGCAGCCCACTAAATGTGGCTGTGTATAAACACCGCCAGGCATTTTTTAGCTAAATTGTGACCAGAGCTGAGGAGCCCCCTGTCACTGGTGAGGAAGGATTTATCAATCACAGGGTCTGTGGCTGCAGCTTTTTTTTTTTTTTTTGCTCACTTAGACTGTGGCTTGTGCTTGTTCTAAACATGGACACAAAGATTTGATGAAGAAAACAGTAAATGGGAGGGGGTGGGGGGGTTGCAAAAGAAAAAAAAAGTGGAAAGCAGGATGATTAAAGTCGCTGCGAGAGAAGGGATAGGGAGGGAAGAAGAGATTTTGAAAAATTAAAAAGGAAACAGAAATAGCCCGGTAAGAGAGGTAGAAAAACAATTCACCAGATGCTGTTATTGTGGGACAATTAAAGAGGGGTAAGTCAGGACGCAGTAATGTATGATCCTGTCAATTTAAGACAAAATATCTCCAATGATGAATGTTGCTGCATATCAATGTCAGCTGCAACTGTGATCCAATTAATTATCCCTGTGTCTTCCTGTCTGTTTCACCTCAGAAGAATGCAAACTGATTAATTCAGATGAACATGCCACACATATGGAGGAGAAACCATGCATAACCGACCAGTGATGTAAACAGCACAGACAACAACCACCATACAAATCAACCGCCGGGCGCAGGGGTAAATAACGACCGCACTTCTCGTAACAAGACACACAAAGAAGCTTTTGCGTCCTTTCTTACCCGTGTTTTTTTTTTTTTTTAAGATGTATTTTAGCCGAGTCAAAATCTATTACCTGATCAAAATCATTAAAGGCAGCTCAAAAGCGTTGGAAGATAATACGTTTTGATCAGAAATGTTTTCTCCAGCCCGGCCAGACTATTGAATGGCTCCTCGGATAAGTCTGCCCTAATGATGAAAGGGAAATGTTCAGACACTGTAATGATTGGTTGCTAATGATTGATCAAACAAAACACGCTGCCACTGGTAAGTACTGCCCTAATGAAGTCTGCTCAATCAATACGCCGGTGCACAACACCTGATGAGAAATATACGTTCAAAAATAAGAGCCTTTTTAAATGAAAAGATTCGTGATGTTGGAAACCACCGACTAAAATATTCCAAGTTGTCGTGTCATGCTGGTAAATGAATTGGAATGCCCTTTCAGAGACTTAGACTTTTGACCACAGATACACTGCATAATGTCACAAAGCACCTTATATAATGAATCAATGCGCCTTCGCTGTATTATTTTTTATCTCCTTTACCCGCTCCTTTCTGTCTAACCAATGTTGACATTTGGCTCAAAGTATATTGATTTATGCTGGGAACTGGAGCACACATCCACGTTGACTTGAAGTGTGAGGTAGAGGGTGTAAAATGGGAACAAACTGCAGTCAGTGGACCTTTTTAAGGTTGGGACTTTCACTTAAAGTGCACTACACGCTCATCAGTCATGAAAAGGAGGATCATGACTAACAATCAATGTACCTCTACAATACGTTCTCTCTATTCATCCACACTGCATTGTACTGCAGTTCCTATTATACAGCGCCGTGAATGTACCGCCAAAGGAAAAAAAAAGAAAAAAAGAAGTACAGTAGTTAAACGCTTCCAAGGACAAATTGTGAAAAGCAGTTCCTTACTTAATGATTGAAACTTTTAACAGCTTCGGAAAGTGAAAATATTTTATGGCCAGTAGTTCAAGAAAAGCCTCAAAAGAAAATTCTAACTTCTTCTGAATAGCATTTATTTCACAGAGCAGATTCACATCGAATTTTATCAGTGTTTGACTGTTCTCAGCAGCTTGTCACAGATAGCCTGTACTTCTTTCATTTTGGTTCACTGGGAACATCTCTGCAATTGCGGCAGCTTGCAGCTCAACTGACTACAGATTGGTAAATTTGTATAGGAGCAAGTCTTGAATAATGTATTGGAGTCATTCAGTGGAGCTCCTGTGGGCTCACACAGTAGCCGTCCTTAATGTGAATCCAGAGTCTCAGATATGTCCAAAAACAAAAAACCAAAAAAAACAACCCGAAAAAACAACTCAGCTGTTTGGAGATTTATGTAGTCACCTGAATGCAGTTATGTACTGAAAGTGAATGAATATAGTCAAACAAGGTTTAGCTATACCTCAAAGAGCAGGGGGGAAAAAAGCCGCCGCAGGAATAATGTATTTTTGTAGTCCGACTTTGAAGTTAGCATTGCTAAAACTAATTGGACTTTTGCATTGGATTTTGGATTGCTGGAGAAAATAAGCTCTGTAGAAAACAAAATTCTATGTTGAGTATCCTCATAAAACTACACCACTTGCATGATTTTGGAGCGTATAAAGCGAACGTCACCTGTAAACAAACTTAACTTTCACAACCTCTGTCTTCTTTATTCATTTTCCCTCCATTTTCTCCCCTTGTTTTAGCCTCTTAGCATCAGCTTATTAAAGACACAAAGAGTTTCAAAATTCTCAAGGGTGGTAGTTATTGTTTGGTGTAGAATAAAATATGAAAATATCTTTAGCTCGTGTTTATCAAATACTTCATTTCAGACGTTTAACCTGCCCATTCAAACAAATAAACTGAGTTGAGAGAACTGCTAGCAGCAATGCTAACTCACTTTTATGACGAACTCCTGAGCTACTCTCAATCAGCTGAGTACAAATGTCTTGCATGCATCAAAAGGCGAAAATGAAAACAGGAACAGAATTGTTCACAAATCAAACTTTGTCACTGTGTAAATGAATATTCCTTTAATGTTACCTTTTGTACTTCACAGGCCTGATGAGATTTATCAGGCAGATACTGAGTACATTCTGGGCCTACACAGTTGAATTATGATACCCTCATCACCTTCATTTGTACTGTTGGGGGACGAATGTTCACTACAATGAACATGTACTCCATCAAAGGAACTCCTGCCCCCTGGAAGTGTAATTTGATTACTTTTTAAATAGGATAAAATGAGAGGAAAGTAAATTCACTGTCCCTCCTTTGTGATAAAACAAACAGAGTGGAATAGAGAGAGCACAGATGATCATTGGGAAATATGTAAATGAGGATATGAATCAGGCTTCTCCTCTGTAGGGGATGAATATATTTACCTCTCATCTACATGCTGATATTTTTGCTGAACAACAATAAGGTGTGTTTTGGCTTCGGTGCAGGAGAGGACATTACGCTTTCATCAGGCTTTCGTGGTCAGTTCTTTGAAATGAAAACAAACTTAATAGAAAAATGATCAAAATCAAACAGATTTCCATCTCGCCTCATGTTTACATCTTTGCCTACTATGCATTGTCCTAAGAATGCTTCAAGCATGTAGATTCATTCTTTAGCTTAAAAAGTAGAAGCCAATTTTCATGTTTTTGTCAGTTAGTGGCAAGAATCTTAAATGACGTACTTCGGTGCTGTAAAGATGGCCTTGCCATCCGACCGGGCTGAATATACTATAGAAAAGTGTACATACTAGTAGTGCTTTTGACTTAAAAGGTTGAAAACCTTCAACGCCCAGAATGCATTGTGCTTGTCATCTTCCAAGGCTACTCCCAGGCTGTTTGTAACCGGAGAAAGGCGTCCAGCAACTGATTGATTTGAATTTATAGGAAAACCTTTGTGTGCCCACCCCGCTTATGAGTGCCGTATTGTTAAGTGTCAAAAGTGGAAGTACAATCTTTTCAATCAATCAGCCAATCAATCAAACAAGGTCCTGGAGCTGTTAAAAAAAAAAAAAGGAGCAGAGCGCTCTGGATGCAACCAATACTACTGGTGCGGCCCTTATGAGGATTCAAGCTGTTCTCATTCATTTTTTGCAGACAAATCAACAATAGAAATGGGCTACGATTCGTGTTAATCATAACCCACGTAATTTTGAGTTACGGGTGAGAGGTGGCGGCATTTCCAGCTCAACCGTTCTTCTCCTGCCAAAAAATAAGAAAAATATGTTTGTTTTTTTTCGGTAAGATGTTAACGCGACCTCAGCCAGCGCTCTGGCAGCAAGAACGTGCTTTCTTAGCAAGATGTCGAGACATTTTTAGCAGTTGTGGGTGAAAAAAATTTCAGCTGTTTTAAGCAGGCAGTTCCAGAAGTACAGACCGAGTCTAGCTAGCCTTGTTTGCTAGCATTAGTCCCCATGTCCTTGGTGTTGCAGAGTGACCTTCGCTCTGAACAGCACTGCGCCTGGTGGCCATCATTGCTGATGCTCTGATGGCTCACATTGCTGGACGTTCATAGGATTATTAAATAATTGCGCATAACTTTCAGCTACATATCATACTTGCTGTTGCAACAGAAGGTGTTGATTAGGGATTAAAAATCTGCAACGTTTTCCTTTAATCTGTCCTCCACGGACAAAGCAAAAACTTGTTTTTTCCACAGGATATCTGACCACAAAGCTGTGTGGAAGTGTAGTCAAAGTGGGAAGAACTTAAATAATAAACACATGAGCTTTGATCACTAGCTGCGTGTTCCACTGATTGTGTGCATTGGATCTCCTTTTATTTCAGAGTTGGCTGGTTGAGCCCCTTTGGAGGAATAACTCCTCCTTTTATGATTTTCTCACACAAGAAGCCCAGCGGATCAAAAACGCATGCATACTCTATTCTGCTCTTTTCATTGGCTTCCCTTTGACTTTTTGGACTTGCGGTTCCACAAACCTGTCCCTTGTGTTTACCAGTGTTTTAGAGGGTAACCAAAGTCAGAGCCCGGCACCACTGTCCCCAGGCTACTTTCAAGCATCAGCAGAGCGGTCAGAGGGAAGATCTGGAGGTTTATAGACCAAAATTGGAGAGAGTAGTCCCCTAACCCCTGTGGCATGAACCCTCTATATCTTTTTAATGAGACTCACAGTTACAGGCCTCCAGGCTGGTGGCTGGAGGGGCTGGGATTTTTTCAAAGACCGGTTTGATAAATGCGCAGGCTTTGGACGGTTCACAGACACAAGCTACTGGATATCAGCAGAGGAACTTTGATTCAATACCCAACATGTTATTTATATTCATTTCAACCTTGCAAAGGTGTCTGAGTGCATACCGCATTTACTCCACTTGCTCCAGGGATTTAATGCATCGCACCGAGTACGTTACATCAATATGTAGCACCCTGGGTTTCTATTTGGAAATGTAAACATTTTTCAGCAATCCCATTTTCCTCTGTGACAGTGTCATTCTATAGGTGTAATTGAACTGCAAGTTTTGTACGAGTCTTTAGCTTAGCTATAGCTTAAGGTCTAACCTGAATCTGTCAAATTTGTGTCAAATCCATATTCATTTCTCTTCATCATGTTGCCTCGATATTGGATTAAACCCCAAGGTGGTACAGCTCTTTTATATATTACAGAACTGTTGAGCGTATGAATTATTTAAAAACTTTCAGATTGCATTCTAAGGCTTGAGAACATTCTAAGCTATAGGCATTAGGCTGAAAAAGTCATTTGGCCTGGCTGGGTAGGCAGAGCTTTCGTCCCAATGTAACTTATTTTTCTGTCTGACAAATGAAAGATGTTATGGGGATGGCCATGATGGATTAATGGGAGAGCAGCGGTGCTCTGGCACTCAGCATTGTCCACCTAGAAAAGGCCACACCTGGAAAAAACTATCTTCATTATGGCAAAAGTAAAACGGGGAGGGAAAAAAAGTCCCATAAATATAATGTTCATGTATGTTGTTTTTTTCCCGTACCTGGTCCACATCAGTGTAAAACTGAGCGACCCAAACGAAGGTGAGACCTGACCGCCTCTTACAACCCTGCTTCAATAAATCCGAACTTTCCCTTTAAGTTTACGGCCGACCACAGAGCTATATAAGCCTTCATCATCTGCACCTTGTTAGTGCCGACCAAATTGTAGAATGTTGTTGGTTAACGGACCTAATTACATCTCCCAGTGCCACTCAAAAGATAAAAAAAAAAAGGCAGCAAGGTGGATGCTAATGAATTTCTGTAGAACAAGCTTGTTTTCTTTGCCAGGACTGTGTGCTGCAAGACGGCTCTGCTGACAGGTGTATATCCTCCTAATTATCAAACTAATTACCCTGCAAAACTATGAGTCATGCACCACTATCCACAATACTGAGCGATTGTTTTTGTGGCAACCTTCTGTGACATCCATGTGCTGAAACTTTTGAATTGTAATGATCAGCTTTTGAGTGCCAGAATTCAACCCCCACCACCACCCCACCCCAAACGAAAAACCAGAGGTGTGTGTGTGTGTGTGTGTGTGTGTGTGTGGGGGGGGGGGGGGGGTATAATGGAGCTGAAATGGCGGGCAAAGAGGAAAAATGGCTCTTTGGCACTTTCTTTGAAGGCTGTGCGACAAGGGTCAGTCTGCAAGAGCCAATCTGGTGTTGATTTGTTGTCATGTCTGAGTGCAGTTTTTTGGGTGAGTGCTACATAAGCAGCTGGGAGAGAGGAAACACATCACTCTTGAGAAAAGGTATCTGTTGCTTGGGTCACCCATATGCTACAGCATCTGCTCTGAATGCATTTGTGACCATCTCTCTCTATCTATCTCTCTTTTTTTTTTTCCTAAACAAATTGTCTTTAAAAGCATCGGGAACGTGTTTTCCAAAACAGACTCCTCTCCGTCTTTCACGCTTTAATTTATGAATGTTTTATTTCGATTTGCATTTTTTTTTTAACATATATTGTGGATTTTAAACAGATTTATTCCCTGACACTAGAAGGACCTGTCTTCAAATATTTTGTCTTGAATATTCAATATTGTTTTGAAACACATAACACACTGGCAAGGTCGGATATGTCGTATAAATTTGAGGTGTACTCTACATTCTGTTCAACACCCCTGCCAGAGTTTGGACTAGAGACTTCATTTGAAATCTGTCCTGCCGTGCTCCCCTCTGGGTTTCCAGTGAGTCATCCCTTGCATTTATAGTATATTCAGTGGCTTTTTAGTCCAAGTAAGGAACATGGGGGGGTTCTAAACCTCTAGAGCAAAGCTGAAGAAAAAAAAAAAAAGAATCAATTTAGTTAAAAAGATTGGATGAATACATGTGAGCCAATATTCAGTGAAATACGGCGGCACTTTACCTTTTATCTTTTAATTTATTTGTTACTGGGCCTCAGGCTACAGCATCATTTATGATTTGATTGAAACATTTGAGAACAGTCACTATTGCTATGATTTATCGAATAAGAGAGATGTGGAAAATTGTTGAAAATTAAATGACCTTTTGGCAGCGAGGCCCAGTGGTGGTTAAAGCTAAATGCTGATGTTTGGCACTTATAAAGTTTACTTCTGCCCGGTGGGTAGGAGAACACGGATTGAACTTGTTTTGCGTTGATTGTTTTTCTTTGTAATTACTCATTATTAATTTTAATAACTTCTTTAGGAGTACCAATTTCAGAGACTTGGGATCTGATAGAAACTTTCTTTTGCAAATATGGCTTCCATAAATATGTTGAGTTTTGTGTTTGAGAGAAAGTTTAGGCTTTCCATCCTCGAATGGGGCTAACATTAGCTACTGCTAACAGCTAATGCACTGGTGATGCTTTACTATGAGCTCACATTTGCTCAGAATCCCTCTCTTATTCATTGTTTCTTGCTCATTTAAAAAAAAAAAATATATTTGATTTTGTTTGTATTAGCATGTCGCAGTAGCACTGGCCAGCATGGTGGCTATAACTAAATACCAAATATCAAAACAGGCTTTAGTTTAGTATATTAGTATGCTAACACTTTCTAATTAGCTCTGAAGAACTGCTGAGGCTGATGGGAAGGTCAATAGTTTCAAATCAAAGTACATAAATTTAAGTCATTCAAATTTGTCCTGAAGGAGTCATTAATATTTGCACCAAATTAAATGGACGACTGCTCAAAACTCTTTGAAAACTTCGATTGAAATTCCAACAATCAACCTGGTGGTGCTGGAGGAAACTCTGATATCAGTAAGATGTACCACATAGTAACTATTTATGGTTTCATGCACAAATATTTGCAGGCTAACTTTGCATGTGGTGATTATCATGAGCAGAAATGACAACCGGCATTGAGATTGAGTCAAATGACTGCCAGGTTTCATCCTACAGCGATCAGAAATGTCCAAAACTTCAAAATAATAGACTCCCTTATATCTGATCGATTTGAACGATGTTTCTGTTGAATTGGAGAATTTTAATCCACACGCAAATGTCCTCGTACGCGCTTGTCTCGGATGTATCTGCTAACCAACACGTTTTATCCTTGTTCTCTGCGTGCGGTAATTGAATCTTGTTAGTGCAAAGGGGAGCACACGCCAGGCCTACCAGGAGGTCTACTTTGACTGCGTACTGGCCGAAGAGCTGATGGGCCAAAACAACAAAATAGGATTACACGCTCTGGAGCCGGTACAAACACAATGTATTAAGACTTAGTGCTGTTGCAGTGTAACATACATTAGAGCCTCGGACATGAGGTGATTATGACTCACTAAGCAGCAGTGGACAGAGACGCTTAAGTGATCAATGAGTGGAAAACCTGGTTAAAGCCTGAATGATTAGAAAATCACATAAATTCATATATATATATATATATGTATATGTGTGTGTGTGTGTGTGTGTGTAAGATGGTTGCATATATTATGATAATGAGTTTTTATTTTTAAAACTTGCAACACTCAATTTAATTATCCCATATGCTCAGATCAAGGAGAAAAGGCGAGAGGAAAAAAATTAGGGTACACTCTTGGCACGCTGTGTCAATTTATGAATAAATAACCTGACATGCTGTTAGCCTGAGGATAAAACACGCACTATTAGTCCCCCCTGACAAAAAAAAAGATTTAAAAAACCTAGTTATTCTCCATCCTCTGTAACAGATGGCTGCGTTGTCCTCTATATGTTAGGAGTGTCCTGCTCCCACAACCTGTCTCAAGACCCTGCACATCAAACACATAAGCGCTTAGATTCTTCCTGTTACACAAATCTGTCCATCGCGTCCGTCTTTTATCCATTATCTCCTCTTTCCCAAAAAGTCTTTCATCTAAATATTAATGTTAGCCCCCATGTGGCAGACCAGGGCTTACCCACAGCCAAATGATCCTCGCACAGAATAATGAAGCCGCTGGGATCCAGGTGAGACGAGGGAGGGTGCTTATGTAACTCGCTGCCTTGTCAGGTAGGTTTCATCCATAATTTAAACTCCCAGGGAAGGAGATTGGAGATGTAGGAGGAGACGTGAGGAATTAGCCCCGTAACCTGGGAAAGATGTCGAAATGGGGGGGTGTAATGAAACTCAAACCGTGAGAGATTTAGTTCACAAACAACCTCGCAGCCAAGTTTTGGTGATGGAAGAGATACGTTTTAAATGTGTTGTGCATATACGGGCACCTGGTGAGAGCAAATTATACCTGTCCTGCCAGTGTACTGTACCACAGGATTTTTGTTTTACTGGTGACTAAACCATGTGTTATTAGCGAGGCATTGAGAGATTTTCAGCCTTTCTTCCAGCAACATTGTGTGTGTGTGTGTGTGTGTGTGTGTGTGTGTGTGTGTGTGTGTGTGTGTGCGCGTTTTTTTTTTTTTTTTTTTGTGATGCTGCAATATTTTCAGCCATCGTTCTGGTGACGAAGCCGGATGTTTTTTGGTAAAAATTCAGGACACATCCAGCCATTGGTCTGTTGACAAACTTGTTTCTTGCGAGCTATTGACACACTGTTATTTGTTGTTCCAGCAGGATATTTTCAGCCATTGTTCCAGCAGGATATTTTCAGCCATTGTTCCAGCAGGATATTTTCAGCCATTGTTCTGGTGACAAACTGAGTGTTTTTAGCAGAACCCTGAGACATTTCCAGTTATTGTTATGGCAGCAAAACTGATCTTGTAGTGGGACATCAATACATTTGGAGCCGCTGTTCTTGCTGAGTGTCCATCCATCCATTGTCTTCCACTTGGAAGAGGGGGGGCTGGAGCCTATCCCAGCGGCTACGGGCGAGAGGAGGGGTTCACCCTGGACAGGTCACCAGTCCATCACAGGGCCAACACATATAGACAGACAACCATTCACACTCACATTCATACCTACGGTCAATCTAGAGTATCAATCAGCCTCGTCCCCAATTGCATGACTTTGGACAGTGGGAAGAAGCCGGAGTACCAGAGAGAACTCACGCAAGCATGGGGAGAACATGCCCATGCCCGAGCCAGGACTCGAACCCAGAACCTTCTTGATGTGAGGCGACAGTGCTGACCACTGCACCACCGTTGCAGTGCACTGTTTTTAGTAGTAAAACCAGGCATTTTTAGAGCGACATCAGGACAATCATAGCCATTGTTATTCGTTTATTTTAATTTGAAACCTGAGCTGTGATCTTGAACCTAACCAAGTGTTTTAGTGCATGGTCTGCTGAGCAGAAAAGGACGACCACTATAGTCATGAGGTTTTCATCGTAGGGGTGTGTAGTAGTTTGTGCAGACAGTGTCCTCCAGCTCGCGACATTGGCATTGGAGGCGGACAGAGTAGCAAGAAGCTCGCAGCAGGTTTTGGGGAGTTTGGTTTACTCTGGTCCCTCAAGTTGCTGGATATTATGCACAAATAATTGTGCATAACTTCAATGAAATATTAGAATATCATGAGAATATGTTCAAGGCACTGATCTCCTTGCAGGAGAACCTTGAATTCCATCCACCCATCCATCCATTTTCTGTTCCGCTTATCTGTTGGGGGGGAGCTGTGGCTGGAGCCTATCCCAGGCGAGGTTCACCCTGGACGGCTTGCTAGTCTGTCGCAGGGCCATCAGGAGCAACTAGGGGTTCAGTATCTTGCTCAAGGATACTTTTACATGGTCACCGGGCAAAGTGAGTACCAAGCCAGCAACCCTTCTGTTGCTAGACGGCCACTCTACCTCTGAGCCACCCCTGAACCCCTAAACCTACAATTCAAGCTGTCTAAATATTTGTCCTCTTTCCAAGTGTTGCCACATAACAACAAGATAAACAGGTCTGACAGGCAATTTGATGGACACAGTAGTTGACAAACTCACTTTCTTTGGAAATCAATCACATACAAAGCAACCTTATATGGACAAAACAATCAAATAGGGGGCAGGAGGTACGCCGTTGCAACTGATCTAGTTGACATTAACCATAGATCTCGACTGTACAATGACGACACAGGGCAAGGTCAAAACAAGCTGCTGCTGATCTAAATCATGCTTTCAGATATGAATGCAGTTTGAAGTACATGATGGACTTAGCACTGTACTGTATTACTTGCTACTATATACATTTACATCATCATGTTTTCATGAATTTCCATCACACCTATACTACAGCTACTGTTTCACAGTTCATTTCACAGCTATCGCTAGTAGATACTTAACAAATAAATGACTTTATACTCACTCACTGGGGTAAGTGCCTCAGGTGGCTGGTAATGATTCATACAACAAATATAACTTTAAAAGTGGATCTCACATGAATTGCTCTCAACAAAAGCAAATGAATCATCTACAATGTAAATGAGTCATCTGCAGTTCATCTGTAAGTGCTATACACTGACGGATGTAAAAGCTGTGTGTGCGGGCTGCATACAAGTTAGCTAGGGACACCATTGTTTATGTGCATCTTAAGTCATTTCATCTTCTTTGCTCATAATAACTGCAAATGTATATGTGCATATTCATAATAAGTCTGTATGCATAGTGTGTGTGTCTATGCATGCATAATGTATCCGTAACCTTGTGCATGTGTGCGTTTGCCCTTCTATCAGTAACTCTTGCCAATACGGTGAGTGTGCATACCAGTGAGTTTGAGGGGGTACAGAAAGGTCAAGGGCCAAGCAGGGACCATATTGATCAAAAGGGCTCTTTTAGAGCTCCAGTAGGCCACTAATGGAACTGTCATCATGCCACGTCCTTGCTGTCCAACAGCCTCCTCCGCTGTCACATACACATCACTTAAATATCACACGCGAATCGTGTTTACTGCTCCTGACAACTCAGCAGTTTCTCCTCAGCTGGAGTCAGTGCGGGAGACAGTTCAAAGGCACAACTGTTGTCATCTTGTGCGATGGATAAATTGGTTCCAAAGCAAATAGAGCTGTTTACACTCGAGATTGACCACAAGTTACTGGAAAGGTCATGAAACACAGAGCAACACAAAATATCTTATATATCTTTTTCTGTCGGCGGTCCAGGTTGGGGTAGGGGCCAGGAGACCAGGATTTAATGCCACACTGACTTGCTCAGTCACGAGGGGGGGAATTAATCATGTATGCATTTCCATATTTGACCGCCAAAGCTTGCATTTCCCTGTCAATTCGTTATTGCAACCTGTCGTAACACAAAAATAAGAAGTAAACTGTGGACGACAAGCTGATAGTTGCAGTGCGTGGCCACTGATTGTGCGGACATCCAAGCAGGCAGTGAATTCGGGGACGATTTGCCAATGTAGGAAAGGACACCATGGATGCTGTGCTATGCTAACCGTCTATCTGTCCCAGCTGTCTATTACCAGGCAGTCGGCACTGCGGGCTCCATCCTCGAGCAGCCCTGTACGGTCATATCATGTTGAGGGTTGTTGCTGATTAGGATGTCTCTCTCTTTCGGTTAAACGAGATTTTTCGTAGATCTCAAGAAATATCTAGAAGAATGGTTTGATAAGAAATGTCTTTTTATATGAGAAGATTGCATGGTTTAGTCTTGAGTATGGGTGCTGCAGCAGGTCAAAGCCCGCATTGTCTTTAGAAAAAAAGAATCTTCTCCTCAAGTGCATGTGTAGCTGTATGCTTTTCCATTTGGTTTTTCAGGGTTCATTAATCTCAAGCAAAGGAATAACATTTGCTCAGGTTAAAATTGCACCCCGTTTCTTTTTCTCCCTGTCTCTTTCAATCTCACTCGATTGACACTAAAGCATGATTGTTATTGTAATCTAACCGAGGTGGAGGGAAGGGTAATAGAAAGGAAGACACACTTCTGTAATGTTTTCAATTCCTTCTTGAGCTGAGAAACTGATTCCAGGCGCAAACTGCCAGAATTAGCATTAGCCTATCCTCAGGAGAGGATCTGTTGTTTCTCAATTAGCCTGTCTCTCTTCTGCTCCTTCCTTTAGGTGTTGTTGTCAACCAGGCTCAGGAGAGTCAGCAACGCTAATCTTAGCTTAGAAAAAGAGCATTTAGCAGAGGTTTGGATTGGAATAAAGTTGACATGGTGCAGCCCTGCAGGTTTGGAAGCAGGATATTTTACACTGACTATGCAAATAAGTGTTGGATGTCTACAAATGACAGCAAGTAATTAACCACAATTGTTAACCCGTAGAGAGATTTTAGGAGTCATGTTGTCACTTTAATTTACTGAGGCCTTGTCAGCAACACTCACTTTCACTGTTGACAACAGCAGTAGCTAAATATTTGTTTAAAAAAATGGAACACAATGTATCCCACAATACCAGTGCATTTTGCTATATCCTCTATTTGTTCGCACCTGCACCAACAAGCAGTAATGCTGTGACAATGCTAACAGGGAAGCACATCCTATTGAGTAATGTTGTTTGATTGAGCACAACCTCCTTAACTCGTTTTTGGTAAACCTAATTTAACCCTTTTTTTTTTTTTTTTTAGATTTCTAATGGCCGTTATCAAAGGAAAACTAAATGCAGAATGTCTGTCTTTGAGGACATCACTGGCAGGCTGTCGGTGCAATAAATTAAATGCAACTTTTATAGGGCGGTGGTGTGTGTGTGTGGGGGGGGGGTCTATCTTTGTCCTTTTCCCTCATTCTTGCTAATTACACATTTCCATTCACCCAACCAAGCTGTCCTGGGGAGGAGTTTCACCAGGGGGACATTGCACATGGAGGGTCAGGCTATTCTGTGTCAGATCAGTGCATTGTCATTTTTTTAAAGTTTCATCCACATTATTCTCATCCAAGCAAGATGACATGTCCAACTCCCGTGTTGGTAGGCAACACCGAACTGTCTGGGTGCCTCATTATATGTCTTCACCTTTGCCGCTCCGTTCAGCTCGATTTCAAAACTGATCATTTCGAATGTTGCAGGGAAAGGCCACGACAGTTAAAGCTCTTCTTTTAGCCTTGCAGTATGTTATTTATATGTGAGCCACACTAGCATCTACTAAAGAAAACACCCTGCTGGTAAACAATATCTAATGGGCCATGAACACATAACACAAGTGAGTCAGCCCAGTGTTGAATAGGAGGAAGTGAACAAAATAGGTATCCTGCAGATACACTCCAATTGTCAGAACTGGTAAGGAGAAGTCAAGGCTGCCTAGACACTGCAATATAATTTGAACCCAATTTTGTGACTCAACTAGATATATCTGCTCCTATTTCCTCCCAAGTGAGTGGAAATATCTGCCACTGTCATTTTTAGAGGAGAGGAAGGAGGAAATGAGCCGTGGAAAAGACGGATTTGGAAGATTGGATGGTGTTTGTGTGTGTTTGTGAGTGTATGAGAGAGATAACTTGTACACGTGAGCATGGGAGACCGTTTGAAAGAAGAAAAAAAATGAGCCACTTTGCGTGCAATAGTATGACAAACGATCAGAACATGATCGTTCTCCAAAAAACGTACATGCATATGTCATGACATGTACTAAAAGTCTACATGAGTATGTTGTCATCCGTGAGGCTCTGTCATTGCCGGAGTGAGGCTTAGGTGTCAGAGTGTCACACATCACTTGTCTTGTCATGTCATCCATGATACTGCCACTGCGTCAATCAACCATCGCTAGCCGGTGCCTGGGTGCCACGGCAACAGGAGAGCTGACACTGGTAGTAATGCGTCTCCATGCTGAAGAGCGCTGGACGTTGGTGTGATTTGGACAAGTATGAAGGATGACTGAAGAGAGATTGCATGCACATGTAGAGATACCACGCTTGAAGGAAGAAAGTTGAGTGATGTACTGTAGGGTTTTTAACCAATCATGAAACATTCAGGTGGACGCCCCGCAGAAGATGTTTGATTCTTGGATTGGAGGTAGGTCAAACACTAACTGAAGCGGTGACACCTTTTACAGATGTCCACAATATCCTCAAGTCTGAATCAATAGAGCCGTCAGCTGTTGTCCGTCTTCTTGCTGTCTTACTTCTCGCTGCTTCTTCCATTCCGCGGAAATGTCAAGGCTGCAAAAGACACACGAGGTATCGATCACGGCCCCTCAGAGTAGCCGGTGAAATCATGAGAGTAAGAGGTGGGGGGGAAAGGGAGTGACAGAAAAGAGATGAGGAGGGAAAGGGAGAGGAAGGGGGATGTTAGGTGTAAGAGGAAACAAGGAAAAGGGGGCGATTGTGAGGAAGGATGTGGGGAGGGTTGGTTGGGGGGGGGGGGTCTGATAGAAATTGCCGGAGTCAGCTGGGGCTCTCCTCCTACAAGGGCTAGGAGAATAGATTCACAGCCTCCCACCTGCCTCCCACTGACCGGTCAATAGGGAATCCCCATTACAGTTACTGCCCTGCTGGCTGTGGATATGGACTTGACACAACGGACCCACGGGAGATTATTGGCTGCACTCCTTCAATAACCGCTACACATCTCCCTCTAACTCCTCTCTATCAATCAGCTCTGTCAGCTGAGGTTGTGGTCTTCCCTGTTTGTTTTGGCATTTCAACCCCCCCCCCCTTCCTTTCACATGCTCTCTCCATCTTGTGTACCACATTTCAGACATCCGTACCTGATTTCCAGTGGCTTTACTTGCTTCAGAGGCTTCTTTTCATCTCCCCTCGCTGCCTGGCTTTTATACCCTTATTCAATCTTTTCCCCTTCCGCCCTCCCTCTTCGTCTTTTCATCTCTCCATCACTGCATCTGCTGGGTCAATCTACAACAAAAAGGAAAAGCAAAGCTCAGTT
Organism: Aulostomus chinensis; assembly: GCF_037954235.1. Classification (NCBI taxonomy): domain Eukaryota; kingdom Metazoa; phylum Chordata; class Actinopteri; order Syngnathiformes; family Aulostomidae; genus Aulostomus; species Aulostomus chinensis. Next base: position 14,713,793 of record NC_141323.1, on the reverse strand, counting down.
GTTGTTGCCAGAGAGAAAGGAGCCCACGCAAAACTGACCTGTTCATTCATGCCTTACTTCCCGCTATTCAAATCAAGAGTGAAAAGAACATGGTATTGTGCCAAATAAATTCTCAGCCTTGAACACACACTGGCAAAAATACACACACGCACACACACCCACACACTAATACAAACACCAACACATGAATTGGGCATGGGGCCCTGCTGCACTCTCCAGGCAAGGTGTTCTTTCACTTTGTGCTTCTCTGCAGGAGTCAGAGTCAAGAGCCCACTCAATAGAGGCGTGGTGGTATCATGGGTCTTAATTAGATGATTGCTGGTGAAAGAAATATGACGAGCTGTGGGAAACGAGGGAACGTCAAATACAGGGAACTGGTTCACTAGAACAGGCTGGATAGGGTCATCTTTGGCACACGACAACAGTAGTTCTCAAACTTTTAAAAGTCCTCTACCCCCTGAAATGTTCAACCACCTGCTGTGTACCCCCTTCTACCTCAACAATTCCAGCTCTGTCAGACACCGTACCAGAAGCCTCGCAGCAGATGGTTTTGACTCGGTCTTTAAATGTTCTACTGGGTGCGCTGTGTTTCTTCTGCTTCTGTTGGTGTGTTTCAAGCTTTTTTCTATATTTGAGAAGGTGCGCATGGCGAAGGCGGTAAAGGGCCTTATTCCTTAAGACCACGGAGGAACTGGACATACTGGGGGCCCATCCACTGAAAACCTGCCAACGCTGCCAGTGCTTGATGCATAGTTTATAGTTGATGCATAGTTAGTTGTAAATGGACTCCACGTATGTCACCCTTTTCTTTCCTAGTCCTCAAAGCTTACGTACGAGAAGTAAGAATCGAACAAGCAACCCTTTAGTTACGAGACTACCTCCAAGCCATGGTCCCATGTAGAGTGAGCTCTAGCAGTAGGAGTAGGTCTTCTCAGAATGCAGACCGAAAAACATATAGCTGGGTTTTTTTTTATGGAGGATTTTGAGAGGATTTTTCTGGTCAGCCGTGGGGTAGGGGTGATCATCGTGCAAAGGGAGTATGTAGATGCAACTGGGATATCATGTCATAGATTTAGCAAATCACACTTGAAACTTCCTTAGCAGTACCATGAGATGGAATTATCCATCGTCCATCGTCGTCTTCCGCTTATTCCTTACCAGTAAGGGTCGCGGGGGGGCTGGAGCCTATCCCAGCATCTACGGGCGAGAGGCGGGGTTCACCCTGGACAGGTCACCAGTCCATCGCAGGGCCAACACATATAGACAGACAACCATTCACACTCACATTCATACCTACGGTCAATTTAGAGTATCAATCAGCCTCGTCCCCAATTGCATGTCTTTGGACGGTGGGAGGAAGCCGGAGTACCAGAGAGAACCCACGCAGGCACGGGGAGAACATGCAAACTCCACACAGAAAGATCCCGCGCCCGAGCTGGGACTCGAACGCGGAACCTTCTTGCTGTGAGGCCACAGTGCTGACTGCTGCACCACCGTTCAGCCCGAGATGGAATTAGTCTTGTTGAAGTAATGCTTCATTTACTATGGACTTCTGTCAAGGTAACTCCGCCCTGCTTAAAATATCCACCATCTTATTTGGGTCACAGACAATGTGAGACTGCCATAATTTCAGACTCACGTGATTTGAGATGATCGGCTGCTATGGTAAGGCCTTCCTCCTCACTCACCTGGTGCAGGTCTTTCTGTCAGTCAAACCATCTCTTATTGATCCAGTTGAAGCTTCTATCAAAGAACCAGGCATCGAGTTACATAACTCTCCATGTATTACTCAATTGCATGGTGAACCCCAGTGAATCCCATCACCGCTTACCAAACAAGCCTCATGCAGTCAATATCAATATTAGGCTACAAAACGGTACTTAACTCTGCATTGCATGAAGAGGAAAGAAAAATAAAAGTGCAACCAAATCATGCTCGTTCAATGAAGAGAGAAACTAGGACAGATAGATTCCTCATTTATTTATTTATTTTTTCTTGCAGTTTAATAAATTGTACTGTGCCTGGCATAAAACTGCGGAGCTGCTCTCCATCACTAGCAAATACAAGATTGAATTTTGGGGGAGAGATGGGGAAGGGGAAGAGAGCTGGATAGAAAGATTGAGAGAGCAGGCAGGTCGAGGGCGGGGGGTTTGTGAGACCAGTAAATCTGTGCATGTAAGCGCACAAGCAGAAGGGATGTTTGATTGTTACCCTTTCATTTTCTTTTTATACACTCTCTCTGTAATGTCAGAGAGATGGAGAGAGAAGAAACAGAGGTTTAAATAATGAGCAAACCTTGAGAGTGTGAATCGTATACTGCTAATATTCAATATTTCTTTAACGCTTTCAAAGAATCATCTCCTTTTCCAATTTAGAGGAGCCATCAGGGACACATGGGCTGCTATTCCTCAGTCGCATCGCCCCTATCCTGAACTTTTTCCTTCCCAGGGGGCTCCTCTCCTCTTTCTCATTCTGGGATTTTATAGTAGTGCATGTGATGTAATGAATCACTGGATACAGAAATATGGGCTTGGGAGACCCTGACCGACCCCCTGCAACATCACCACACCAATCGCTCTGCTCAGTCCCGACCAATGTTCTGACATGAGCTAGCAACGAGATCTTATCGAACATCATCCCTATCCCATCCCAAATATAACACACACACACACACACACACACACACACACACACACACACACATTACTTTCCGGGTATTTATATATACTTCCTCAAGACTTAGCCTTACATCTATTTGTCTAACCCTTACCCTTAAGTCAGCCTAAACGCCTGACCAAATATCACTTGTCACTTGTGGACACAGCGTTTATCTCAATTTGCACACACTCGCAGCAGTCTAATTTGTCACATCACTGCACCAATGTCATCATCATATCACCAAATCCTAACCCTAACTACACTGACCTGCCATTTTAAACCACAGATCAAATGACTGCGTTAGCTTTTAGGACAAAAAAAGCATCAGAGCAAAGTTGATCATGTGTCTTGTGGCCCCGAAAATAAACTCAGGACCTAAATTTGAAACCACTGTAAGAATTCAAAAGAGAACAAATAAGGCTGGATTTCAAACCGGCAAACCAAGTATCTTTATCTTTATTTTACAGTGGGGTTTGCATGTTCTCCCCGTGTCTGCGTAGGTTCTCTCCTGGTTCTCTCCACACAACCAAAAAAACACATTAAATGGAGACTCTTAAACTTGCTGGTGGCTGTGACTTTGAGTGGTTGTCTGTCTCTGTCTTGGCCCTGTGATGGACTAGTGACCCATCCAGGCCTTCCTCTCACCCAAAGACAGATTGGACACACTTCAGCCACCCGCCCCCCCCCCAACCCTGAACAGGATAAACAGTATAGACAACGGATGGATGGATAGTTTGTCCGACACAGTGCTGTGAGTCTGTTGCTGTTCATAATATATTTTGGGATACAGGATATCAAAGTATCAAAACCCCTGTAGAAAAAGTTGTGGAGTTGATCTAAAATTCTTCAACTAAAGTTCCTATATAAGAGAAAATAATCTTGCTGTTGTTTTGGGGGGATTATTGATAGAAGCAGTAAAAAGATCCAATCACTCCGGAATCACCAGAGATTCAGTTCACCTTTCTGTTTGTGTGTGTGTGATCTGCAGGGTTTTCAACATATTTCTGCTCTGGAATGTGACGTAATTGTGGTCATGCAGCAACCGTGGAAGCTTGTATAGAGAGAAAAAAAAAAACACATGACTTTAGATTCACTGGAGAAGTTCTGACACTCAGATACATCAACCAGATTTCTTAACATTTTCATATTATTCATCTTTTCTAAAATACTGTTCAACGGGAGGATAAATTCTATCGGCGAATAAATTACAGCCCCGTCTGAAACATATTCAAGAGTTTTGAAAGCGCTATTGAATAAGTCTTCCTCTTCTGCATCTCAACTGCTACTCAAACCTCTCTGAGTTTCGTTGGCATTCATTAAACAGAAGATTTCATATAAAAGTATCTAAGAGGTCAATGCAGGAGATAATAGGTCACGACACAAGGCGGAGGCAGTATATATGTGCAGTTTGGTGCACGTGTCTGACATCGTAGACTGCTGCATCACAGGAATCTGCACCGGATCTCATCAGTATTCTGAATGAGTGTGTCCTGTTTCCATCAGCCGCCTCATGCCCACACTGAGCTCCCATCTCCATGATCCACAGCATGTGTTTTGTCCATGCGCAGAAGTGTGCACAGGCTCAGTTTGTGTGTGTTTGTGTGTGTGTGTGTGTGTGTGTGTACGCGTGTGTTTAAAAGTCAGCTTCAAGACAAGTGGGGAAAAAACGCAACATGATGAAGGAAGTAATAAGGCCTGGAAGCCCACACGAGTGCTGCCGAAAACAATTCAAACCTAGACTATTTAGGAAATTTTGCTTTTATTTTCTGTAATTAAATAAACTGGGGGACTTTTTTTTTTTTTTTAATGGGTTGAAGGAAAAGACACATTGAGTGGCATCAAATCTCTCGCTTGCGGGTTATGTAATACAAACCCAGGTAGAGTTTCCAGCAGAACTTTTTCGAGAGGCAGCGCATGCAAATATGTTTCATACATATGCTAATAACGACACAAGGAAGACACGGCAGAACTCAGCTGTAAGACGGCCAAAGTGAGGCTCAAACTGACGTCATGAACTTGAACCACTCGTTTGCAGTTACTGTATTCTGAAATTACATTGCAGATAATTCGAGGCTGGGAGAAACAGATAGGTTTTTGAATGTGTTGCAATTCTCAAAGAATTGCATGCTGACAACTTTTTTTTATGGCCTCATACAAGAGACACATTTCTACAGTTGTGTGACAGTAAGGCAGTGTGTGTATGCAGCCTCTGTCCTGCCACGCCATGGCTGTCGACTAAGCAATAGCACAAGTTTTTAACAATGTTTTATGTAGTTGTCAGTAACTTGACGCAGAAACATCTGACAAGTCGCCCATCAGAACAGTTTGAAAAAGGACAGACACTTCTAAACTATACTTGGCACTACCTGTATCACAGCACAACTTCAACTAGTCAGATCAGTGAACTGATAAAAGCCAAAGCCAGTCGGTAGAGGAATGAAAACCTCTTTTCCATTGAGAAAAGCCCTCAGTGGCATTCTTCCCTCTTCTTTCTGATATGCGGCATGTATGCTAACTTCTTCAGGAGACTCCATTGTTGAATATTCTCACAGCTAAACCATACTTGTATTTCCTTTTCTGGCAATAAGGCATAACTTGAAGTTAGATAAGATGATTTCTTCCTTGAACTTGGGGCGTAAACTTATGAGTTTACAGGCACTACAAATCACAGCTGACCCGTGGACTTAACATGTTGGGAGAGCAAAGCATCCCGTTGATAAATTTACCAACACTTAATACATCATGTCAATACACTGGAAGTCGCATGAGTACTTTAGCTATTTTCTGACATGAGAAATTTTTCACCGTCAGAGTCAAAGACCTCCTAACATACATGATAGCAGTCACCATCCTAGGTGCTGATGTTGGCATGCTAAAATGCAAAAAGCATGCTAACGTCACACATGACGACAAACAGCAAGGCTGCTAGCATGCTAAAATGCAGACACCGTTACTTTGGGCGCACTCACGAGCCACGGGCCTGGTCACACTTTCAGGAGCACTTTCCTACCTACTTAAATACAATCACTGCAGGCGATGGTATTGCTTGAAAATGTGCCCATTAGAATGGACGCCCCAACGACAGAGGCATGTTGAGTTTTATTAAATGCTGTTTATTAAGTGGCATCTGTTAAAAATCATCTGGATCAATACAAATAAGCTTTTTAAGCAGCAAAAATTCACAGGGTAAAAAAAATAAATCCTACATTTTCTAGTCGCAAATGGAAACCGTGGCCCTCAGGCTCAAAGGGAATCAGAGGTGCCTAGAAATGTCCCAGCTTCTGTAATAATGGTTGAAATGGCCACTATGAAAGCTTTTAATCATCTGGGAGGGATATTGCTCTGGAAAGTTACTCCCAAAAATCAAGAGCCATTGTGCAACTTGAATACTAATTAAATAATCAATGTTAACAACTTTAGTCACGTAACGGCCTTGATCAGCGCACAATGTAAATGCCTCTGCCTTTCCCATAAACAAGGTCTACAATGACAGAAGCAAACACACACACACAAAAAATCCACCAAAAGAAACAGGCCTGTCACACAGTGAACAGAGAATCGAATCGCAAGGCTGTGTAATTAGAATCAATAATTCATTTTCCCCTTTTCTGCCACCGTTCCATTCAAACGACCCCTCACACACCATCAAGAGAGCTTCCAAATCTCTTCAGGGTTGCAGTAATTGGACTGAGAAGGGTTTTTTTTCCCCTCCCTTCCTTTTCCTCCATTTCTTCTCTTAGCACCTCACCAAAATCTCATCAGCTAAATACAGAGGAGAGCATTCTCCTTGGGGTAATTGTCTTCGACTGCCATGTGAAGTTTGGCTGCCCTTTCCCAGGTACTGGTATTGTTCTTTTGGGACGATTAATTTGGGGAGCAGCAGGATCTTTTGGTCATTAAGTGCATGGGTGCCAGACAATGAGCGTGTCATGCTATTTATCCCCTCTGACAATAATGGAGCCTATTAGAGGTCTGAAACTTAATGCTTGCGGAGAGTAAGTGGATGAGCAATAGGATGTGGATTTCTGTGTGTACTGGCTGGAATAATTGTAACATTTCTTTACCGTCTTCAGTTGGATGGTGAATCTAATCACTGTCAACTAAGCAGACGGCCATTGTACTCATTCAAATTCTTCCTCCTCTCTCTGTGCTTTTGAATGAAGGTAATTACATCCTGCTGTTAATGTAATGGACGTTCAAATTCATTTTCGCTCCCCTGACAGCTGATGCAGTTTCCATCCTGATTACAATCCACATACATCATCATCATCATCATCACCAGCCTGGCCAACAATATTGATCGTCACTGTCATCGCTATCATCATCATCATCATCACTCTCATTATCATAATATTTTTGCCACTTATCGTCACCATTGATCGGTATCGGTATGGCCATTGCAATCATCATCACAGTCATCATGGCCGCTGTCACCGTCCCTGCTGCTGCAGACTCGCATCACTTTAAACTTGTGAAGCGAATCACAGCCGGTGTCAGGAAGGAGATTGCTCTGGGACATTGTAAAGATCATGGCTACCTAAACACGTCATAGCCCCCACACAGGCACACTGTAGCCGCACATTTCTATCTGTGGGTGTCACCCATAGAGACATAGATAATGGCGCTTGCGAATGGCTTCTCTGTCACTCTGCCATTCCCATCTCCCAGGCTGGGATTTAATGTGACACTTATAGCTATTGCATGGCTTAGCCCCTAGATAGCAAGGAACCACGCCTGAATGGAAATGAGATTGTCATCTGTCAGCTAAACCCATCAAACCACTGTGAAGACTGACAAAGAGAGTGGGAGAAAGATTGAGAGAGATGCAAGGTGAAGGCGAGGAAGAGAAGAAGGAACCCTATAGTTGCCACTTACCGCGGCGCCCCCTCATTGATGCTCTCATCTGAAAAACGGTGATGCTAGAAGGGTTCAGATGGCCCGGAATACAAATGTGGACAGACATGCATGATTGGATAATAGTAGGCAGGTCAATCACCTGGTGGATTCTTCTGCTTATTTGAGCTACATGTAACAAACTGGAGGTAGATGGAAGAGACGAGAAGTGGCCAGGTTCTAGAGCTCAGGATCGTCAAAAAGGTGACCGAGTACCTATTCCAGCTTGATTTGTTGCTCATACACATTGAACATTGGACAGTGAAACGCTTTCACTTTGCTTTTTCTTTGTTTTGGCTCAACACCAGCACACTGAATTTGGAATGACTACAAGGTTAAACTCCTAACTTTCATCTTCAAGGGTGTTTGAGACTTGCTCATTCATATTGGATGAATATATTGAATTTCGTATACCTGCTACTAAATTTTGCAGATGTTGCAGCAGGGCAGTGATCAAAAAATAAATGATAGAATCTTTTTTTATGGTCAGAAAGTACAATAAATAACTGGCCTGTTCGGGTTAATCTTACTTGTGTTTTATTTGCGAATGACCGAACTGAAACAGACCTGAAAGAGTTATGCCAGGAAATGTTTTCACACCTATCCATTTGCTCTTGTGGGAGACAGTTGAAAAGTTGGTAAAATTGAAGAGTTTGTAAAGTTGGAGCATTTTCCCTCCAGTACAGTTTGGAGGGACATCCGAATAAACTACAAACTGCTGGAGAATGTCACTCATTGACGAGTCAGGGAGGGAGTTAGACATGGTCCTACGCTTTGTACTGCTACATAATTGTACTGTTTTTTATGCATCTTCTGTTATTTTCGATTACACAAACAGCGACTGTACAATTTGCATACTCTGACGCCTCCAAAAAAAATACAAGTCACACTTTCCTCTCGCTGTTTCTCTATATTTTCCAAGTCATTTGTGCTAAATGTTTTCATCATAAGCATAAACGCATTCGGTCGAAAAAGGTGTGTCGTGGAGTCAGGGTGACATTGATCATGTCATCAAATTCCACACCATTAATCGGCATGGCTAAAGAGTCGAGGGATATGGAACTTACAGTAAAAACAAGCTACAAAACATTGCTTTCTTCCATTTAGATGGACAGATGATCTATAAAACCCCAGCAGCATCTGGACAATGTGAAATATGGTCCCTACTGTTACTGAGTTATGTGCTGAATACTGGACAAAAAAAGGGATGCTTCGTGGATGGATCCCTTATGGTTCCCCAACCAATGTGGTCACGTTGCATTACATATTCTACAATCAGTGTATTAAAGTGAATGTATAAATGACTTTGACCCTTGACAACCAAAATCCACTTCTTCCATGAGACCAATTAGCAGCATGCGGCAATTTTGAAGATGTCCCCCAATAAGTGTTAATGAGATATCACAAGAAAAGGATGGATGGACAGATGGACGGATGGTCATCACGAAAACATAATGCCTCCGGTCATTGCTGTTGCCAAAGCGGAGACATAAAAATGTGTCACTGTCCCAATACCTTCAGGCTGCCCTATATCACTATAATAAATAGACCAGCCAAAAGAGTCTTATCCAAACCTCTCGAAGGGAATAGCAGGACGCAGTTGGAGGCTGGTGAGCAAATTAGCATCACAATAAATCATCTGCAGAAAGACAGCAGTCAGAGTAAAGGTGAGGCAAGAGGACCATGGATTTTCTGCCAGGGAGGCAACTTTGCTGCCAATCAGCTGCCCAAACCAGAAGAGCAAAATCACAAAGAGACATTCACACACATCTGCACACTGTATAGATCAGCAGCCGCAAATACAATTGCATGTACACTGGCACACACTTTCCTCCTTGCATTGATTCCTCAGAAATAAGAAATCATTGACTGTGGCTAGGTGTGTTGACAGGACAGTGACAGATATCGATGTCAAGAGCTATATTGAAAGTAGACCTCAGTAATACCAGAGTAGTGAATTGCTTTTTTGCACAAAAAGAGAACACACACACACACACACACACACACACACACACACACACACACACACACACACAGCAGTTGGTAATTAGTCAGCCTGACAGAACATCTCATGGCAAGTGAGGACAACTTCAGCTGGTCTACCAGGAAAGTAACTCCTGTGAACACACTGGCGCACATTTGCGTTCAGTCACCAGGGATGGTCCCTCCACAGTAAGAGAGCCTAATTAAGACATTGAGAATAATTGGGAATGGGGGGGGGTCAATATATGTGTGCGTGGTTGGGTTTATTTCAAAGGGATGTTCAATTACTCAGAGAAACAGAACATGCGCACAAACTCCAACAATTGTCCTCCCTGGGGATTCGATAGAAAAGTAATGTGGGGGGGGGGGGGGAGGGTGGAAACGACAGTGAGCCACAGATAAACACATACAGGGGAAGGTATAAACAAAAGGGATTTATGTTAAATTTAGACAGAGAAAGGCAAACTAAAGGGTTACAGAGAGAGGGAGGGAGGGAGGGACAAAGATGGTTGTGGGTGCACCTGATGAAAAATGAGGCTTCCTCACAGACAGGCCTGCAACGACATCACACACTCTCAAACACAGCAGAGCCTTGGGGATACACATGGAACTTTGGGTAATGCGGCCCGACGTACCACAGCTCAGTGGCCTCCTGACTGGCTGCTCTGGCTGGGCCTCAGATAAAGGGGGGATGGTCACAATTGAGGTTGCTGATTGGCTGGAGTGTTTCTGGAGGCAGCCTGTGAGATTGGAGCGTATGTGGGCTTGTCCTCATACTAAGGTCGACCCGCGGCTGAAACTGAGCGGGATGTATCAACTGCAGGTCATTTCATTGTTTCATTTCTGTGCTAAAATTGGAAAGGAGGATCCACACAGATTGCCCTTTTTATTTGAGAGCAACATTTTCCTTTAGGTCATCATATCATTGAAGAAAAAAATGGCCATCTACAATAAATCAGAATAAAAGAACCATGGCATCATACTGTATACCTATGGATTCATGCATTGTTTGACTTCTGTCTTTTCAGGAATGGCTAACAGAACATGCGGGACCATGGATCAAGGATTTTTGTGTGCCAATTCCAAGGGCATATTCACAAAGATGATCTGTACCATAGCCAAGAACGCTTTACTCCCAAAGTCCAGTTTGTTTGAATGTGATCACAATGTACCTGGATGCCTTTGGGAGCCTGTGGGCCTCAGAACAGTGCAGTTGCACGAGCACAGAACCGGAAATGATATAACTCGTGATAAATTCTAGTTGTCAGAGCCAGTGGAGGAAATACTCAACCTTAGGCCAAGAAGAGAACCTAGAGTTTACTTATCGTTATTGAGGGCCAAAGACCCCATCAAGCATTGACTACCATTTGTGTAGTCTCGCTGGAACTGCATGGGTGCAAATCTGTCACCTTTTAGTACAACGTGTACAGCTCAGTGATGACGCAAGTGTCCCCTGTCCAGGTCAGACCTGGAGCAACATGGCCAGCTGGGGAACCTTGAGAACTGTACAAGGCCAAGAGAGAGTTCGCTCTAAGATGTAATGAGAACATCCTACAAATACACGGACGCAGATTTACATTGCCTGCCCTTCTCCGTGCTCAATGATAACATATTGCAAGCATGCATACATTTATTTCCTGAGGCTTCTGGCAGATTTCAGCAAAAAGCTTCAGAAATGCTTACCAGCACAACCATCGAGCACATGGCGTGATATTAGTTTAATGAAAGGCATGATTAATTGAAAACCAGAGAGACTGTGTGGCTTCACTCCGAGCTACTTAGATACATAGACACATCTCCTCTGTACAAACTGGCCGTCCTTTGGTGGGAATGTCATGTATCATGCATTAGCTAACATATTAATCACCATAAAGATGACTCAAATATAATTAGATTTTTGCCCCAGTGCATGCCTGATTTGGTGTTTCACTTCCTCGGTGTGAATCTGAGGTCATCTCTCTTTGCAAATTTCCCAGCAGGAATATGCGTGTGCTCATAGCAGAGTTGGGGGCTATCCCTCACCTCTTCCTATATTGGGAGTACCTTTCACCATCTCTCCCTCTCCATCGATGTATAACTCCATTTCTTCACAGATATGAATGGTGCTTTTATGGATGAGCCAACTAATGAAGGATCCATCTTCTGTGATTAACATTTTCCCAGACCCAGGAATCGTATGCGGGTTCAATTATCACTCCAGAGCCCACCTATTGTTCGGGTAGCATGCGCCTGCTAAGTGAAGGTTTATACCTTCAACATTGTGCATTAGTGCACATCAATTATGCAGGTGGCAGCAATTACATATTTATGTATTCTGATAATTACATTTTTAATACAGCAGATGTCAGCCTCATTTATAGCAGTTAATGAAAATGAATGACAGACATTTTGCTGTAGAAGGTAGTGTTGAATATACGCGGCTGAGATTCCATTTTCCGTGAGTTTTGCTTGAATGAAAATGATTTATGGATAAGGAAAGCTTAAGTAACATGAAGTTGTAATTTCATTCTAAGGATCTTGATGAATTTGCATAACCATTCACTAAGTGCTTTGAACAGCTTCTATACATTCATCCCCCCATGTGTGCGTGTGTTTTTTTATTAATGAGCCAATTGAAGCAGATACCAGAGGTACTCTATACTGCAGTACATCATTAGCTTTTCACCAACTGTCAGGCTATAAAAGCCGTAGAATATGTCTGCTCCTCCTTGCTGCCAACCGATGCTGCAGCACGCTTGCATAACCGGGGTCGTACTATAAAAGGAACAAACTGGGGCAAAAGTTTGCTGGTGAAGCAGCACGCCGGAGCGGTACTCCTAAAGAGTAAAAAGGACTTAAATCCATGATGGCATTTCTTCCAGTAACTGACATGTGAGAAGTGAGTCAGCTGCTGTGAGTGGCATCCCCACAAAAAGAAAGCCAGTCGAGAATTGACAGCAATTCAACTGTAAATTGTTGTGGTATCTAGCGGAAATGTTTACTTGGACCAATGCAGGACTCGGCATCGCCAGCAGGAGAATGACTAGACACACTAATGCGGCTGTCACATTTCCAGAATTATCTCTATTTCAGTCCATCCACCATGGGTAAAAATAAAATCAATGCACATGGGCAGTGTGATCACAAAGCGTAGCCTCTCTGCACTCTGGAGTCCAGTGCCATGAGTCCTGCTCCGAACTGTCATGCCTCATCATCACTCGGTATTGTTGGCGTGTACTATACCTCAAGGTGTATTTGGTGACCATTCAGAGGTTTGGCATGATAAGATCTCGAGCCTGTTCGAGCAAACCAACCAGAAATCCATTAGCAGAGATGCTAGGACGTAAAAGCACATCAGACACACCTTTGGCGAACCGGCAGACATTACAAGGTAAGTACTGGACTGGAACCCACAGGAAAGAGCAGAAAAGGCTTGGAGGGACAAAGCGGACCCAGAGAGAAAGGTTCTGGATTCAACCCAGCTGAACTAAAATGCCCAGAACAGAGTCCGTTGGCGCGGTGTGGTTGCAGCCAGTTCTGGGAACCTACAGGAATAAGTCGAACCCACGAACTCCATGAAATAAGAGCCACCAGTGAAGCGAATTCTGATATCCACTGTAAATGCAGATTTCATGTAGCGCTTGACAAGTGCGAGAAGGCTAATCTGTGAGAAATAACCACCAACTATAATCTAACAGAAGCAGATTAATCTTCCAGGTCCACTCTGAGCTTCATGGTAGGTGAGCTCACCATGGCTAGGAGAACTTTTATGAGATAAAACAAACAAAATCTATTTGTATTCATTGCACTGCATGAAAGAACATTTGAAAGAAGGTTTTATTGTGTAATTTCTTTGACTTAAAAAAAAAACCCCAACTATAAATAAGATAATAAAGGATTACACTAAAACAATCACAATAAACCGAACAGATTGAGCCTCCATAAAAAGGCAATTGTTTCCCAACTTAGTGGCATATTTCTTTAGACAACACCATTTGTTTTAATTTTTCATGCTGTTCTTATTACAGCTTGTTGTTTCAAAAAGTACAAAGTGAATCTGTGAAGCTTATTGGTGTGAAACTGGACATGACTCCTTTGGGTGTAGGCCAATATTTCCTTTTTTTTTTTTCCCCTCCTTCTTTTTTTTTTTTTTTTTTTTTTTTTTGCGGTTCTTGAAGTTTATGGAGCTCGTGCATCACATCCACTTGGCAGAGGACGACTCCCCACACAGAGAACTGTGAAAATGAGTGGGATGTTAATGAAATATGCGGGGGATATCATGACATCCACAGATTCTTTGGCATTTTTTTCTCTCTCTCTCTCTCTCTCTCTCTCTCTCTCTCTCTCTGTCTCAGCAAAGTCAGTGCTGAGCTGTGGACTTGTTTTGACAGCAGGGAAAGTTAAAGGCATATGTAAATGATTACTGATCGATACCTGCCAGCGCCAGCAGAGAAACTGGATCCAGGCTACGGCTGCAATACATTTTCTCTATCAACCATGAACTTCTGGCCTTAATTGAAAATCCAATACTTGTTTATGGAGCTTCAGATATTGCGATTAATAAAGTTTTTCGTCATGCTGTCAGTCTTTGACCTCCTTTTCCTTACACTGGTGATTCATGGGGTTGGAAAAGCTGCGTCCATCTTCCTTACTATCTCGTTAGCTCGTCCTCCCACCACTCAAGATTTCTTGCTTGAGGAAAAGATTCCAGAATGAAAGAGATGTCAAAAAGGAAAGAAAAAAGAAGAAGTAACATTCAGAAAAATGACAGGCCAGTGTCAAAACAATTTACCCGTGTAATATTTTTGCAAAGTAGCTTTAACACGGTGACAGAAATGCACATACAATATTCATGAGATGGATCTCAGGAGCTTCTTAGATGGGTTTCATGTGCGAGGCGGGTGATTGACTGGCTTATAATTGTCTTGGTCATCAATCGAGCAGCGCTGACAAGGACAAAAAGGACATTCAACAAAGGCATGAAACACGAGGAAATACCACACTGAGCCAACAAGCTGTGCCAATAAACAATGCTGTCCCGGTATCTCCATTTATTTGATGAGGAAATTAATACACCGGAAAGACAGAATGTGTAATAATTTAAGTAAACAAGTACCTAATCAAAGATGAAAATAACTTTTCAAATCAGAAATTGCTCGATAATCCACAAACACGAAGGCTTTTCAAGTGCCTTCCTTTCCTTACGTCCCCCACAGTCTCCATGGTTAAGACTCACTGCAACCTGTTGCCTTGGAGACGGTACAGCTCCCGAATGCTACTCTTAAGGCACTCATAAACAGGGATAATGTTTCATTTGCTTTCTGCTAATTGAAAAGTGCTAGCAAAGCTGATGTGTTTTTATTCGGACTTAATTGTTTTGTACATTAACAGGTGAAAGAAGCTTATCCTTGTCATACAAGCATTAACTGGCCATTGCTTTCCCGTATCACTGTCCACAGCAATAACTGTTTAAAACGCAACCGCTATGGACTTTTTTTTTTTAATTATAAGTGACTGGACGAATGTCAACTTCAGCGGAATCCACTTATGAAAGACAGAGGAAGTCATTATCGTGCTACTGCGCCGCTCGTAATTAAGTAAAACAAATTGCAACTGGTTATTATCTTCTAATTAAGTCAAAGTCACTATTCACCCCCCTTCCTTTGCGTCATCGTCACCGTTTTCCTTCGTCTCTCTACTGTAACTGTCCTCCTCTGTGGCCTTGAATCTTCATTCTCTCTGCTGCTTATCACAATACCTCCGCCCCCCCATTCGTTCTCCCAAGGCCTTTTGACACACACGCACACACATACACACTCTTCTCCATAGAGAAATATGTTGGGTTCTTTCCACTGGGGAAACAAGTAAGAAATTGATGGATGAGTGGGCCGGAGTTTGCCATTTCCCAAATCACGTCCTGAGGATCTTAAGTGCAGGAGGGATGAAAACAGGATAGGCTGTGCTGGTATCAATCCGCCCGCTGCCTGCCCCCTGACGGATGGCCCGAACCACTATCCATAATTACCTGCTTGTTAACAGCAGAGAGAACACAGGAGAGCGATTCTGCAGCCTCTCGCTATGGATACAGTTGTGTGGAATGTTCCTCTCGTTGTGTCTTGTTTAGCAAGATAGGCATCAGTCATCAAACTCTGGCTCAGGACAACCTTGCTACGGTCAATGTAATGGAGTGCTGGCCGGCAGCTCTAGACCTCCAGATTGATGCTGGTGTGCTGATTAATGCTAAGGCACACCCGCCCAGGTTAGTGGAGGCCTGACAGCTTTATTGATAAATTAAACACATGGCCACATGAAAAGCATAAATCTCTCAACTCTTCCCCTCTTTTCTTTTTCTTTTTTTTTTCCCCCTCCTCCGGCCCTTGAGCATTTTCTCCGAGCTAATCTGAAGCGGTGGTTTGAAGTACCGTCAGCTTGGACGCTACTCAGTCCGTGTTTGTTTTATTGGTGTCTACAAATATCAATTTGGGAATAGAATTTGACAATGGCACAAGGTCTGGGCGTGAGATTAACTGCCGTTGTCACATTTCTGGATTACCACGGCTCATATCATAGGGTTAGCACGTGCCAAAAGTCATCAATTAAGTTTTAGTTTATTTTGTTTAAAAGTGGCGGGATAAAGCTTTATTTATTATCCGCAGCTTCCAGCAAAAAAAAAAAGAAAAAAAAAAAGTATTAACCCAAAGTCAAGATGAGTTTTAAACATGTTTAGTTGGACAAAAAAAATCACAACCTCCTTCCTGTTATGTGATTTTTCTAGTCTCGTACAGAATAAAAGACAAACTTCAGCTGCTGTTTAAAATGTGGTTTCAAACCTGAACGGCCGCAAAGTCTCACGCTTGGCCTTGTCACCTCTGTGCCATAATTTCTTTGGCCTGTAGAGGGCGACTAGCGGTCAGATCAGCTGCGTGAAAGAGCTTTTTAATGACAAGTCATCTTGATCTTAATTCCAGTCCCTCATCTTTACATGCTAGAATTGTATTTTCTATTGTAGAAGTTACAATTATTGAGTAACCATTACAAAGCTTTGATCACCTACTTATTGTATGCACACTATAAAAAGTATGCTCAACATCTTGTCATCTTTATTTCATTGAATCTGTGAAAAACATCATCTCATTAACATTTTTAGTGACACGTGCATTTTGTTAGCTGCACATCCAATTCTCGCGTCTGAATTCTTGCAAACCACATGGTAGAAAATGAAGCCGTACGTATTTTGCAACAATGCCAGCACAATTCTCTCTCTGCAAACTCTTGTGAGGGGAATCTGCAGCGAAAACGGAGGACGTTCCTTTATTTCTCAATGGAAACCAACATCTTCCGAGATGTTTTGGTGAAATGTCCCCATGTCTCACTAAAAATGCCATATCATCGCCATAGCAATGGCTGCGAACACCCTGGCAGTTTTTCCAGGTATACAGGGGTCTGGAGGACTGAAAGCAGCCTGACAGAGTCTATTTGGTGACCCCAAAATCAAATCCTTACAGCGGCCTAAGAGTCTTCATGTGCTAACCTCAACATTCTCTGCAGAGGACCGTTGTTGCGTGTCGGCCCATTTTCTGCCATGAGCGTTCCTCCCAGCTAATCTTAAGTGTTGCTTTAAAGAAGTACTTTGCACTTTAGTATTATGTTTTATTGGTGTCTACCAATATCACTTTGGGAACAGAATTTGACAGCGGCTCAAGGTTGTCAAAAAAAAAAATCACAAGGCTTTAAAACTTCGCTGAGTTACTGGACTGGAACTTCTTGTTAAATTCATAGTCGTTGTTTGGGCCTCTTTGATGTCTTGGTTCTAACGTAATCCAGTGGATCTAAGTGGAAGTGATGCAAAGGAATGTCCTTAAAGTCCAAAGTTTTGGACTGTAAAAATGGTGTGGTGTAAGAGAGCAAATTACTGGTGGAGCTGACTATGTAGGTCACAGGCGCCCTCTTAACATCCACCATCGTTATTTGATCAGAGTTAACAAAGCTGATCAAATAACCAGCCAATGCAAGCAGGAGGGAAACAAATCTTAAAACCTCGCCCCAATCCATCAGGGATCCAAACATGCAGGACGAGAGGAGGAGCGTCAAAGGAAATTCAATCAAAGGGAACAGCACAAGGACTCAGATAGAGCGATATCCATCCCCTTTATCCTCCCCCCCACACACACACATCCCTCTTCACATTCCCCTCCATCGTCTCTCCTACCAGACAGATGGATGCACTTCTGAAGAGGAGTCCGAGGAAACTTTTAATGAACAAGAGGCCGGCTGAGGGGCTTTCTGAATTATCTCATGGTCGATAAGCAGCCCACAGCACAAATGGCACTGTGGAAGGCTTTGGTCAGATAAACAGCATCTTTTGAGGGGGAGAACAGAGGAGGGGGGCTGACACTTGAGGAGAGATTAGCAAGGTCTCTTTTCAGGGCTTGTCAGGCCATTGGACAGGAATCGAAACTGTGATAGCTCTTAAATGCATTGCATGTTTCATTTCTGGCAACAAAACTGTTTCTTTAACAAGATGTAGGAAGATGTGCGTGTTGCACTCACGCCAACAAAATTGTGTCTTTTGCCGTCGGGTTTCTGGCAACAAAACCGGGTGTTTTTTTTGTCGTTGTTTTTTTTTAGCAAGAGACAAACACTTGCGATGGATGATTTTGGCGAAATGTTGAGGCATTTCAGCCATGTTTCTGGGAGGGGGAAAAACTTTTTTTTTTTTTTTTTTTGGAAGTGAAACATAAAGACAATAACGGTTGCATTTCCGGCAACGAAACTGTTCTTTTTTTTTTCTTTTTCTTTTCAGCAAGCTGGAGGGAGATTTGCACACGTTTTGCAACAAAACTGAATGCATTTCTGGCGACAAATCTAACATCAACTTCAGTTGTCCTTTCGTCTGTCCAACGTGGGAAAAGTCTAGCATTCTAATGCTAACGTTCCTAATTATACAAGAATCTGCTGTAAATTCATCATCACGCCTCAACGCCTTACATGACCTGCATTTGTCTCGACAGATCAAAGCGCGTGGCCTTTGACCTTTCGGGAATGCTGTCACAATCTCTCTTTGATATCCTCCGATCAATTAAGGGCTCCCATGGGAGGTGGAGCAATTGCAGCGAGGTTAGACATCAATGGTTGAGTGATTGATTAGCTGTTGCCCAGCCACGTAAAACAAACAAAGAAGCATGATGGATTCCCTCCATGTCACAACCTGGCGGTTCCTGAGCACATTCACGCACACACGCGCACACACACACACACACACCAGGGCGTGTGCGTGTGTGCGCGCGCGTGCACGCGTGTACGCAAGCAGAAAAAAAGCAAAGAATAAACAAAAGACAGCCTAGCTTTCGATCTAGCTGCATGTGCGCTGGTTGTAAAGCGCAGTGGTTGTCTGATCACCTCTGCAACCCTGCCAACTCTGAGAGTTGTAATATTGCACAAGACAGAGGACTTGTAAAGCTTCTCATCACCCTGTAATGGTTATTATTTGGCATTATGGCCCTGGGAGATGAAAAATGCACACTTGCATTAATGCCAAGGAGACCCCATGATTTTCTCATCATCTTAAATATGTTTATGGGAGGCCATTCATCAGTGTTTGTGATTATTTTACAAAAAAATGCACGCAGAATGAAAAATACATTCGGAGATCGTGTTTTGAAAAAATTATGGGAGAGGTGTTCAAAAGGGGGGGGGGGGGGGTGGCGGCGGCGGCGAGTGGCATGGCTGCAACATTTTTCACAGTGACCAAAGAAGTCAATCATGTTTTTTTTTTCCCCTCAAAGCCTGCAGCTTTAAATCAGAACTGCCATCGTTTACTGCATTGCAGAGGGGAAGTCAAGTCATTAGAGCCACCAACTGTACACTTCATTGACCCCCCAGCAGTATTAATGAGATCAACCTGTTCGCCTAATAGACAGCCTCCCTTTGGGGGCTGGAATGGTTGAGTTAGATCCCATGCATGCAAGGCCAGTGTAATTGTGTGTGTGTGTGTGTGTGTGTGTGTGTGTGTGTGTGTGTGTGTGTGTGTGTGTGTGTGCGTGTTGTTTGGACTGTGGTTGTTGCACGGAGGGATCTGCTTTCAGCGCTCTTACGCAGGCTTTTAAAATCTTCATTGACCTGTGAAGGTGAATGTTTTAATGACCTCTCATAAGCAGGGAGGTCTACTATGTGGTTAATACGGTAAATTGGATACACCCTTAATTGAGCTGAGCTCTGCACATTAAGTCAGGTGAGATGATGCGAGCTGATAATTCTGACGGAAGAAGCATTTTCATCTGGGAGGTGCAGCCGAATGAATTAATACAAGGTGAGTGATGAGGAGCGGAAACGTGAAAAACAACGTGAAGACAAAAAAAAAATTAAAATTGTAAAAAAAACGACACCCTGTTGTGATTCCTTCACGTCTTCATTTCCCTAAGCAAACTACTTCACACCCCTTTTTCCTCATCAAGCCCTAAACTGTCATCCCGGATTTGCAGTTTTTACCAAACAAACTTCCATCGCTACGTAAAAACCCGTTAGGCCTGATCAACGCCAACAAACTGACGCCCGCAGATGAATCTGTTGGAAAAATCCCTCGGCCCGGAGAATAGGCAAGCAGACGGTGCCTTGTCATTTCTAAGGAGCTATCCATCATTGGGATCTGAGCACACGCCGGAAACAGATGATATACAAGCATAATATCATTTGCAGAAGCTTACCGTGAAATATCTTTCCTCAGGATGGGAGGGAGGGAGGGAGGGGAAGAAAGAGAGGGAATTTCCTTGGATCTTTACCAGTTTTTTTTTTAAGTATTTGTTTACTAGCTGCTTTAATAGGCAGAGTACATGGCGGCGGGGGAGGGCTCATCAAAATGAAACCAGAATACGCAACCGTGCAGGACTCCATCATCCCAACTTGTGTTTTTGGCTTTAAAATGCGATAGACATTTATTTCGAACGTCAGTGAAATCAATGTTGAATTTAGAAACCTGCATCCACCTCGAATGCCTTTACTAAGTGTGCAAGTTCTGATGCGGTTCAGATCAGCTTAGCCCAGCCAAACAGTGTGAAAGACATCTGAGAGTCCTTCAAATCTGTATTAGTGCTGCCTCTGTGGATTCGGGGGGTCAAGGGGAGTTGGGCACAGCAGGATGGTTGGAGCGCGGTGGGAAGAATGCGAGGTACCAGACAAGGTCTGAGGAAGGGCAACTTTTGATTAAGACCTTTCGACTACACTGCTTATTTTTGAATTTCTAGCTGCACACTGCTGCTGGAGCAAGATTATACGTACTGGCGCCCCTGTTAGGGTTTAGCCCCGGGTTGGAATCGGGGTGGGGGGGCAGCGGCCGATGAATTATAACACACTCTGCTGGTAGCTTCTATTAAAAATAAGCAGGATGCATACAAGCAGAGGTTCCTGTCTACCGCCCAGCTACTGAAGTCATGCATGTGTGGATGAATTTCTATACTTCTAGCCAGCGTAGGTCACTGTCATATAAATTTAAAGTATACTCTATACTATAGTTTTAATTTATAGATTATTTATGTCTTTATGACCGACTATACAGCTAAAGACAGGAGATGTTTGCAATCTATGCCTAGTTTCATATGAATTATGTGTGTTGCCTGACATTTTTGTTCCAGATTTTATTATATTTGATGGGTTCTTCTATCGTGACTGTTGGTTAATGTCACGGCGTCCGAAAAAAATGGAATTGGATCATTTTTCAAAGTCACGCGGCGGCAGTTGTTTTCGTATTCATATGAAGTGATGATTTTATTTTAACTGAAGGTCCAAGGACCAAAACATTTTCTGATTAAAATGAAGAAAGAAATTGTGTTGGAGTGGAGGTAATGGTGCTGAAGTGGTGCGTAAAGTAGCGTGCAATTTAGCAAAACAAAAAACGAAACAAAAAAACAACAACCGAAAAAAACCCATTCATCATCCACCTCTGGTTGGTATCGGCTGGAGCGGCAGTCTGGTCCAGGTTCACTGAGCCTGCAGCTCGGGGAGTCTGGCTGTGATGTGCTAACAGATGATACCTGAACTCCGCTGGTGAGGGATCTGAGCACTGATGCCCAGTCAGGACTGAGCAGCACAGGCTGACGGACCACCCCACGGGGACGGAAGAAGCTACCCAGGCATGGCAGACAGACGAGTGAGAGGAGAGGGGAGGCGAGGAGCATGGAGTAGCAGAGCAGACGCCCTTAGAGAGGACATGAGGGGGAAGAGGTAAGATAAAAGGAGGTGCTGCTACACGGTGACTGAAGAAGAAGAGCGTAAAAAAGTGAGAAGATGGGGATGAAGATGCAACGCTTGGAGGGCTCCTGAATCACAAGCTGGCTTCACAGGAGGACAAATCTCTTTTTGAAATGTTACTAAAATTCAATTGTTTTGATGATAACCTCAAAAAAAAATTCACAACGTATATTTTCCTCAATAACTCTCAGGTCATGTGACCCAGAGATGCCGAATCATTCGATAATCCATATTCCACATATCAAAAATGAGACACACTTCTTCTTAATGCCTTTTCACCTTTTTATTAATATTTTCATTGAAAACTACAACATTAAGTTTTAATATTTCCAGTAGCTCCCAGGTCATGTGACCAAGAGACTCCAAATCAATAGCAGATATTACTTCTGGACCTCAGGGTCTCAGGTTCAGAGGCAGCACGGGACCATTGTTGCATGTCATCCAATCTTTGTTTCCCCCCAATTTGACTGTACATTGTAAATTGAAATGAAAACCAATCAACTGATAAATTAACTAATTAAAGAGAGAGAGAGAGGGGAAAAAAGACTGAACAAGGCAAAGTGGATCAAGAAATCCAGCATTCCAGGGAAATGAGTTTAAAACTGATCAGGTATCAGTGAGACGTGACACACGTGTTTATGATTCCACTGTTGTAATTTCTAAATTTCATTGTTAGTCATTGGCCACCTCAAACTCTCAGGAAAGAGAAATCGCTCATGTATGATATTGACTCATTTGTTACGATTAGTTCCAGCCAGCTGATGTATGGAATATAAATTTTGAGTCAGAATAAGATACAGGACCTGCATCTGTGCATCCCTGTAAAGTCACTTTGTGTTATGTTTCGTGGTAAACACCTGGAAGATGGCCAGTATAACCACAGTCTCCAGTCCATTTGCTCAAGGGCACCTCGGTGATTGAAGGTGGGGCTGCTTCCTCCCGAACCAAGATTTGGACAGTGGGGATTGAACCGGTGACCCTCGGTCCACAAGTCAGCTTCTCAAACCACCGCTGCCATGACCACATTCCTAGAAACTCGGCAGCACTTAACATGAATAAAGCATTTTTAGCACTTCTGTGTCAAATAAATCAGCCATGTGGGCGGAACTGTTCATATTTTATCTGGAGACATGTTGCCAGTATGTTGCAGTATAAGCAAAACTACCACACAGAATGTTGCTCCCAGCTGAGATGTCAACAATACGTAACCTTTCACACGACTGAAATACATATATTAATAAATATATACAAACATAAATACTTAAATATAAAGTACACACATACATATATTTATATATGTGTATATACATGTATCTATGTATATGTAGGCATATATGTGTGTATATGTATGTATATACTTTATATATGTATGGAAAATGTATGTATGAATGTATATGTATGTATGAATGAACTGTATATATGTACTCTATATATGTA